>NC_092518.1:38634324-39263915 GCF_047511675.1 Marmota flaviventris
TCACTAAATTGCTGAGGCTGCCTTTGAACTCACAATCCTCCTGTGTCAGCCTCCCAAGCTGCTGGGATTACAGGTGTGCACCACCACACCTGGCTCCATCTCTTAATAAATATATTAGTTGTCAATGGACCTTGTTTTTTATTTATTTATATGTGGTGCTGAGAATTGAATCCAGTGCCTCACACCTGCCAGGCAAGTGCTCTGCCACTGAGCCATAACAGCAGCCTACCAGTACTTCAGAAAAGCTCAACAGACCCATTTGAAGCAACAGGAAAGAAAAACAGGCTCTCTAAGCAGAAAAGCTCACGACATCCCTGTTCTTTGTTTTATATGGTACAGCAGCTCACTTTGGGGACTCTCAGCAAAATGAGCCCATGGTGGCTACCCAATTAGAGCACATGCTAGCCAAAACAGAGAAGCAGAGCAAGTGGCTTCTCAATTTCTGGTTCCCATTCTTCTAGTGTTTTCTCTTTAGAGCAAGAGGTCTGCCAAATGTTGAGAGAGAGCACACAAGGTGAGCAAGGCAATGAAGCCTCTCTATAATCCTCTCACCCACCCATGATTATATACTTTATTTATTTATTTGTACTGGGGATTGAACCCAAGAGCACTCTATCACTGAAACCAGAGTTGAAATGAAACTAGATTCTCTGCTTCACCGATTTCTTCCTGGGTTCTTGTCTCACAAATTTGAAGAATAAAATCCACCAACAATAAATAACGGAAGGAAAGGGTAAACGGAGTAGGATTTATTTAAGTGAAAAGAGAAGAGCTATAACTCCCACAGTGCAGGAAGGGACCTGATAGCAGGAAAAGGCATTTTGTTGTGCTGGCCCAGGGGCTTATGTGTTTGGGGGGATGAGCATTGACCAAAATCTGTTTTAAACAGGCATTGAGAAAGTACCAAAGCCATTGTTCAAAAATCTATGTTAAACAGGTTTTGGAAAAGCATTAAGGCTATTGGGTTGGTCCTTTCGCCTTAGAGTTTTAATCCTTCCTGTAACTCCCATCTGGGTTCATCCCCAATTTCCATTTCCCCCACAGCTCTGAGACAAAAAGAGTTAGCTAGAATGTCTCCACAGGTAAATCTCAGGGTCTTTACATATGAAAAAAGGCCTTAATAGGAGTCCATTATCCTAATTGCTGACCATTGACTATTCTTATTCACCACTGGGCTACATCACCGGCCTTTTTATACTTTTTTTTTTTTTTAATTTAGAGTCAGTTTCTTACTAAATTACCCAAACTTGTGATTCTCCCGCCTCAGCTTCCCCAGTCACTGGAATTACAGCCAGGCCCTACCTCGCTTAGTGACTCAATGCATTTTTATATGACAGGGAAATAAAGTGAGGTTAGAACACTATGGAGGTTTGGGAGTGAAATTTAACCAAAGATTCTCAACTCCACCTCATTCTGTTAAATGATATGAATGGTTATTTTTGCAGGGGTGGGAGATGAAGGGGGTGAACAGGACACTACTTTCCAGGTCATATTTCAAAAGCAAAATTTCTTGCCCCTAAGAGAAAATTTGTACAATAGTGGAAAACTCTTTATTGCCGATGGAACATGTTTCCTAGTGTTATCTGATTCTGATTTTACTGGAGCTGTTTTACCACTCTAAGTTATAGGTAACTGGTAGATATGCAAATTGTGCCCTGTCTGGCTCAAATGACTTCCTTCTTCCTGTGAGAAAAAAAAAAAGTTTGCCTCCATTTGCAATTCATCTCAGCATTCCCACATTCCTTATAATGTGGGCTAATTATTCTTTAAACCAGTTACAACATCTACATGGTTCCCTCAATTATAAGAGTCAAATAAAAATTTTAACACTTGTTCATTTTATATCTCTGAGGGCCATGATATTCCCTTTTCTGGAAATTAATGCCCTTGTAAGATTTCTTTCTTACAAGGTAGCAGGAATTTTTCAGTCTAGAGAAATCAGTATTGGGTCATGTGATCCACAGGGACAGATGTCTCCCATAGAACTGTGCTCCACGAAGGGAATAAAGTGGCCCTTGGAAGGGGACATGCCTCTTCTCCCACCTGCCTCCCTTCCAGCCTCCCAGGTTAACACCACCATCTAAAGCAAGAATTTGGTCACCCCTCAGGAGAAGGCATCTTTCTCATTTTAGAAGGTGTTGTTTCTGGGTCGTGCTCAACTTGCTAGTTTCCCACGCTCTCGATTTGCAGGTTGCTGCGTGGGAGAGCTGAGTTTCACCCAGTGGGCAGGGCTGGGTTTCTGTTAGCCTGACTGCACCCCCCTGCACCCTGCCAGCACACAATGATCAGTGGCATTCCTGGAATTCCTGACATAGCAGAGAAGCCAGGCTTGGCCCTGCAAATGCCCTTGAACCGTGGTTCTGACCCCAGTGGGGCATTTTATCTTTTATTCACAGCCAGAGGTTAGGACCTATTTATGTAAATCCTCTGCCAAGGGTCAATTCATCTTGACCCTCTGGTTTTCATTTCTTTAATTGTCTCAGGTATTTTTTAGACCCCTTGGAAACTCTCTCCATTCAGTTAAAAACTTTGGGGTCAGTAAGAATTCAGTAACAAAGGAAAGGGGGTAGGGGGCTGGAAGAGTCGAGGAGGCTTCCTTTGAAGTGTTGTAAGAAGCTTTCAGAGGCCACCCAGTTTACAAAGTGAACCAAGCCATGACCTCATGCACCCCATTTTATTCACGGAAAATAGGCTTTCTTGAAATGGTATCTTCACCTAAGAAGTTTCTTAGAGCACACATTGTCCAGTTCCTAGAGCACATATTGTCCAACCTCGGTGGTAAAAGTTTGAGGAAGGAGCTGTCAGAATTGCAGACCTAGGGGCAGGTGCTGGCTCCTCAGACAATTAATTGTTCCCACTAAAGGGGCCCAGGCACCCTCCCAGATTTGCATGTTAAAAGGGGGCACCCTGCCCCGCTGGGAAGAGTGAGAAAAAGCTTGATTCCTGAGAACCCGCCCAGGTTACAGAAATTTCAGACCGCATGGGAAGCCAGCAGGGGGGGTATTTGGAGGTCAGCAGGGCCTTTGGAAACCCTCAAATCATTCTGGTGCTCTACACTCCAACTCACAGTCATAAAGCCTTTTATTTTAGGGAAGGAAACACTTGGGAACCAACCCAACTGTGTAATAGCCCGGGCAGCTTTTTTTTCTGTTTTATTTTGTTTTGTTTTTCACCAATCTGAATCTTCATCCTAAGTCTGTTGCATTTTTTTTTTAATGCTCTATTTTCAACAGGCAAAATCTCCCTAAAAAACAATTTTTTTTCTGCTTGCTGTCAACTTTTTATGGTGGACAATGTGAAGCATACAGAAATATTGAAAGAATAGTACAATGAATGCCCCATATATCTACCATTTAAATTCAACATATGAGAATATTTGGGTATATGCTTTATTCCTGAACACAACTATGTACAAATTGAGCATCTATAATCCAAAATTCGAAATGCTTCAAAATCCAAAAATCTTTGAGGGCCTACATGATGTCACAACTGGAAAATTCCACACTGGCCCTCGGGTCATGGATCACAATCAAACACAGGTCCACTAGATATATTGTATAAAGTTGCTTTAGGCTATGTGTATACGAGTATATGAAACATGAATGAATTTTATCTTTAGACTTTGGTACCATACTCAAGGTACCTCAACAGTAGGTATATGCAAATATTTCAAAATCCAAAAAAACCCTGAAATCATTAATACTTCTAGCCCCAAGCACTTCTTTCTTCCTTCCTTCCTTCCTTCCTTTCTTTCTTTCTTCTTTCTTTTTTTTGGCAGAACTGGGGATTGAACCCTCTACCAACTGAGCTATATCCCCAACCCCCTCCCCCCAAGCATTTCTGATAGGGATAGTCAACTTATAAGCAAGTTGCTTCTTATGTGTGTGGGAGGGGGTGTGTATTTTGCTGATCTATTTAAAAGTAAATTAGAGGGCTGGGGTGGTAGCTCAGTGGTAGAGCACTTCCTTAGCATGTGTGAGGCACTGGGTTTGATTCTCAGCACTGCATATGTATAAATAAATAAAGGTATGTTGACAACTAAAAAATTTTTTTCCAAAAAGTAAATTGGGGACATTATGACACTTTACCCCAAGTAATTCAGCCTATATCTCCTAATATAGGTTTAGCCCTAAGAAAATTTACCCCTAAGAAAATCACCAATAAATACCTAATATTATTAAATAGAATATCCAGTTCATATTCGACTCTCTGAAAGTTCCACTATGTCTTATAGCAATTTTCTATTTAAACCAGGATCCATTCATAATTCATACATTTGGTTTCTTCAGTGTTTTGAATCATCTATTTCTTTAACTATATTTCCTTTTTGAAGAAACTTTATAGACAGTTCCACATTCTGTATTTGTCTGAATAATTATTTGTGGTAGTGTTCCTCTATCCCCTAGATTTCACGTTATAAATGGAATTGTATCAATCCACCAAAACTCACATATTGAAATTCAAACATCCAATACCCCAGAATGTGGCCTTATTGGGGAAAAGGGCCATTTCATAATTAATTAAGATGACTCACAAGGTGAGTCCCTACTATAATATGTATAGTGTCCTTGTAAAAAGTGGAAATTTGGAGAAAGACATTAACACACACGGAAAATGTCCTGTGATTGTGAAGGCAGAGTTCAGAGTAATGCCTCTGTGAGAAATAGAAAGCTTTTTTCTATGGTGATCCATTTTCAGAATATTGCCTTAATTGGATCCAATTGTAGCTCTTTTAATTATAGCCTTTCCTTTTGCCCACCCCAATTTTAAAATTAGCCAGTCATGTAGATGTACTCTAATCAGGTGAAGGATAGTGCTACAGTAGGGATAGGGATATAGGTAGGCAGACTGTTCTGCCCAGGTGCGCTTGCTAGCCAAGTTCCAGCATACCCTTCTGGAAGTAGTAAAAGTTTGGCTTGCCTACCTACCTTTGAGCATGTGTTTGATTTCTTGTGACACCTCTGTATTTCTTTTCTTTTTCTTCTTCTTCTTCTTTTTTTTTTTTTTTTTTTTTTTTTTTTTTTTTTTTGTTATCAGGGATTGAATCCACTGAACAACATCCCCAGACCTTTTTATTTATTTTTTTTAATTTTGAGACAGGGTCTCTCTAAGTTGCTTAGGGCCTTGCTAAGTTGCTGAGGCTGGCCTTGAATTTGTGATCCTTCTATCTCAGCCTCCCAAATCGCTGGGATTACAGGCATGCATCACCACACCGGGTGCAATTCAATATTTCTAACACTTCTACATGTCAGGGAACATAAAAGATTGCTGATGAGCCATCAGAAAAAAGCTAGAAGCAGAAATAAATAAAAAAAAAAGAAAGAAAAAAAGAGAAAGAAGCTAGAAGCAGAAATAAATTTTAAAAAAATAAAAAAAAAAGAGAAAGAAGCTAGAAGCAAGTGAAGGAGACCAGAATATGCCACTTCAAAATATGCCACTTTGACCAGGTAAGGTGGCACACTCCTGTAATCCCAGCTATTCAGGAGGCTGAGGCAGGAGGATTAGGGTTAGGGTTAGCCCAGCCTCAGCAATTTAGTGAGACCTTGTTTCAAAATATTTTTTTAAAAGGTCTGGTGATGTAACTCAGAGATAAAGCACCCCTGGGTTCAATTTCCAGTATGACAAAAGAAGATAAAATGAGCTCTCTGTTGGCCCTCTTTCTGTCTAAAAGCAGGGTATACATTTGCCTTCATAAGGTGTCTCTCTCCTGTTCCAGGAAGACACTTAGCACCTGAGATGTCTCTTATGTGTATAACAAGACCACACTTATTTACCATATATTTCCTTCCCTCCTCTTCCCATAATATTATCCCCACAACATACCCCAAATACTTTTCCCTTGTCTAGCCTGAGATGCTAGACCACCTTCTTGGGTCACATTTCTTTGTGAACTCTCATGTGTAAGTATATGTGTAATTTGTTTTTTTTTTTTCCCACTTGGCCATCTGTTTTGGTTAGTTTAATTCACAGAACCCCCAGCCACTGGGGGACTCCCCTGCTAGAGATCTGAAAGGAATCCTTCCCTTTCACCCTTTAGAAGGAATCACCCTGCCATCACCTTATTCCAGACTTCCAGCCTCCAGAACAGTGAGACAATCAATTTCTGTTGTTTATTCCACTTGCTTTGTAGTACCTAGTTTCAATAGCCCTATAAAACCAAGACAGTCATAAACAGGATTACAGGAGTAATTAGATTCATTTTTGGCAAGAACACAACATGGCTTATGTCAGGTTCTTTATTTTGCATCACTCAGGAGGCACATAACCCTTGGCTGTCACACTATAAGTGATACTAAGTATTATTATCACTGGGTTAAGGTCATGACAACCAAGCTAAGCTTTCCCTTTGCAATTAAAAAGTACCTTGAGAAGTGATACTTTGGCACCACATAAGAATGTTGCCTCCTTCAGTTGTCACCCACTTTTTAAATTTTTATTTATTTATTTTTGTTGGGCTGGGTCTTGAACTCAGAGCCTCATGCATGCTCAGCAAGAGTTTTATCACTGAGCTACATTCCCAGCCACCCAATTTTTTTAGTAGTCATCGATGAGCCTTGACTTAATTGATTATTTTCTTAGAAGATGGCGAAATGATGATATTGTTAGCTGGCATTGTTAGCTGGCATTCCTCTATAAAAAATGGGGATGATTTCATGTTTTTTCCTCAAAAGTCAGGATAAATGTTAAATCTTTCTTTTAGTTACCAATTTCAGAATCAAATCTTGGTATAATTATCATCACAAATTGCTAATCCGTTTTTCTCTTTTCTGAGTCTAATGATGGACTCATGGTTTTAATTTTGGTGGGGGTAGAGGGGTTAAACCCAGGAGCACTTAATCACTGAGCCCCATCTCCAGCCCTTTTTTGTGTATTTAGAGTTACAGTCTTACTGAATTGCTTAGGGCCTCACTAAGTTGCTGAAGCTGGCTTTGAACTCATGATCCTTCTGCCTCAGCCTCCAGAGCTGCTGAGACTATAGTCATGCGCCACCACACCCAACTCAGTTTTAATTTTACACAACGATTATAAGCAGTTACTGACATTTTTGTTGATGTTCAATTATCCCAAATTTGGCCAATGAGAATCCTTTTGAGTTGTCACCTGTGTCCTTTTGACACACCTTTTGATGCTTTTATAGGAAGCCCCAGACTCATCTTGTAATTTGCCTATACCAAGCCAGGAATTATCAATTTCTTCAAGAAGCATTGTTTATTTTTACTAGGGAATGATATTTAGAAACCAAGATCTGACTGGGTGCAGTGGTACACACCTATAATCCCAGCAGCTCAGGAGGCTGAGGCAGAAGGATCATGAGTTCAAAGCCAGCTTCAGCAAGGGGAGGACACTAAGCAACTCAGTGAGACCCTGCCTCTAAATAAAATACAAAATAAGGCTGGGCATGTGGCTCAGTGGTTGAGTGACCCTGGGTTCAATCCCCAGTACCAGGAAAAAAAAAAAAAACAAGATCTGGTTTCAAGGTATACTTATTGCTAGTAGGATTAGTAGGATGCCATTTCTTCTAAGCCAGAGCACTGCACCACACTAGGAACTATGAAGGGCCAACTTCACAGGCATGTTACCATTAGAGTCACACAGGTGCTTCCACTCAGAGGGGCTTGGGTTTGAGGTTTAATACTCTGTAATCACCGTCTTGAAACTGTTTGCAATTTTATCTTTATAGTTGTGTTTTGCAAGTGGGATCCAATAGGGTAAGGGAACATGTACCAGGCACTTGGAAACTTGGCTCATACATAGCTTTCTGATCTCTTCAGGTGGGTGCTTGCTCGCTATTTCCCCACCTCTTAGCACCTTTGAACCTACCCAGCCTCCCTGTCTCCAGACCTTCCAAACAACCACCATTGCCCCAACACCACTGGGAGCCTGAGTGTGAGTGTGGGGAAAGTAAGATTGCATGTTTGCCCTGTAGATTCTTGGGACCAGGCATAGTGGTAACATCGCCATGCTGAGTGCCATATCAAATTCAGCAAGTGACTAGGCAGGGATAGCCTAATATCCACTATCATTGAGGAACCTAATCTAGTGTACAGAGGTTACAATCTGCTTAGAAGTCTTCCATTCAGAGTTAGGGTGGGACAGTGGGCGGTGAAAAGAGGAAATGCCTAGCTAACTTCCCTGCTCTCAGCAGGGGCACATCACATCAATCTATCTGCCAGGCAGAAGGGAAACCTGGCAACTATCAGGCTCAAATGAGAGTATGTATGCCATGTGTCACAGGACAGGGCCCCAAGGTGCCTGTGAGCATCTATACTTGTCTCAAAAGTATCTCATACGAAGGGAATGTCCTGTGTCTAGGAAGAAAACTTTTTCCTCCTTCTTTTTCCTGAATCTTCTTTTTGTTAGTCTCTTCTGGCCAACTCCATCCAGTCTCCAGGACAACTCACAAAATACAAATTGTGAAATTTCCATTATTCCACATAGGAATTAAGTGCTCTCATATTTGCCTTTAAAACTAAAGTTATACAATATAAGGATGCAAGATAAATTTCATATTAATAGAAAGTTATATATATATATATATATATATATATATATATATATATATATATATATATGTGTGTGTGTGTGTGTGTGTGTGTGTGTATCAGGGGTATTGGGAATGGAACCTGGGGCACTTAACCACTGAGCTATATCCCCAGTTCTTTTCATTTTTTTTTTAAATTTTGAGACAGGGTCATGACAAGTTGCTGAGTATCTTGCTAAATTGCTGAGGCTGGTCTTGAATTAGCAATTCTCCTGCCTGAGCCTCCCAAGTGGCTGGGTATAGGCATGTGCATACACACACACACACACACACACACATATTTGATACTAGGGATTGAACCCAGGGGTGATTTACCACTGAGCTAAATCTCCAGGCTTTTAATTTGGGGACAGGGTCTTGCTAACTTGCTTAGAGCTGGAACTGGCCATCCTCCTACCTTAGCCTCACTAGTTGCTGTGATTACAGGCATGTACTATCATGCTGAGCATATTTCTTTTTTTTTTTTTTACAATGAAAGTTTTGGTTCCTTGTATCATTATTATAGTTGCTTACTTGCTTTATCTCTAACATACACACACATGTCTATAAGTTTCAATTTTCTGTGTGTTTGTTGCTGGGGTGGAACCCAGGGCCTCACACATATCAGGTGGGTGAGCACTTTACCACTGAGCCATATCCCCAGTCCAAGTTTTAAAATTTTAATACCAATGTTACCACTAACAATAGAACTACCAAATGGTGTTTAAGATTTATATTTACTTCTTTTTTTACTTAAGTGCAGTCTGACTACTGTGTTAATAAGTTATTTGAAATAATTCTTATCTCTATGTGACTCTGTTACCTTTGATATATAGTTATTTTCATTTGTTTTGGAATTAGGGTTTGGTTTGTCTTTTTAAATTTAGTTTTTTAGATGCTAAACATATTTCTTAAGTCAAAACTATATAAAAACACTGGGCATGGTGGCACACGCCTGAAATCTCAGTAGCTTGGGAGGCTAAGGCAGGAGGATCACAAGTTCAAAGCCAGCCTCAGCAATCTAGTGAGGCCCTAAGTAGCTTAGCAAGGCCCTGTCTCTAAATAAAAAATTAAAAAGGGCTGGGAATGTAGCTCAGTAATTAAGTCCCATAGGTTCAATCCTCAGTACCAAACAAACAAACAAACAAATAAAACTATTATCAAAAGGCATATTCAAAAAACTGTCTTATCCTCTCTTCCTTAGCCACCTTGACTCCAAGCCCTCTATAAATACCCATTTCTATTAGTTTCTGATTATTCTTTCAGTATTTGTTGGGTAGAGGAAATTAGCAAATACACACACATATATATATTCTTTTTTTTTTTTTTTTTTTTGTATCCAGGGATGCTCTACCACTTAGCAAAATCCCAGCCCTTTTTAGTTTTTATTTTGACAAGGGTCTCATTTATTCAGGGCCCCACTCTGAGGCTGGCCTTGAACTCATGATTCTCTTCCTTCATTGTTCCGAATCACTGGGATTACAGGTATGTGCTACCATGCCCAGCCAACACATATATATTATTTTCCTATTTTCATATACAAAAGATAAAACTATATACATGCTCTGTACCTTTTTCTAAAGGAAAAAAAAAAAGTAAAATAGCCTCTATGTCAGTACATAGACATCTTCTCATTCTTGTTATACATCTGCAAGTACTTCATTATGAGGTCATATAGGTTATTCAATAAGCCACTTGCAAGTGAACATTTCAGATACTCCAGTCTTCATTATTTCAAGAATGTCACAATAAATAATCTCATGCACTCATTATTTCACAAACATGAAAGCATACTTCTGGAGTGACAGGATTGACTCCATAGAGTTAAATATAGTTTTGGTAGATGTTGCCCACTTACCGTCTCTGAGAATTGTACCATGTTACCCTCCCACTAACAATGTATGAAAAGTACTTGTTTCTCCTCAGAACAGTCAATACAGTCATTTGTCAAATTTTAGGGTTTTGGCCAGTCTGATTTGTATAAAATGGTTAAATGAAGTTTATTAAAATATCTTTTAGTTGTTGATGGACCTTTATTTTATTTATTTGTATGTGGTGCTGAGAATTGAACCCAGTGCTTCACGCATGCTAGGCAAGCACGCTACTATTGAGCCACAACCCCAGCCCCCAAATGCAGTTTTAATTGATATTTATATTATTTAAGCATCTTTCAAACATTCATTTGCATTTCTCTATGCGTTGGGACCATTTTTTCTATCATGGCCTTGGTCTTTTTCTCCCCTGCCCCCAGCCAGTGGGAATCAAACTCAGGAGCACTCTATCAATCACTAAGCTACATCCCCAGACCTTTTTGTTTTAGAGATTTTTTATTTGTTCTTTTTAGTTATACATGACAGTAGAATGTATTTTGATATATTATACATACATGGGGTATGACTTCCAATTCTTGTGGTTGTAGAGGAAGTGGAGTTTCACTGGTCGTGTATTCATATATGAACATAGGAAAGTTATGTCTGAGTCATTCTACTGTCTTTCCCATTCACATTCCCTGTTTCCCTTCATTCCCCTTTGTTTAATCCAGTGAATTTCTGTTCTTCCCTACCCCTGCCCTTGCTCTGTGATATGTGTTAGCATCCACATATCACAGAACATTCCTCCTTTGTTTTTTTGGAATTGGCTTATTTCACTTAGCATGATAGTCTCCAGTTCCATCCATTTGCCAGTAAATCCTAGCCCTTTATATTTTTCTTTTTTTGAGACAGGATCTTGCTGAGTTGCTTAGGGCCTTGCTAAGTTACTGAGTCTGGCTTTGAACTTGTGATCCTCCTGCCTCAGCCTCCCCAGCCACTAGGATTACAGGTGTGCATCATTGTGCCCAGCCAGTATTTTTTCCTATTTCTTAAGATCTCCTTATTGACTAGGGAGATTAACCTTTTATCTGTCAAACATTTTGTGCAGGCTTTTCATTTCACATTTGATTATTTTCATGTGTGGTTTTTTTTTTTTTTTTGTATTTGTTTTGTTTTGTTTTTGGTATCAGGAATTGAACCCAGGGGTGCTTTACCACTGAGCCACATCCCCAGCCCCCTTTTTTAAATTTTGAGACAGGATCTCACTAAGTTGTTTAGGGCCTCACTAAATTGCTGAAGCTAACCTTGAACTTAGAATGCTCCTGCCTCAGCCTCCCAAGTACCTGGAATTATGGGTATGTACCACCATGCATGGCATGATTATGTGTT
The DNA here is from genome assembly GCF_047511675.1 of Marmota flaviventris. Taxonomy (NCBI): domain Eukaryota; kingdom Metazoa; phylum Chordata; class Mammalia; order Rodentia; family Sciuridae; genus Marmota; species Marmota flaviventris. Next base: position 38,646,046 of record NC_092518.1, read on the forward strand.
TTTAATGTAAATAAGCTTATTAATATTTTATTTATTGATTCTGAATTTTGAGACAGAGTTTGAAAAGTTTTCCCTATACTCATGTTAAAACGAAATATGGGGAATTTGGGGTTCAGGCCAAAATGAGGCACTCATTTTTTTCCCAGGGTTTTCCCCAATGAAACCCTGAACATAGCAGAGCAAATAATTATAAGAAGGCTCTGAAACATTGAAAGAAGAGGGCAGATTTCACAGGGAACTTGGATTTGAGGGAAAACACATCAGTGAATCCCTTTGGTTTCTTTACTGCCTCGCTGATATCCCAGACTGGTCGCTAACTGAAGCCTCTAACTCAGAATGGTCAACAAGCATAGATTTAAAAAACGAACAATTGCCAAGAAAAGTCTGACAGCTGTAGTCAAAGGACCAGGAAAACGACAGCAGCATAACAGGAAACTTTTTGGCAATACCCACCCTACTCCAAACAAGCACCAGTAGAAAATATGTATCCCTTCCCTCAACCCCATGGGATTTTCCAATGCTCACCCAGAGCAGATGGTTCTCTGATTTTCTTGCCAAAGTGCCAGTAAGGCTAAGCAGAGAGCTGATTTTCTATTCCTTCCCAAATGGGAGCAGACAGTTCTCTGATTCCCCCACAGAGTAGTGTCAGTGAGGTCCAATAGTGAGCTACATCCCCACCAGGCAGTAATGAGACTTAAATAGAGAGAAATGGGACTAGTCCACACTATTGCCTCCTCCTATTCCAAGGGTGAGCAGGCTTAGCAGTGGGGAGACCTTGTTTCAAAATAAAAATAAAATAAAATAAAAAGGGCTGGGAATATAGCTCAGTGGTAGAGGAAGGCAATATCCACTTCCAAAATCAAGTATATAGGATGAACTATTGTATGGATACCAGTCAGTCTCCTTTCCCAACCACCCCCATATTTTATTTGTGCAGAGTGCATCAATAAGACTGAGCAAGGCCATGCCCATTAAATCTAGTTAGCATTTTACTACCAACTCTTCCCCAGCCCCTGTAGTTAGCAGAGCGCTGTAGGGAGCTGAACCTCCATGCTGACCCAACAACAAGACTGAATAAGTTGATGTGAAATAAGAGACTCTTGTTCCCACTTTCCCCTGGTATTATCAGGTCCCAGTAGAGAGCTAAGCCACCACCTCCTGCCAACATTAAGGAGGCTGAATAAGCTGGTGTGAGGTAGGTTGATCCTTGCTTCTTCCCCTAGTATCAGTGGGGCCTAGTTGAGAGATGAACCTCCATCCCCACTAGGCATCAGCAGGGCAGAAAGAGCTGGCAAGAGATGGGGTTTTCCTTTCCTTGCTGTCTACAAGACCCAGCACAAAGCTGAGCTATTGCCTCCCCTCTGTCCCAAAAAAGCAGAATGCATCAACCCTTGGCTTCCTTCCTCATTGGTCTCAGTGAAGACCAAGGGGGAGCTGAACTCACATTTCCACTAGAGGTAGCATGATGGCACTGCCTCATTTTTTTAAATTTTTTAAAAAAATATTTATTTTTTTTTTAGTTTTACTGCCTAATTTTTGTTGGAAAGATATTGATGGGGACAACATCTTGCACTCTGCACAAATAAAATATGGGGGTGGTTGGGAAAGGAGACTGACTGGTATCCATACAATAGTTCATCCTATATACTTGATTTTGGAAGTGGATATTGCCTTCCTCTACCACTAAGCTATATTCCCAGCCCTTTTTATTTTATTTTATTTTTACTTTGAAACAAGGTCTGGCTAAATTGCTCAGGCTGTCCTTGAACTTGCAATCATCCTGCCTCAGTCTCCCGAGTCACTGGGATTAAAAGTGTGTATCACGGTTACCCCACTTTTGTTATTTTTTTAGTAAAATATAGATAATGTTAATTTTAGAATCATGACCATTTTAAGGATACAGTTCAGTGGTGTTAAATATATTCACAATGCTAAGCATCACCACCTCCTATTTCTAAAACTTTTCTATGACTCAAAACAAAAATCCTACAATTAAGTAAAACTCCCCCAACCCCTAGTATCTCTATGAATTTGCCTATTTGTACAATAGTTTTGCAAGATGTTATAATTGGGTAAAACTACATGAAGTTTGGTACACAGGATCTCCCTATATTATTTATTTTCTTTTTGGTACCGGGGATTGAACATGGGGCACTCTACCAGTGAGCCACATTCCCAGCCCTTTATATTTTTATTTTGAGATGACCTCATTAAGTTACTGAGGCTGGCTTTGAACTTGCACCTCCTGCCTGAGCTTCCTAAATCACTGAGATTACAGGGATGTGCCACTATGCCCAGGTTCTGTGTTATTTCTTAAAGCTGCATGAGAACCTCCAATTATTTCAAAATTTAAAATAGAAAATTCATTCAGATTTTCTTTTATTTTATGTTTATTATTATTATTTTTATTATGATTCAAATTTCTAATGCATCTACTAATCAACCTCTTTATCTCTATATATAACTAAGGTTTGAACCCCGGGGGTGCTTAACCACTGAGCCATATCCCCAGCCCTTTTTATTTTTTTATTTTGAGACAGGGTCTCACTAAATTGCTTAGGGCCTCACTAAGTTGCTGAGGCTGGCTTTGAGCTTGAGATCCTCCTGCCTCAGCTTCCTGAAACACTGGGATTACAGGCATGTGTCACCATGCCCAGCTTGGCTCAAATAATTTTGGTTTTTCAGCTTCTCTCATTCATGCTTTCTACCCCTTAACCATTTTACTTGATGCTACCAGAAGATCATATACTTTAAAGGAAAGACAAAAATTATAACAGCTACAAAATAAATAAACATTACATTAATACATATCAATAAAAATGACAACAGGAATTGCTATAATGATTTATTGCCTGCTAAGAGTTCTATGTGATTATGTCATTTATTCTTTACATCAGTATTGCAGGAAAGATGTTAGTCCAAATTTATAAATTAGGAAATTTAATCTTAGGTTAAATAAGTTAAAACCACACCTTTATTCAAATGATGGAGCAGCTCTAAGAATGCAGGTGCATTTGGCATACAAGTTTATATGCTTTCCTTCATGAAGATCTGAATTGAATCTAGGAACTCTCAGGAAGTGGCAGGATTATTCAATTAGTCCAGATCCTTTCTTGCTGTAGGTTCCAGAAATAGATCAGTAGATTTGACCTGTATTAGTCCGTTTGGGCTGCTATAACAAAATACCACAGACTGAATTAAAAGATGGAAATGATTGGCTTTATGACAGAAATTGTCTCACAGTTGTGGAAGCTGAAAGTTACAAGTCAAAGAGTCAGCAGGGTTGGTTTCTCCTGAGGCCCCCTCTCCTTGGCTTGCAGATGGCCACCTGATTACATAGTCCTTTCTCTATTACATACATCCCCAGTGTATATTTTTGTGTCTAAATGTCCTCTAATATCAGATTGGATTAAGGCCCAACCTAATGTCTTTCTTTGAATTCATCTCCTCTTTCAAGGTCCTCTCTCCAAATACAATCACATACCCAGGTACTAGGAGTAGAGCTTCAACATATGAATTTTTAAAATATTTTTTTAGTTGTAGCTGGACACAATACATTTATTTAATTAATCTATTTATTTTTATGTGGTGCTAAGGATCAAACCCAGTGCCTCACACGTGCTAGGCAAGTGTTCTACCACTGAGCTACAGCCCCAGACCTCAACATATGAATTTTAAGAAGACAATTCAACTCCTAACAGGCCCTGAGACTGAAAAAGAAAGGAAAAAAAAAGTTTATAACCAAGATAAACACCTCCAGAAAAATCAGGTACATGTGATTCAAGCATATGTGATCATTCTCATGCTTCTTACAGCCCAATGTCTTTCAAAACTTTTTTTTTTTACGATGTGGGTAAATTAAAGTTTAATTTTCCAAGCATTCATATTCTACCTATTTACATGTGTTATCAAATAATTACAAAAATACTTTGTCTAATAGTCTCACTTCTTTATTATTTTTTAAAACCTTGTTATTGCATATATGGGAAAGAAAACAATTTGTTAAGAGGGATGTGAATCTGGCTACAGAGCTCAGATAAAATAAATTTAGTTTTTGTTTCCCCCACCCACTCCCTGTAAGTCCCCCCACCCCACTTCCTTGGGGTTGTTGGCTTGAGAGCACAGGTTGAGGAGAGAGAATGGGCTTGTGTTGCAAAACCTTTTTTTTAAATCATGATAAAAACTTTAGAACACATACATTTTGACTTGTGGCTCAATATATACATACATGTATTTTTTAAATATAGCCAAATAAATTTTACCAATTCATTCTGATCTGACAATTTTCTCTTCCATTCTATTCTATTTTATTCTATTGTCTTTTAACCAAAAGCTTGCTGTTAGTTGCTCCTCACCAAATTGATGTTAGGAACTACTCTTGTTTACCATCTGCAGTTTGGAAAAGCAACATTCTAATTTGCACTGTCAGCTGTGATTGTCAACTTTTTTTATGTGTTCTATCCCTTCATCATTTTCAGGGATATTTCCAAGCCTCTGTAGATGCCTGAAATCGCAGGCATGATACTGAACCTTATATATGCTATGCTGTTTCCTATACTTGCATACATCTCTATGATGAAGTTATGAATAATTATAATAAGAGATTAACAGCAATAACTTGCTATAGATTTTAGCAATCTCAGCATAGGTTTTATCTCCTTTCCTTCTTAAGTTGAGAACTTTCACCTTTTCACTTAATAGAAGTACTTTATGGCTTCTCTTGTGTATGTCTGAATTGCCAACATCATTAAGGGCCATTATTATGTAAAATAAGGGTTATTGAACATAAGTATTATGATCCTAGGACAGTGGATATAGTCCATCTGATAACTGAGACTGGTACTGAGTGACTAGCAAGTGAGTAGTGGTTAAGGTATGGATGTGAATATGCTGGACAAAGGGGAGGGAACCCGACAGCTCAAGATTTTGTCACACTACTCAAAATGGCAGGCACTTTAAAAACTTATCAATTGTTTATTTCTGGAATTTTCCATGTAATATTGTCATATCAGAGTTGGCTTCAAGTAACTGAAACCACAGAAAATGAACACACTACTGTGGACTACAATATTCTCAAAGCCCTGATTACCCTCTCCCACCACCCCACATAAGTATTGAATCTGCATTTTGTTATTTTCAAATCCTCGATCCACTCATTAGTTTTATGCATTTGTATTATCAACTGCCCAGGAAACCCTGGTGCCATTTCCTCTATAACAAATAGGAAATTGCCATCTCATGGTAGAAGGGAGACAATACAGGCCTACAGTTAGCATCTTCCCTTCCAACCAATTATTTCTCTCCACAGTTCTCCTTTCCTTCTTTCTTTTCTTTTTGCTTATTTTGGTACAAGGGATTGAACCCACAGTGTTTAACCAGTGAGACACATCCCCAGCCCTTTTTAAAAAATATTTTATTTAGAGACAAGGTCTTGCTTAGGTCCTCACTACATTGCTGAAGCTGGCCTCAAATTTGCAATCTTCCTGCCTCAGCTTCCCTAGTTTCTGGGATTATAGGCATGCACCACCACACCTGGCACCAAGCCTCCCTTGTGATGCAATTTTATTTTTTTTTTAATTTTTTTTACTTTTTTATTTATATATGAGAGCAGAATGCATTACAATTCATATTACACTTATGGAGCACATTTTTTCATATCTCTAGTGTATACAAAGTATATTCACACCAATTTGTGTCCTCATACATATACTTTGAATAATAGTGTCCATCACATTCCACTATCATTGCTAACCCCATGTCCCCTCCCTTCCCCTCCCACCCTTCTGCCCTATCTAGAGTACCTCTATTCCTCCCATGTTCCCCCTCCCTACCCCACTACGAATCAGCCTCCTTATATCAGAGAAAACATTTGGCATTTGGTTTTTTGGGATTGGCTAACTTCACTTAGCATTAGCTTCTCCAATGCCATCCATTTACCTGCAAATGCCATGATTTTATTCTCTTTTATTGCTGAGTAAAATTCCATTGTGTATATATATATACCACATTTTTTATCCATTCATCTATTGAAGGGCATCTAGGTTGGTTTCATAATTTAGCTATTGTGAATTGTGCTGCTATAAACATTGATGTGGCTGTGTCCCTGTAGTATGCTGTTTTTAAGTCCTTTGGGTATAGACCAAGGAGAGGGATAGCTGGGTCAAATGGTGGTTCCATTCACAGATTTCCAAGGAATCTCCATACTGCTTTCCATATTGGCTGCACCAATTTGCAGTCCCACCAGCAATGTATGAGTGTACCTTTCTCCCCACATCCTCACCAACACTTATTGTTGTCTGTCTTCACAATAGCCACCATTCTGACCGGAGTGAGATGAAATCTTAGAGTAGTTTTGATTTGCATTTCTCTAATTGCTAACAATGATGAACATTTTTCATGTATTTATTGATTGATTGTTATTACATTGTATAAATTGTGTAAATTTGGCTACTCCTTTCCTTTCAAAGAAGTTTGAAGATTTAGGTGTTAGATGCATGTTTTAGTTACCTTTTGTGATGTTGTAACCAAAATACCTGGCAGGAACAACTTAGAGGAGGAAAGTCTATTTGGGGCTCACAGTTTCAGAGACCTCAGTCTGTACAGGCCCAACTCCATTGCTCTGAGCCCAAGATAAAGCAGCATATTATGTGGGGAGTACCCACAGGAGGAAAGCTACTCAACTCATGGTGGGGACAGGAAGCAGAGAGAGGAAGAGTAGAAGGGGCCAAAGGGAACATGCACCCTTCCAAGGCATGCCCCAAATGATCTATTGACTCCACTCATGCCCCACCTGCTTATAGTCACTACTCAGTCAGTCCATTTAAACAAAGACAGAAGGCCAGGCATGATAGCACACACCTGTAATCCCAGCAATTTGGAAGGATGAAGCAGGAGGATTGAAAGTTTGAGGTCAGGGCTGGGGTTGTGGCTCAGTGGTAGAGTGCTCACCTAGCATGTGTGAGGCACTGGGTTTGATCCTCAGCACCACATATAAATAAGTAAAATAAAAAAATAACTCAGAAATATTAAGAAAGAAAGAAAAGAACGAAACTTTGAGGCCAACCTCAGCAATTTAGGAGGCCCTAAGCAACTTAGTGAGACTCTGACTCAAAATTTAAAAAAAAAAAGGACTGGAGAGATATAATTCAGAAGTAAAGCATCCCTGTTCTCAATCCCCAGTGCCAAAAAAACAAAAACCCCTGCAAACTAGCATGGACTGATTACAGTATGGGTCTCATTTTACATCCAATATTCCTGCATTAACAGGAGTTTTGGGAGGATGACTCATATCCAAACCATAACAATGCAGTTCTGTCCTATACTGGCTGTGTGACCTTATACATCCTACTTGCCTTTCTGAGTCACAGTTGTTTTAACTACAGTGAACGTAATATGATATGTCCTGACAGCTTCTTTAGATTGCCTTGAGGTTCGACAAAGAAAACACAGCTTAGTTCTGTACCTTTCTCCTTCTGTCTGTTTTCAACTCATCAGCTGTTAAAATTAAATCAGACCAGCCAGGCACAGAGGCGTATGCCTGTAATCCCAGCAGTTTGGAGGCTAAGACAAGAGGATCGTAAGTTCAAAGCCAGCCTCAGCAACGGTGAGGCACTAAGCAACTCAGTGAGACCCTATTTCTAAAAAAAATACAAAATAGGGCTGGGGATGTGGCTTAGTGGTTGAGTGCCCCTAAGTTCAATCAGCAGTACCCCTCAAAAAAATTCAGATCATGCCGTTTCCTGCTCCAAATACTCCATTGGTTTCTTCAGAGTAACTGTTTGATTGCCTTATTGGCCCCATCAGTAGTATCTCCTGCCTTGGCTCACTGTTGCAGATATCTGTTCTTGTTTATGTCTCAGTACCTTTGCACTAGCTATTGCTTCTGTTTGATATATATACTGAGGATTGAACCCAGGGGCACTTATCCACTGAGCCACATCCCCAGCCCTTTTAAAATATTTTATTTAATGACAGAGTCTTGCTAAGTTACTTAGGGCCTCACTAAGTTGCTGAGGCTGGCCTCAAACTTGCAATCCTCCTGCCTCAGCCTCCAAGCTGCTGGGATTACAGGTGTATGCTACCACACCTGGCTTATGTTTGGTATACTCTTGCCTCTAGATATCCAAATGGCTCACTCTTTCTTCTTCAGGTCCTTATTCAAATATCATGTATCTCGGAGGCCTTTTCTGACCACTATATTTCTAAGTACACCCCCAGGACTCCCTAGAGCATTTCTTGCTTTATTTATCTTCATAATACTTTTTGGCATCTCACATATGATCAGGACACATAATTGTGATCTGGTTTATTTGCTGCTGTATCCTTTAGCCTAGGATAGTGCCTGTCATGTATTTGCATACTTGACAAATATTTGTTGACTAAATGAATGATTGGGTGAATGAGTGCATTTGGTTCAATAAGCATGTTTTGAGTAGCAGCTAGGTACCAACACTCTGATCAGAACGCAAGAGATAGAGGTTACTAATAAAGATAGTTTTTGACAGACGAACCTTATGTTTTAATGAAGGGCAGCAAGACGAAAAGATACCATTGTCATATAATAGAAATAACTGGGGTCTGTGAGGCCCAATATGGTGTTAGTGCTTTGGAGGTATGAGGGGATTCAGGAATCCCTCTGAAGAAGATGAAAATGAGTCTTGAAAAGATGTGAAAAAGTTAGCCAGAGTGAGAAGGGAAATGTGCTGCAGGCAAATTAACATTAATGCTATGGTGATAGTGTTTAAGAATGAAAGGTTCCATAAAAATTGGGTGCTTGCAATTTAGAAACAATTGTAATTAGTACCTCTGGAGAGTTGAAATAGGCTTTTAAGTTTTCATATCTAGAGAATTTTAAGAGCTAAATGTTAGTTGAATTATATAAAAAAGACTCTATAACTATCTTTCCCAGATATGAGCAAGAAATCACTATATGTGATACTATAACTTACTCCTATATTCTTACAAAGCTTATGTCTCTATTTCAGTTAAATAGCCATTTGCAAGACACTCATGTGGAAAGTATTAATGTCACAAGACTGTCAACATACAGTTAGGCGAGTTGTGTGCTGTATAGTCACAGAGGGCACATTCACTGACTAGGACATACAACCTATACCACCATTAGATAGAGACCCTGTTATGGGACAAAATGAGGAATAAGAATCCTGAACACAGGGGACTGGGGTTGTGGCTCAATGGTAAAGTGTTTGCCTGGCATATGTGAGGCCCCACACTGCAAAAAAAAAAAAAAAAAAAAAAAAAAAAAAAAAAAGAAGAAGAAGAAGAAAGAAAAAGAAAATTCCCTGTGCAATCCATTTTTACTTAACCACTCCTTTACCCCAACCTCTGACAACTGCTAATTACTAATCAATTTTCCATTCTATAGTTTTACATTTTATAAAGTGTCATATAAATGGAATCTTTTAATTAGTAGCCTTCTGGATCTGGCTTCTTTTTTTAGTTGTAGGTGGATACAACACCTGTATTTTATTTATTTATATGTGGTGCTAAGGATCAAACCCAGGGCCTCACACATGCTAGGCAAGCCCTCTACCACTGAGCCACAACCCCAGCCCCTGGATCTGGCTTCTTTTATTTACCAAAATGCATTTATGATTCATTCATGTTGTTGCATGAGTCAAGTATGTTCCTTTTTTATTGCTGAATAGTATTCTATCATACAGATATACCATCCTCCCATCACCTGTTGACAGACACCTTAATTATTACCAGTATTGGGTGATTATGAACAAAGCTGCTCTAACATATAGGTTTTTTAAATTTTTTTAAGTTGTAGATGAACACAATACCTTTCTTTAAATTTATTTTTATGTGATGCTGAGGATTGAACCCAGTGCCTCACACATGATAGGAAAGTGCTCTACCACTGAGCCACAATCCCAGCTCTAACATATAGATTTTTTACATGAACATAATCTTTCATTTCACTTGAGTAAATGCCTAGCGGCAGGATTGTTGAACCACATTATAAAACTGTTTCACTTTATAAGAAACTGCCAAATAATCTTCCAAAGTGGTTGTAGCATTTTGCTTTTGCACCAGCAATAAATAATATTCCTATTACTTTGTATCCTTGACAGTGTTTGCTATTATTATTGGGAGAAGACTCCCAAGACTATCTCTAGGTTCAATAATTCATTATAAGGATTCATAGAAACTGAGAAAATCTGTTTAACTCATGGTTATAGCTTACTATAGCGAAGGGATACCCATTTAAAGTCAACTAAGGGTTCAGCAGAGTTCCAAGTTGAGAACATTCCAGTTGTTCACTCTCAGTGGAGGCACCAATGGTGTGCAACAATGCACACAGAATATTGCTAGCCAGGGAAGTTCATCTGAGTCTTGCGTTCAGAGTTTTTATTGGACTTGCTCATATAGACATAGTTGATGACTTGTGTGGTTGACCCGTTTCCAGCCAGCCCTCCAGAGGGGAGCTGATTTTACATGACCCAAAGTGTCCACCATAAATTACCTTGTTAGCATATCTGTAATGGGCAGCAGTACCCTAGTAGGAGAGTCAGAACAGTCACTGCTCTGCCAGCTGATGATGAAATTAATCAGGAAGCGAATTCTCTGTCCCTCCCCACGTAGAATCAGGAAGTGCTCCCATTCCCCTGCTAGAAGATGAGTCTCTGCCCCCACATAGGAGATACAAAATATAATGATGCTATGTCCCCATTATGCTTGATATTCATCCATTGTGTGAGCAGATTTGAGTCAAGAGCTGAGCCTCCAACCACAACCAGTATCAACAATGCAGAATAAAGTGATGGAAGATGGGGCCAGTTGGCACTCCACTCTCCCCTAGCTGAGCAGGTGAGGGATCTCTGAACAGTTGATCTACCTCACGCAAAGGCAATGAGGTAGCATCAGTCAGTGCCACACATTTGCAGGGCAGGTGTCAGTGAGCCTAAGAGGAGAAATGAACTTTCACACTACACATCTGCCATGAAGTCATATGAGTCAGTAACCCACATTTTTTGGGATGGGAGATCAGCTTTCCAATAAATCCCACCTTCAAGGCACATCCCAACAGTGGAACTGCCCGCTGAAAAGAAAAACTAAATAGAATTTAGAGTATCACGATATAATATTACACATTGTTCAGGATACCATAGAAAACCACTCGTCATATCAAGAACCAAGAAACTGGGGTGGGGTGGCTCAGTGGTAGAGGGCTTGCCTAGCACTTGCGAGGCCCTGGGTTTGATCCTCAGCACCACATTAAAAATAAATAAAATAAATGTATTGTGTCTGACTACAACTGAAAAAAAAAAAAAAACAAGAAATTCACCACATGAACAAGAAAAGACAGTCAACAGCTGCCAACATCAATATGATACAGATGATGGAATTGTCTGACAAGGATTGTAAAGCAGTCATAATAACCATATTTCAATGAGAAATTTTAAAGTCTCTTGAAACAAATGAGAGAAATATACAAAATTTCAGCAAAAGTTGTGGAAAATATCAAAATGGAAATGATAAAACTAGAAATATCAACATCTGAAGTGAAAATCTTGTTGGATGGGTCTGATAGTTGACTGGAGATGAGTGGATAGAATCCACGGAGTACAAATCAATAGAATTCATGCACTCTGAACAAAAGAGTGAAAAATCAGTGAAGAGTTGCAGGGACATCAGGACAAGAACAAAAATACCTCCTATTCACATCATCAGATATTGGAAAAAGAGGAGAAAGAGAGGGACTTAAAAAGTATTCAAAAAAGTCAGGTGTGGTGGCACACAATCAGGAGGCTTCGTCAGAAGGATCACAAATTCAAGGCCAATCTCAGCAGTTTAGAAAAACCCTATCTCAAACCAAAATACAAAAGTTGCGGATGTAGCTCAGCGGTAGAGTGCCCCTGGGCTCAATCCTCAGTACCACAGAAAAAAGTATTCAAAGAAATAAGGGCTGAATACTTCTCAAATAATCTTGAAAACATCTAGAGAGATGATGCATTATTGGCAGAAGCAAACCAATTCAATGATAGCAGATTTTTCATTTGAATTCATTGAGGCCAGAAGATAGTGGCACAATAATTTTCAAATGTTAAAAGACAAAAATGCCAACCAAAACTTCCAAATTGATTAAAAAGTATCCTTAAGGAAATGAAGAAGAAATAAAAGCAATCTTAGACAAAGAGCAAGTAAGAGAATTTGTCATGAACAAACCTAACTTCAAAGAATGGCTACAGGAAATTCTGTAAACATAACGAAAATGATCACAGAAGATAGTTCAGCAATTCAGAACAGATAGAATGTCAGGATGGGTAAAATAGGGGTAAATATAATAAACCACCTCCATGATAATTTTAAAACATAATTGATGGTTGAAGCTAAATTTATAATATCATCTGACATAGTGCTCAGTTTATGTGGAAGAAACACTAAATGCAACTGTTTTTAAAAGTGGAGAGGTGAAGCTGCATGCAGTGGTGATTCCTACAATCCCAGCTATTCGGGAGGCTGAGGAAAGAGGATTCCTTAAGCCCAGCAGTTCCAGGGATTGAAAAACAATAATAAATTCCCAAAAGTCAATACCATACTGGCCTAGTACTTCACAACATGCAGTGAAACTAGACATTTAACAACAAAAGCGGGCTAGGGATGTGTGAGAGATAGAAAATCTGTGGTCCATTTTTAGAATATAGTATTTAGCCTTCATTGGGATATAAGATCCAATTGTAGCCTTTGGAGCTCCTCAACCTGCATCCAATTGTAGCCATTTTAAATATAGCCCTTCCCTTTGCCCGCCCCAATTTTAAAATTAGCCAATCATGTACATGGTAACCCTGAGCTCCTCCTATCAGAGTAACAGACAGTGCTGTGCTCTGGATAAAAATAGGCGGGCTGCCCACCCAAGTGTACTACTTGCTTGTCAGACTTTGTTCTGTAGCACATCATTCTGCGGAAGTTAGTTTGCCTTGCCTCGCTACTTCCAAGCACGTTTTATTCCTTGTGGCACCTTGGTATTTCTAACAGGGTGTACCTCAGTTGTGGAGCATTCACTTAGCATGCAAGAAGACATGGGTTCCATCCTTAGTACCATAACAAAGAAAAGAAAGAAAAACAACAAAAAAAGAAAAGAAAGAGTAACAAAAGAACAGCCAAAAAAGAGCTATGCACTTAGAAACTATAAATAATTAAAAACAAATATAGGTGGCTGGGGTTGTGGCTCAGCAGTAGAGCGCTCCCCTAGCATGCGCGAGGCCCTGGGTTCCATCCTCAACAGCACATAAAAATAAATAAATAAACAAAATAAAGTTATGGTGTCTAACCAAAAAATAAATATTTAAGAAAAAACAAAAACAAATATAGGGCTGGGGTTGTAGCTCAGTGGCAGAGCGATTGCCTCGCATGTGTGAGGCACTGGGTTCAATCCTCAGCACCACATATAAATTAAAAAAAATAAAGATATTGTGTCCACATACAACTTAAAATATTTTTAAAAAAACCAAATGTACTTTTGGCATTTGTTTTAGGGGGATTGGCTTATTTCACTTAGCATGATAGTCTCCAGTTTTATCCATTTACCAGCAAATTCCATAATTTCACTCTTGTTTATGGCTGAGTAATATTCCACTCTGTACATATACCATATTTTCTTTATTCATTCATCTGTTGAAGGGCATCTAGGTTGATTCAATGTTGACACACAATGGGAGGAGGGGAGAATAGAAGTTCATTGGATTAGACAAAGGGGAGGGAAGGGAAGGGAGGGGAGATGAGAATAAGAAAGTAGAATGAATAAGACATATTTTCCTGTGTGCATATATGAATACACAACCAGTGTATCCCCACATCATGTACAATCACATGAATGAGATCCTAATTAGAATAAGTTATATTCCATGTATGTATGATATGTCAAAATACACTGCACTGTCATGTAGATCTAAAAGGAACAAATAAAAAAATTAAAAAGAAAAACCAAAATGTATAATTTCACATTAAAGAGGAAATAAAAACTGACACCATAAAATATTTATAAATATCTTGGTATGGTGACACATGACTGTAATTCCAGTGGTTTGGGAGGTTGAATGAGGAGGATCACAAGTTTGAGGCCAGCCTCAGCAACTTAATGAGACCCTGTCTCAAAAGAAAAAACAAAAAAGGGCTGGAGATGTCGCTCATTGGTAAAGTGCTCCTGGAATCAATCCTGTGCAAAAAAAGAGAGTGATTTCAATCCTGAGCACCATCAAAAAAAAAAAAATGAATAAATAAATAATTAAAAAGAATAATATAGTTGTCTCCCAAGAAACTCCAAGGCAGTCCTACTAAGACAGCTGAATAACTGCTTTATACAAGATAAATATACGAAAATCAATAGTCAATTATAATCAAACAAGAGGCTGGGGATGTAGCTCAGTTGGTAGAGTGCTTGCCTTGCATGTACAAGGCCCTGGGTTCAATCCCCAGCACCACAAAAAAAAAAATTATAATCAAACAGAAACTATAAAGACTAAATATGCCATTTATAATGGAAGCAAGCTTATTTTGAAACCTAAGAATAATTTGACCAGATGTGAGAATAGTGCCTGGCCAGTAGTAAATACTCAATAAATATTTGTTGGATGAGTGACTAAATAAAGGGCAGACATATTACTTTCATGTAATTAGCTATATTAACAAAGTGTTGAGTAGGAAAAGTCTTTAGGGGATCTGCTTTGAGGAAAAGTTAAGGTACATTTGTAATTTGCACAATTCTAATGAGAGGCAATTGAAAATATTTGATATTTTTATTTCTTTACTATTTCACATACCATTCTTAAGTATTATAAAACTATTACTGGTAGTGTCCAACTGAATATAATGGTACTGTACATGGATGAAATCCATAATTATTTGCTTTTGGATGTTTTCCAATTGAATGAATTCATAGCTCAATTCATGTTGCCAAATCTATGCCATAATTTCCTTAGTGGAAAATTATTGATTCACAGTTCCTTAATTTCTCAAATCCCATAATTTCTTCTAATCCTGCCTAACCTGATTGTCAACTCCCTATTCAAACAGCCTATAAGCTTTCTTCATTATGATGCTCAAAGCAAGGGGCAAGTAAAACATCATGTTCTTCTTTGATATTAATAAAACCCTCATCTCCCCAGTAGGAATGGATGTGAGAGCTTGTTTACTGGTCAATAACCATTTCTATGATCTGTACGCTTCCTTCAAGGGCTCAGTACCTCTTCTAGGAAATGTTAGTCAAAGGATGCTTTCATCTTATGAAAGGATCATTTCCAGTTGATTCTGTGATGAAATAAGAGACTTTTGAATCCCTTGCCTGATAGTTTAAGTAAATAATCCTTTAAGTCTGAGTGGAAAAAAAGAAGGGAAGATAAAGGAATATACTAGAAAAAGTGTATACAGCAGAGTCTGTCCTATAGGATGAAAAGCAGCCAATAAGAAAAAAAAAACGGGTGCTTGCCTTGCATGCACAAAGCCCTGGGTTCAATCCCCAGCACAGAAAGAAAGAAAGAAAGAAAAAACATGGGGCATCACTTGTTTTGTACCACTTTCTGAATCAAATGCTGAGGCCTAACACACCAGCCTTTCCCCATGAGCCGTCAATCTTCTTGGCAGGCTTTAAAAGCGAGAGAGTATTCATTTCTGTTTGATGCACTCAAAAATATGAGTCCTTTATCTCCTACTAGTCTTCCACTCAACCTCCCTTTGAAATACGATCTCTATCTTCTCTCCTTACCTAAATTGTACCTGTCCTTCTAGTTACAGATCAAGTCTCATCTCCTTGAACCCTTCTCTGACCTTACCCATGGCATCCCCCTGTCTTCTCTGAATTCCCAAATCACTCCTCAGAGTCAATGTACAGCAAGGAAGTCACTGTGAAGAATACAAATAAATATACCATGCCTGCTCCTCACTGCCTGAGGGTTTTCCTACCTATTAGGCAAATAAAGCAAAAATATACCACAGTGAAAGAAATGTCTCTGGCAATTAATTGCCTGAAAGTTTAAAGAAGGGAGAAATCACTGAATCCTAAAGTGCTTTAGAAAGGATTTTCCACAGAGACACTTGACCTAAGGGAATGAGTAGGGTTTAGGTAGAAAGAGAGGAAGCCATTACAGCTGAACAGAACAGAAACAAATGAAAAATTAAGATGTTTTTAAAAAAAGAACAGAGCATGTTCCAGGAATAGGAAACAGGAAAAACTCAACCCTACATTTTTTGTTGTTGTTACTGAGGATTGAACCCAGGGGTACTAACCACTGAGCAACATTCCCAGCCCTTTTTATTTTTTATTTTGAGACAGGATCCTTAGGTTGCCTTGAACTTGGAATCCTCCTGCCCCAGCCTCCCAACTCACTGGGATTATAGGTATGTGCTACCACATCCAGCTTCAACTGTATTTTTAAATGTTCCTGGTCCTGTGCTTCACCATAGTAGGTGTTCAGAATCTATCATTGATTGTATGTATTGAGAAAGACAATGATTTTTTTTTTTCTGGTAATAATCTGTCATTCAGTTAATAGATGATCAGAAGTAACTTCATTTAAAAATTTTTTTTTTAATTATAGGTGGACACAATGTCTTTATTTTACTTTTTGTGGTACTGAGCATCGAACCCAGTGCCTCATGCATGCTAGGGGAGTGCTCTACTGCTGAGTCACAACCCAGCCCAAGGTACCTTCATTTTAAGGAAGCATAAGAGCATTAACATCCCACATAATATCAAAAAGGAGCTTGTTATCATATTTTATTTATAGACAGCATTAATAAGATAAACTGAAGTACCTCATCTTTTTAAATGATTTGAAATTAATAATAGAGAAATAAATATGATATCAATCAATATTATTGATAATGGTTGTTCTCTATTTATGTTTATATTCAGTGGTCCAAAAGGTCAGTATTTAAGTCAATTATCTACATAAATATATGCAGTGGATTTTAGCATAGTTCCCTTTTATTAAAAGTGTTGACAGGCAGAGGTTATGGCTCAGCAGTAGAGCTCTCGCCTAGCATATACTAGGCCCTGGGTTCGATTCTCAGCACCACATAAAAATAAATAAATAAACTAAGGTATCATGTCCAACTACAACTTAAAAAAATAAATATTTAAAGAAAAAAATGTTGACTCTTTCTTTTTGAAAATGCCTCTTTTGAGATAATGCTTTACAATGCCTTCTATAAATAAAGACTTTTTGCACCCAGTAAACCACTGTATATGCTGTTTCTATGAGAACAAGCAGTGATTACAAGAAGAACATTTCTCCTTTTGGTTCTCAGAACCACTGTTCCACAATTGCTTGAGGCAATATCACAGCATCCTTGAGTCAGGCTCTTCTGCCGAAATCTGCAACATGTACCAGCAGAAGTCAGGATAGCTGCTGTGGACTTGTGTGACCTGTTCCCTCATGCCTGCCTTGGATCACCAAACTGATCACGAATCAGCCTTTGTCCTCCTAAGGATCACACAACCTGTATCAACTTTGAGAAACCTAACTGTGCCGTTGCTTAATTTCATTAATCAAGTGAACTGGTTCATGTTATGTGGATGTGTTTGTACATGTGGCATGTATACATAAGCGGAGAGGGATGTTTACAGACTGTAAAAACACAAACTTGAAAAGAAAACTAGGTCTCAGGGAATAGAAACCAACATGCCCAAACCATGAGTGACTGTGGGGAAGTTGTCACATTTTCCTCCATATAAGGCAGCTCTGACAAGATCAGTTTCTTTACTCCTGTGAATAACTCTTGGTGGGTCATTTAATTAGGCCTTTACAAAATAACAAAGAAATTAATAAGAAAGTTGGGTATTAAATTAAAGAGATGGAAAAAGAATTATCTCTCATTAAGAAAGAGCAAAGCTATTTTCATACTGTTAAACAAATGAACTGAAGTGTTTTGTTGAATTAAATACAGGTTTAGTTAATTCACACAAAAGTACCTTGGAAAAATAAGGATTTTTTTTTTTTAGTAGAAGTGTTATTCTCGAAGAATATTCACGAAGAAGAAAAAATGTAAATGAAATCAAATTGGAAGGGAAAATTAATACATACAATTGCTACAATAGGCCAGCTAATATTCATCTCAAAACTCAGTTATGAGAACTATATGAAAGCCAAACATACTTTTATTAATACAAGAGAGAGTGAACAGAGTCACTTTCTCTTCACACTTGGGCCAAGATCCCCTAGTGAAGAACATGCTCAAAATAGTACAGAAAAAAGAGATGGGCAGAGAAAAAAGGTTTGCCAATTTTCTACCCATTCTCAAACATACCAGCTTCTGAACCTAAGGTAGGAATGGGACATGAAAATCCTTCCAGATCATGTCTAGAGACACTTCTTTTTCCTTTTTTTCCCTCTTTTTTTTTTTTTTTTTTTTTTTTTGGCATTGGTAATTGAGCCCAGAAGTGCTCTACCACATCCCTAGCCCTCTTCATTTTTTTTTTGTTTGTTTTTATACAGGGTCTTGCTAAGTTACCCAGGTTAGCCTTGAACTTACCATCCTCCTGCCTTAACCTTTTGAGGTGCTAGGATTACAGACATGTGGCACTACACCTGGCCAGCCTCCTAGCCTTCTTCTATTTTTTTTTTTTTGTCTCAGAGCAGAGTTAGCTAGTTTTCAAAATGACATGGCTTTCAGGTACACAGATCTTTCTCTGCCCTCCCACACTCCTCATAGCACAGTGTCAAGAGTATAATTACCTGCCCATGGCAGATAGCCCCAGATTGCTTGCTTATGAATTCCCAAACCCCATGGAAACCAGGCCAAAAGGACCTAAAAAACTAGAAGGGAATGCATTTCCAAAACAACCTAACCAAACAAGATTATCTTTGTATATATTTTGCAAGCACTATGCCTGTGCTCAGGAGATGATGAAAAGCCTTATTATCTGGGTTAGCTCTTACTTAAAGGAATTTCTTCCCCTATAAAACACACAATTGAAACTAAAAATCCTTCAACTAGGTGGCCATATTTTTGTAGAATGTGAAAAAAAATGTCATGTTATATCACCTGGTAGGTATACCCTCAAACTTCCAAGGTACAAAGTAACTATGGGAGAGGATGATTCATATTGTTCAAATATGCTTAGAGAAGATTTATAAACCCACCATAGACTTTGATAAAGCATCAGTCATTAGATACCTCATCCTGACCCCAGCCTCAGATTCATCTTCTGAATCCTAAGTTTCAGTAAGAATGATCTCCAAGCCATACTTGGAGATATGGAACAGAACTCTACT
This sequence comes from Marmota flaviventris, assembly GCF_047511675.1. Taxonomy (NCBI): domain Eukaryota; kingdom Metazoa; phylum Chordata; class Mammalia; order Rodentia; family Sciuridae; genus Marmota; species Marmota flaviventris. Next base: position 38,665,287 of record NC_092518.1, read on the forward strand.
GAGAAGTGAAAAATCAAATTTGTCAAGGTAAAAAAAACCTTTTAGCTGGGTTTGGTGGAAAATACCTGTAATCCCAGTGACTTGGGAGGCTGAGATGGGATAATCTCAAATTTGAGGCTAGCTTCAGCAACTTACCAAAACCCTGTCTCAAATTTTAAAAAATAAAACAGAAACTAAGGCTGGGGGTGTACCTCAATGGTAGAACGTGTCCCTGAGTTCAATTCCTGATACCACAAAGAAAAAAATCAAAACAAAAGAAGAAAGATCTCTTTCCTGTATTAAACAATTTCCCTCCAAAGAGACAAAAGAGCTAACACAGTATCCTTGAAGGAGAAAATTGAGGACCCAAAAGGTAACATCTTTAAAAAGAACTTCAGTTTTCACACCAAGATTCCGCATCACTACATTGATGACGTGCAGAAAACAATTTCCTGTGGGTTGACTGAGCAAAGGTACACAGTGCCTCACACGTGGAGGAAGAGCCTGCGTCAGCAACAGCCCTGCTCATGGAGCAATGGCTGAGCACACCAACAGAAATAAAACGATCACTGGTGTTGACTACACACCAGGCCCTATGCCAGCTACTTGACCTGCACTTTATCACTTAGCTCTCATAGCAACCATCTGAAATAGGCATTTTTATTTTCCAGCTTAAAGACGAGGGGAAAGAAGCATCCAGAGGCTAAGTAACTTGTCAAGCTGATCATGTGGAGGCTAACACAACTAGCAAAAGGCAGAGTCAGGAGCCTAGAGCTTTCTGCCTCTTCCCCTTAAGCAACATTGCCTCCCTGTGTTCAGAGATGACTGACAGTTCCCTCACAGGTCTTCACAGCCATTTCATACACAGACACCCAAAGAAGAAAGCCATGGTTAATTCAAACCACATGGAAAAACACCATTATAAGAATCTATCACACTGAAGGCAGAATATCAGTGTGAAAAATAAAGTCCATAGTAAATCGTGTGTCAATTCTTCATGTCTTAAGGATTGAGTGCTGGGTTTTTTTTGTTGTTGTTGTTGTTGTTTTCTTTGTTTTTTAGTCTGGGGATTGAACTCGGGGGCACTCAACCACTGAGCCACATCCCCAGCCCATTTTGTATTTTATTTAGAGACAGGGTCCCACTGAGTGGCTTAGAGCCTTGCTAAGTTGCTGAGGCTGGCCTCGAACTTGCAATCTTCCTGCCTCAGCCTCCCAAGCCACTGGGAATACAAGTGTGCACCACCGCACCCAGCAAGTACTGGTTTTTTGTTTGCCAATATATTTGTTATTCAGCTTTCTCAAAAACCTGAGATAATCAACATATAAAGAGAAAATGTTCAGGCTGGGGGTGTGGCTCAGGCGTAGAGTGTTTGCTTTAGCATGTGTGAGGCATGGGTTCAATCCTCAGCACCACATAAAAATAAATAAATAAAATGAAGGTATTGTGTTCCTCTATAACTTAGAAAGTATTTTTTAAAAATAGAAAAGATATAGGCTTTAAAACTGTTAAGGATATCATGACAGGACTCAAATTTGTTTTTTGACAAAACCAGAGCTGAGAATAGCTTGTTTGAATCATTAAAAAATAATTAGCCTTGTAAACTTATCCAGTTGAAGCTCACATCTTGGCATCGTGAAGTTCTGAAGGACACTTTGACAGAAGGAAGGAGGGAGATATCTGTTATAATCCACACCCCAACTTTCTCCTCCCATCCTCTGATCTCTTCAATAGCAATAACTTTTCTCTTAGGCTTAAAACTTCTGAAACAGCTCTGTGCTCTGTCAATTGCTAACTACTTTAATTCTATCTCTGCAATTTTTTCTCTCTTCCTTTTGTTGCAACTGCCTACATCCCAATTCAGCTCCTTCTTAACTCTTGCCTCTGAAGTGGCTTCTTTCCCTGCCCCCAGTTCTTCCTGCTCTATCATATTAAGCCAGAGTTTATCTTCTAAAGCACATCAGTCTGTTAACATAAAGCACAGATCATCTTCAAAACCTCCAGTAGTTTCCTATCACCATGCCAGAAACAAGAAAAACAATACAAACCAAAATGAAAAGCAAAACACACTTGTCAGTTTGGCCTTAAAGGTCCTTCCCAATCTGACTTCTGTTTACTTTTCCAGACAACATGGTTTCCCAATATCCCAGCTCCCACCCCCATATTCTCTTCTGCAGCCACAGAAGACAATGTAGCATCTCCCTCAATGCCTTATGTTCTTATTCCCGACAATTCTCTGCTTCCAGGCCCTTATTGTAATCTGACATGTAAGTCCCACGAAGACAGAAACTTTGATGCACCAAAAGTATCCCCAGTATCTCAGCATGCCATAAACATTTGTTAAATGAATGAGTGAATAAATGATGTTCTTCCCGCAGAATGTCCTTTTCTCCTATTCTTACCTGTCTAGGGACTATCATTTCGTCTGTGCATGGTTTTGTAAGGGTCCGGCGAACGACGGAGGAAGAGACCACCAAGAGACCGACTCATGCAACCGCAGAAGGGGGTTTATTGAGAATCCAGCGCGCTGGGGCTCCGTGCTCACTCAACAAGGGAGAGCGGCCCAGAGCCCCGAGCAGGGGTTGAGCAGTGCTTAAGTACACTTTTTGGGGAGGGCGGGGACTTTACATACATCACAGTTTCCTTTAACAAATCACCATACACCGCGGGAAAATCAAACAACAACTCTTGAACATGATTAGTACATTCATTGGCGGGAACAGGTCGGGCGGGGGTGATAGGTCAGTTCTAAAGCGGGGTACACATTCAAACTGATTGGTTTAGGCCCTGAGATGCCTACGTGCCAAGCTGCACAGGGTCCTAGGTTATTAAACAACTAAATGGTCAGGGGGAATATCTACTGGGCAGTCCCGGGAATTGTCCTAACAGCTACAGGAATTTCAGGTTTTGGGTGTAGCATAGGAACTTAACAATACCTGGTCCTTTACATTTTAACTCAGGCTTTGCAGCTTAGAAACTTTACAATACCCGGTCTTTTACACTTTAACTTCAATTTCTTTTACTCTTACAGTTTAAATCATTCCTTCTCCACAGTGCTTCACTGCTGATCCTTACCTGTCAGTTTCTTGCCTGTCTGCTGCTGTGTTCCAGCATGTTTATTGGCTGTCTCACATCACACGCCCTCTTGCCTCTGGTCCTCCAGATAGAAAAGCCTCTGGATGGGAGAGGGTGTGTCCAAAGCATGGACTCTGGCACTTAGTAGGATCTTATACAAAGCATCATGTATCTAATTGAGCTTTATTAACAATAGCCAGGCCATCCAATACATTCCTGTATACCAGGGTTTTATCTATATGAGATTTTATCTGAAGGGACAAAATGGGGAGAATATATATAATATATGTAATAAAATCAGGGATCAGTAAACATTTTTTCCAAAAAGGGCTAGATATTAAATTCTTTAGGCTTTAGGGGCCATAATGTTTCTGGAAGGCCTAAAAAATACGTAAACCAATTGGCATGGCTGTATTCCAATAAAACTTTATTTATAAATGCAGGCAGTGGGCCAGATTTAGCTCATGGGCCATAGTTTGTAGATGTTGTATTAAATCTTAACATCAAATTAACAAGAACAATGGCTGCTATGTTCTTTAGCTTCTCCTTTCACTAAGGTAGGCAAAATGCTGTTTCCAATTAGGATCAGAACACAGTTGTCCATGAACTTCAATAAAGGGCTTCTCAATGTTCACATCTATATTCCTGTTGGGGGGATACAAAAATAAATATGTGAAAAGTCACTTGTGAGGGTCTAGTACATAAATATTTGGTATTTTCTAGTATCATTTCCTTCCTGTTTCCCAATTGATATCTTGTTGAGTTTTAAACTTCATTTGATAATTTTCTGGCATTAAAAATAGATCATTTCCAGAGCAATTATATATAAATTCATCACTTTCCCCTTCTATAGAATTCCTTTCTAATTGAGGGGGGAAAGCACACAAAAATTAGAATGCTGAATTGAATATTCATTATAGTCTTAAATATATGACAAATGTTTATAACTTGCTAAGTGAATATTCTTTTAGTATTGTAGAGAAAAAGTTTGTTTCAATAGAAAACTCTGGATCATTTTCTGTATTATCAGATTCCAGTCCTATTTATTATCTTTGAAGTATAATGCATCTCTGTAAATTTCAGGAAACTATAGATATGAAAACTCTGATATATTATGGAGATTTAATTGACTCCCACTTCCTCTGAGAAAACCAGTTAGGGTTCCTAACTGTAAAATTGGACTGATTCTGTGAACTTACTCAGAGTGTCAATTTGTACCAAATTTTCAGTCATTCTAGTTTTCTTCAATATCTCTGTACAATTCTCCAAACTAACATTCCCAATTTTTCTCCCTCATGTTTTACTCAGCACATCACCAAGAACTAAAACTTGACTGTCCTTATCCCTATTGTAACATTGGTCCTCTTTATACTTTTGAATGTAGCCCTTGCTACTCTGCGGTTGTGACTTCTTTCTTTAAATTGACATGTTTCTTTTTCTTCCTCTCTCCTTGCTCCTCCCTATTCTCCCCTCCCTAATCTTAGAAAACAGTATTACCTTTCTTCTCCATCCCAGGCAGAATTATCTGTCCTTGAGCACACACCCACCACAGTAACAAAGTAATTTAGACTTTGGGGATGGCGCCAGAAGATCTAAGAAATCTTGACTATCTCCCAAATTAACAAGTGAATTACAACCCTAGACAGGGAACACCTGGAATGTAGCCTTTGAATCACCTCTATAAAAACCCTGTTCCCCTTGATGGGGAGAATCACAGACGCTGCCACAGGAGTACCCTATGTTTCTCCTTTGCTGGCAAAGAAATAAAACTTCTTTTTCCTTTTCCACAAAATCTTGTCTTCATTATTGGATTGGCATCAGGGAAGAGGACTGGGCATTTGGTAACACTATGGAGACTCTAGGATCCCTTATAGCTGGCCTTTTCCCCAGAGCCCGAAAAAAAACCTTGAAAGTTAAATATTGAATGTGAGAAACATGCTCACCTGTCCAAACCCAAAGAATGGACTAAAAGACACAAAGTATAGCAAAAAAGCAAGGCTTTACTTTAATGATTGTCTTGGAAGACTGGATGTGTGGGAGAAGTGGGCTCACACAGATTGGGTACAGTCAGCACTTTATCCTCTAGAGTACAAGATCCCTCCTCATTGGCTGAGTACTATGGGGTGTACAGTCTTTCTAAAAAATACCTTGGCTTAACTGTCTCTATTGGATTATTTAAAGGAATATAACTTTAGTCATTCCTACCTCCCTTTGTTCTTTAGTGGTGGGAAAGCTTTCTTGGGGTGAGTGCATTCTGACACAGACACAGCTCTTACTTCTTTTTGGGGGATGGATACCAGAAATTGTACTCAGGGGCACTCAACCAGGGGCACTCAACCACTGAGCCCCATCCCCAGCCCTATTTTGCATTTTATTTAGAGACTGGGTCTCACTGAGTTGCTTAGGGCCTCGCTTTTGCTGATGCTGGCTTTGAACTCATGATCCTACTGCCTCAGCCTCCAGAGCCACTGGAATTACAGGCATGCACCACTATACCCAGCTACACAGCTCTTACTTTTTTTACCTAAGTTACTACTTCTCTTTCTTAAAATATTTTTAGTTGTAGATAGACACAATACCTTTATTTTATTTATTTATTTTTAAATGTGGTGCTGAGGATGCAAACCAGTGCCTCACATGTGCCTGGCAAGTGCTATAACACTGAGCTACAACCCCAGCCCTCCTAAATTACTGTTTCTTAACAGAGATATTTCTGTCTCTGTTGGTTAGGCCAACTCCTTCTCCCACCTTTTATTTATCAGGGAGCTATTCAGGTGCATGGACTTTGGATCTTCCACATCCATAGGCTATGGTGTTATTGTGTGAGTTAACTGCTTGCAACTTTTCATTATGCTCTATTTCCTCTCTAGCCGTCTTCCTTACATCCCAATTTTAGGTTTAAGGCTAAATATTGTATTCTGAAAATGGACCACTGGAATTTATATTTCTCACACTGAAGACTTGGTTAAAAAAAAAAAAAACTTCAAAAGATTCAGTATCATGGCAAACCATGCATGAATGCATGGGCCAGAATCCTGACTTAACAAGCCATTGTCTGGAACACTAATTAGTCTGAAGAAATACATGTCCAATAACCAAGACTGTAGACATCACTAAACATGGACAACCTAGCTGGAGAGCTTCAAGAAAGTCAATGAGCTGTGCTGCCTAACCAACCAGTGCTCACATAATTTTGGCCTCCAGAGGGGGTGCCTGCAACAGTATTCAAAAGTAACTGCTATATATTTTATTTCTCCAAACTTCTCTGACATCTTAATTTCTTTCAAGATGCCAATGAAGAAACTTCCTGAATATCTACCATTCTCTTGATCCCTGAGCTAAATATTTTTCTCCATCCACTTCTTGGAATTCACGGAACTAGTTACCGTTGGGGTTCACATCTTAGCTTTTTAGGTTAGTATAATGTTTATTTTTATATCAATGCTTTTCTCTTTTCACTTTAGGCAACACTCTTAAAAATATCTGATCACTAGAACCCTAAAACAACTTACCTTTACCACCACCTCTCAACAGATGGATCCACGGGTTTTACGGGGACAGTGCTGTAGAGGAAAACATAATTTTCTCTCTACCTTTCATTGTTCTTAAGTGGGACTCCCTGTAACAAAAGACGGATTAACGAAAGCAAAACAGGAGTTTATTATCATGTAAGTCTTTTGTGTAGAGGAGAGAAAACCCAGAGAAATGAGTAACTCTTTAGAGTGGAGCTCAGAATTTCGACTTCAGGCTTCAGTGCCATCATTTTCTGAAACAAAGAAAGGGTGTTAAGGAAAGGCCCTAAGACGAAATAGCCAGCAAGTCTTGGCCTTAAACAAAGGTAAGGTTTGTTGTGCAGATTAAGTCATGCCTTCTCCATTGTTTAGGAGTCTGTGGTGATTTAATCATCACACAGCAAGGGAGAGACCCTTACAAATGGAGATCTCCTTTATAGATGTAAATTTCTCTCACAAAAGGGTCATTTTCCAGAGCTTCTCCTATGGCTGCACTTGCTCTAAATAACCAGCTCCAAACAATCAATATGCCAAAGAGGCATATTTTGAGGTGGAATATTCTGGTGTGCCACAGTCATACAAGGGAGGAGCGTGTCCTGAGGTACAATAATTCCAACAAGAGTCCTGGAAAGATTATTTCTTAGATCCAGCCTCCCATACTCCATTGGTTTATGAGAACTGATTTGTGAAGCAATTTATGATGCTCATTCTGAACAAAAAGGTGAGGCTGACTGCACTGAATTTTGTCTGAGCTTCATGCTTCTAGATTGTAGCAACATTTACTCAATTCTCCACCTTTTTATATTTTAGGAAATAGTAAATGTGAAGCACCACACTGATATTGGTCGTGAGAGATTATACCCACCTCTACCTTTTCCCTGAGGTCCTCATGACTTCCATAAGACTCTCTGCCCATCTTTCCCATGATTCCTTTGCTTACTTGCCTCTGTAAAACCTCAGGTGTTCTCCTTCTCCTTTGATGAAGAATTAATTAATGAACATTCTCCCTGTTGCAATAGCCTGAATAAAATCATCTCCTTGATTGTTCAGTGCACTTTGTCTTTGACAGTATTTTTAAAATTTCTACAGTGAGCATTTATTATTCTTATAGCAATAAAGAATTTAAATAGCACAAGAGATCTTTTTTTGTGTGAGTTCCTTTTAGAGGGTGTTTGGGGCTTTCTTTGATCAAATGATATTTTTCCAGTGGAAGAAAAAGAGCAAATAATTGTGGAGCTTTGTATCAGTTACAACTATGGTTTGTTTCCCAAAGGTTCATGGTCTTCAATGTACTCAATGTCACAGCATTGAGAGGTGGTAGGACCTTTAAGAGGTGGGGCCTAGTGGGAGGTGATTAGGTCATGGGGGCTCTGCACTAATGTCCTTTTCTACAGACTGCGTTAGTTTTGTCAAGACTGAATTAGGGTTTAGAGGAGTGAGTTAGATCTCACTGAACTGGATTAGTTACTATAAATATGGGTTGTTATAAAGCAGGTCAGCTTCTCTTCTATCTCTGTCTCATACACATGCCTCTCTCCCATAGGCACTTGCTTGTTCTTTTGCTTTTCCACAATTCATGGAACAACATGAGGCCCTCGCCAGGAGCTGACCAGTTGCTGGTGCCATGCTCTTAGACTCTAAGACTGTGAACTACAACAAACCTCTTTTCTTTGTAAACTATCCAACCTATGGTCTTTTATTACAGCAATACAAAACAGATGAACATGTTAACTTTGCATACTTTGTTTTGGTGACAGCTGTGGTTGTAGATATTATGATCTCTATTTTTCTGATGAGGACCAAGTTCAGGAACATAATGCTTTGCTGTGCTGGACATAAGCTGAATTGGTACTAGCATTATTTGTACCTCCTTCTATGTTCTCCTGCTTTTCAGGGATTATATGTCTAGGAACCACATTTTCCAGACTTCCTCATCAGAAGGATTCTAGATTCTGGATTCATTTTGGATTCCCTAATGAAAAACATTTCACAAGATTTGGAAGATATCATCAGACAGACCTATATGCTTCCAGGCATTTCTCTGCTAATTATTCTCCTTGATATTGCTGTCAGTGGTGACCATTATCACCTGCAATTTTTCCTTTAGAAACAAATTTCTGAGTCTCTCAAAACTAGCAGTGAGTATAACAGCTAGCAACCTTCCCTGACCTTCACTCCTCTAGCCTTCCCAATAAGCACATAAGCACCTAAATCTGTTATCACTTTTTTTGTACTGAGGCTTGAACCAGGAACTCTCAGAAGCTGGGCAAGCACTCTACCACTGAGCTACATTACCAGGCCTTTTAAAAAAATTATTTTGAGAAAAGTTTTCATGAAATTACTGAGGCTGGTCTGGAACTTGCAATCCTCCTGCCTCAGCCTCCTTAGTAGCTGGGGTATAGGCGTGTACCACCACTCTCAGCTGTCACCCCTTCTGATTGAAATACTGAGAGTAATTTCTGTTTTGTTATCCTAACTCTGACTGGTATAAGGTACGTGATATTATACACTTTGTGAACACAGAGCTAAACTTGGTCCAACTCTGTTTAAGTCCATAGCCCAAGTTCTTTGTCTATGAAGGATACGAGAATATGCCACCCCAAAATATGCCTCTTTGGCACATGGATTATTTTGAGCTAAAGGGTACTGAGAATCAGCAGATGCAGGAATAGCTGTCTACCTCCCCCCACCTACCTAAAATAGAGTATAGATTTCCCCCTTTTAAAGGAAGTTTGCATTTTAAAGAAAAATTCCAATAAAAAATATCTTACACCAGGAAAAGAATCACTCAAGGAAGTAACTGTATCATCAGGACTTCATCTGCATAACAAAGAACCTTTATTTATCATGCATTTCCTCCTCACCCCTTTCCATAATTTGCTTCACCCTCTCCTCCTCCAGAAGCATAAAACCCCTTTTCTTTTGTTTAATCTAAAATAAGCCTCAACTAAGCAACTCTTTGGGTCTCATTGCTCTGTGAGACTCACTCTTTTATTTTTCAGTACTCCCATATGTATGTAATTAATTTTTTTCCTTCTGGTTAATCTAACTTTTACCAGTTTGATTTACAAGCCTCAGCCCATTAAACCTAGCAGGGTAGAAAGAAAAGGCTATTTCTTCCCCTTCGTCTACTACCTCTCTGGCTCACCTCCATTTACCTGCATTGCAGATTTTCCACCCTGGAATGACTTCATGAAGGTTCCTCAGTTCTAAGGGTCAGCTCAGTGAAGTCTTGAGAGCAGGAAGGAAGATGAGAGAAAGCAGGAGGAGAACTCAAAATGTAACCCAACAGAGTGAAAAAACACATTCTGTAGCTATTGGAAACATGAGAAGTGTCAGAACAGAATTGGTAAATGGTTATTCTATGTGATATAAAACAAACATAAAAAGTTTCATCAAGTGATGCCACAATAGAGCCAGTATCTAGTTTATGTAACCTGAATCTTACCCAAACCCTCTTCCACCATCATGCAGGGCCTGCTGTGTCTGCAGGGAAGGAGAGGGCTCCAGGCCAATTTGGAAGTGGTCAAAGTCGGCCCTTTGGCTCCAGTCCACCAGTTCTGACATCAGCTCCCCCTTTTCCCTCCTCAGTTCCCACCCCACCCATTCTTGATGTCAATCTCATTAATCCCTGTTAACTGATCAGTATTTAAAATGTGACAGGCTCCCAGGATATTTGAATTTCAATACCCAAGCAAAGCCTTCTCCAGCTCACTCCCCCCACCCTGCTCTTCCATTTTATATATATATCTCAAAACCCTGATTTAGCCCACACCCACAAAACTTTATAACATAGACACTATTCCTGTTAAGATAGGAATCTACTCTTTCCTTGGAAATCTTCAGAGAGAGTCCCTCTGCTATCAGGTTCTAGTTTGAAATATTTTAGACATAAAACATGGGAGTTACGACTAAGCTCTTATCACATCAAGGTAGAAAAGGATTTCCTAAATGCACAACTATAAGGTCGTTGGTCTCTCTGTTCCTGTAAATGCATAAGGACTGGTGTCAGGGAATTTAAGAAAGCAGGAATGCTTTAAATTCCCTCCCCTGTTTGCAACTTCTCCTAGATCAAGTAGGTTTCAGACTGGTATCAGACTGCAAAAGGGAGTATATTGTATACATGTGAACACACACACACACACACACACACACACCCTCTTTTCCACCTCCAGTCTTTCTCAATTGTGTTATCTAAAATTACATAAATATTGAATCTTCCCATACACATATCACTATGCTCAAATATATTTAAGTTAAATTTCTAGCTGCTATCAGCATTAGGGGTGCAGTTAAAGATGGCCCCTAAGGTGAACCTCACCAAACCCTCTCCCCTGATGTATGAAATCTTTGGTAGTTTGAATCATTTCCACTTCAAAAGGGTTTTAAGAGATGCTTGCTGGTCTCCTCTGACAAAAGCCTTTTGAGCCTTTAACAGAGTGTTTTATTTCTTCAAAGATCAAAGTCACACAACCCCATGAATAAGTGAATTCAAGATTAAGGCATTCAAGTTCACTCTAAAAATCTAACCTCTGGCCCAAATTGGGCTCTCGATTTAACAATTTTTTTTTTAACTTACACTGAATTTTTTTAAAAAAACATGCCTGCCTGCAACTCTCCCCGCCTCTTCTTTCTCCTTTGTTGTGTCTTTTACCACATCCCACAACTACATTTATGATTTCTTTTGTTTGCACCCCAGAAGTGTAATCTTTGTTAGCAATCGTAAGACTAAATTCTCCCAATTCTAGCCCATATATGAGATCATTTAACACCCTGTGAATTTTTTACATATGATGTTTAATATTCAAGTAGAAAATAGAAGCTCAGTGACATCAAAGGTTTCATTCAAAAAGTAGCAACATCACCAGGTGTGGTGGCATGTGGCTGTAATCCTAGCTACTCAGGAGGCTGAGGAAGGAGGATTGCAAGTTCAAGGCCAGCCTCATCATCTTAGTGAGACCCTGTCTAAAAATGAATGATAAAAAGGGCTATGGATGTAGTTCAGTGTTAGAGCACACCTGGGTTCAATTCCCAGTATCCAGTACTGAGAGAGAAAAAATTTTCAAAGGAGGATAAGAATCAGTACATCTGATTCCAATATCAGCACTTATTTAAGGAGTTTTTCAACAAATATTAATAAATGACTCCAAGTCAGGTATTATACTAGACACTGGAAATACTATAAGGAGATTGGCAGTTAACTCATGGACTCACTACCAACATTTACTCTAGTTGTCCCCCACTCATTTCACATTTCCTTTATTTTAAGGCAAAGTAAATGTTCAATACATACTTGCTGAGTCAAATTGAAAATGCACTATTGCACACATGAAAGATGAATCAGATGGCCAGTGGTTAGATTCTTGACTGAGTAGATATGGATTTTTGTAGGGTATATCTGTTGAGGGATGAGTTTAAAGCTTAGGGTTTATTTATCAAGCAGAGAGTGACAGAGTCTTTCCTTGACCAAAGCTTAGTCAGGCTCCTCTGAATCTTCTTCCAAACTAAGCCTCAACCTTTGGGCTTCAATGTGCTTCTCTGTGTCACCCAACCTTAGCAAGGATACTGTTAAGTCAGCTTATCCAGAACTCTCATTCCTCATGTGAATCCCTCAATATCTGATGGGGTTCCTCATCTCTCAGTATTCCCCAATTGGTATCTGATGATTCTGGCCTGTTTTCAATAAGAATGTTGGTTTAGACAGAGTCCTCCTGATGGTTCCTCTTAGTAATTTGCCATCCACTGGCCCTACCCTACTGCTTAACCATAAATTCTCACTATTCTGTGTTATATTTGGAATTGAGTCCAGTCCTATACTGAGGTTTCTTTTCTGCTTAGAGCCATAGCTGAGTAGGAATGACGCATGGCATTTTTGGTTGAAAGGTGACACCAGCAAGCCATTGAGATGATAATGATTATGTTAAGATGTGCATTCAATTGGATATTAGACCCCTGCTGTCCGCTTAGGCCTGCTACTTTGGAGCTCTCGCGGGACTCCTGGAGAGTTCCCATTGGTTGGGGAAGTGCGGTAGGAGGGATTTCCGGAGGAGGGATTTCCCGGTTGGGGTGGTGTGGCCGGAGAGAAGGCCGCGTGTGTAGCGTTCGAGGAAGTTTTGGAAATAAAGTTTTCTTCTATTGCAATAGTGGTTGCCACTTTAACTATGACCAGTTCTGGTTTGTCTTTAACAATAACAGAAAGAAATCTTACATTCATTCCCAGAAGTTCATCCTAGACTAAAGATTATGGTCTCTGCTTTCTTTACTACTAGAAGTCTGGTTTCCAAACAGAAACCAAAGGAACCTTGTAATCATACAAACTGTGATAGTCCATTTTCCATTGCTATAACAAAATACCAGAAGCTAAATACCCTTTTTCATTTCATTTTGCTTTCTTCCCTAAGCTAAATACTTCATAAAGAAAAGATTGGTTGTCTTTTGTGGGTGTCAGAAGGCACAGAGAGAGTACCATGCAGGCTTTAGGATTCTTCATGAGCACAAATTAGTGGAGCACTGCCTGCCCACCTCCAAATGCTCACCACCTCCCTACCAAATGCAAATTTTGCACCCAATTACACTGTTGCTAATTTCTGCTTCTAGTATTTTGTATCTCAGCTAAAGAAGATGAAGAAGTCTACTGTCTACTGTGGGCAGGTGTTGGAGAAGTCCCCACTATAGGAGAGAAATTTTGGCATCTGGCTGGGCTACAACTCCCACAGCAGCACCCACAACATGTCCTGGGAGTACTGTGACCTGACTACCACAGAAGCCATCATCACTGCTACTGAGATATGGGTGCATGGCACTGGTCCCCGGGCCACTCCATCCAGATCACAAAGGTAGAGGAGATTGTGGCCAGCAAGTGCCATCAGCCAACAATCAAGTAATTCCACAACTCCAAGATCAAGTTCCCACTGTCCCATCAGGTCCTCTATCACCAGCACAAGCCACACTTCAGCACCAAGAGGCCCAATCCCTTCTTCTAGGTGCAGAGCCTCTCCCCAGGTCTGCCCAAATAAACTCCATGGGAATGCCCTGGTTAAAAAAGAGATTTATTTAATAGCTTTACTTAGATTAGGTGGCACCACTGATTTGATTCTGGTGAGGGCCTCCTTGGCTACATTACATCATGGTAGATGCCATCATGGTTGGCAAGCAGGTGGGCATGCCAGAGGGAACAATCACAGAGCAAGACAGGAAGCCAGGGAGTGGGGAAGGGTCAGGCTCACTCTTTTATAATAAGCCCTCTTGTAGGAACTAGCGGGTGTCTCACAAGAACTAATTAATCAGACTCAAGAGCAGCACCCCCAATGACCTAATTACCTTGATGTATGCTTCACCTCCTAAAGGTTTTGTCAGCTCTCACATTGCCACACTGGAGATAAAGATTTTAACATATGAACCCTTGACCCACACTTAAATCATATCCAAGCTAAAGCACAAACTGAAGGCAAAAAATAATGCTTTCCTTCTAGCCTTCTGGGTTCTTTGACTAGTCTACAAGTTAAATTGAATTAAACAGATGAACAGGAGAAAAACTATTTTTTTTATATAAGTTTACATGGGATTCCCACCAAAATATAAGACTTGAGTAAGTGGTCAGATTATTAAGGCTTATATATCATCCCAAACTATAGAAAGAAATAGAGATTTAGGGGTTCTAGGGTGCTGCAGTATGGATATGGTTTGAATGTGTCCTCCAAAGGCTCATATGTCAGAAGCTTTGTCTCCAGGGTGATGACTTTGAAAGGTGGTACACCCTTTAATAGGTGAGGCCTAGTGGAGGTAATGAAGTCATGGGGCAACACCCTTAGAAGGGATTAACACAGGTCTCATCGAACTGGATTGTTTCCAGAGAAAATGGGTTTTTATAAAGCCAGTGAGCTGTCTCAATTCACTCTCTGTTTTCCTGTCTCACCATGTGATTTTTTTCATGCTTTCTCCCACCACTGTGATACCATTTGCCATGACTCTACCAGCATCAAGTAAATGCCAGCATCATGTTATTGAATTTCCCAAACTATGAGCTAAATAGAACTCTTTTCTTTATACATTACCCAGCATCAGGCATTTTGTTATAGCTACAGAAAAATGGACTAAGCCATGGGGGATGTTACAAATGGATTTCAGAAAGGGGTTTAGAGGAAATATATGGTGAATAAAAATCACCTTGTTATACAGATAAAAGTCCCGCAGGTGATAAAAATTGTCTCAGCAGTAGGTCTCTTCTAGAACAGATACATTTACTAATGAAGATTTCTCTTGTTTTTAATATTTATTCTTAAGTTTTAGGTGGACACAATATCTTTATTTTACATTTATGTGGTGCTGAGAATCGAACCCAGTGCCTCATGCATGCTAGGTGAGCACTCTACCACTGAGCCACAACCCCAGCCCCATGAAGATTTCTTTTATAAACGTAAATTTCCTTTACAAAAGAGAAAATTGTACTTTATTTTAGGCAGTTGAGAAAAGAGATATAGAACTTTTCCTGCATTAGCTGGTTATCTTTTTTTAACCTCAAAATAATCAATATGATAAAATGGCATATTTTGGGATGACATGTTCCAAACCCCTTTAAAAGCAAGTATTAAACCTGCTTAAAATCCTGCTTGAAATATCTTCAATAGTTTCCCATTATTATTGAAATAAAATCAAAACACCTTCCTTTGACCTAGCAATAATTGTTATAAAAAGCAGTCCTTGAACCACTAGCAGTAGCAACATCACTAGCAAACTTGCTAGAAATGCAAATTCTCAGACTCACCCAAGGTTACCAGAATAAGAATCTCTACGGATGAGGCCCCAAAACATGTGCTTTAACAAACCCTCCAGGTGATTCACTTGCTTTCTCAAATTTGGGAACCATTGCCTACAGGCTACACAGTCTAGTTCTTAACAACATTTCTGACCTCATCTAGTTCAACTCCATCCTTGGCCCACTCCATTCAAGCCACTCTGGCCTTCTTTCAAGCCTTCTGAATACTCCAGGGACAGGAGTTCCTGAGATCTTGGTATGACCTATGTCTTTTCACTTACTATGAAGTAAGCTGTCATCTCATCAGAGGAGCCTTCTATAACTACCTTATCTACAGCCACTGCTATAATTTGGATCTGGAATGTCTCCTCAAGATTAAAAGAAGAGGGGCTGGGGTTGCGGCTCAGAGGTAGAGCACTCGCCTAGCCTGTGTGAGGCACTGGGTTTGATCCTCAGCACCACATAAAAATAAAATAAAGATATTATGTCCACCTATAACTAAAAGATAAAAAAAAAAGATTGAAAGGAGAGTTGGTCCCCTGGGCAGCAATGTTCAGGGATGGGGCTTTTGAGAAGTGATTGGATCATGAGGTCTTTGAGTTCATCAATGGGTCAATCCACTGATGGGTTCACAGCTGAATGGAATATTGGAAGGGGGTGGAAAATATAGGAGGTTGGACCAATTAAAAGGAGTGGGTCCTTGGGGTTGTGTCCTTTGGCTGTGTCCTTTTATCTTGAACCCATTCCTCCTACTTCCCAGCTACCATGAGGTAAGCACTATCCTCACACCATGCCCTCTCCACCATGATGTTCTGCCTCACCACAGACCCATAGCCATGGAGCCAGACAGCCATGAACTGACACCTCTGGAACCATGAGTCAAAATAAATCTTTCCTCCTTTATTTTGCTCAAGTGTTTTGTCATGGCAGCGAAAACCTGACTGATACAGACACCTTCTTCAATCCACTATCTCATTACTTCCTTTTATTTTTGTCATAAGTTATCACCACCACAAAGGAGGGAAAAAAATTTCCTGTACCTTCATATGTTCAGTAGCTGGAGCCTGTGAATTAAACTGACAAAAGACAATACCAGGTGAAAAGGCATACTCGCTTAATTGATGATTGAATTTTTTTATGCATGGGTGGGGCTACACAGGAAACATGTGAAAGCCCAAAGAGGTTGTTAGATCCAGGGCCTTATATACCAGTTTGACATAAGTGTGATAAATTAAGGGAAGTGATTACACAAAGGAAAGGGGATTTGGGGGCAGTAAATTGTGGAAAGGTAAATGTATGAGGAAACTAATGGTAAAGAAGGGATGTTTAATAGGTTTGTCATGTAGACTCAAGTTAGTGTTGTCTCCAATGTGAACAGTTGTTCTCTTCTTGGTTCAAGAGAAGGGGAAAAAAAACTTTACATATGGAAATTTATTCGCTGCTTTTAGCAGAAGGAGGAGAGCAAATAGTTCCTCTTGTGTCTGCTGTTTCTTAATTGCTTTCAGCTCAAAATAATCCTTATGCCTATGTGGCATATTTGGAGATGGCATTTTCTGATCACCTTCACCACCCTAAATTCTTATTTAATTAAGCTTTACTTCTTTTTTTGTTGTGGGGAGGGTGGCCCTGGGGGTTAAACTTAGGGGAACTTGGCCACTGAGCCACATCCTTAGCCCTATTTTGTGTTTTATTTAGAGACAGGATCTCACTGAGTTGCTTAGGGCCTCACTATTGCTGAGGCTGGCTTTGAACTCTCAATCCTCCTGCCTCAGCCTCTGGAGCCACTGGATTACAGGAGTGCACCACCATGCCTGGTTTAAGATTTACTTCTTAAATCTCTATCTACCACTCCCTCCCACCACACACACACTAGAATATAAACTCCTTCAAGACAGGGAACTTATCTGTACAGCTGACTCAGTAATTTGTCAAATGAACTGACCTGGATCACCTCTGTCCCTGCCTAAGTATTCCTCTAGGTGTGTTTCACCTCAAGTAATGCATAAAGGAATATTGCCTGAAATCATATGGAGGGGATTTTCCTTAAACTTAAAAAGGCAAAAATATGTGCAAAAACTGCAAAATCAATGACGTTGACAAAACTACTTTTCAAGAGAAATTGATAAAAATATTTTTGTAAGGAATACTTTGAATTAATAATACTTATTTCCCCCTTTGAATTTATCAATCTGGAGAAAACCTTTCTTCTCAGCCCACACTAGAAGTTGCTCAAAATGAAAAACACAAACTTCTAAATCAAGATCCATATTACATATCCAGCAAGGTCTTTCTCATTCCAACCCTCTTCCAAAATCATCATCATGCCCCTCCTTGTCAC
The DNA here is from genome assembly GCF_047511675.1 of Marmota flaviventris. Classification (NCBI taxonomy): domain Eukaryota; kingdom Metazoa; phylum Chordata; class Mammalia; order Rodentia; family Sciuridae; genus Marmota; species Marmota flaviventris. The sequence continues at coordinate 38,682,946 of NC_092518.1, forward strand.
TGTTACCCTGTGCTCTTCTCCTGGATTTCTCCTCTTATTCACATATTGAGTTTTGGATATTTGACCAGGTCTATTTTTTTCTCAATGGGACGTTATTGATCTGCACTGTTTGTGCGAAATGGGGATAATAACTCCTTTCAATTCATCCATGCACGTGCTGTTTCAAAGAGCGACAGTGCTATATAAATGAAAGGTATTATCATCATATTATTTCAAGGACATCTGCGTGGGAGAAGGAGCAGATGCTTCTATTCCTTTAAAGATTTGCTACAAGTCATTCCCCCATCATCTATATCACCCAAATGCATTGATTTTACATACAATCAAGTAAGATTGATTTCTTCTGTAGAGGTTCAACCTTAACTAAAAGATAGAAGCTAGGTGGCACAAAATCCAAGTCAGAAGTCTTCTTTATGAGGGATCTGAAGGAAATGGACATCCAAGAATGAACTCCAAGTGCAACTATGAGCCACCCATCATCAGAGCAGGCTTTGTAGTCATTACATCAATACCTAAAAAGTAAAGACACATTAGAAATTCTCTCTCTCTCTCTCTCTCTCTCTCTCTCTCTCTCTCTCTCTTTATCTATCTATCTATTTCAGCACTAGATATTGAACCCAGGGACTATCTATCACTGAAATACATCCCCAACCCTTTTTGTTTTTTTATTTTAAGACAGTCAGTTACCAAGGCTGGCCTTGAACTTGGAATCCGCCTTCCTCAGCCTCCCAAGTAGCTGGGATTATAGCGTGTGCCACCCACTTGGCTTTACAAATTCTTTTTAAAAATATTTTCACACAAAGGCCACACTACTTCCATTTCACAGATAAGAAACCTCTAAAAAACATGGCAATTCTTTTTGTCACTAGGATTCTGTTGTGCAAGCTGCTGCTTAGGTGTAGCAAGAAGTCTGAATCTTATCCAAGGCCCCACATCCTCCACAGCATGTATCTAACCTGCAAAGAGAGAACAGCTATGTTTCAAGGGAGTATCTTGGATTCTGAAAGAACACAGTGCAGTGTCTCATGTGGTTTCCTTCTCCATGGTAAGGATTTGCACTGGTGACTGCAAGGCCCACAGTACTTTGCCTCTACCTCAGAGCAAAGCCTGTCCAAGGAAGGGGGCGTGACCCTTGTCCTTGGAAAGACCCACAGAGCACTCCTAGGCACATACCCACCCTGCTGAGTTGTTTATCTACAAATAACAGGAGAGATCTGCTGTGCCAGGTGTCCCTGACTCAGTCAGGCTACGAGGACCCATAGCAACCCCCTAGCAGCCACCAATCAGCATGAGACAGGGAAATACCTGGGATGTCAGATGACCCTCCCAGTAGTTTATGGTGGTTAATAACATGTTGGGAAACCATGTAGTTCAGCACATACACCCCTCATGGCTTAAACCAATCAGTTCAAACGAATCTCCCTCTTGTACTGACCAATCACCCCTACCCAACTTGTTCCCGCCAGTGACTGTGCTAATCATGTTTTAGAGTTGTTGTTTGATTTCCCCGCAGTATGTGGTGATTTGCTAAGAGATGCTATGATGTATGTGAAGTCCCTGCCTTCCACACATGGCTATGCAGAGGGGCCTGAGCCTGTACCAAATGGAATCATTTTCTTCAGACTACTTCCTGGGAGGTCACATTACAAAGCAAGTGCAACAATTTACTTTCAGACTTCAGCAAAGATCAGAAGTACCTCAGTTACTGTTGAGAAGTATAGCTTCCTGGCTTCCAACCCATGAGTTTGATTCAGTGGGTCAGAATAAGGCTTGGAAATCTCTTTAACAAGACCCTCCCTCATCCCTTAGTATCCTGATGCAGGTAGGTGGCCTGAGGGAAAAATATTACCATGTAAGCAAGGCCTAGATGTCAGATCTCTGGTGAACTCAGTCCCTGGACATCCACCGGCCTCTCTGGAGGTCAGAGTATGCAGTGCATCCCTAACGGTGCCAAACTCAGAGTGAGGAGCCAGTGGTGAGTGGCCTCTCCTGTGCTTACCTATCCCCCATGTGTGGGTGAGGGCAATTACAGGAAGCTCCTTCAGGAGAGTAGATGCAAGTTCCACCTTCCAGGCAGGGTGTAGAAGTGCAGTTCTCCCTTCCACGTTCACAGTTCTTTCCAGAGAATGGCGGGGGGCACTTGCAGATGTAGTCTGGAAGAAAAGAAAGGCAAGAGAGTGACTGACTTAGCACTTAGGGGAGACAGTGGCATGTTTGCAGACCCATGTGCTCATGCTACCGTTCAATAACCATTAGTGATGTCATTGAGTTCCCTCCTCTATGCAAAACACCACACTGGGCACTGGTGTCCTGCTGACTAAGAACACTTAGGCCCTGCCCTCAAACTACTTAACAGTCCAGGAGAGAGAGCAGACATCTAAAGAACAGCAATGAACGTCGTCGTTGTCATCATCATCATCATCATCATCATCGTCATCATCAATTTATTCTGAACCAGTACCTTGCTGTTTTGGTTACCATAGCTCTATAGTATAATTTAAGTTCTGATATTGTGATGCCTCCTGCTTCATTTTTCTCACAAAGGATTGCTTTGGTTATTCTGGGCCTCTTATTTTTCCAAATGAATTTCAGGACTGCTTTTTTCTATTTCTATGAAGAACTTCATTGGAATTTAAATAAGAATTGCATGAAGTCTATACAGCACATTTGGTAGGATGGCCATTTTGACAATATTAATTCTGCCTGTATAAGAACATGGGAAATCTTCCCATCTTCTAAGGTGGTCTTCAATTTCTTTAGTGGGTGGCAACACACAACAAGGGGGAGAGAGAATAGAAGCTTAGTAGATTAGACAAAAGGGAATGGAGTGAAGGGAATGAAGACAGGAATAGAAAAGACAGTGGAATGTTCTGACGTAATTTTCCTGTGTACATATATGAATACACCACAGGGAATCCACATCACGTACCACCACAGGGCTGGGATCCTAATTAGAATCAGTTGTACTCCTTATTTGTATAAATGTCAAAATAGACTCCACTGTCATGTATAACTTAAAAAGAGCAAATAAAAAAAATTACTCAGAAAAAAAAAAGTCCCTGCCTTCCCCAAAAAGTGTATAAAACTGCTGCAAACCCTGGGCTGGGGGCCTCTCAGCGTCACCAGTTGCTGTGTGCGCGCGGAGGACCAAGCTAGCTCTCAATAAACACCTCTTTGCTGCTTACATTGATCTTGGTCTCTGGTGGTCTTTTGGGTGTCCCAAATTCGAGCATAACACATGCTCCTTATACATCATATAGCACCACCACAGAAGAATTGGCCCAGAAAACCATCAATGTGATAGTAACTCACAGGACAGAGGTAAAGTCATAATCATAGGTAATATTGTGGCTCCTGCCACCAAAGGTGCCTCTGGTGCTTCACAGGCATCTCTTTGTGCTCACCTCCTGCTCTGCTAACCAGCACAGAGATCGCTTCACCTCACCTCAGCAGAGAAAGCAAAAGAAATCTTGTCCTTACTGTTCCTGAGCTGGCTCTTCAGAACAGAGGCCCCTGCATTCGTTTTTTATTGTTGGACAAGAGATTGTCACAAATGCAGCAGCTTAAAACAGCTGTAATTTATTGGCTCACAGTGTCTGGAGGTCAGAAGTAGACCACAGCACAGCTGATTCTCTGCTTAGGGTATAACATGGTTGAAATCAAGGAGTTGACCTGCTTGTGTTCCTTACTAGAGACTTGGGAAAAATCCACCTCTGGTTTTATTCTGATTGTCAGCAGAATTCAGTTTCCTGCAGCTGTAGGACCAAGCCCCCATTTCCTTGCTGGTTCTCAACTGGGAGCTATGCTTTACTCTTAGAAATGCACCCACACTCTTTTTCACACTGCCCCCTTCATTGTCATGCCAGCTAGGGTGCATGGAATCCTTTTTTGTACTGTAAATCTTTGACTTCCTCTTCTGCAACTCACCAGAGGACATTCTTTGCCTAATTAGGCAAGCCCACCCAGGGTAATCTTCCTTTTGCTATCAAACATAAATAACATCAGCCAAAGAATACTATCACATTGACAGGTTCCAACCACACTCACAAGAGAAAGGATTATACAACATCCAGGCTCACTGGGAGTCACCTTAGAATTCTGCCTACCACAGCCTAAAGAGATAAAGGTGATAGAAACAGTGAATGAGGCCGACATGATTATATAACAAGCTTCTAAGGTCATTTCAAAGGAGCCCATCATTCCTCCAAGCCTGCTTACCACTCCTTGTAGACCGTGATATTGAACTTGGAGCACAGTACCAGGGAGCAATACTATCTCCAAAATGTATGATTCCTGGGGTACTTTCCCAACCCCTCCTAATTCAAGAGACCCTCTGGTGTTTACTTTGTCATATAGTTTATCACAAGGGACACTGACAGGCCTTTGTGTTTTCTCCACCAGAGCCCATCTTAAGGGTAAGATTTTGTCTTTGTTGCTGTATCCTCACAGTGCCTGTAAACAGTTAGTTTGAAGTACATATGTGTTAAAACAATAGCATATGATAATGATAGAAATGTCTTCAGCTTCACCAGGTATGAAGGTACACACCTATGATTACAGCAACTTGGGAAGCTGAGGCAGGAAGATCACAAGTTCAAAGCCAGCTTGGGAAACATAATGTGAACCTGTCTCAAAATAAAAAAATATAAAATGCTGGGGGTGTAGCTCAGTGGTAGAGTGTCACAAAATAAAAAATAAAAAGTTCTGGGGATGTAGCTCAGTGGTAGAGTGTCCCTGACTCCAATTTCCAGTACCGAAAAAAAAGTAAAGAAAGAAATGTCTTATGATTTCTCCATGACATATTCTGTTTTAATCATATTTGATGGTTTATTAACCATTGTTTTGAAAAATGTACATGGTATTTTTTGGAGGGGGTCCTAGGAATTGAACTCAAGGACACTCAACCACTGAGCCACATCCTCGCCCTATTTTGTATTTTATTTAGACACAGGGCCTCACTGAGTTGCTTAGCATCTTGCCATTGCTGAAGCTGGTTTGAACTCATGATCCTCCTGCCTCAGCCTCCGGAGCCAGGAGGGATTACAGGTATGTGCCACCATGCCCCACTGTGCATGGTATTCACAAAGCCTCATGTAAGTCAACCAGCATTTATTAAATCCCTATTATGTGCAAAATTTCATGGAGGATACAAAGAATGATAAAGATGAAATCCCTCTCAAGGATTTCCTGCCTATTCTCTGGTAGGAAAAAAAACTGGTGTATAAATGACTAGAACAATGACATAACTCTGGCTCTGCCACACTCCTGATTAAAACTTTCATATAGTCCCCAGTTACACATGGGTTAAAATCCAAAATCCTTATTCTGGTCTCCCTCCTGCCACAGTTCTCTAGGATCCAGCCTTTTTGTGTACTCAAGACCTTCGACTTGGCAAATGCTGGTAAATGTTTAACAACTGACTCTTCAAAAGAAAAATACATAAAAATTCGAGGAATATGTCAGTTTCTATGGTGCAAATACTCCTTCCATGATCAATTTCAAATCATCAAAATAAAGTCAACCAGAAAACCAAACTGTTGAAAATGTAGCAATTGGGTCTGCTATTGTTTTTGTTTGTTCGTTTCATTTTTCTTTTGGAGGGGAGTGAAACATGGTCTCATTATATGACCCATGCTGGCCTCAAACTTCTGGAGTCAAGCAATCCTTCTACCTCAGCCTCCCAAGTAGCTGGGGTTACAGGTGCATGCCATTTTTCTGGGCTTAACAATTGACTTTTTTTTTTCCTAGTCCTGAGGAGCAGTTGGCTCTCGAGAACAGGTATGAGTCAGCTGCAGCACACCACTGCTTCAAACTTAAGTATTTCTTTTGTTTATCCTCTTTGGTGAGTTGAGTGGTGTCCCTCCTCCAAACTGATTCCATTCAGAGCTTTAGAATGTGACCTCATTTGGAAATAGCCTTTGCAGATGTAATTAGTTAAGGATCTTGAGAGGAAATCATCCTACACTTAGGGTGGGCCCTAAATCCAATCACTGTGGTCTCCTTATAAGAAGAGAGGACACAGAGATTCACACAGAGTCAGAGTCTGAAATTACACAGTCACAAGGCAAGGAACACCTGAGGCTGCTAGAAACTAGAAGGGGCAAGAAAAGGACTCTTCTCTAGAGCCTTCAGTGAGAGCATGGTTGTGCTGTACCTTAATGTCTCACTTCTAGCTGCCAGAGCTGGGAGAGAATTAATATCTTGTGTAAAGCCACTCAGCTTGTGGAATTTTGTTACAGCAGCTCTAGGAAACTAATACACACCTCAAGTTTGATCTTGGAAGATCCTTTTCTTCCTTTAAGCTACAATTTAAATATTACTTCCTCTGAGAAGCCTTTCCCAACTAAATCAGATCCCCTATAACTTTTTTCATTGTTTCCTTCAAATATTGTACTTCATAATAAGATGTGTGTGAATGTGCATGTGGGTACACATGTATGATTCTTTTACACAAATGTCTACTTCACTTGTCATAAGCTTCCTGAGGGCTGGGAGCTAGTTGATCTTTTTCACTGCTGTATTGGGGTATTCCCAATACCAAGCAGATTTCTTTGTAGGTATCTTTCTTTGTTCTCATTCTTTCCTGGGACTCTTCCTACTTCATCATCTGCTCTTCTTCAATCTCCTCGCTATTTCCTCTTCATTTCTCTAACCATTAAATGTTAAAAGGCCCCACAACTTAGTCCTCAGATGACTTCTCTTTCCACACTCACTTTTTTTTTTTTTTGGTACTGGGAATTAAACCCAGGAGTGCTCTACCACTGAGCAACATACCCAGCCCTTTTTATTTTTTATTCTGAGACAGGGTCTTGCTAAATTGTTGAGAGCCTCACTAAGTTGCTGAGCTGGCCTCAAACTTGCTATACTCCTGCCTCAGCCTCCTGAGTTGCTGGGATTACAGGCATATGCCACCAAGTCCAGCTTCCACACTCAATTTTGAGGTAATTTCATCTCATTTCATGGCTTTAACTGTTACCTATATGCTGACAAAACTCAGCTTTCTATCTTTCCTAACTATAAACTTGTATGTCCAAAGACCTACTTGAAATCTCTACCTCATTGTTTGTTAGAGTGTCCTGATCTGTTTTCTATTGGTATAACTGGACACCACAAATTGGGAAATTTATAAAGAATAAAGTTTTATTCAGATAACAGTCCTAGAATTTGGGAGGTCCATGATCAAGAGGCTGTATCTGCTGAAGACCTTCTTTCTGGTGGGGACTCTGCAGAGTCCCAAGGCAGCACAGGACATCGCACGGTTAGAGAGCACACACAAGAGACAAAGCCCAACTGAATTTTATAATAAACCCACTTTAGAGATAATCAATTAATCCACTCATTCATTAATCCCTGAATGGATTAAGGAGGGCTCTGCCCTCATGACCTAATCTCCTCTTAAACATCCTACCTGGCCATACTTTAAAAAAATTTTTTCTTTTTAGTTGTAGATGGACACAATAACTTTATTTTATTTGTTTATTTTTATGTGGTGCTGAGGATAGAACCCAGTGCTTCATATATGCTAGGCAAGCACTCTGCCCCTGAGCCCTGGTTCCACTTTTTAATACTTCATAATGGAGATTGAATTTCAACATGGATTTTGGTGAGCACATTCAAATCAGAACAGTGTTTTATTTCTGTCTAGATAGGTAATAGGCACAGCCACTTTGTGAACTTTTAATGAGCACTTGTCTGTTAGAATGCTATAGTTTAATTAAGAATGGTTTTTAGAACAAAGCATTTGTGTGTGTGTGTGTGTGTGTGTGTGTGTGTGTGTGTGTGGTGCTGGGGATTGAACCCAGGGCCTTGTGCATGCAAGGCAAGCTCTCTACCAACTGAGCTATATCCCCAGCAAGAATCATTTTAAAAGTAAAAACAAATTAATAAGTCCAAAAAACAAAACTCTTCACCTGCTCTTGGCACCATCTTCTCCACCTTGGTACCCAGCAACTCCATTCTTCCAGCTTCACAGGGTAGAAACATTGGAGTCATACTTGACTTCTGATACATAAACCTATGTCCAATTCTGCTTTACCTTCAAATTATATCCAGAATATAACCACTTCTTCCCACTTCCCAGTGTAAACCACCATTATCTCCTCCCTTCACCTACTCACAGACTATTCTGCATCCCTGTCACTCCTCTGCTCAACATCTTTCAGTGACTTCACATCCCACTCAGAATAAAAATCCAAGTCCTTTCCATCGCCCAATCTTATCCCCTCTGCTTTCTCCCTCACTTGTTCCACATCACTGTCCTCCTTGCTCAAGCATGCCAAGTATTGGGACTGGGGTTTTAGCTCAATGGTTGAGCGCTTACCTTGCATGCGTGAGACACTGGGTTTGATCCTCAGCATCACATAAAAAAATAAATAAAATAAAGATACTGTGTCCATCTACAACTAAAAAAAATATTTATAAAAAAGCATGCCAAGTTTCATCCTGCTCTGGGCCTTTGTACTTGTTATTGTCTCTACTTGGAATGTTTTTCCCCCAAATACCTGCCAAGCTCAGTCCCTCTGTTCCTTAAGATTTCTTCTCAAATGTCACTTTTCCGGGGAGGCATTTTTCAACCACATAATATTAAAAAAAATAGAACTTAGCCAGGTGCAGTGGTGCATGCCTGTAATCTCAGAAGCTCTGGAGGCTGAGGCACGAGGATCACAACTTCAAAACCAGCTTCAGCAACTTAGTGAGACACTGTCTCAAATAAGAAATAAAAAGGGCTGGGGATGTGGCTTAGTGATTAAACATCCCTGGATTCCATCCTTAGTACCAAAAAATGAAATTTACAAAAACAGTAATTTACCTTTTCCTGGTACCCTCTAACTCCTTTACCTTGCTTTGCCCCCTCCCAATATTTATTTGTTGTCTGATATACATCCACTTCAGTCCACAAGACTGAAGACTTTGTCTATTTTTTTTGGGGGGGTGGGTATCAGGGATTGAATTCAGGGGCACTCAACCACTGAACCCTATCCCCAGCCCTATTTTGTCTTTTATTTAGAGACAGGGTCTCACTGAGTTGCTTAATGCCTCGCTGTTGCTGAGGCTGGCTTTGAACTCTGGATCTTCCTGCCTCAACCTCCCCAGCTGCTGGGGTTACAGGCGTGTGCCACCAGCTGACTTTGTCTATTTTGTTTACTGTTCTATCCCAAGGCCTAGACAATGCCTGGCACATAGTAGGAGAACAACAAAGAAATTAACATAGAAGGCACATTTAACCAGTTGCTAGGAAAGCTGTATAACAAAATAACTTTCAGAATACTGTAAAAGAAGGAATTTATTCTGGTACCTATGGAGAGATCAAAATCAATAATACAGTAAAAAAGAACTAGTAGGGCTGGGGCTGTAGCTCAGTGGCAAAGCACTTGCCTAGCATGCATGAGGCACTGGGTTTGATCCTTAGCACCATATAAAAATTAACAAATAAAGGCATTCTGTCCATCTACAACTACAAAAAATTTTTTAAAAAGGAACTAGTATTTGAAAATAGTCATAGAAAATGAGTAGGATTTCTATTCTATAAGAAAGGATAGAAGCTATTCCATAATTTCTATATAAGCAAAAATATCACATTATGACTAGAAATTAAAATATGAAAGTAAATGAAATGACTAAAAGGAATTGTCACATATTATAAAACAGGATCTTTCCCTATCAATTGTGAGACTAAGGTAGTTTAGGGGCATCAAGATGGCAAAGGCAGGGTACAAATAAAATGCTGACTGGAGAACAAGATGGATGAGTCATCATGTTCCTGTTTACAATAAGTCCTATTACCATGACAATTTCTGCCACTGAGTGCTTATCATCCATGGCAACTCCTGCCACAGGTTCTGTATTCTAATTAGACAGAAATAAAGTACCTAATGGGAATAAATGAAGCAAGATATTCAATCAGGTCCATGCAGAGAGGGGACAAGTGGCTCAGCTCAGCATGTAAGACCAGACTCACCCAGACAGCAGGGCCTGGAGCCACTCCTTCGCTCAGCCCACTCTGCTCTACTTTACAGAATGTTATTCTCACTTTCATTTTCAATAAATCTATGCTCTGCCGGCTTCTTCTTTGTGTCTTGCTCAATTCGTTGTTCAGGAAAATCTGGACCCCAGCTGGATACCCCACTAGTATTAGGACTAGTTGAAGATAAAGGGCAAAAATTATGCTGGATTAAACAGTCTTAAGAAATGAATTTTTTTACTACTGGAGATTGAACCCAGGGGCGTGTTTTATCACAGAGATATAGCCATTATTCTTTTTATTTTTTATTTTGAGATAGGTTTTGGTGCTAGGGATTGAACCCAGGGCCTTGTGCATGCAAGGTAAGCACTCTACCAAGTAAGCTATACCCCAATCCCCAATTGAGATAAGTTTTGGTAAGTTGTTAAGGGTCTCCCTAAATTGATAGGCTGGCCTCAAACTTGTGATTCTCCTGCTTCAGTCTCCCATGTCACTGGGATTACAGGCATGTGTCACCAGGCTGGGAAGTATCATTCTTGTTTCTCCTTTTCTTTCTTTCTTTCTTTTTTTTTTTTTAATCAGGAATTGAACCCAGAGGTGTTTAACCACTGAGCCACATCCCAGACCTATTTTGTATTTTATTAGAGACAGGGTCTCACTGAGTTGCTTAGCACTTCACCATTGCTTAGGCTGGCTTTGAATTTGTGATCCTCCTGTCTCAGCCTCCTCAGCCACTGGGATTATAGGCATTTTGCCATTATGCCCAACAGAAATGTGTCATTCTTAATGGAATCTGTTTAAAGGTAAATGATTCACTAACTTAACTGTTCTTCAGAACAGAAATGTGTTAAGATTACATCATCAATGCCTCTTGAACTTGAGTTCATAAGTATGCCTCAATCTGGTTTCAGTTTATTCTAAGACCATGCTATAGGAAAGCAAGCTTTTTTGACTACTGGCTTGAATAGTAGTTTCTTATAATAAAACTAGATTAACTAAAAAAAAAACATGAACATTTATAAACATGTCTATTCTTCTAAGATTTCTAAACCTACCAATGTAAAAGCCACATAAAAGCAACTTCTTTAATTTCATATGTGCTTCATGTAAATAACAGGGCAGAAAATGGAATTGCAACATTTCTTTGTTATACCAGTGTTGGGAAGAAAAGGAGAAAAACATAAAACCAAATGACTCTAACATAGAACTCATTTGATAAATATATCACCTCAAAATTTAACACTGTTTGTGTGGCCAAAGTGGGTAAAACTTGCTCAGAAGACAAAGACCCACATTCCAATAGTCTAGTCTTGGGTTTGCCACTTATTCGTTTGGACAAGTCTCTGGGCCTCATTTGACCGACACTATTTACAAAGTCAATTCCTGCTCTTGCGTTTTATCTGTAGGAGGTAATGCATTTGGAATTAAATCAAGCAGTCATTACGGAAGCTTAAATGTTTTGAAATGCTGGTGCAGAAAATCATATACTTTCCCAAGGTAATCTGAGATTCAAGAGGAAGTTATTTTAATTGGTACAGATTCTGATGTTGACGTGCCTATGGCCTTACACCATGGGTCATTGTTTTCACTTCTATATTCTTCCCACAATGAACCATGGAATGTTTCCATCCATCACTGAAGTCTTAAAATAATCAATTCATATACCTGGTAACTGGATTGTGAATCTGAGAACCCCTATATGATCAAGATAAATTAAAAGATGCCAGGCTACATTCAGTGAAGTTAAAGTAAAATCACATGCTTTCTGTTTCCCCTCTAATTCATTTTCATGTGACAGCAGGTGTGGGGGGGGCACCTCTTCTTTATGTTATGTCCCTACAGATCCGCTTCCTAACTGGTGTGGAAACAAGCGTAAGGGCATTATTCAAGTTGACACTTACTGCTTCTCTTGCCTTCTGCTTAGAAGACAGTACATGCAACAGCCTGAAACCCGACCTCAGACATGGTCTCTATGTGACCCATGAGCCTACCCTGGGATGGTTTAGTTACAAACATTTATGAATCATGCAGCTATCAGTTTCCCCTGTCACAGCTAGTTAACCTCAGGGAATTACCATGGGAATGCTCTTGCCCCATCAAACACTCCCAAGATCTAGTGTAGATACCGTGTACCTGCCCCAGTTGAGCTCCTGGGAAAATGCTGCTCTTCTCCAAGCCTGTGTCTCAATAAGAGGAGAGCTTTGGGGCTGGGGCTATGGCTCAGTGGTAGAGCTCTTGCCTCATACGTGTGAGGCACTGAGTTCGATCCTCTAAAAATAAATAAGTAAATAAATCGTGTCCTTCTACAACTAAAAAGTATTTTTAGAAAAAGAGGGCAGGCTGGGATTGTGGCTCAGTGGTAGAGCATTTGCCTAGCACATGCAAGGCCCTGGGTTTGATCCTCAGCAACATATAAAAATAAATCAAATAAAGGTATTGTGTCCAACTGCAACTAAAAAATAAATATTAAAAAAAGAAGAGAGCTTTGTGAGCCACCTATGCTCCCCAAGACTTGCACATCTGTAATGAATTCTGAATCCCCAAGACTTACTTCCAAGTTTTCCTACTGTTTAGATTTGAACTGGGATCTTTGAAACCTAGAAGTTTTCTCATTATTATATTAGCTTAGGAATTTCAAATATATTTTAAAAGATTTTTAATATATATTAGTTGTCGATGGACCTTTATTGTATTTATTTTTTATATGTCATGCTGAGTATCGAATCCAGTGCCTCACACATGCCAGGCAAGTGCTCTACCACTGAGCCTCATCTCCAGCCCAGGAATTTCAAATATTTTAATCCAGGTGCATCACAGGGATAACTTCAATCCAGAGAGAGGGTCCTTCCTGGGTACTGAAGCCAGGATCATGCCAGTGGCTTCAGCATGCTGAGAACTTACCGTAGAATTTCCAATGGCGCATCTACAGGGGTACAGTGCAAAAGAAGATCCTGAAGACCTATAGTCCCCTGATATTGCCTGGGTCTGGAAATAACCTGAAGTCTTTTGTTGCTTGAGTTAAGAATATGCTTAGAAAAGTGTATCATTCAGCTCTCAAACAGAATGATGTAGGTGCTAAATAGCTCCCATGACAATCTGTCTCAGAAAAGAATGCATTTCACAGAAATATTCAGGGATTCCATTTTAAAGAGTTCTTGTAAGCCAGCAAGAACTGCACAATAAGATATTAGGAAAAAAACCATGGAGAAAACTCCTTTAAAAGGCATTTCTGGGGCTGTGGTTGTGGCTCAGTGATAGAGCACTTGCCTAGCATGTGTGAGGCACTGGGTTCAATTCTCAGCACCGCACATAAATAAATAAAGGTCTATTGATAACTAAAAAATTTAAAAAGTGGAGGGAACTTCTGAGAAATTCAATTTAGAGTCTTTAAAAAATTACCACCATTCACCACAACCAGAGATTTTTTAGAGAAGAGAAGGTCCAGTTTGGGGAGAATTTCAATTCACTTTAGGAATATAACGCAAAAATCAATATTGGTGGCATAGGTATTTACTTAAGATCATGGCCATCAATTGTTATAACCTTTACTGAGTATTAAGTGTCCACAACAAATACTTAATGGCAACTTTCTCAGCAAGTGGGACCAAATAGCTCCTCAAGTCATCAAGGCGGTTCTGGAAGGCTCTGCCAAAGAACACATTGTCAAGCCACTTCTAAATTCATAGACTTTCACTACTACCTGGTTCAACAAGGCTTTTTGGAGATCAGAGACACAAATCCAAGTTAGAAGGAGAGTTCTTTGTCTACAGATAAGCATCCAACAACTGTGAGTCACCAAGGATGAAGGATGATGGACTGTGAACTTTTATGTTTACAGAGAAGACAGCAAACAAAATAATTTTCTTCCCCCATGATGCAGACTTTAAACACTCTGTTGCCACTCATTCTTAAAAATGTCAGAGAAGATGTGATGAAGATAGTTCATGGGTAAACATAGGTTAGAGGGCAGAAAGAAAATATATGGGTAGAGATAGAAAAAAATGACTAAATAAAAAAAGCATTATTCATTCCAGAAACCATCTTCACTTATGTCAGGTTTCTTTATTCCAAAATCAGGCATGTGAGAATTCATTTAAAAGTAGAAAACCACCTATTCCCCACTAGATCATAAATTCCAGGAAATGCCAGGTGCTTTGATTATTATGGACCATATGCCACGAATTCATTAAAACACAGACCTGTTTAAGTTACAGGAAGTACAACTTTGTGGAATGAGCACCAGGCTGATTCCTGGCTTGACTGTTCTTTTTAAGTGATGCAAGGCAATTCACTTAAACTTTCTCTGTGTTCTGTCTCTCCAACTGTAAGAAGAATAGTGGGAGGGGGAGAAAAAGTGAGAGGGGAAGAAGGAAGGAGGGATAAGAGAGGAGAAAGAAGAGAAGGTAAGGAAAGAAATTCTCCATTTCTCCTCCTTGTCATTCAGGGATCCTGTGGGAATTGAATAGCATCCTTACCACACTGAGAAGCTTCTGGAAGCTATTCACCTTTATGCCACAACATTGGCTGTTGATGATGTAGGGTCTCTCAGAGCTGCATGCCTGGAGCTGGACCATATCCCCATTGGACCCCACAGTGCCTAAGATTTTGACAGAGATTCACACTACAAACTTCCTCCCTCAGCAAGTCTCACTTGTAAATGATGGTTCATTGGTATTCTATGATGTTCCTTGTGTAGGAGGTAGAAGCTGACTGCTTATTTTTAAAATAATTTCCTAAGAAGAGTTTGAAAAAATATATCAAAGCATTTTAACTGGGGAAAGAAAGGGAAGGGAAATATCTCATTCAGTGATAAATGGATTAATCCATTTACTCATTCCACAAACATTTATGCTACAGCTCTAATGTACCAGAAACTCCTAGACTCTAGGGATGCAAAATCAAGTGAGGCAGGGCTCTGACCTCAGGGAGTTTATGATCTCAAAGGAGAAAATGAACAAGACTCTGATCCTAGTACTATGTTGAGGATTAAGACTGGCTGCTATAGGAGTCCATTGGAGCTTCGTCTACATTGTACTGGGGCTTCCAGAACAGGTCATGTTTTTTTTTCATTCGTTCTGTTTAGATATATATGACTCTAGAGTCATGTATATGACATATTATACATACATGGAATATAACTTATTCTAATTAGGATCCCATTCTTGTGGTTGTATATGATGTAGAGATTTACTGTGGTATATTCAAAGGCCATGTCTTGAGCTGGATTGTAAAGACAAATAGGAACTATATTAGGGGGAATTAGATGGAAAAGAATAAAAGAGTATTTCAGGCAGAGGGACAAGCATATGAAAACAAATGAAGGAAACAGCTTTGCTACACAGCAAAACATTAAATGAGATCATGTATGAGGTACACCCAAGGAAGAGTAGGTATTTAAAATACATTGAGGGGCTGTGGCTGGGGCTCAGTGGTAGCGCACTTGCTTAGCATGTGTAAGGCACTGGGTTCGATTCTCAGCACCACATATAAATAAAAAATAAATAAATAAAGGTCTATCAACAACTAAAAAATTAAAATAAAGAAATAAAAATACATTGAGACAGAGTTGCGAGTGTTACCACAGAGTTCAGTGGTAGTGTGCTTCTTTGCAGGCTGAAGGCTTTGGGTTCCATTCCCAGTACAACACCAAAACAAAGCAAAACAAAACCCCACTGAAAGAAATGGGGGATGTTAATTAAAGGGCCAGGCAGCAGCCAGTGCTGACACAAGTGTCTCATCTCATCCCTGAGGCCCTGAACTTGGACTACTGGGGAGTGCTATCCATAGGATGCCAACCCTGCCCCTGACACCTCATCTTTCACTCCCAACCATCCAACTGGAGTCCTGCCCAGCATCATGTAGGGGGGAAAATGACTGTGAGCCAGGCTCAGTGCTGCACATCTATAATCCCAGCTACTGGGGAGGCTGAGGCAGGAATATCATGATTTTGAGGCCAACCTGGGAATCTTAAGAGAGACCCTATCTCAAAATAAAAAATAAAAAGGGCTGGGGATGTGGCTCAGTGGAAGAGCACCCTGGATTCAATCTCCAGTACCATCCACCCCTGCCACCCGTCACACACAGTGTGTATCAAATATGCTTTTTCCAGAATTATCAAATCACAAGGCACTGTGAAATGCTGGGTACTGAATCATATTTAGATTCATGAGGGTAGAACTGTAGAAAATGTGCAGTTCTGCTGGACAGTGTGAGCACCCTTAGTTAAAGAGATGCAGCCCCCACTGGATGAGGTGATCTATATAAGAGATTGTGCTTTAGTGATTTGGAGCAGCTGCGTTTTGAGAACACCAAGGACAATTCACATTTATTGAGCTCTCACTAAATGAGGTGTGATAACTAAGAAACAGTTCTGGACCCTCAATGACCTCTGAGAAGCTAGCCATCAGAAGGGCAAAAAGCAAGGATTTGAGGGCTGGGAGTATTGCTCAGTGGTAGAGCACTTGCCTAGCATGCAGGAATCCCTGGGTTCCATCCCCAGCACCAAAAAAAAAAAAAAAAAAAAAAAGCAGCAAGATCTTACCAACCACTGATGAGCATGCGAAATTTCTGGTGCTGATATTTTAAGGATAGTCATTTCTCCCAGTTGGGCAGTCTGGAAGACATTTAAACCAAAGAGAATCATGTGGAAGGTCTCCATTTAGTATAGTTCTGAGAGACAGTTTAGGAAAATCAGGTATCTGCTGCCCCCAAGTGGCCATAGACATCAATTGCTTTCTGCTGTTACATGGAAGTACACCATCAGAAGCGTGAAATTAAGAATTTTGATGAATAAAGCTACAGCCTTCTCTAAGAAGTTTTTCCTTTTCCGTGTCCCTAGGGAAATCCTATAATAAAAATAGAAAAAAAATCTTTCCAATACAGCCTAGAAGATCCCAGTGGTAAATTCTGGTTTATTCTTTTTGAATTGAAGACCTTATTCTGGCTCTTTAACATTTTCTGTAATGTCCAAACTATTAAAGCAGTTCATTTTCATGAACTCAGTAAACAAATTCTGGAAGCAATTTCAGTCTCTGTGAAAACTGAAAAGAATTTCAACCACATTTCAATTTGGGTATTTTTTAGGTCTTCAACTCTCCTCTCCATCCTACACACACCCCTTAAAAATCTGTCACAGAATAAACTTAGCCAGACAAATACATTTGTCTTTTTCCATGCATAGGTTATCAACTACCAAATCAAATTTCCCCCCACACTTATTTCCTTTTTTCTTGAAATATTTATTTGTTTTACCACACCAATTCCTTCTATTCTAGGAAATTTCTACCCGGCAATTAATCTGACCGACCCAGAAATTGTGCCAGACTTCACCTACAAACTTTTAGTCAAGCCAATGACTTCAGCATATTCCACCTCAAGGTAAAAAACTAGGGACAGAGAAAGAGATTTAAAAAAAGAAAGAATGATAGGAAGTTTTCTTATTAATATACCTGCATATAAAATACTCAAAAGCAAGAACTACTTCTAGTCTTTCCAACTTTATCTTTTCTTACACTATTTTACACACACACACACACTCACAGAGACTTTTTCCTTATTTTTTTTTTTTTGGTGCATTATGGTTGTACATAAATGGTAGGATTTATTGTTATAAATTCATACATGCATCCAATATAGCAATATAATTTGGCCAATTATCATCCCTCAATAGTTCCTCTTTTCCTCCCCTCTCTCCTGCCTTGGGTCCCTTTACTCTACTGATCTCCCTTTGATTTTCATGAGATCCCCCATCACACCTTGCTTTTTCTTTTCTTCTCTAGCTTCCTTTCATGTGAGAGAAAATATAGGACCCATGACCTTCTGAGTTTGGCTTATTCCACTTAACATAAAATGGTCTCCCCTTCATGCATTTTCCTGCAAATGGCACAATCTCATTCTTCTTTATGGCTAAATAAAACTCTGTTGTGTATATATACCACATTCTCTTTATCCATTCATCCACTGACAGACACCTACACTCCTTCCATGGTTTGGCTATTGTGAATTGTGCTGCTAATAAACATGGGTGTACATGTATCACTATAGTATGATGACTTTAATTCTTTAGAATGAGTGGTACAGCTTAGAGAAAGGAAGATTTCATGAGAGCATAGTAGTTCAGGATGCCACCTTTTCTAAGAATTTTGGATTTTGAGATCAGGAATGAAATGTAATGAGGAAGACGAAATAATAGCACTTTGAATATACACATACAAATAAAATTAGTTCAAAATATTACATTGGTTTGCAGGTATGTCTTCCTCCTCTGTTAAATAGGCACCTTGCACCAAGTAAGAACCAAGCTTCCTCTTTTTAAAAACTGATTTGTAGATGAATAATTTATATGCTGCAAAATTTAAGCATTCTGAGTGTACAATTTCATAATTTTTCATAAATTTATAGAGTTGGGACCTAATCAATACAATCCAGTTTAAGAATATCATTTTAAGAATTTCCATCATTCCAAAAGGATCCTGTATGACATTTTCAATTGATACTTCTACCACTTAGGCAGCCATTAAATTGCTCTCTGTCCCTATAGATTTCCTTATTTTGGCTATTATGTCATATAAATGGATTCATACAATATGTGGTCCTTCGCTTCTGACTTCTTTCCCTTCATATAATATTTTTGAAGTTCTTCATTTCTTTATTACTGAATAATTTTCTATTGAGTGATATTCCATTGTATGGATATAACATATTTTGTTTCTCCATTATCAGTTGATGGACATTTGGATTTTTTCCACTTTTGGGCGATTACTTAAAATATTTCCATGAATGTTGGTGTACATATTTTTGCATATTATGATTTCATTTCTCTTGAGGAGATATCTACAAAATTGCAAGATTTTAAAGTGAATTCTTAAAAAGAAATTGCCAAGGAGTTTTTCCAAAGTGGCTATTACATTTTACATTCTCACCCAAAATGTGCAAAGAATCCAGTTTCTCTACATCCTTACCTACATTCTAATAGGTATGAAATAGTGTCTCATTGTGGTTTTTATTTGCCTTTCCCTAAAGATTAATGATGTCAGGGCTGGAGTTGTGGCTCAGTGGTAGAGTACCCTCCTAGCACGTGCGAGGCCCTGGGTTCGATCCTCAGCACCACATAAAAATAAATAAATAAAATAAAGATATTTTATTGTGTCCGATAACAACTAAAAAATAAATATTTTTAAAAAGATCAATGATGTCAAGCAATTTTCCATGTGCTTGATGTTCATTCATATATCTTTTTTGGGGAAATATGTAAACTTCTGCCCATTATTTGAGTTGCTTGTCTTCTTATTATTGAGTTATAAGACTTTTTTGTACATTCTAGACAGAGATCCTTTACTAGCAATATAATTTGCAAATATTTTTTCTGGTCTGTGGATTATATTTTCATTTTCTTTCTCTCTCTTTTTTTCTTTTTTGAGGTATTAGAGATTGAACACAGGGCCTCGCCCATGCTAGGCAAGCACTCTACCACTGAGCTAGATCCCCAGCTCTTTTTAAATTGTTAAAAATTTTGAGACAGAGTTATGTTAAATTGCCAAATTACCAAGGCTGACCTGGAGTTTGTGAACCTCCTGACTCAGCCTCCTGAGTAGATGGGATTATAGGTGCATACCACTGCAACTGACCTTATTTTCTTGAGAGTCCTTTGAGACACAAAGTTTTATAATTTTTATGTTCTACTTATCAATTTGTTCTTTTTTTTAAAGAGAGAGAGAGAGAGAGAATTTTTTAATATTTATTTTTTAGTTTTCGGTGGACACAACATCTTTATTTTATTTTCATGTGGTGCCGAGGATCCAACCCAGTGCCCCACGCATGCCAGACGAGTGCGCTACCGCTTAAGCCACATCCCCAGCCCTCAATTTGTTCTTTCATGTATTGTGTGTTTGGCAATATATTTAAGAGATTTTTGCCTCACCCAAGGTCACCAAGATTCTCTCCTGTTTTTCTTTAAAAATGTAGCAATTTTTGAGTGAAATATGTGTATGTTGTAAAGTTAAAGTATAAATTCATCCTTTTGCATGTGGATATCCAATTGACCCAGTACCATTATTAAAAAGACTATCCATTTCCCATTAGATTGTCTTAGCACTTTTGTCAAAAATCAGGTGACCATAAACTTGACAATTTATTTCTGAACTATACCGTCTCAGTTCTATACCATCATCTATCCCCATGATAATATCATATTGTCTGTTTTTTAGAGAGAGAGAGAGAAGTTTTTAATATTTATTTATTTATTTATTAGTTTTCGGCGGACATAACATCTTTATTTTTATGTGGTGCTAAGGATAGAACCCAGCGCCACACGCATGCCAGGTGAGTGCGCTACCGCTTGAGCCACATCCCCAGCCCTATCATATTGTCTTTTTGTTGGAGTTAAAACTTTTTAAAGTTTACTTTTTATTTGACAAATAAAAATTATATGTATTCATGGTGCACAACATGTCATCTTGAAGTATATATACAGTGTGGAATGGTTAAATCAAGCTAATTAACATATGTATTACCTTATATACCTATCATTTATTTGTGGTTAGAACATTTAAAAATCTAATTTCTGAGCAATTTTCAAATATACTATATATTATTATTAACTATCATCACTATGCTATACAATAAATCTCTATTCCTCTTATCCAATTGAAATTTTGTATCCTTTGAACAATGCTCTTTTTTTAAATTTTTGGTACTAGGGATTGAACTCAGGGGCACTTGACCACTGAGCCACATCCCCAGCCCTATTTTGTATTTTATTTAGAGACAGGCTCTCACTGAGTTGCTTAGCACCTTGCCATTCCTGAGGCTGGCTTTGAACTCTTGATCCTCCTGTCTCAGCCTCCAGAGCCGCTGGGATTACAGGTGCGCACCACCATGCCGGGCTCTCTTGATTACTGTAGCTTTATAGTAATTTTTGAAATCAGGAAATAAAAGTCCATCAACTTTGTTTTTTTCATCTAGGCTATTTTATTATATGTCCCTTTAGATTCTCTATTTCTACTTGAATTGGTTTCGGTAATTTGTGATTTCTAGTAATGTGTCCATTTTTATCTACATTGTCTTTAAAATCCATTGTTTGAATTGTTTTAATATATTTTAAAAATGTATTTTCATAGTTGTTGCTTTAGAGATTATATTGTCTCTAAATTTACTTGTCACTATTTCATATTAATACTAACTTATCTGGTAAAATATTAAAAAATTGCACTAATATGTATTTATTCCCCCCTCATGGTAATATTTTCACATATATTACAAATTTATATGCTATCAGCATAAAAGAGCTATAAAATTTTCATTTTATGCAATCATGTATTTTAAATCTGTTAAGAACATATTTTTAAATGTTCTGATACAGCCAGGTAGGATGGCATATACTGTAACCCCAGCTACTCAGGACACTGAGGATCACAAGTTTGAGGCTAGCCTAGAAAACTTAGCAAGACTCTGCTTCAAAATAAAAATAAAATGGATTGAGATATAGCTTGGTGGTAAAGTACTTGCCAAGCATTTGGGAAGACCTGGGTTCAATCCCTAGCACTGCCAGAAACGTGTTTATTTTGCATATTTACCTTTTCTGAAGCTTTTTGTTTCTTTGAGTGAATCAGAGTTACCATCTAGTGTCATTTCCTTTTAGTATGAGGAACTTTAATAATTCCTAGAAAAATATATTTGTCTACAAAGAATGAGATTACTTTGTTTTTACAAACTACTGGCAACCCAATCCCAAGGCAAGTACAAGGCTAAAACAGGAGAAGTACCAATATTACATTTGTATTCCCATTTACTCTAGGCACTTTCATGTCCTCATGTAGTATCATTACATATTCTGGAAAATGTAACTCTGAAGTTGCCAACAAGTCCTTGGATTATTAGCCCATCATCCAATGTGAGACTGGATTGGACATTCTTTTTTTTAACAAAGTATTTTTTGAAAGAAAAATTTGTGCTAAAGAATACTTTGTGTGGGCTGGGGTTGTAGCTCAGTGGCAGAGCTCTTGCCTAGCACATGTGAGGCACTGGGTTCAATCCTCAGCATCACATAAAAATAAATAAATAAAATAAAGACATTGTGTCCATCCACAACTAAAAAAATATATTTTTTTTATAAAGGAATACTTTGTGGGCTGGGTTGTAGCTCAGTGGTAGAGCACTTGCCTAGTATTATGTGCGGCACCTCAACACCACATAAAAATAAATAAATAAAATCAAGATATTGTGTCCATCTACTAAACAATATTAAAAAAAATACTTTCCTATAGACCTTACCACTACTACCTGAAGCTACGAGATAGCTTAGCTTAATAACTTAGAATAATGGATGTGGCTTTTCACATGGGGAGATTGACATCTGCTGAGCTGTAGAAGCACAAACTACTCAATCCTGTCTCTGGGATACAACTTGAGATAGTTCTGATAAAACCTGACATGTATCTCAGGGTTTTAGGATGTAGGTAAGGAGAAAGACTGATGACTACTCTTACCTGGATGAACCTGTAGAGAGGACACTGGTATAGTAACCTCACATGGCAGGGTGAGAAAAGAAAGCAGCATTCTAGACAGAACACATCCAAAGTTTGGTGGGGTGAGTGTGTGTGGGTTTTCCCAGGGGCCAGGGAAATGCCACAGAAGACAGCCTGCTGGAAAGATTGTGAAGGATCTTTACCCAAGTGGATAGCCTTTCAGGTGGAAGATTGGAGCTGGGGGTAACTCCTATAGTAGAATCTGAAGTGATAAGTAATTAAACTAAGGAGTGTTTGTAACATGCAGTGTTGTTGAGCTCTTAGGACCATGAGAATTCTTCTATATTTCCTCTAGTACTCTTTTGGTTTTTTAAATTATTTTTTTATTTTTTAACTTTTTAAATTTTTTTCTAATTAGTTATACATGACAGCAGAATGCATTTCATGTAATTGGACACAAATGTAGCACAATCATTTCTCTGGTTGTACACAATGTAGAACTGCACCATTTGTACAATCACACATGTACCTAGGGTAATGATGTCAGTCTCATTCCACCATCTTTCCTGCCCCCATGTCCCTTCTCCACTCCTCTTCCCTTTGGATATGGATCAGCATCCGCTCATTAGAGAGAACATTAGGCCTTTGGTTTTGGGGGATTGGTTTACTTCACTTAGCATGATATTCTCCAACTCTATCCATTTACCTGCAAATACCATAATTTTATTCTCTTATTCCTAGTCCTTTTCAGGTTTTATTTTGATGCTGAGTAATATTCCATTGTGTATATATACCACAGTTTCTTTATCCATTCATCTGTTGAAGGGCATCTAGTTTGTTTCCACAATTTAGCTATTGTGAAATGTTCTTGGATAGGAAGAATTAATATTGTCAAAATGGCCATACTACCAAAAGTGTTATACAGATTTAATGCAATTCCAATTAAAATCCCAACAATATTCATTATAGAAATAGAAAAGGCAGTCATGAAATTCATCTGGAAAACTAAGAGACCCAGAATAGCCAAGGCAATTCTCAGCAAGAAGAGTGAAGCAGGAGGCATCACACTACCACACCCTAAATATACTACAGAGCTATACCCTCTTGTATTGCTGCTGAATCTGCATAGGATTCACAAAGGTCTTGCAGTTATTAATGGTTTGGTTGCATGCTGGGGTTCCTGGGGATGCTTATCACCTCCTTTTGTTCAAACTGCAGTCTGTTATTTTTAAATTTTCATTTCCTGTTCTCTTTTTTTCCTTTTGTTTCTGTTTTTAAGATATTCTTTAGGGAAATGAAAGACTATGCTGCCATCATTACCTCGCCCCAACCTGTCAGTCCAATTTTGTTAAGAGTTAGCTTATAGAATGCCTCACATTCTGTATAATTTGATTGTTTCTTCATAATGTCATCTAACTTTTCATTTATATACTGTATTTTCTGTAGACTTTAAATTAAGTCAAGGGGTTTGATTAGTTTTAGGTTAAGCATTTTTTTTTGGGGGGGGGGACCAGGGTTTGAATTCAGGGGCACTTAACCACTGAGCCATATTCCTAGACCTTTTCAGGTTTTATTTTGAGACAGAGTTTCACTGAGTTGCTTAGGGCTTCACTAAGTTGCTGAGGCTGGCTTTGAACTTGTGATCTTCCTGCCTCAGCCTCCTAAGCCATTGGGATTACAGGATTGCGCTACTAGCCTGGCTGAGGTTAAGGATTTTTAACAATAATACTTGGGGCTAGAGATGTAACTCAGTGGATAGCACTTGCCTGGCATGTAAAAGGCTCTGGATTCAACCTCTAGCAACACACACACACACACACACACACACACACACACCCTTAATAATGGCCAAGAATGCTTCAAAGGTAATAATCTACTTTAATGATGTTAAATTTTCTAATTAGCAAGTAATCTGTGGAATGACATTTTGGTTCTATGTTAGTGTTCTATTCAAAAACAACTTTTCATTGAATGCTTTTAACATCACCTAAGGTCCCTGCCTGAATCAATTATTATACTGAGTCTTGCAAAAATAGTGATTTACTAATTATGTCATTCTTTCTATGCTTATTAGGTGGCATTCTTCTATAAATAATTGCTACAGCAAATACTGTGGTTCTTAGCTCAGATCTCCTACTCAGGATCAACACACCATCACCAGGCTTCTAGAAAAATCAGATACTGGTCTTACAGCTATTCCCTTCATTGGGACTTGCCCTCAGCTACATGGAACTGCCTCTTCAAGGTTGCCTATCCCTCCCACCTCTCAGAGAACAAAAGTCAATGAGTATCCGATGTAGGAAGCCAAGGATGCAATCTTCTGTCCTCAATTTGAGACTACTGTGAAGGGCCATCTCAGCTCCAGAACTCCCTGTAGGAGTATCTCAGGCCAGAGTTGTAGCTGTGCCATGGGCAAGCTTCTCCCTCTGTACAATCCTGTCTTCCTCACACTCGTATAGATGTCTTTTTCATAGATCTTTCCCCAAATAAACCCTCTCTCTGTATGCAACTCTCCATCTTAGGGTCTGTTAACTTGGAACCCATTCTAAAACAATAAGACAAAGAACTTGCTCCTTTTTCCCTTTCAATTTTTCCTCCTTTCTGTTCTTGTGGTTTTTGAAGTATCATTTTGAATTAATGAACTTTTATTTATCTGACATGTTACAATAAATTGCAGACATTATTGTTTGGCATCCAGATGATCTCAAATGTGGCCAGTGAAGGCCTTTAATGATGCCTCCTACATCCTTTAGACAGACCTCATTAGTCTTTAAGTGCTTCCTTGCTTTTTAGCACCATAATATAGGCCATGATCATCATGTATTCTTCCACTCCCTAGACTCAGAATCAGACATTTCCCTAAAAACCTCTGGTTCCATTTTAGTGGGTGTTGAGAGCCACAGCCGAAGGGGCCCCAGCAAACTTCCAGCTGCCAGCAAATTTCCAGCTGCTGGCTGATGATTGGCTCACAGCGGCCCCAGCAACATCTAGCTGATTGGCTCCTCTGCGGTGATGCTCATTGGGCTGTTTCCCTGCCCTTTCAGACCACGGAGCTGCTCACTGGGGGACTTTTTTGGCTCCACCCACGTGACCCAGCCAATCGGCCTCAAGAGCAGGAGGATTGTGGGAGGTGGAGAGAAGCTTGTGTGGGAGAGAGAGGCTTGTGGAAAGCCGGTGGTGGCAGTTGAGGCTCTGAGGGTTTTTCCTGAGAGGCTGTTTTGTTTGGCGTGTGTGGTTCTAAAAATAAAGTTAGTTTCTTTTGACAAGTGGCTCCTGATTGTGCCCAGCCAGACTGCGGCATTTGGTGGCTCGCACGGGGAGCGACTGAGGGTAAGTGATAAGGTAAACTGCTCGCCCCTGAGGGCAGGGCGAGAGGATGGGTAGCCATTTTAAGATTCCTCTTTTATTTTGCTTCACTTTTGTTTTAAGTTGCCTGTCCCTGGAGATGAGTGAGACGGAAGAAAAACCGCTCACATCTGAGGAAAAACTATTTACGTCTGAGGAACAGATAGGGAGAAAGGACGGATGCACATGTCAGGAGGATAGAAAGGCTATAATGACTTTTTGTTGTTCCCTTTTTATTTCATTCTGTCTCGGCTTTGTTTGGCGTCATCTTGTTGGGTTGTATTATAGTAGAAATATGGGATCAGAAATTAGTAAAAAACAAACTGAAAGAGTGTTAAGTAAATTGTTAGAGGAAGGAGGCATCTCAGTAAAATCAAGAACAGTCAGGGCATACGTTGATACAATACAAAAATGTAGCCCATGGCTTTTTAAGGAGGAGTTGTTAAATATATCACAATGGAACCATCATGGTGAAGATTTAAAAAGAATAGAAAAGAAAAGCCCAGGGACTCTGCCAGTTGGCACATTGCCATTGTGGACGTTCATATCTTGTTTGCTTAGTCCAAAGCCTTCAGTTCAGACAATGGTAGAGGAAGGAGAAGACATAATGATTCAAGTAAAAGAGAAGGTCTCTCAAGTTAGTCAGACAGAGGAAAAGATTCAAGTAAAAGAGAAGGCCTCTCAAGCTAGTCAGACAGAGAAAGAAAGTGTAAAACAGAAAAAGCCATCAGGGGGAAAGTTACAACAGGAGACTGCTACTAACACCTTTCTATCACCAGAGGGTGTAAGTGTCCAACCAACAGCACCACCTCTACAGGAGACTGCTACTAACACCTTTCTATCACCAGAGGACGTAAGTGTCCAACTAACAAGGCCACCTCCATATGCTGGGAGGTCCCCAACCCCCGCAGTTGATAGTTGGGATCCTGAGACAAGATCTCAAATATTAACATGCCCTGTATTTGAGGCAGGAGGGCAGCAATTTTACCAAGTTTTAAATTTCAAAACAGTGAAGCAGCTAAAAGAGGCTGTAACAACCTATGGTCCTCAAGCACCCTTCACTGTAAGCATGGTCGAATCCATTAACAACTTGAACATGACGCCAGCAGATTGGGCTAATATGTGTAAAGCTGTGCTAAATGGAGGACAATACCTGTTATGGAAGGTTGCCAATGAGGAATTTTGCAAGGAGACGGCTAGGCGAAATGCCGCAGTCTGGCTGGGCACAATCAGGAGCCACTTGTCAAAAGAAACTAACTTTATTTTTAGAACCACACACGCCAAACAAAACAGCCTCTCAGGAAAAACCCTCAGAGCCTCAACTGCCACCACCGGCTTTCCACAAGCCTCTCTCTCCCACACAAGCTTCTCTCCACCTCCCACAATCCTCCTGCTCTTGAGGCCGATTGGCTGGGTCACGTGGGCGGAGCCAAAAAAGTCCCCCAATGAGCAGCTCCGTGGTCTGAAAGGGCAGGGAAACAGCCCAATGAGCATCACCGCAGAGGAGCCAATCAGCTAGATGTTGCTGGGGCCGCTGTGAGCCAATCATCAGCCGGCAGCTGGAAGTTAATGGTGGTTAGAGATCAAGATCGAGGCACTAAGTGTAAACTATTCTAATTTCATTTTTTAAATGTCTTTTTGCTGGTATACAGAAATACAGTATACATCTGTACAGGTCACATTAGAATTAGAGTCAAGTTCTGATGAAACTCAATCTATATAAGGAATATTTTCAGCTGCAAATAATAGGAAGCTAACTCACAAAGGCCTAAGGAAACAAGATGTTTAGTTAACTCACCTAATAAGGAGATCCAGATTATTACTATTTAGCCACTTAGTTTACTGTTTGTCCTCATGTTTCTTGACTTGTTACAAGAAAACTGGCCTGCTAACATGTATTGTCTACTTGCTGGGCAAGAATAAGGAAGGATAAAGGAGATAGTGGTTAAAAGGGAAATAATGGAGAATGATATTGGCCTAATTATATTGTTATACCATGTGCATGTACACATATGTAACAATGTCACTCTTATGTCTAATTGTAATGAAACAATAAAATATGGAAAAATAAGATAAAAAAGAAATAAGAAAATGAATATTTTCTATGTGTATATGACATTGCCAGCAGTAGCATGTACTTTTCTTGATTGACATTTTATTAGTAACTGCTGCTTCCATCACCTTTTTGTAAACCTGAAAGTGGCTAAAACCAGTATCTTCTAAAGTATTATATATGCATCCCCTTTTGTATAATTTGTAAATTGTTTTTCAAAAAGTTGTTCCTGAGGCTGGGGTTGTAGCTCAGTGGTACAGTACTCATCTCCCATGTGGAAGGCACTGGGTTGGATCCTCAGCACCGCATAAAAATAAAATAAAGGCAGTGTGTCTATCTACAACTAAAAAAAATATTTTTTTAAAAAAGTTGCTCCTGTTTTTTAAAAGTTGATGTCCAAAAGAAAGGAGCTTTTAACTGTTTTCAATATGTTAAATATATTTGATATGACATTTTAAAGGAAAATATCATTTAAGCATGTTAAAATTTAAATCTGTGATTTCAAAAGTTATTGAGGGCAGCTGCTGCCATGCTGCCATCATTCTATAAGCCAGCACTGCCTCTAGCTTGCAGAGCTCCAGCCAAAGGAGAAGAGGGGTGAGTAAGGATGTCTTTCTACCATGGCTTGTACAAAGCAGACTGCCTGCAAAGCAGACTGGTGGTAAAGCACCCAGGAAACAATTGGCTACAAAAGCCACTTGCAAGAGTGCACCCTCTACTGAAGGGGTGAGGAAAACTCATCATTATGGCCCTGGTACTGTGGCACTCTGTGAAATTAGATGTTATCAGAAGTCCACTGAACTTCTGATATGCAAACTACCCTTCCAGCATCTGGTGCAAGAAATTGCTCAGGACTTCAAAAACACATCTGCACTTCCAGAGTGCAGCTATTGGTGCTTTGCAGGAGGCAAGTGAGGCCTATCTGGTTGGTCTTTTGAAGGCTATCCATGTCAAAGGTGTAACAATTATGCCAAAGACATCCAACTAGCACACCACATATGTGGAGAACATGCTTAAGAATTCACAATGATGGAGGCTGGGGATGTGGCTCAAGCAGTAGCGCGCTCACCTGGCATGCGTGCGGCCCGGATTCAATCCTCAGCACCACATACAAACAAAGATGTTGTGTCCGCCGAAAAAACTAAAAAATAAATATTAAAATTCTAAAAAAAAAGAATTCACAATGATGGAAAACATTTCATTCTCAAAAAACATTTTTTTCTCTTCTTCCTGTTATCAGTAGTTCTGAATATTAGATATTTTTTCCATGGGGTCAAAAGGTACCTAAATATGATTGCAAATGGAAAAATAGGGGACAGAAATCAGGTATTGGCCATTTTTCCATTTTCATTAGTGTGTGGGTTTTTAATATAAATGTGGGGATGTAAAGCATTAATGCAAGTCAGAACATTTCAGTGAAGAAGTTTCAACAGTTCAACTTTATAACATTTATAAATAAAACTTAAATTTTCCTGGACAATGCCAGCATTTGGATTTTTTTAAACAAGTAAATTTCTTATTGATGGCAACTAAATGGTGTTTGTAGCATTTTTATCATACAGTAGATTCCATCCATTTGCTATACTTTTCTGGGTTGTCCTACATGCAAGTACATGTTTTTAATGTTCTCTGTCTTCTGTGCTGTTCCTGTAAATTTGCTATTAAAATACATTAAACTATAAAAAATGTTATTGAAGATGTCAAGGAATAGCAACTGCTATGCTGTTAATCTATACAGTTGTGTAAAACTATACAGCTTTATTAAAAGCAGTCAGGAGAAAATTTGTTTGGAGATTGAACCCAAGACCAGGAAACATGGGGTCTGCAGGTGATGTAGGAGACTAAGAATTAGTTCCCCACCACAGAAGTGGAACCCAGAGCAGATCCCTGGGGTAAAGTCTTCCAGCATGGACCAGCAAGTACTGGGCCCTGGAGGTGTGCTGATTTAAAATCTCTAGACCAATTGGCATTCAGAGAAGAGCCTGGAGCCCACATAAACCTAAACACTGCCTCCAGGAATTCCAAGTACGGGATTACCTCTCACTCCAGCAATCCAGAGGGTGGAGCATCACTCTCCAGAAGACCCCACCTAAAACTGCTGACAAGAGAAGCTGAGAATATTTTGAATTCCAATGGAAATAATTATTTAACTTTTCATCAACATTTTTTTTTTCTTTTCATTTTTTTTTTTTACTCTTTTTCTCTGTTTAATCGTGACATTGAAGGTCATGGAAATTTGTACATTTTCATATTTTTTCTCAATTCTAGCATTTTTAAGCCAGCTTTTTTTCATAGATTACTTTTTTGTGAACTAAGATGTTTGATTAGTGTATATTTGTTTTGTTTTTTATTTTTATTTTTAATTTTTACTTCATATATTTTTTCTTACCTGTTTCCCTTGATTCTCTTTTCTTCCACTAACAGCAAATCTCTATTTTTCTCACTTTCTCTCTTCCTTTAATCTTTTACTTCTGTCCTCTCTCCTCCTCCTCATAATCATCATATCCTATATCATTTCTGTTCTCTCCCTGTCCACCATTTGAAATTGTAAACACTTTTGTGAATTTTCTGTTTTTATTATAGGCAACAACTGATCTTATCATTTCTGTTTATTGTGATAATTAACATTGTAGACATCATAGTAGGAACTATTTGGTTTAATGCTATATATTGCTTGCTTTGGTTATTGTTATTATTTGTCTCCCCCTAAACAATGAGGTACTGGAAACTTTCAGGGACACTTTAAGTCCACAGGGTAGAAACTCTACTGCCTCAGATCCATACTGTTAGATGGGTAGACACACAAACAATATGAAAAAGCAAGGGAAAAATTACCCCAAGCAAACTAATATACTCCAGTAACAGAATTAATCAATACCAAGGTAGAAGAAATGTCAGAGAAGGAGTTTAGAATGTTCATAGTTAAACTGATCTGCAAAGTAAAGGATGGTATAAGTAATGAAATCAGAGATAAAATACAGGAAATGAAAGATTATTTTAATAAAGAGGCAGAGATAATGAAAAAAAACAAGCAGAAATCCTCAAAATGAAGTAAATAATAAACTAAATTAAGAATTCAATAGAAAGCATCACCAACAGACTAGACCACTTGGAAGACAGAACTATAGGCAATGAATACAAAATATAGAATTCTGAAAATAGACTTGACCATGGAGAGAAGATGTTAAGAAAATGCTAAGAGCCATAGCCAAGTAGTAATGATGCATGACATTTTTGGTTGAAAGGTGATGCCAGCAAGCCATTGAGATGATATGATTATGTTAAGATCTGCGTTCAAATGGATATTAGACCCCTGCTGTCCACCTTGGCCTGCTAAGGGACTCCTGGAGAGTTCCCATTGGTTGGGGAAGTGCGGTAGGAGGGAATTCAGGAGGAGGGATTTCCTGTTGGTGTGGGTCCAGGAGAACGCCGCGTGTGTGGGTCGGCAGATTTCCCGGGAGCAGACAGGGCATTGGCAGGAGTTTCAAAATAAAGTTTGTTCCTGTTTGAGTGGCTCGTGATTTTGTGCCCAGCCAGACTGAGGCAAGAAAACATGAACAGAACTTCCAAGAATTATGGGATAACATGAAAAGACCAAATTTAAGATTTATTGGGATAGATGAAGGTGCAGACATACAAACCAAAGGAATGCACAATATTTTCAGTGAAATAATATCAGAAAATTTCCCAAATCTAAAGAATGAAGAGAAAATCAAATACAAGAGGTTTATAGGACACCAAATGTACAAAATTACAAGAGGCCCACACAAAGGCACATTATAATGAAAATGCCTAGCATACAGAATAAGGATAGAATTTTAAAGCCTGTGAGAGAAAAGTATCAGATTACACATAGGGGGAAACCAGTTTAGATCTCAGCTGATTTCTCAACCCAGATACTCAAAGCTAGGAGGTCCTAGGACAACATATACAACTTCTTAAAGAAAATGGATGCCAACTAAGAATCCTATATCCAGCAAAATTAAGCTTCAGATAAAGACAAAATAAAAACATTCCATGATGAACAAAGTTAAAAATAATTTGTAACTAGAAAGCCTGCATTACAGAATATTCTCAGTAAAATACTCCATGAAGATGAAATTTTTAAAAAGTAAAGACCAGTGAAGGGAGGAACTACACTAAAGGAATTGTCAATCAAAGGAGAAATTAATTCAAATTAAAAACTAGAAATTAGCCAAAATGACCAGGAATACAAATCATATCTCAATAGTAACTTTGAATATTAATGGCCTAAATCCATCCATCAAAAGACATAGACTGGCAAACATTCTGTCTCCAAGAAACTTATCTCATAGACAAAGACATCCACAGCCTGAAGTGAAAGGATGGGGAAAAACATATCACTCATAAAGATTGCATAAACAAGCAGGGGTTTCTATCCTCATATCAGATAAAGAGGATTTCAAGCCAAAGTTAATCAGAATGGACAAAGAAGGACATTTTGTACTGCTTAAGGGAATTAGACATCTATAAGTTGTAACAATAATAAATATGCCCCAAACAATGAAGCATCTACATACATCAAACAAACCCTTCTCAATTTCAAGAATCAAATAGACCACACACAATAACACTGGGTGACTTTAACATACCTCTCTCACCACTGAGTAGATCCTCCAAATAAAAACTAAACAAAGAAGCTATAGAACTAAATAATACAATCAATAATGTACACTTAACAGACATATATAGAATATTTCATCCATCAACAAGTGAATACACTTTTTTCTCTGCAGCACATGGATCCTTCTGTAAAGGAACTCTTAGCAAATACAAAAAAATAATACTCTGTATTCTATCAGACCATAATGGAATGAAATTAGAAATAATGATAAAACAAAAAGTAGAAGCTACTGGAAACTAAATAATACACTATTGAATGACAAATGAATAGCAGAAGAAATCAGGGATGAAATAAAAAATATTTACTGGTAAATGAGAATAGTGATAAAACATATCAAAATCTTTGGAACACTATGAAGACAATGCTAAGAGGAAAGTTCATTGCATTGGGATCATTCATTAAAAGAATAGAAAGTCAATGAATAAATGACCTAACATTACATCTCAAAGCCCTAGAAAAAGAAGAACAAATCACCACCAAAAGCTGTAGAAAACAGGAAATAATTAAAATCAGAGTGGAAATCAATGAGATCGAAACAAAAGAAACAATTCAAAAAATTGATCAAAAAAGTTGGTTCTTTGAAAAAATAAATAAAATTGATAAACCCTTAACCATGCTAATGATGAGAGAGAGAAAACTCAAATTACTAAAATTTATAATAAAAAAGGAAATATCACAATGGTTACAGAAACACTACTACTGAAATATAGAAGATAATTAGAAGCTATTTTGAAAATTTATACTCCAATAAAATAGAAAATCTTGAAGACATCAACTACCCAAACTGAATCAGGAGGACATACACAATTTAAACAATGAAATAGAAGATGCCATCACAAACCTATCAACCAAGAAAAGCTCAGAAACAGATTCTTAGCCAAGTTTTACAAGACATTCAAACAAGAGTTAACACCAATATTCCTCAAATTATTCATGAAAAAGAAAAGGAGGGAACCCTTCCAAATTCATTCTATGAAGCTAAACCAGATAAAGATACATCAAGGAAAGAAAACTTCAGACCAATATCCCTGATAAACATAGATGTAAAAATTCTCAATGGAATTTTGGCAACTAGCGTACAAAAACATATTAAAAAGATAATGCTGGCTTGGGAGGCTGAGGCAGGAGGATTGCAAGTTCAAAGCCAGCCTCAGGGGGCAAGGTTGTAGCTCAGGGGTAGAGTGCTTGCCTAGCACCTGTAAGGTGCTGGGTTCAAACCTTAGCAACACATAAAAATAAATAAATAAAAATAAAGGTTTGTGTCCAACTACAACTAAAAAGTATATTAAAAAAAAAAAGCCAGCCTCAGGAAAAGTGAGGTATTAAGCAACTCAGTGAGACCCTGTCTCTAAATAAAATACAAAATAGGGCTGGGGATGTGGATCAGTGGTTGAGTGCCCCTGAGTTCAATCTACAAGACCAAAATAATAATAATAATAATAATAATAATAATAATAACAACAACACACCACAATCAAGGGGGATTTATCCCAGGGATACAAGGTTGATACAACATATGGAAAACAATAAACATAATTCAGCACATCAATAGACTTAAAGACAAGAATCATATGATCATCTCAATAGATGTAGAAAAAGCATTTGATAAATTACAGCACCCCTTTATGTTCAAAACACTAGAAAAACTAGGGATAGTAAAATCTATATAGCCTAAACTTAAGGCCAACATTATTCTAAATGGAGAAAAATTGAAAGCATTCCCTCTAAGAACTGGAACAAGATAAGGATGCCCTCTTTCACCACTTTTATTCAGCATTGTCCTTGAAACTAGCCAGAGCAATTAGACAGAAGAAATAAATTAAAAGGGATACAAATAGGAAGAAGAACTCAAATTATCACTACTTGACAATTATATGATTCTATATTTAAAAGATCCAGAAATTCCACCAGAAAACTTCTAGAACTAATAAATCAACTCAGCAAAGTAGTAGGATATAAAATTAACATCTATAAATCAAATGTGTTCCTATATATCAATGAGGAATCCTCTGAAAGAGAAATTATGAAAACTACCCCATTTACAATTGCCTCAAAAAAAATAAAATATTTGGGAATCAATCTAACAAAAAAGGCAAAAGACCTCTATAATGAAAACTATAGAACACTAAAGAAAGAAGTTGAAGAAGACCTTAGAAGATAGAAAGATCTCCCATGCTCTTGGATAGGCAGAATTAACATTTTCAAAAGGGCTATACTACCAAAAGTGTTATACATGTTTAAAGCAATTCCCATTAAAATACCAATGATATTCTTCACAGAAATAGAAAAAGCAATCGTGAAATTCATTTGAAAAAATAAGAGGTCCAGAATAGCCAAAGCAATCTTTAGCAAGAAAAGTGAAGTAGGGGGCTGGGGATGTGGCTCAAGCGGTAGTGCGCTCGCCTGGCATGCGTGCAGCCCGGGTTTGATCCTCAGCACCACATACAAACAAAGATGTTGTGTCCGCCGAGAACTGAAAAATAAATATTAAAAAATTCTCTCTCTCTCTTTTTTTTTTTTAAAAAAAAGAAAAGTGAAGTAGGATATACAATTCAAGTACTAATCAAAAGAAAGTTGCTATACCTGTGGGTTGAATGATTACCCAAAAGACATGTCCATGTCCTAACCCTGAGAACCTATGAATGTTACCTTATTTGGGAAAGGGGTCTTTGAACAATTAATTAAATTAAGGATATTGAGATGAGATCATCCTGGATTACTTAAATGAGATGTAAATACAAAGATAAACTGTCCTCATAAGACATGTAAGAAGAGAAGACAGCCGGGTGTGGTGGCACATGCCTGTTGTAATCCCAGTGGCTTGGGAGACTGAAGCAGGAAGATCATTAGTTCAAAGCCAGCTTCAGCAAAAGCGAGGCCCTAAGCAACTCAGTGAGATCCTGTCTCTAAATAAAATACAAAATAGGGCTGGGGATGTGGCTCAGTGGTTGAGTGCCCCTGAGTTCAATCCCGAGAAGGAGGAGGAGGAGGAGGAGGAGGAGGAGGAGGAGGAGACAGAGATGAGAAGAAACCATGTGAAAACATAAGCAGAGACTGGAATTATATACTATGAATCAAGGAGTGCCTGGAGCCACCAGAAGCCGGAAGAAAAGGAAGGAAACTTTGGAGGGAATATGACACTGCTAACACCTTGATTTTGGACTTCTGCCCTCCAGAACTGGGAGAATCAATTCTACTTTTTTTTTTATTAGTTACACATGACAGAACAACGATCTTGACATTTCATACATTTGAATTAAATGGGGTATCATTTCTAATTTTTCTGATTGTACAGGTTGCAGAATCACATTGGTCATACAGTCACGTATATACATACAGCAAATTCTACTTTTTAAGCTACTAATTTTGTAGCAATTTATTATGGCAGCCCTAGGACACTAATACAGATTTTTGTACCAGGAAATAGGGTACTCATGTAACATATATCTAAAAATGCAGAAGCTGTGGAAATGGGTGATAGAGGCTGGAAGAACTTTGAGAAGCATAATAGAAAGATCACAGACTTATTTGAAGTGACTGTGGAATATGGACTATGATTCTGGTAAGGGCTTAGAAGTAAATAAGAAGTATTAGTAGTAATTCGTAGTATTATTAGTAGTATAGTAATCTTTTATCATCATGGAGAATTACATATATTGTCATAAATAGAATATTGGTAGACATAGGAATATTAACGGCACTTCTACTAAGAATGCAAAAGGAAATGAGGGACATGTTATTGAAAATGGAGGAAAGGGGATCCTTGTTAAATAGTGGCAGAAAATTTGGCTGAGTTGTATTCTACTGTTGTATGGTAAGCAGAACTTCTAAGTGATGAACTTAGATATTGATCAAGGAGATTTCCAAGCAAAGTGTTAAAGGTGTAGCCTAGTCTCTCCTTGTTGCTTAAAATAAAATGCAAGAGGAAAAAGACAAATTGAGAAAGTAATTGTTAAACAAAAAGGAAGGAGCATTTGATGATTTGGAAATTCTTTTTAATATTCAGTTTGTAAATGATGCTAAAATTAAGAAATTCACTGTTCAGAGAACATGCTCTGCAGAGAAGGAAAAGGGTATAGCTAGATAAGCTTTTGCTGAAGAGATTCAGTGTGCAACACATGAATCTACTCAACTATTTCAGCAAAAGCCAGGAATCAAAGGGCAGAATCCATCACCTGTAGTGACCCACCAGTAAAAGTTTTGTTTCCCATCCCTGTGACCTTATACTTTACTGGCATAGAGTTCTTAATTTCAAAGGGAGGAAAGCTTCCACCAGGAATACACAACAATGATTGCATTATACTGGAAGCTACAACTACCACCCAGCTGGTTTGGCTCCTCATGCTTCTAAATCAACAGGCAAAGAAGGAAGTTGCAATACTGGCTGGGATGACTGTCTTGATTACCAAGGAAAAATTGGGCTGCTACAAGACAATGGAGGTAAGGAAGATTGTGTCTCTACTGTGACACCAGGGTATTTGCTGTCTGAAATATGAGTCTGTGAGTGCAAGATTCCTTAGGGCATCTCTTAGTACTACTACACCCTGTGATCAAAGTCAATAAAAAACTATAGCAACCCAATTCAGGCAGGATTGCTAATGAGTCAGACATTTAAGAGATGGTTTTGGATATCAACACCAGGCAAATAACTAAAACCAGCTGAGCTGTTTGCTGAGGGTAATGGGAACATGAAATGGTAATGAAAGAAGTTAGTTATAAGTAGGTACCTAATTATGACCACATGAACCATTTCAAGAATGAAGACTGTAATTGTTACAAGTATTTCTTCTCTCTTTTGATATGAATATGTGATATATATGTAGATGTATGTGTATATATACATATATATGTGTGTATAATATTTTTGTCTTCTGATTTCTTATCATCTTATCATCTAACATAAGGCCAGGTGTGGTGGTACACATCTGTAATCCTAGTGATTCTGGAGGCTGAGGCAAAAGGATTGCAAATTCCAGGCCAGCCTGGGCAAGTTGGCTAGATCCTGTCTCAAAATTAAATAATAGAACTGGATATGCAGCTCAGTGGTAGATTGTCCCTGGGTTCATTACCCAGTACCAAAAAGATCATCTAGCATATTAACAAGAGTTAATTTTTACATCACAGTAACATCACCACTCCAGTGCTTTGAGGCTATTATTAAGTTATAGGATATCAAGAAAAGTGAGCATCATCCAGAGAAAAAATTTGCATCTTCCTCCAGAGAAAAGATTGGTGTATTTTTTATTGTATGCAGGAGAGTTAGATCATGTTAGGTAGAAGTATGACTTTGTTCTTGTGCTTATTTGGAGATTAAGTATAGTTCAAGGAATTGTAATATGTTGCCAAGGTGCCAAGGGGTGAACTGTGATGGTTAGTTTTATATGTCAGCTTATCTGGGCTATAGTATCCATTTTTCAAACAAATACAAACCTAAGTATTGCAGAAATGTGATTAACATCTAAAATCAGATGATTTTAAGTAAAGATTATCCTCAGTAGTTTGAATGGAGTACAATTACAGTAGTCTCCCCTTATCCACAGGGGAAATGTTCTAAAACCTCCAAGTAGATGCCTTAAGCCTCAGAGAGTACCAAACCCTACACAAATGCATACAAATCGAATGCCTTTTCTATCTTAATCAAGGACTCATTATGCACTGTGGATATAACTCTTACAGTTTGAGGTGTGATAAGTACAACTAGCACAAATTGGATAGAAGATTCATTTTTACCATAAATCTTACCAAATTCAGCATACATTTTTTCTTTCTTTATTAATTCAAGAACTTTCACCTTTTCACTTAAAGGAAGTACTTTACAGTTTCTCTTTTGCCAGCATCACTACACTTGTGTTTTGGGGACATTACTAAGTAACATAAGGGCTACTTAAACATAAGCATTTGCAATACTACAACTGTTGATCTGATAACCAAGATAGCTACTAAGTGACTAACAGGCAGGTAGCATATACACTGTAGATATGCTGGACAAATGGAATGATTCACATCCTGGGCAGAATAGAGCCAGACAGTAGAAGATTTCAAGCATGCTACTCAGAACAGCATGTAATTTAAAACTTGTAAACTGCTTATTTCTGGAATTTTTCCAATTGATATTTTTGAATCACAGTTGACCACAGTTAACTGAAACTACAGAATGTGAAACCATAGATAAAGGGAGACTAATATATTGACAAATGATAGCTGCCGTGGATGTAGAAGACTGTAATGGTGGCTCAAGGGCAATAGGTTACCCTTCTCAATCCAGGTTCTTTAGCTTCATTTCTCTGGAAAGAGATTCCTCTAGGTCAGAATCAGTGACTCAAGAATTCCTTAAACAGGAACCCAACTCATGAAATGGGAGTCTTATTTCTTTATAGTTTGCTTATGTTTGCTGAATATTCACTGGGTAAATGGGGCCCTCAGGAGGGCAAACAGTTTCTCTCCATTGATGGGTATACTCTTGACAGTGCCATACAAAATAAACCCTGGACTCTTTTTCCAAGCTCAGCATGCTCCATGCCTGATGTTTCTATGACTGCAAACTCAGCCTCTGACCTCCATGGCATTTGGGAAGAATCTAGGAAGTTCTCCCAATTCATCTGAAGCATCTTAGGTCCTATCCCCAATGAATTAGTTTAGGGCTTCACCAAGACACCCGGGGATTTGATGTCTGAAATGTGAATCTGTGAGTGCAAATACATGCTCATCTACAAGGACAAATGTGTACAAGTGTATATCAGAAGAATGGGGAGCACAAATTAGGACTCAATATCTAAGGGGACTAGGGTCTGGAGAAAAAGACAATGACACAAACCAGTTTTGCTTGCCTCAGCAGCTGATGCCTCCATTTGCGGAGTGACACTGAAGATTTCTGCTGGCCTTGAATTCAATCTGGAAGAAGGAAGAAGGAGTCAAATATTTCAATTTTAACAGGATTCTCAAATATGTACCAAATATTATCTGTTGGCATTCCACAACATTCCCACTGCCATCTTCTTCTCTGGATTATAGGAGCTGAAAATCTTGAGACACTTCTCATACTCCCTTGTCAATGCAATCTCTCTGTACAAAATTTGGTAAAGGGAGGTAGAAGCCATACTTTTGCTCTAACAGGAAGAGCAAATAAGTGTTTTTCAGTAGATGTGAATTTCCATGGCATCCTGCTGAACTCCTTTCTAAGCTTGGAACCATGGACATTCATGCTATCAGCAATAGTTTTCTGACCTCTGGGTGGCAGAAACAACTTCCTGACTTTCTGAACTGTGGTGATTCTGAAAGCTGGTGGTGATTCCTGATCTATGTTCCTCCATACTCTTTCTCACTTCCTGGACTGGTGATGAGCAGAGTGCCTCAGAAGTCTTGTTGAGGAAGGCAGAGTTCACAACAGCCTCTTTAGTGTGGTTTAGAACACTAAAATCTATTCCTCCTATTTAACAGCCTTTTGCTACTCCTATCCATACTCCCTTTATCCTCCCTGTTTAAGCTTAACTTTTGCATAAAAATGTTTGCAGCTGGATGTAAGTGGTGATCCAGGGCAACAATGGTGCCAGGCACAGACACAATTGTGCAGGGAGAGGGCAATTTCCCACAGTATGGAAAAGTCCCGCCAAAATACCAGCATGTTTCATATTGCGGCGGAGAGGATAACAAAAACTAGCCCCATTTACCAGGTATCTGCCAAGAGCTATTCTTGGGGTTGGAGTTCTAGAGATGTTTAAAGGAACATCAGCAGGCTGTCTAGGGCAGGTGGTACTTGGCTGAGGCAGAAAAGAGGCCCAGTAAACACTGGATCCACGCCATCTCTTCCAGTAGATTAGTAGATCCCAACAGCCCAAACAGTGTTTAATTCATGTGTTTAATTCCTGAATGCTATGCCCTATCCAAAGCATTAACCCTTCTCTTTGTGTAAGCACCTGTTCCTGCAGAATCAGGATATGGGGACAATCTGGCTAGAGCCACAGACCAGATGCTTCTGCAGCTTGGGGTTTCTCCACTGTCCTCAGGACACTGTCATAATAACATAAGTATTTTCTGCCTAGTGAAAGTGATGTATGAAAAGACAGTTATTTGGACACCTCTCCTCTAGAAATAAATAGGTTGGTATCTCTAAACCTGGCCATCCTTGACATATGCACAGAAAATAGAGTGAGAAATAATTCATTGCTCACATGTCCTAGTGAAAACATGCTCTTTTCCTAGGATTTCTACACATGGCTTAGACGGAACTAGTTCCCAGGAGATTTCTGTACTGAGTATTCAGAACTGGGCTCTAATTCATCCAAAACACCCGGAGAATGTGAGGGAAATTGCTGAGGGTAAAGAGAATGAGGAGGAAGATACATATGTAAATAGAAATTAAATATCTGATTGATTCCATAATCATCTTTGACACATCTATGAAAAGTGCCTGGCATGTGTTAGCTCCAGCACAAAAGGTGTACCTCAAGGTGTACCTGGGCTGGGACTCTTTTATTCCTGACCCAAGGAGGCATGTCAGTGACCAGTCAGTTATAACAAGCACAGAGTGCACACTTGGCTTCTTTCTCCCAGAAAGTGACAGGCAACAGAAGACTTTTCTCAAAGCCACTTTGTCACTGGCTAGCACCCCCCAGAGCACACAGTTCTCTGCTACTTACTTTACAATGTATTTCCCCCCCCCCCAAAATAAACACCAGATTGTTCCAGGACATCTATGGTGCCAGGAACAGAAGCCCTTCATTTATGTTACAGGAGAATGATTCATCTAGATTTCTTCCCTCATTTCAGAAGGTTCCTGATCCTGCAGCACAACTTCAAAGCCCCTCTTCCCGGGCAACTTCCGGCCAGAGCGGGAAGTTGTGCTGGGGTTGCCAGGACTCAGCCTGACCCAGGGTCTGGCTCCACACAGCCCCGCACGGTCTGTACGTGGCCTTGCCCTCCTGCTGCTATTGACTCCAGAAGCGTGACTTCTTCCTATTCAAAGGAGCTAAAGGAAGCCGAAAGTGTGGTTTCGGTGATAGAACAGCGCGGGACTACAAATAGAAAACGGGCTTTTGCCCCCGCGCGGGAGGGAACAAGTCCGCTGGGACGTCCACGCGGGGTCCGCTCCCCTCTCCTCTCTCCAGGCCTTTCCTACAACTCGCTACGGAATACGGTCGCAAGCTCTAGTCGCTCCCTCCGGCCTCAGTGTGAACACTCAGTACCACGTTCCCTAGCAGGCGCCAAGCGCGACATTGGCAGTGTTGCCACGCCCTCGCCTCCCGCCCCCAAGCTATGGCGCATGCCCAGTTCGGCTAACTCGCGTTCCCAGGGGGTGACGGGAAGCGGAAGTACTCGGAGCGCCCGGGAGGGAGGCTCTAGTTCACAGAAGCTGTTGTCATCCGACACTGAGGTTTTGGGACTTGGCGGAGAAGTAAGGGGAGGGGTGATGGTGACGGGCTTGATGGGGAGGAATGGCGGGGCTGTGGGGTCGTGTGTTGGCGCACCTTTGGGGATTGAGTGACCCCGGCAGTGGGGTATGTTGGAGGCTAGGCTCTTGAGTCAGCGAGTCATGGATGGACTGATGGCACTGAGTCATTCAGTGACTACTACTGAGTCCTACTAAAGGCCAGGTTTCCAGACCGGTTCTCACACTAATCTGCACGGGAGCCCTATGCAGTGGTGCTGCAATTAACTTTATTTTAGAGACAAAGCAGGACAGTGTGGCTCAGTACCTGTCTGAAGTCACGTGGGTGTTAATCTCTAGAGATCCTTTTTCTTTTCCGGGTAACACTTAGCCCTTTCCAATGTGTCCTGTCCTTTATTTATTATGTTTATCTTTTCCTTTCTCCCCTACTAAAATTAAAAAGCTCCAAAGGAGAATGGAAATCAGATTTTGTTCACTTATATGTCTCCAATACATAAAAGAGGCACGTAGAAGTTACTCAACTCATGCCTTAAATTAATAGAAGTGGCACAGCTGGCCATCAGTTGGTTCTAGAGTCTGGACTCCTAGTACAGCAGTGTTGAACTCAGTGGCAATACTGGAGCTCATCATGAATGTTAAATCTTGAAACTAGAAAGAGTCACTATGCCTCCATGAAAAGTAGCATAGGGGTCGTAATGGAATCTTCTGTGGTCATTGTGTTTTCAGGGCAGAGTGTACAACTGAGACCACTGCTAACCAATTTAAGACTCCAGATTATCAGCACCCTGGCTTCCTCAGTCAGTCTAAGAAGCCCCAGCCTGAGACCTCTGGAGGAGGTGAGCTCTCTGGGTGGGAGGCAGAAATCTACTGCTGCAATGATGGCCCCAGCTATTTGCATTTGTCTCTGAGTTCCTTGATACTGCCTACTTGGGAACAAGAGAGTTCCTCTTGAGTGAGTTGGAGGAGAAGCCTCAGCCCAGAGTTGGAGACTCATAGAACAACAGTCCTAGAAGAGTTGGACCTACAGTGGCCTTTGACCTTCCATTCAGCTGAGAGAGCGAGACTGACTTAACTTCCATGTGCCATCAAATTCCATGTGCCAGTAGGTAGTTTGATCCTAACAGGGAGAAAGAGAGATGAATGTCATAGGTGGCTGGAGGCATGGATGGAACAGCTGCCCT
Organism: Marmota flaviventris; assembly: GCF_047511675.1. NCBI lineage: Eukaryota > Metazoa > Chordata > Mammalia > Rodentia > Sciuridae > Marmota > Marmota flaviventris. The sequence goes on from NC_092518.1 coordinate 38,725,980, forward strand.
GCTACAGTGGCTGCAATGGCAGGATGAGGCTGGGAACAGTTACACCTTTCTCCTCTCCCTAGCACATATAAGTTCACAGCATTATGCTCCCTTCTCTTGTCATTGAGCCTTCTGTATTTGAGTTGGTCCCTTAGCATTAGCATCACACACTCTGAAGTACATGCTGAATCTCCCTCCATCCTGACCAAAGTGAAGAAATACATTTTAAATTTTTAGAGTTTGGAATTTCAGAGCAATCTCCAGGCATGCTGTCATCCAGTTCTGTTGCCTCTTTCTCATGTTTTCGAAATGGCCTGAGAACGTGCCTTTAAGCTCCCCAGGGCTGATCCTGTTGTCCTGATGCTGCCATAGTGACTGTTGCAGTGTAGGATGGTTACTTTGCACTGGAGCTCCTTGCTGGAACTTTCTTTGGAAAACTTCCCAACAAGGAAGAGCATGACAATCCAAATGCCAGTGGTGTGAAAGGAGAAAGTGACAGGGTAGGGATAGATGGTGAAGGGCCAGTGAAGAGTGGAGGGCCAGGAAGGCAAACACAGACGCACAGTAGTTTTCAGCTTCCCAAAGAACTGACAGTGCTGGAATATGACCTGTCCTCAACTGTCCTTTTCCTCAGCCTTCTCAATCCCATTTAGTTTCCTTCCTCTAAACCACATCAAAGGATTCTTCTCATTCACCATCTGCCAAAGGTCTCTTCATCTGAGTGTGATTATAAATGATGTTTAATATTTTAAAATTTTTATATTTCTCAAATAAATAAAAAAAGAAAATTGAAATCATTCAAAGGTAATCAGTGCCATTTCAAAAACTGCTCTTTGGAACCATACATATATATTGCTTAACATAAATGAGATCACATTGTACTTGTTTTTTTTGTAACCTGCTTTTAAAATTCTAAGCACAGTAATTTAAAAAGCCTATGTAATGGGGCTGGGGCTGCAGCTCAGTGGCAGAACACTTGCCTTGCATGTGTGAGGCACTGGTTCAATCCTCAGCACCACATATAAATAAACAAATTTTAAAAAGGCATGCTGTTCATCTACAACTACACTTTTTTTTAAAAAGCCTATGTAAATGTGTCTGTTTTTATATTTCTTATTTTTAATAGTATCCTTTGCTGGAAGTTTACTTGCTTCCAAAATTTGGAAATGACTACAGTGAATATCCTTGCAGATTTGTGCACATTTATTATTGTTTAGTTCTGATAAATTTCTTGCAATAAAATTGTGGAGATAGAGGAGGTATCTTTAAACGTAAGTCATACTTCTCTCCAGTAAGGAAAGCAAAAATCCCTGTGTAAAACCCACATGATCTTAGCGTAATCCCAAGGAAACAGACTGGGTCTACCAGGCCATGTTTCTAGATCATTCTCCCCAGGGTTCAAAGATGATTATTATTAGGCTGATACTGGTGGTGTTACGGCTGTCCCCACTGATATTGACCCTCCTAATTCTGCCCTTTTAGGCCTCCATCCTTTGTCCAGAGCAGAACAGGATGGCCATTTCCCAGGTAAGTCCCTGATTTCTCCCTACTTTGTCTTCTAGTAAAATTGAGCAGCTTTTTGTAATGTGTATAGTAAACTTAAAAAAAAAAAAAACCCACCTAATTATCCCCTCTGTCCCATTTTCTACTGAACCTATCTACCTCAGGGACAGAGAGATGAAGACAGACAGATAGATACAGGGGAAAGGGAAGACAAATTCTCTACTCCTTCCTTTGGCATCTGTACCTCATCTTTCCATATATTTATCAAATATACATTTCCTTAAATCTGTATTTACCTATATAGACTCATCTTGCTTTTTCCATTTCTTCACTTCTAGGTCACTTGTTCTTATTCTTTACATTTAAAATATAAAGGTAAATTTGCCCTTAATGTTTTAATGTACATACACAAAAATAATAGTCAAAACTATCAATTTCTCCTCTCCCAGTCCCACATTCTTCCTCAGAGATGCACACTATTAACATGTTAGTGATATCCTGGTGTAGATGCTTTTATGTCAATTCAATTAAGCAAAAATATATATGTGTATGTGTATATAAATGCACACACGTTATATATGCATATGTAACTGTATGTGAATATCTGTATGTGTATATAAATGTACACATGTTATATATGCATATGTAACTATGTATGTGAATACCTATATGTTTACATTACTGCCATCATACTCTCCTATCCATCTTTTACCACCTTATTATTATTAATAGTAGTATTCCTTGTCAATATGTAAAGATTAATTCAATTCCAGTTTTGTAGAATGGATATTATCACTTAATTATTTGTCTATTGATAGATAATTAGGTTTTAAATTTTCTTTTAATATTAAGACAGTGCCTCATAAGCAATGTGCTACATTTCTATTTGTTCTGTAACGTGTTTATTGAGGATATACCTGAAAGTTGGATTTTTGAGTCAAAGGTATTCACACTTTAAGTTTGCCCTAAGTCTTTACTAATTACTACTTTCACAGAATGTTAAAAGACCAGATAATTTCTATGTTCAAGGTTTCCAGGCTAATGAAAGATCAAAGGGAATCAAATTTACTTTATGAGTGCATTTAACCTTAAATGTGATGAAGATATTACAAAAGAGAAAATTATAGACCAATTTCACTTAGGATATAGATGTCAAAATTCTAAAACCATATGCTGAGTTGAATGTGAATAAGTGTAATTGAGCATGTTTCAAAGTAATTTTTACTCATGGCAAAATTTCAAGCAAAAGCTTTGTTAAACAAAAGAAGAAAAATTAATTCTTTCTGTCACCCATCCCCAAGTCTTTCTCTCCTTCAGTTTTCATACATTCTATCTAGATACATGAATCAGTTTTTCGTTTCTTTTTCCTTTTTTTTTTTTTTAACTATGGATTGAGCACAGGGGCACTTTACCACTCAGTTACATCCCCAGACCTTTTAATATTTTTCTTTATTTTGAGCCAGGGTGTGGCTAAGTTGCTGAGGCTGACTCCAAACTTCCTGTCCTCTTGCCTCAGCCTCCCTAGAGTAGCCAAGATTGCAAGCATATGCCACCATGTCTATCTTCTTTCTCTTTCATATGTATAAGTGTTGTTATTTTTCCTTTTACTAGATTTAAGCTTCACAAGTTCAGGAGATTTATTTATTTTATTAATCTTGACATCCACAGGACCTAACACTTCGGTGTCTATTCAGTAAATATGCATTGAATGTATAAGATATTTTAACACTCTACTTCCCCTACAAAGTTTAACATAATTTAAGTATATATAATCCTGTGTATACATTAGTCCCACTTTGCCTATGGCTTTGCTTTCTGTGGTTTCAGTTACATGCAGTTAACTTTGGTCTAAAAATATTAAATGGAAAATTCCAGAAATGAACAATTTATAAGTTTTAATTTGGATATCATTCTGCATAATGTGATGAAATCTTGTGCTCTCTTGTTTCATCCTTGTCAAGCTTCCATCGTCCCTTTATTCAGTCTATCCACATTGTGTATGCTAGCCACCCATTAGTCTCTTATTAGTCATCTCATTTATCCGATCCACTGACAGAGTATCACAGTACTTGTGTTCATATAACCCTTATGTAGTAACATTATATTAGATGCCTATGTCATTTTCCTCATTTCATCTCATCATATAGACACCATATCTCACATCATCATAAGAAGTATGGTACAGTGAGATATTCTGAAAGAGAAAACACATTCACATAACTTACAGTTTATTGTTATAATTGTTTTGTTTTATTATTGTTGTTAATCTCTCACTATACCTAATTTATCATTAAGTATGTCTGTATTGGAAAAAAAAAACAGTATGTAAAGGGATTCAGTACTATCCATGATTTCAGGCATTCATTGGAGGTCTTGAAATATATCCCCTGCAGATAAGGGAGGACTACTATAATACTCTGCCATATTGCAACTAGTGAACAACATAAGAACAAATGTATAGAGAAAGACAAAATACTGTAGTGTCTTAAAAGGGGGTGCTGAAGACAAACCACATAGATTTTAATCTCTAGTTCCCAGCTATGATCTGGGATAGTTACTTTATGTTCTGTGCACCTTATATTCCTCATCTGTCAAGTTTCTCCTAGGATGGTGATGAGGATTAGAATCTTTAATACAGGTAAAGGTCTTAGAATGGGCACAGCATATGCACTCAGTGTGCATGAGGTGTCATGTCCCAATTCCCCCAGCTGATCCCTTTGTGTTAAAGAGGAATGTGCTGTTACAGGAATCCCTGACCTTCAGGGACGTGTTTGTGGACTTCACCCTGGAAGAGTGGCAGCAACTGGACCCTGCTCAGAAAAACCTCTACAGGGATGTCATGCTTGAGAACTACAGCCACCTGGTGTCTCTGGGTGAGGGACTGCTGCACAGGGTGACATGGAATGCCCCCAGGAGTATCTCCCTCTCTAAGCTGCTGCAAACTCAGTGGCATTGAAACCCTCAGTGAGTTTGGGCAGGAGGCTCAGTGTCAACAATTCATAGTTCCATTAGGTCACTGGATAGGATATTTGTGCTCTCACCTTCTAGGTGACTGTTCTGTACAGGGGCAAGTTGCTGCGTGCATGGGGTAGTCACTGGGGCTGCACCATCTTCAGCCTGAAGGGATGGACCTTGGGCTGGAATGCCCGCAGCATTAATGCCACAGTCTTATGTCATTTCCCCTGAACAGGGTATCTACTTGCCCAACCAGATGTGCTCTTCAGGTTGGGACAAGGAGAAGAGGCCTGGAGGGCAGATGGAAGGACTCCGATACAGAGCTGTCCAGGTGAGCAGAATCCAGGTGCGTCAGGCCAGGATAAGGAACCCAGTTGTGTGTAGGAGCTGGGCCCCTGGGCTGCACTTAGGAGCTCTTCTCAGCCCCCAGACTTGTGACGTGACTCTGGTCTGAAGAATGAGCTATGGTGATATCCAAACGAGGCCCCTACCTTGTTGGCCTTTTGTGATCTCTTGTGTTCTTCACCTGGCATTCACACAGAGGGTGGTCTTTCTGGTTCTGAGATCCCACCTCTCTTCCAGCCTCCTAGCTTGCTAGGGAGAAGTACCAAGCCCATTCTCATCCCTTTCCCCCTCCTTTCTGGAAGCTTTTAAGACTTTATTCCCCCTTCTTGGACTTTTGTGTTTTTACTGGAATAATTGTAGGCAAAACACCAATTTCCTGTCTATTGGGCATGCTGTACAGGGGCAAGTTGCTACGTGCATGGGGTAGTCACCGGGGCTGCACCATCTTCAGCCTGAAGGGATGGACCTTGGTCTGGAATGCCCCCAGCATTCCAAGCCCTTTCAGTCTGAAATTTGGAGTCTTTGTTTTAGCCTCAAGAAAATTATTCTACCTGGTTACTTGCCGTTGGTATGGACGACAAAGCTTTGCTAGCGACCTTTAACTCTTTTAGGCCAGGTACCCACTATGTTCTCATCTGTCTTTGCTTTGAACCCAGGTACCATAAACACTGTTTCTGTTTTCTTATTTCTTCTCAGACTCTTACAAATCTGACTTGATGCCATCCATCCATTTGCTTCTCTCAATAATACTTCCTTCCTTCTCAACTCTTTTTGTATTATTCAAAAAATACATAAACTTGAGAAGCCATTGCTCCCAGGTTGAATATTTCATTGAACCATGTTTCAGTCCTGGATGGATGGAGCTGCCTTTTTCTTTGATTAGTTGGTTGTTTATTTTCACTTTCAGCTGCTTGTGGAGATCCAGAAACTCCAGATCTATTGGTCTCCTTTTGCTCTCCCATTTGTACTAATCCTCTCCATGAGCCCATCCCAGAGAAATTTGATTAGAATGCTCTTACTCTTCATAGTGTGGCACATGGACCAGCAGCCTGTGAATTTCTGGGACTCTATGGTGTCAGGCCTCACTGAAGATTTACTAAATTAGAATGTATATTTCAGCAAGCTCTTCAGAGAACTTGCAGGCACAGGACAGCTGAGGATACTGCTCTATTTTTCTTTTCTTTATTTTTTGTGGTGCTGATGATAGTATCCAGGGCCTTGTACATGCTAGGCAAGTACTCTACCATTGAGCTACACCCACAATCTGAGAAGCACTGCTTTTTAGAGATTCATTTCAGAGCAACATTCTTGGTCAAATGTAGAGGCACCCTGGACCGGTCTTTGTGGCCCCCACTGCTCTCCTGCTTCTCCTTGGTTTTTTTTTGTTTGTTTTTTTCAGCTATAGTATCGTTGTTATAGCTCAGTGCACCACCATATCTGCTGCCTCACAGAGATGCATGAGGATTCCAGTGTACTGATGGCACAATTTCTTAATTTCCAGTGATACCTGGAATTAGAACGAATGTTCTCATTTCACTGGTATCCTGAAAGGGATGAAAACTATATTCAGGATAGTCCACCCTCCTGATTCACAATGCCTGTCTATTTATTTAGTACCAGGGACTGAATTCAAGGGTACTTAACCACTGAATTATATCTCCAGCCATTTATATTTTTTAATTTTGAGACAGGGTCTCTCTAAGTTGCTTAGGGCCTGGCTAAATTGCTGAGGCTGGCTTTAAACTTGCAATCTTCCTGCCTCGATTTCCCAAGTCACTGGGATTACAGGTGTGTGCCCCCACACCCAGCACAATGTCCTTATATTAAAACTGCATTCTATTAAAATTTAATATAGACATGCACATGTTCAGTCTGAGTGCAGAACATAGGATAAAATGTAATCTTAGATTCATTCCCAGTTACATCTCCCAAGAGCAGCCTTAACTAAAGGTTTCTGTTTTCAGTTCTTCTGTTGAGCACCACCATAGGTCTAGGGAATATCTTTATTCCTACACTTCTTGAATTTTCATTTGTATCTCCTCTCAATGAAAGATAAGAATTAGCTTACTTACCCTTTGGCTTTCTGCTCTCAGCTCTTCATGTTACTTAAATTCTTATCTCCTTTGTTACATTTATAACTTTAAATAACATTTTTTTGCATTCCACATGGTAATTTCAAATGCAGTAGCTCAGGAGGCTGAGGCTAGAGGATTATGGGTTCAAAGCCAGCATAAGCAACTTAGTGCAGCCCTGAGTAACTCAGTGAGGCATTGTCTCTAAATAAAATACAAAAAGGGACTCAGGATGTGGCTCAGTGTTAAATGCCCCTGAGTTCAAATCCATGGTACCAAAAATAAAATGCCTAGCACACAGAGGAGTGTGCCTGTAATTGCAGCAACTTGGGAGGCTGAGGCAGAAAAATTGAAAGCCTGAGGCCAGCCTCAGCAATTGGTGAGATCCTGTCTCAAAATAAAAAAGAAAGAGGTCTGGGGATGTAGGTCAGTGGTAAAGCCCCTTGGTTCAATCTCCAGTTACCCCCCCCCCCACACACACACACATATACCAAAAAAAAAAAAAACCCTATAGCTTATTTCTCTACTGAACACACAGAACCCTAGATAGAAGAGTGTGCATCTCGTTCTTATTTACCCAGTGTTGGACTGGTGGAAGACAATGAATAAATATTATATCGTTTTGTACCTGGGCAGAGGAAGGAGACTTGTTATTCATCCACACACAAGTGGCTAAGAGTATGGACTTTGTAGCCACATAGTCTGGGTTCAAAATCTGGCCATTTCTCTCAGTAGCTGTCACTGTGGACAAATGGCTTTGCCTCTCTTCACTCATTGTAGAAGGGGGCTAATGATAAAACTTAGTGATTATCAAAAGTTAATGAATTGATGTATGTAAAGCATCTGAAATGGTACCTGGCATTAAGGAAGCACTCAAAATTTCATCACTGTTTTTACCCATACAGAAGGGGGGTTTTCTGTTTGTTTTGTTTTATGGAGTGATTGTTAACCAGATATATATTTCATAATTACTATGGAACTCTCACAATAGTCATGAGTAGGCCCCACTCTCTAGAAATTTTTTCAGAAACCTGGGGTGGGCCTGGTTATATGGATTTTGAATAACATTCCAGAGAGTTCTAATGTCCATGTTTAGTTAAAGGTATGCTGCTTAAAATATCTGCTAGAGAGATTTCAAGGAAATGGGAGACATAGCAAAGCCAGAATCCAAGAGCATGGGATCAGGATGGGATGGGAATATAGGAGCATGTGGACTTGCTCCTAGACAACCCTCATAATTCCCAAGGGTGGATGCAAAAAGCAACTTGAATTGCTTCCCATTCTTCCATACTTAATCTATTTGGGGACTGTAACCCCCCCCCCCCCATGCCTGGATAGGTCTCTGATAGTTCTCTAGGCTAATTTCAGATAATAAAAGTCTCCTAGGAACTGTTGGTCTCAAGAGTAACCTCATTATAATAATAAAAAACTATCATCAAATCCCATGTAGTAGTAGAACCTCTGAAATTTATGTAACATTTATTGATTTTTTCACAGAACGAATTTTTAGCTTTGTTAATTTCTTTGTGGTTTCCTCTTTGTTTTGTTAATTTTTCTCCTTTTACTTTTATTTCCTCTTTTCTATTTAGGCTGGATTTGCTTTGCTATTCTTTACCCAGATTTTCCCCCCAAAATTTTATTATGAAAATTATCATAAAGAACAAGTAAAAGAGTTACAGATTGAATGCACATATAATATCTCCACCTGGATTCAATAATTAACATTTTGCTATATTTGATTTATCTCCTGTCTGTCTGCCAATTCCTCTGTCCTTCCATCAGTTTACCTGTATTTTTTGCAGTGCTTTTCAAAGTAAGTTGCAGAGACTCGTACACTTCACCCCCTGAATTCCCTATAGGCATATCATTGGTACTTATGAGGTATTTTAATAAAAGGATATGCATTATTGGCATGTGATCTTTGGCTATATGTTGTAATATTCTAACATAATTCTCTGTATATATTTTTTGTATGGTCATTATATATTTATGCTGATGTTACTGTGTTGCTTTGTTTTCAAGTGAGATTTATTGAGCTATAATAATGTCCAGTATGAAGTTCACCTTCCCTAGGTACACAGTTCTATAATTTTGACAAATATAATTATGTGACTATCACCACAATCAAGATATTCAACATTTTCATCTCTCCCCAAACAACCTTTGTTTCCGTTTATAATTAAACTTTCTCTCCACCCCAGGCTTCATCTCTTTCCCTTCTAGTTTGTTTGTTTCTAGAATTTCATATAAATGAGTCATATATGACTTCTCTCACTTACTTTAATGCTTTTTAGGTTCATCCATGTTGTGTATGCATCAGCAGTTTGTTCCTTTTTATAGCTGAGTAGTGTTCCAGTTTATCGATGGACCAGTTAATGCACATTTGACTTGTTCCCAGTTTTTGGCTATTCTGAATGAAGCTTGTGAACATTCTTGTACAGGTATTTGTATGATTGACATATGATTTCATATCTCTTGGGAAATATGAGATTTAGAGTGGGATTGCTTGGTCTTATGGTAAGCATATATTTAACTTTGTAAGATATTGCCAAAGTATTTTCCAATGTGGCTGTATCATTTTGTTTTTCCACCAACAACACACCTTTCTAGTGGGTATGTAGGGGATCTCATTGTGATTTAAATTTGCATTTATATAATAATTAATTATATTGGGCACGTTTTCATGTGCTTATTTGCCATCTCTGTACCTTCTGTGGTCAAGTATCTGTTGTAATATTTTGCTATTCTGGTTTATTATTAAATTGTATGGGTTATTTATATATTCTGGCTATAAGTTTTCACCAGCTATGTGTTTTCCAAGTATTTATTCCCAGGCTGTGGCTTGTTTTGTTATTAATAATATCTTTCACAAATGTTTTTTGTTTTTGATAGAGTCTAGTTTATCAAGTTTTTCTTCTGTGATCATACTTTTTTGTGTCCTATTTAGCAACCTCTAACCCAGTAACAAAGATTTTTTTCACATGTTTTATTCTAGGAGATTTATCATTTTAATAGTTATATGTAAGTCTATGACTGATAAGGAGCTAATTTTTGTATCTGGTGTGAGGTAAGGGTTAGCATTCTTTTATATTATTCTTTGCATATGCATTTCCAAATGTTCCTGTAACATTTTTGGAAAGGCCATTCTTTCTTTATTAATTTACTTTGGCATCATTTTTGAAAATTATTTGAACACTTATGTTTCAACCTATATACCAGTGTCACACTGTCTTAATTACTGTAGCCTTATATTAAGTGCTCAAATCAGGTAGTATGAGTCCTCTAACTTTCTTTCCCTTTTCATAATATTTTGGCTATTCTAGGTCCTTAATATTTTTTTTTTACAAATTTTAGAATCATCTTTTCAACTTCTGTCAAAGGCCTGCAAAGGATTTTGTATGAGATTGCATTGAATCTGTGGATCATTGATATGTTAACAATATACAGTCCTCTAATTCATAAATATGGTATATCTCTCCATTTACTTATGTCTTAAATTTGTTCTCTGTAATATTTTGCAGTTTTGAATGAACAGGTCTTGCAATATTTTCTTTAACTTACCCCTGTATTTTATGTTCATAGAAGATAATATAAATGGTGTATTTATGCATATACACATACATATTTGTTTTATATTTCAATTTCTCATTGGTCATTGCCAGTTATAGAAATATAACTGATTTTTTTATGTGGTTTTGTATCCTGGAACCTTTCTAAGCTCACATATTAGTGCTAGTAGCTCTTTTATATATGGCTTGGCATTTTCTATATAAATTATCATGTTATGAATAAGGACAGTTTCTTTCTTTCCAATCTAGATGCCTTTACTTTTTTTCTTGCTTTATTGTACTGGTTAGGATCCTTGCTATAATATTGACAAGGAATAGGGAGGGCAATATACTTGCCTTGACCCTGATCTTAGGACAAATACATTCACTCTCACAATTAGGTATAAGTTTACTTATAGGATTTTTCATAGATGACCTGATAAAAGTTGAGGATATTTCCTTCTAATCCTGCTTTTCTCCAAGTTTTTATCATTAATGAATGTTGAACATACTTTTTATGGATCAATTGATACATTGTATTGTTTCTCCCTAAGATAGTTGCATTTTATATTATTATTGATATTATTAGATTTAGGCCTATCATTGTATTATTTCTTTTCTGTTTGACCTCCCTCCTTTTGTTTGTTGTTCTGCTTCACTGTTCTACTCTTTGGAATATTTGACTATTTTTTTTAATTTAACTTTTTATTTTTATGTAATTGTAGGTTCTCATGCTCTTGTAAGAAATACTACAGAGAGACCACATGTACTCTTTATCCTGTTTCCCCCAATGGTGACAGCTTTAAAAACCCTGATACAAATCACAGCAAGCATATTGATATTGCGAAAATCAGGATACAGAATATATTTCTGTTACCACAAGGATCTCTATATTGCTATTTTATAGCCAGATCTATTTCCTTCCACTCCCAACTCTTCCTTAAATTATTAATTTATTCTCCATTTCTATGATTCTTTCATTTCAAAATTATTATATAAATGGAGTCATGCAGTATGAAACTATATGGGATTGGAGCTTTTCACCCAGCATAATTCTATGGAGATTCACCCTGTTGCGTGTACCAATAGTTTCTTTCTTTTAATTACCGAGTAGTAATTCGTCAAATGGATACACCATAGTTTAACATTCCCCCTTTGAAGGATATTCCTATTTTCAACTTTGTTGATTTCTGTTCTAATTTTTACTCTTTTCTTCTGATGATCTTTCTTCATTTCTAACATATACATTCAGAACTGTAAATATCCCTCCAAATTCTGCTTTAGCTATGTCTTACAAATTATATGTTTTTTTTTTTTTCATTTTTGTTTCATTCAAAATATTTTAGATGTCCCTTAAGGCTTATTTAGAAGTAAGTATGTCTTTAAATTTCCAAATATATGGGGTTTTCCAAATATCTTTCTCTCATTGATTTCATTGATACTGTTATTGCACATATTATTTCTTATAAATTTGTTATATTTTGTTTTAAGACCCAGAATATGTCTTATCTTGGTGAATGTTTGATATGCACTTGAAAAGAATGTGTATCCTGCTGTTGTTTGATGTAGTGTTTTATGAATGTCAATTAGTGGAGTTGGCTGATAGCGCCATTCACATTATCTATATTCTTGTTGGTTTTCTGTCTATTCGTTCTATCAATTATTGAGACAAAGAGTGTTGAAGTCTCCAACAATAATTGTGGATTTGTCTGTTTCTCTTTCAGATGTATCCATTTTTGCCTCATGTATTTTGAAGTGCTGTTATTAGGTACATATGCTTTTAGGATTGTTATTTCTTCTTGGAGAATTAACCATTTTATCATTTTGTAATGTCCTTCTTTGTCTTAGAAATCTTTCTTGTTCTGAAGTCATTGTCTGAAATTATTGTAGTTACTCCAGCTTTCTCTTAGCTAGGTTTTCATGTTATATATCCATCCCTTTACATATTTTAAATTGAAAGACTTTATTTTTAGTACAGTTTTAGATTTATAGTAAAATAGACCAGCTAGTACCAAAAGTTTCCTTATACCTCTCCCCGACCCCAGTTTTCCCTAATAGTAACATCTTGCATTAGTGGTGTATACTTGTCACAATTTATGTGTGAATGTTAATACATTATTAACTAAAGTCCATATGTTACATTAGGGTTCACTCTTTGTGTTGTACAGTTCTATGGAAATGCTCAAAAATCCACCATTAATGCATTATACAGAATAATCTCAGTGCCATAAAATTTCCCTATGCTTCACTTTTTCATCCTTTTTCCCCTCCCTCCTGGCAAGCACTGATCTTTTTACTGTCTCTGTAGTTTTGTCTTTCCCAGAATGTTATATGTTTGGAATCACACAATATATAGCCTTTTCAGACTGGCTTCTTTCAAATAGCATATGTATTTAAGTTTCCTCTATGTCTGTTCATGGCTTGATAGCTCATTTCTTTTTATTGATGAATAATATTCCATTGTATGGATGTACCAGTTTGTTTATCCATTCAGCTACTAAAGGATATCTTAGTTGCTTCCAGTTTGGGGCCATTATGAGTAGAGCTGCTATAAACATCCATGTACAGACTTCTGTGGACATGTTTTCAACTCATTGTGGATCATTTCCCTTTGAAGTTTATGATTTTTTTTTTTACTGTGAACTCCTTTTCAGTGAGAGTTCTTTTTTATGAAAGCTATGGAAGCATCACTGTAGAATGGTTTAGAAATGGAGCCCACTAGTTTCACTAATGTAGAACCAATTTAGGTGTATTTTTCAACTTTGGGGGTCTTGTATGATACTTCAAATGTCCATTTGGGATGTACTCCCACATGTGGTAGAGGACTAGGGTTCTGATTTCTTATAAGTAACTCCTTATTCTTCTTACCATTTTCATTAACTAGTGGGTGACATCACTCTAATTCCTATTTCACAAACAGAGATAGCTTTCATGATTCCCAGCTTTAAACTGGGAGCTCAATTCTAGTTCTCTGCACATTTATGCCCTGTGGCCTGGAATTCACACTCATGATTAGAGCCTTAATCTCTCAACTGCAAAGCCACACAGATTCAGTTTTTATTCACCCTCTCACTTTAAATTTCTTCTTCATTTTTGTCACCTAGTAAATTTCTTGGCTTTTAGCTTGGCTGCATATTACATTTTTTGGGTTAAATTTGGGCCAGCATTTCTTTGCATTTGCAGTCAGCACAGGTAGGGGTGGTGGAACATGGGGAGGATCCATCCACATCAGCTTAAGTCATGTTGATAGGAGTTCACCACAGGGCATTTAGGGCTTAATGTTTTCCCATAATATTATAGTTTAAAAAGACTTACAAATTGAAGGATTTATCATATTTTTCCCCTAGAAGTCTGGCAAGTTGATGAGCAGATAGATAACTACAAGGAAAGTCAAGACAGACCTCTGTGGCAAGCTGCAGTCATAGACAAGGAAACACTGAAGGATGAAAGTAATCAAGATTGCAGAATATGCAGAAAAATCATTTATCTGAGCAAATGCTTTGTTTCTGTAGGACGAAGACTCCCTAAGTATTATTCATGGAAAAGTTGTTCAAACCATAATTTTAATTTTCTTAGTCAAATCAGAAGCTATGTAAAAAAGAAAAATGATGGTGTAAGGTAAATTGGAAATTATATCTCCATTCTAATCTTGATAAAGCCCAACCTGCAGAGAAATTTTTTGAACCCAGTCAACAAGGAAAAGGCCTCCACCAGAAGCAAGCCCTTAATAAAAGATAATTCAAACTGGGAAGAAATTCTATAAATGTACTGAATTTGATAGTGTTTTTCTAGAAAACCAACCTTGTTGCCCATCAAAGAATTCACACTGGAGAGAAGCCTTATGAATGCTGTGAATTTGCAAAAACCACCAGCCAGAAGATAGCCCTCATAGCACACCTGAGAACTCATTCAGGAGAGAAATTCTATGAATGCAGTGAATGGGAAAAACCTTTTTCCAGAAGGCACCCCTCATCAAAAATCAGAGAATTCATATAGGAGAAAGACACTATAAATGCAGTGACTGTGAGAAAGCAGTCAATAGGAAAGTCACTCTCATTTAATATCAGAGGATTCATACAGGGGAGAAAAATTATGAATGCAATGAATGTGGAAAACTTTTCAGTGTGAAATCAACTCTCATTGGGTATCATAGAACTCATATAGACGAGAGAGGCCCTATGATGACTGGGAAAGACTTCAGTGGGAAGACACCTCTCACTAAACATCAGAGAAGTCACACAGGACATAAAACCTAAAGTCTACAAATAAACTTTCAGGTGGAATAACTATTCTTTAGTTATACATTATTACACACTGTGCATCAAATAATTCATTGAAAGTAATCATGTAAATCCAGTGAATATCAGAAAGCCTTCAGATATTGCTCAGCCTTTATTTGATTTAAGAAAACTCAATGTTGTAATATTTAAAGAATGTAATAAACATAAATTTCATTTATGAGTTGTAATATATTGTTCATCAAAGAATTTATGAAGGGCCAAAACTATGAATATAGTGAAATTTTGGAAAGAAAATCTCATTTTATATCAGAGCTCTTATGTTCAGGAGATGCTATCAATTTCATAAGTTGAAGAGCCCAGTTTTCCTAGGTACTATGAGGAAAATCATGTGTCAGATACCTCATTATACATTTTATAGAAAAGACCACAGGTTTATTATTATATAAACACTCAATTATATACATATTCTTTGTGAATATGTTATAAACCTTTTGAAAGTATAAATATTCCAGGAAGACTATAAAAACAATCCTTGCTTGGTTGATCTGACAGATTAATTTGTAATAGAGAATCTCTAAATGAACCAGGTATGGTGCATGCCTGCAGGAGGATCAAAAGTTCAATGTCAGGAGCTGGGGTTGTAGCTCAATGGTAGAGCACTTGCCTGGCATGCGTGAGACACTGGGTTCAATTCTCAGCTCCACATATAAATAAATAAAATAAATAAAGGTCTATCAGCAACTAATATATATATATATATATATATATATATATATATATATATATATATATATATTCGTATATATAGTAAGTTCAAGGTCATATATAATAAATATGTATGTGTGTATATATATATATATATATATGAAGTTCAAGGTCAGCTTTAGCAATTTAGCCAGACTATCAAAATGAAAAAAGGGCAGGGGATGTGACTCAGTGGTAGAATACTCCTGGGTTCAATCCCCAGTACCAAAAACCAAAAAAGGCAAGAATCTTTAAATAGATTAGTTTGAAAGGGGATGAGCTAGCAGGATCCCCAAACAAAAAGGACTCAAAAAGGAGCAATTACCCATGGATTTTATCTATCATAAGTACAAAAGTATAAATATCTTATGGGGAAAGTTTATAGCCTTCTGGGATGCCTTTCTTAGGAAAAGTCATTATATTCTATTTTAAGTAATTTAATGATGGAGTAATAGGAGGTTCAGGATTTATAGGAAAGATTCTATAAGAGCAATATTTTTTTTTTCTTTTTTTTGCATAGTATTTAGGATTGAACCCAGAGGTGCTCTACCACTGAAATATGTCCCTCTATCCCTTTTCATTTTTTTTTTTTTTTTTAGAGACAGGGTCACACTAAGTTCCCCAGGCTGGCCTCAAACTTGTGATCCTCCTCCCTCAGTCTTCAGAGTAGCTGGGATTACAGGCATGTGCCACCAAAGCCCAGCAGTATTAATTGAAATCAAAATTTTTAGCCAGTTGAATATCCAGTGATAGGTGATTGAGTATTGATACATTCTTAAATTTGAATAATATGCTGCCATTAATGCATTCATATTTTAAGAATTTTAGAAAATGTTCAAGATTACAGAACTGTACTTTATGATCTGTGTTGTAAAATGACATTTGGGAATGATATGCACTATTTGATTTCAGTGTATCTGGGTTGTGTGAATATAGGCAAATTTTAAAATTATATGCATTTATATTGCATTTATGTCTTTTGTGTATGTGTATGTGTTTATCACATATGTGGAGAGAGGCACAGAAAAATAAGAAGAAAAATGCATTCCAATATTAATAGTGGTTAATTTGGATATTAGAATTGCTGATTTTTAAATAATTATTTTAAATATATTTTGCTTAGTTTTCTGATTTTTCTTTCTCATATGTTTTTCTATCCAGAACTCTTTTTTAATACATGACTATTCTGCTACTTTCTGTTCTGCTCATATCATCTTACTTTGACATATCTGCACATATTTACATATTTATTACTTTCCCATGTGGTCATCTGTTTGATTTCAATGTTAAAAGAATATATCATACACCTTTTAGAATGGATATCTCACAATTTTAACAATAGAGTGATTTTTCCAATGAGAATTATAACGTCTTCATACTTTCTTTTACACTTTATCCTCACCAAATCCCGTGACCAAAATCATAAGCCACCGTATTTTATAGATGGGAAGCACTGCAGTGAGTGATTCAAGGTCCTACAGGTAATAAGAACAAACCAATGCAAACCCAAATTCCCATATGAAAAGGCAAAGCCCTTTTCATTCTGCTCTTGGTGATTGTCACTGGATACTCTTTTCTCTTTTCCTCTTTTATCCCTACTATTTCTCATTAATTCTCAACGTGCACTGTGGTTAGTATCTCTTAATATTGACTGTTTATGTAAGTAAAGGCTGTTCATTTTATAAAAACTACATTGTGTAATGGTGCTGCCATGAGAATCAGGAATGAATTCCTCTGATTCTCATGGCTACACTATTCAGTAAGGAGGGTAATGACAAACCACACACATCTCCAACCACACACAAATCCTGATATTTTATAGATGAAACAAAATCATAGTATTTCTACTTAAAACTTGATGTAAGCAGTATAACAAGCGTTAGCATCTATGATTCACATTCCAATGAAAGTTATTCGTGGTTTTTACAATATTCATCCCTCTAGACCTCACCCAATAGAAGAAAGGAGGGGACATCCTATCTGGTTATTTAATCTCTTCATTTTTATTTTGAGTTTAAACATTTAAAAAGAAAGTAATGGTCAGGCTGGGATTGTAGGTTAGTGATAGAGTATTTGCCTAGCACATGTGAGGCACAGGGTTCGATCCCTCAGCACCACATAAAAATAAATAAGAAATAAAGGTATGAAATTTGTTTTTTAAAAAAGAAAGTAATGGGGCTGGGGATATAATTCGGTGGTAGAACACATGCTTAGCTTATGTGAGACCCTGAGTTCAATCTTCAGCTCCAAACTAAAAAGTAACAAGCAGACTTTCATTTCCATGTATACTGTAGTTAGTCTTGCCAGGCCAGCAATTATGCTGCAACAATTGGCACAGGGGTGGGGGGAGAAGTAGAAAACATATTTAAAAGTCATAGAGCTGAAGAAACAATGAGGTCTAGATGAAATAAAATCTGAGAAAGTGAAGTGCTTTTACATATGGTACTGGGGATTGAACCCTGGGATGCCATGCCATTGAGCTACATTCCCAGCCGTTTTTTTTTTTTTTTTTGAGACAGGGTCTCACTATAAGCTGCCCAGGCTGAAATTGAACTTTTAATCCTCCTGCCTCAGCCTGCAGAGTCACTGGTATTACAGGAGTGTACCACCATGTCCAGCTGCAGTAGTTTTTCTAGATCAGCTGACAAGTGCTTTCCATTATCTTATCTGGGAGCATTTGCTGATTCTTGGTGTGCTGAGGATAGGCTTTGGCTCAGGCTGATGAACGATACAGGTGGAAAGAAATTCACAAGTGATTCCAGAAAATATATAAGTCTAGAAGATCTCTGAGCACGTCTTTTTTTTTTTTTTTTGTCCATAGAACATTTACTGAATTTATGATGGTATGAGAGGCTTAGAAGCTGAGTCAGAAAGGTAAAGTGAAATCTGCAGTTCCACTGTATTTGGAAACAGTCCAAATAAAAGAAGGGGCCTGCTACAGTCATAGTGATATAGGATAAGAACTTAGCTCAAAACCGATTATGGGGAGAGCTAAAACTCAAGCAGTCTTCCAGGTCTGAGGAGACAGAACCAACAGGCTCTCAAGAAAAAATTCAGAAGAAAAATCCCGAGGAACAGTGATGAACAAGAGCTGGGTTGTCATTCATATATATATATATATATATATATATATATATATATATATATATATATATATATATGAAGTATGTATGCTACAACTAAAAAATGCAATAGCCAAAATCTTACTGTATGGGTTTTAATACCACATTGGACATAATAGGAAAAAAAGAAAAAAAAATATATATATATATATATATATATATATATATATATATTTTTTAAATGTAGATGGATACAATACCTTTATTTTATTTGTTTTTATTTTTATGTGGTGCCAGGAATATGAACCCAGTGCCTCATGCATGCTAGGCAAGTGCTCTACCACTGAGCCACAACCCCGGCCCCTGGGTTGTCTTAATACTTCAAATCAGCCCTCATTGGATTGTAGTGATCAGTTCTAACTCTATCTCTTACAGAGGAAAAAGGCAAACAAAACCAACTGCAGCCTCTGTTTTATTTTCAGTATTGGGAATGGAAACCAAGGCCTCACACATGCCAGGAAAAAACTTTGCTACTGAGCTACACCCCAGCCCACCTCTATATTTTTTAAATACACAATGTCTGACAAAAACAGACAAAAGTATTACTAGGTATTAGAAAAGGCAGGGAAATGCAACTAAGAAAATTAACAACAGTTGCAGTAGTTGAAATCATAAGAATGAATGATCTCAAAGGACCCCTCTTTCTTCAATAATCTCCTGCAACCTGTGAATGTAATAAGATATTTCTTCTCTACTTATATTTTATTATAATGGCCAAAGGGCAATTATCTGAGTGAGCTTAATCTTTTTACACGAACCTTTTTTTTAAGCAAAGTTTTCTCCAGCTGGTTGGCAAAAGGAAATCAGAGATTGGAGGGATTCAACACATGGGATATTTTCTGTTATTGAAATGGAGAAATCTCATGGCAAAGAACTGTAGTGGCGCTCCAGGATCTGAGAGCATCTTCTGGCTGAGGCAGCCAGGAAATGAGGACCACAGTCCTACAGCCACAAGGAACAGAATTTAGCTAACAACCTGCATGCACTTAGAAACAGATTCTTCCCTATACACCTTCAGATACCAGCCCAACCCGGCCAACATCTTGATTTTCCCCTTGTGGGACAGAACTCAGCTATACCAATCTGAACTTATGACCTACAAAACATTTGAGTTAATAAATAGATATTGTTTTAGGCCACTAAGTTTGCAATTTGTTTTGGCAGCAACAGAAAACTAATTAAGCAAATTTAGATGGTTTTGATTCTGAAATTACAAAGCACTTTAAATGCCATGCTAAGGGCAAAAATAAAGCAAAATGGGTAAACGATGGAGGATTTAAAAATATTTGGAATATCTAAAAATGCATGAAGTATGTATGCTACAACTAAAAAATACAGTAGCCAAAATCTTACTGTATGGGTTTTTTTTTTTTAAGAGAGAGAGAGAGAGAGAGAGAGTGAATTTTAATATTTACTTTTTAGTTCTCGGCGGTCACAACATCTTTGTTTGTATGTGGTGCTGAGGATCGAACCCGGGCCGCACGCATGCCAGGCGAGCGCGCTACCACTTGAGCCATATCCCCAGCCCATTGTATGGGTTTTAATACCACACTGGACACAACAGAAAATAGGATTCATGAATTTGAAGACAGATCAATAGATTGATTTCAGAGGAAAATGCAAATACAGACTATGAGAGGCATTTGTGACACAGCTAAAAAGTAAGGCATATATAATTGGGATCCCAGAAGAGAAATATTAAAGACAGAATAATAATTGAGACAATGGTTAAATATTTTTGAAAAGCCAGTGAAAGATATCAAGCTAAGGAATCAAAAAGCTCTGAGAATCCCAAGCATGAATCATAAGACCTCAAATTTAATTTCCATTTATGATGGAGTAATGAGGTCCAAGTTACCCACCTCCTATAAACAACTAGAAATAGTAGATGATAATATTTGAGGTAACTTTCTGTATATCAAACAAAAGCAACACAGTATTATAAAACTGAAAAAAGGAATACAAATGATATGAGTCCCATGCTTGCCCTGGTTTTATGCCTGGAGGCTCTTTGTAAAATGAGATGGGTGGGGGAGCACTCCCTAGAAGAGTGTGGTGGTCAGAGTTGAGGAAAAAGATTAGTGTTTGGGAAGGCTGAGACAGCTGGAAATTTCAGGGCACTGTACTGCAAAGAAGGGAGTTGTTGACAAGAAGGAGCAATAGAAAGGTACATGGGAGATCCTTGAGTTTGTTGTTGAATATTTAGCTAAGTATGTGAAGAGTGAAACTTCTCAAGGCCAGGAAAAGAGCAATTGAGGAACTATAACTGAACAGTTTCCAGAGGTCACATGGGGTTGGAGTGTGTGCCAGAGTGGAGAATTCTTGTTAATCATCCCAGGCCATCAATTCCTAGAGGGAATCATGTCTTAATAATGGGGATACGTGAGCTCTGGAGTGAAGGCAACCATAAACCTAGCCTAATAATGCTAAAATTAAGGCATGAAGGAATGAAATTGATTCGCAAGTATCATAACTCCTTATTAGAATGAAGTCCAATACTCCTTAAAAATATAAAATTCAATGATGCATTCAACAATGTAAATTTATTATGTCTGTCATTCAGATATTAAAGAATGAAGACATGAGAAAATGTGTTGCATATCTAAGAAGTAAAAACAGATGATAGAAACAGATCAAGAGTTATGTTTTGGATCTTAAGTGTCCCCCAAAGGCCCATATGTTAAAGGCTTGGTCATCAGCCTGTGGCACTATTAAGAGGTGGAGAAATCTTAGGGAGGTGGAACATAGTGAAAGTGAGGTCACTAGGGGAGTAAACTTGAAGAGGCTATTGGGACCCCAGTTCCTATCCTATCTTTCTCTGCTTCCCTGACACCCTGACATAAGCAGGCCTTCTCCACCACACACCATTGCCATGATGTACTATGCCACTACAGACCCAAAGTGATGGGGCCAAGTGACTATGGACTGAAAATGAGCCAAATTAAATCTTTTCTCCTTTAAGTTTATTTTCTAAGATATTTTATCACAGCAATGGAAAGCTGACTAACACACCAAGAAATGACAAATATTAGAAATGTTTATTGTCATCAAAAATGGCATAATAAAGAACTCTAAAACACTACCTCTTCATAAAATTAATGAAAAGACTATAATGGAGTCCACTTCATGCTTTGAATATAACCCTGGTTGCTCTACCAGTGGTGGCTTATTTTAAAATTGACATGATTTTTTTCTTCTCTCTCTCCCTGTCCCTAACCGTGGGAGAAGCAAGATTAACCTTCCAATCCTAGGCCTTTGGTTACTGACCATAGGAATAAAGAAATCCAGACTTTGGGGCTGGCACCTGTGAATCTAAGAAATGGCTCTATCTCAAGGATAAAAATGAATTATGATTCCTGACAGGACATAGCCTTTATATTTCCTCCTTAAAAGTCCACGGTCTCCCTCTGGCAGTTAGAACTACAGGTTCTGGGAAAGGAGTCCCCTGTTTTTTTCCTTTGCTAACAAAGCAATAATACTTCTTTTTTTCTTTTTCTCCAAACCGTGTCCATGTAATTGGGTTGACCTTGGGAATAGACTGAGCATCTGGTATCAAAACTAGCAACTTTTTTTTTATTCTAGGAATAAAACAAATAGCTTGTAGCAACTGAAGAAGTATGTATTCAAGGAAAAAAAAAAACTGAATCTCAGTAAAAACAGCAAACTTTGTGACATTTTAACTTACCATAGTCCCATCCCATGCTCCCTGACTCAGAAGTCATTTAGAAAATGATAATCTGAATTCACAGTATCAATAACAGAGGGAGCAAAATAGACCTCATTTGTAAAGAATTATCCTTAAGAATCTGTCTACTGGCTTCATGGAAGACTCACTACAAAAGTTTATCTTTACCTATTTCAGAAATTTCCAAATGCAAAAGTGCAGAGCATTTGTTTAAAATATTTACAGGCAAATATTTTATTCCCTGTTACCTGAGGAAATAGATGACAGTTGAAGAAAACAATATTCTGATAAAATGCTTGGGAAGAAAGCCTTCTGAATTAAACACTTTGGGAAATAGATTTTCAAAAACTCCTAAGTATTGCCAGGAAACTAGAATGCCAAGGACATGCTCAGGGGAGTGTTCATGCTCTGGAAGGCACTAATTTTTTACTTTTGGCTGACCTTGGGGTTCTGCTGACCTTGGAGTTCTGCACAAGCAGGATGTCAAGGCTAGGACAGAGTTGTAAACTGCCTGGGTACATGGTGAAGGTGTGCCCCAAAACACAGAGCCACTCTGCAAAGACAGATTTTTGGTTTCAAGCATTTAAGTAAATCTTTATCCAATAGAACACTGCTAGGCTAACTGAACAGAAATGTCAGCAACTGCACACAACAAAGAAAACCTACATCAAAAATTAGTTCAGAAGCCCAGCATAGTGGCACATGCCTGTAATCCCAGCAATTTGGGAGGCTGAGGCAGGAGGATTGCAAATTCAAAGCCAGCCTCAGCAACTTAGCAAGATTCTAAGCAACTTAGTGAGACCTTGTCTCAAAATTAAAAATAAAAAGGGTTGGGGATGTAGTTCACTGATAAAGTACTCCCGGGTTCAATTCCTAGTACAAAAGAAAATTAGAAAAGTTACTAAACAACCACTATAAAAAAAGCAAGTCCTTAATTAAGGGGAGAATTTAATTTCCAGAGTTGCTACATTATAATAGTGTAAAACTGTTTTAACATTTATATTTCAACTTAATTAAATACATCAGTAGAATAAAAAAAAAAGCCAGGCATGATGACGCATGCCTGTAAATCCAGCTACCCAGGAGGCTGAGGTAGGAGAATTGCAAGTGCAAGGCCATCCTCAGCAACATAGTGAGCCTCTGTTTAAAATACAAAAAAAAAATCAGGGCTGGGGGTGTGGCCAGTGGTAGAGTACCCTGGGTTCAATCTCCAGTACTACAAAATAAATGATAGATAGATAGACAGACAGACATGATCTTTTCAATAGTTACAGGAAAATTATTTGGCAAGATTAATGTACATTCATGGGGAAAAAATCCCTTTCAGTAAACTGGGAATAAAAGGGAACTTCCTTAGTCTGTTAAAGGACATTTAGAAAAAGCCACAGCCTGTATCATATTAAATGTTGAAAGCTTAAACCCTTTCTCTCGAGTTCATTAATTTTCCTTCACCTGTGTCAATTTTGCTGATAAGCCTGGCATCCCTGGAAATAAAATTGATGGGCATCCAGTAGGATATCTGTTTAATATTACCACTGGAAAAGGTCAAGATTAAAAGAGCAGGAGTCTTAGGGCAATTGCCTCCTTTTAAAAATGAGGGTCCTTTACTTAGTTCCCAGATCCTAGCCAATCTTCAGACCCAGAACCATTTGTAGCAAGATTTGCCCATGTTCTTCAAGGAAGGATTATACAACATTGTAGCAGGCATACATTTATAATGCTTACCCTCATTTTTCCCCAAAGGAAACTATGACATTTATTTGAGTGACTATACACTAGGGAAAATGGAATGCCCAGAAACTTTTAGACACAGCTTTCTGAGTTGGCACCTATAATAAAATGCTCAAAGCATCATTGTGGCCCTCTTGTAAGAGAGGGAGTCTATTGGGTCCAGATAATAAATGGAATACAGTGTAAATCTGACTCATAGTGGCCCATTGCATCTGCAAACCTTCCCAGTGATCATGTCCCCATTCTCCAAGTGCATAATTGAAATTTACATACTTGGAGGTTGGATTCCTCTCTGCCTGGGGTCCTTTATTCTGTGCAGTAAGATCTTTCATAGTAGGGAGAACCAATGGAAATATCTTCCTCCTCCTTCCCCCACCAACCAAGAGTGTAAATTAAAACAACATTTCACCCTAGGGGTGACAGGTATTAGTGCCACCATTAAATATCAAAAGGAAAAAAATGAATTGTGGTCCCTATATATTTAATTCACTATTCTGGCCACTTCAGAAACCAGCTAGTTCCTAGAGAATGACTGTAGACTACCACAATTAAGGTAAGCTGCATTGGGATCTAGAGGTAACATATTCCTAGAAATGCTTCTCAGGCCCATATAACAGTTGACACAGAAGGCTGCCAGCTTTGAGTGGATCCTAGAGTAGGAAATGCTCTATAGCATGCCCAGGCTGTAATTTCTTAGATCATGTGTTCTGGATGGCCCTATGGTGTTCAAGCTGTCAGTGGTGGGAAAAGATGTAGTATGAGGATGCATCTCTGAGATTTTTAGAGCAAGGCCATGGAATCTACAACAGTGAACTATGATACTTTTAAGAAACCACTCTCTGTTAGGTTCCATAAACCTCATTTTACCATGCTTTCCATTCCACTTACTGAATAACACAAATATGCAAATTTTAATTTTTACTGTGGTCCAGAACAAGAGTCCACTTTTATTTTATTTTTATTATTTTTTTGGTACCAGGGATTGAATCCAAGGGCACTTAACATTGAATCCAAGGGCCCTTTTAAATATTTTATTTAGAGACAGGGTCTTGCTGAATTGCTTTGGGCCTTGCTAAATTGCTGAGGCTAGCTTTGAATCCGTGATCTTCCTGCCTCAGCTTCCTGAGCCACTAGGATTACAGGAGTGTGCTACCATGCCTGGCAGGAATACACTTTTAAATTGGTTTGATCTATCATGCACACTATATCTTTAGCCTTATGACCTAGCATACTATGTGGTGCTTTATGTATCTATGGCAGATAAAATGATGTATGGAGCCTTTGTAAAATCCCTAAGTGTGAGTCACAGTACACCCCATCAGCATTTTTTTAATTGGTAGCAGGGATTGAACCCAAGGGCACTTAACCACTGAACCATATACCCAGTCCTTTTTAATTATTTTTGTTTTGAGACAGGATCTAACTAAGTTGCTTGGGATCTCTCTAAGTCTCTGACGCTGGCCTCAAAATTGCAATCCTCCTGCCTCAGCTACCTGAGTCCCTGAGATTATAGGCATGCACCACCATGCCCAGCCCCATTATGATTTTGAAACAAAGCAATATCATATTCTGCAGATAACTATTCTTTAGAAGACATGTTCTTTTTTTCATTTTTAAAATTTGTTCTTTTTAGATATATATGACAGTAGAGTGTATTTTGACACACATACATGAAGTATAACTTATTCAAATTAGTATCCCATTCTTGTGGTTGTACATGACGTGGAGTTTCATTGGTTCTGTGTTCATATATGAACATAGAAAAGTTATGTCTGATTCATTCTACTTTCTTATTCTCATCCCCCTCCCTTCCCTTCATTCCCCTTTGTCTAATCCAATGAACTTCTATTCTTTTCTACCCCTCTTATTGTGTGTTAGTATCCATACATCAGAGAGAACATTCAGCCTTTCGTTTTGGGGAAATGGCTTATTTCACTTAACATGATAGTCTCCATTTACTCCGTTTACTGGCAAATGCCATATTTTCATTCTTCCTTATGGCTGAATAATATTCCATTGTGTATATGTACCACACTTTATTTAGCCATTCATCTGTTGAAGGATACCTAGGTTGGTTCCATAGTTTGGCTATCATGAATTGAGCTGCTATAAACATTGATGTAGCTGCATCACTGTAGTATGCTGATTTTAAGTCCTTTGAGTATAGATTAGGTCAAAAGGTGGTTTCATTCCAAGTTTTCTGAGGACTCTCCATACTGCTTTCCATAGTGGTTGCGCCAATTTGCAGTCCTACCAGCAATGTACGAGTGAACCTTTTTCCCCACATCCTCAAAAACACTTACGTTAGTTGTATTCTTGATAATTGTCATTCTGACTAGAGTGAAATGGAATCTCAGTATGGTTTATTTTGCATTTATCTAATTGGTAAAGATTTTTATATATTTGTTGACCATTTGTATTTCTTCTTATGTGAAGTACCTGTTCATTTCCTTTGCCCATTTATTGATTGAGTTATTTTTGCATGTGTATTTTTTGAGTTCTTTATATATGTCCTGAAGATTAATGCTCTATCTGAGGTGCAGGTGGCAAAGATTTTCTCCAATTCTGTAGGATTTCTCTTCATGTTATTGATTATTTGCTGTGAAGAAACTTTTCAGTTTGATTCCATCCCATTTATTGATTCATTTTTAAAAATATTTACTTTTTCTAGTTATAGTTGGACAAATACCTGCTGCTGTGGGGTGAAGTGCCATTTTGCTCATGGCCTGGGTGAGCTGCCCTAGACTACTCGCCATCCCAAGTAAAAGATGAAACTCGCCACAAATTCTACCTCCAGAGCTGCTTCCCCTACGGCTTAAAGTGAGCCTTCATTCACAACCCCAAAGAGGACCTGGCGGCCCCTGGCCACGCCCATGTGCTACGCCAGAGCATCAGCTTCTCTGGCTTGCCCTCTAGCCGCTGAACCTCTCTACCACCACCAGGCCTGGCAGGCCATTCTCTGTCCTCATGTTACTTCCCACCCTACAGCTCCTCACCACCACCTTGGGACCTTCCACTTGCACCTTCTGACATTCTTAAAATGAGGTGTTTCTACTACAGAACCCTAAAGAAAGAAATCAAAGAAGACCTTAGAAGCTGGAAAGATCTACCTTGCTCTTGGATAGATAGAATTAATATTATAAAAATGACCATACTACCAAAAGCACTATACAGATTTAATGCAATTCTGATCAAAATCCCTATGGTATTCCTCATAGAAAGAGAAAAAGCAGTAGTGAAATTCATCTGGAAAAATAAGAGACCCATAATAGCTAAATTAATCCTTAGTAGGAAGAGTGAAACAAGTGGCATCACTATACCAGACCTTAAACTATATTACAGAGCAGTAGTAACAAAAACAGCATGGTATTGGCATGAAAACAGAGTGGTAGACCAATGGTACAGAATAGAGGACACAGAGACTAACCCACAAAATTACAATTATCTTATATTAGACAAAGGCGCCAAAAACATGTATTGGAGAAAAGACAGCCTCTTCAACAAATGGTGCTGGGGAAACTAGAAATCCATATGGAACAAAATGTAATTAAACTCCTTTCTCTCACCATGCACAAAACTCAACTCAAAGTAGATCAAGGACCTAGGAATTAAACCAGAGGCTCTGCATCTAATAGAAGAAAACGTAGGCCCTAATCATGTGGGATTAGGCTCCAACTTCCTTAATAAGACTCCTGTAGTACAAAAATTAAAACCAAGAATCAATAAATGGGATGGAATCAAACTAAAAAGTTTCTTCTCAGAAAAAGAAACAATCTTTGAGGTGAACAGAGAGCCTACATCCTTGGAGCAAATTTTTACCCCTCACACATCAGATAGAGCACTAATCTCTAGGGTATATAAAGAACTCAAAAATCTAAGCACCAAAAAAAAAAAAAAAACCAACTCAATCAACAATTGGGCCAAGGACCTGAAAAGACACTTCTCAGAAGAGGATACACAATCAATCAACAAATATATGAAAAAATGTTCATCATCACTAGCAATTAGAGAAATGCCAATCAAAACCACTCTAAGATATCATCTCATTCCAGTCAGAATGACAGCTATTATGAAGACAAACAACAATAAGTGTTGGCAAGGATGTGGGGAGAAAGGTACACTCATACATTGCTGGTGGGACTCCAAATTGGTGCAGCCAATATGGAAAGCAGTATGGATATTCCTTGGAAAACTGGGAATGGAACCACCATTTGACCCAACTATCCCTCTCCTCGTTTTATACCCAAAAGACTTAAAAACAGCATACTTCAGGGACACAGCCACATCAATGTTTATAGCAGCACAATTCACAATAGCTAAACTGTGGAGCCAACCTAGATGCCTTTCAATGGATGAATGGATTAAAAATGTGCATATATACACAATGGAATTTTACTCAGCAATAAAAGAGAATAAAATCATGGCACTTGCAGGTAAATGGATGGCATTGGAGAAGATAATGCTAAGTGAAGTTAGCCAATCCCAAGAAAACAAATGCCGAATGTTTTCTCTGATATAAGAAGGCTGACTCATAGTGGGGTAGGGAGAGGGAGCTTGGGAGGAATAGATGAATTCTAGATAGGGCAGAGGGGTGGGAGGGAAAGGGAGGGGGCAGAGTATTAGCAAGGATGGTGGAACGTGATACACATCATCATCCAAAGTACATGTATGAAGACATGAATTAGTGTCAACATACTTTATATACAACCAGAGATATGAAAAAATTGTGCTGTATACATGTAATAACAATTGTAATACATTCTGCTGTCATTTATTTTTAAAAAAAAATAATAAAAAATA
Organism: Marmota flaviventris; assembly: GCF_047511675.1. Taxonomy (NCBI): domain Eukaryota; kingdom Metazoa; phylum Chordata; class Mammalia; order Rodentia; family Sciuridae; genus Marmota; species Marmota flaviventris. Next base: position 38,754,705 of record NC_092518.1, read on the forward strand.
AAAATGAGGTGTTTCTGACATTCTTTTTTTTAATTTTTATTTTTTTTGTGGTCCTGGGGATTGAACCCAGGGCTTTGTGCATGTGAGGCAGGCACTTCACCAACTGAGCTATATGCCCAGCCCTCATTCTTTTTTTAATGTAGTTAGCTTTTAAATTATTTTTAGTTGTAGATGGACACAATGCCTTTATTTTATTCATTCATTTAATGTGGTGCTGAGGATTGAACCCTGTGCCTCACATGTGCTAGGCAAGTGCTCTGCCACTGAGCTACAACCCCAGACCCCTGACATTCATTCTTAATGACTCCCCAGGATGAATTATTTGATGTACAGCATGAAGTACAATTACTAGTGAAATTATCTAATTTTTCAAGAACATTTGTACATTCTCTCTCCTGTATGACTTACCTGATGTTTATTCAGGGTTGACTTCCCACTGAAGGCTTTCCCACAGTCTCTGCATTCAAAAGGTTTTTCTCCCATGTGAGTTCTGTGATATGTAAGGAGAACTGATTTCACATGGAAGGCTTTCCCACATTCCCTGCATTTGTAGGGTTTTCCTCCTGTATAAATCCCCTAACATTTAATGACAGTCAACTTCCTACTGATGTCTTTCCCACAGTCACTGCATTCATAGGGTCTCTCTCCCATATGAATTCTCCGTTGTTTAATCAGTGGTGACTTCTCACAGAATATTCCCACATTCATTGCATTTATAGGGTTTCTCTCCTGTATGAATTCTCTGATGGACAATAGGGTTGCCTCTCACTGAAAGCTTTCCCACATCTTCTTCATTTGTAGGGTTTCCCTCCTGTATGATTTCAATGATGGCCAAACAGATATGATTTTACACTAACAGTCTTCCCACATGTGCTGCATTAATAGGGTTTTTCTTTTGTGTGAATTTTCTGATGAACAGAGAGGTGTGACTTTCTCTTGAAGTTTTTCCACATCTACTGCACTCACAAGGTTTCTCTTTTCTGTTAGTTTTCTGATGTTTAATAGTGATGGGTTTCTCATCAAAGGTTTTTCTATACTTACTGCACTTAGGTTTCTCATCTGTGTGAGACATTTGATGTATAATGCTGGACTTAGCATGCTTGATTCTATTATAAAATGCTTGTCTAATATGTGTTCTTTCGTGTCTAATAAGATGATAAGAACTCTTAAAGGCTTCTGCACATTCACCATATACAAATGGTCTCTTTCCCATGTGAGTTTGCTCATGTTTAATAAAAGTTGCCTTCTGGATAAAGGCTTTCCCACATCCACTGCATTCATAGGGTTTCTCTCCTGAATGAGTTCTCGGGTGTGCTGTGAGGGCTATCTTCTGACTGAAGGCTTTTGCAAATTCAAAGCATTCATAAAGTTTCTCTCCAGTGTGAATTCTTTTTTTAAAAAAAAATTTCTTAGTTATACATGGACACAATGTCTTTATTTTATTTATTTATTTTTATATGGTGCTGAGGATCAAACCCGGTGCCTCACAGGTGCAAGGCAAGCGCTCTGCCACTGAGCCACAATCCCAACCCCTCCAGTGTGAATTCTTTGATGGAAAACAAGGTTGGTTTTTCTGGATAAACACTCTACTATATTCAGTACATTCATAGAATTTCTCCCCAGTTTGAATTCTCTGACTTTTATTTTATTGCTTCTGGTGGGGGGCTTTTCCTTGTTGATTGGGTTCAACAGATTTCTCTGCAGGTTAGGATTTATCAAGATAAGAAGGGAGACATAATTTCCAATTTACCTTACATCTATAATCTATCTTTCTTACAAAGCTGCTATTTTTAAATTTATTTTTTATTTATTCTTTTTAGATATGCATGACAGTAGAGTATATTTGAACATATTATACACAATTGGAGTATATCTTATTCTAATAAGGATCCCAGTCTTGTGGTTGTACATGATGTGGAATTACACTGGTGGTGTATTTATATATGAACATAGGAAAGCTATGTCAGATTCATTTCACTCTCTTATTCCCATTTCCCTCCCTTCCTTTCGTTCCCCTTTGTCTAATCCAATAAACTTCTACTCTTCCCCTCCCTCCTTTTTGTGTGTTAGCATCAGAGAGAACATTTGACTAAGACCATTTATATATATATATATATTTTTTGGTGGTACTGGGGATTGAACCTTGTGCATGTGAGGCAAGCACTCTATGAACTGAGCTATATATAGGGCTGGGGATCCAGCCCTATATTACGTTTTAAATATCTTCTCCATGAATACTTAGGGTGTCTTTGCCTTATAGAAACAAAGAATTTGCTCAGATAAATGATTTTTCTGTATGTTCTGCATTCTTGAACATTTTCATCTTTCAGTGTTTTCTGGTCTATGAATGCAGCTTGCCACAGAGGTCTGTATTGACTTTCCTTTTAGTTATCTATCTGCTCATCAACTTCCCAGAATTCTAGGAGAAAAATGAGATGAATCATTAAAATTTTACTACAATATATGGGATAACATGGATCTCTAAATGCCCTGTGGTAAATTCTTATCAATATTATGATCATAAGGATGGATCCTCCCCATGTCCACCACCCCATGTTTCCAATTGCAAATGTAAAGAATGCTACTATGAATTCTAAAAAATAATGTAATATGCAGCCAAGCACAAAGCCAAGAAATGTATTATGTGTCAAAAATGAAGTGGTGGGAGTGATAGGAATTTAGCTCAATGGTAGAGCACTTGGCTAGCATACAGAAGGTCCTGGGTACTATCCTTACCACCCATAAAAAATTGAAGTGAGAATGTACAATGATGTGGTAAAGTAAAAGTGAAGCTTGGAGCCTTGCATAGGAATCCAGACCTCAGGGCACAAGTGTTCAAGAAAGGAGAACCTATTTTTTGCTTCAAGCTGGCATAACAAGGGGCCTGCATGTTTATTAAATACAAACTAGAAACACTCCTTGCTGGCCAAAGAAATTGTTAAGAATGGTGTTAGATAAAAGAAATCAGAAGCCTAGTTCTGTGATTCAATCTGCATGATTACAAGTGTAGTACAAGAGCCCATAACGAAAAATTAACATAAAATTGGTCTTGTTATTAGTAGATTCACAGCAATGGAAAATTTTCCAAAAAATATTTCCCATGTTTTTATAGCTTAAGGCTCACAGAACATCTATGGAAAACCAAATCAAACATGTAAAAATAATTTAGACCTTACAAGGAAATGAATCATCAATAAAGAGAATCAACAGATACATTAAAAGATTCTCCCATTTCTAGAACTGTATATAATGTAACAATCTAGATTTTAAAGTAAATATATTCCAAATATCACCAGGTGTGGTAATGCATACCTGTAATCCCAGCAACCTAGGATGCTGAACCGGGAGGATTGCAAATTTGAGGCCAACCTCACCCAACTTAGCAAGACCATGTCTCCAAAACAAACAAACAAACAAACAAAACAAAACAAAAATAGGATTGCAACTCAGTGATAAAGCTCCCCTGGCTTCAATCCCCAGCAGCCCCCCAAAATAGATAAAAAATAAATTAAAATATTCTAAATATACAAAGAGTTAAGAACTAGACTATGGGGGAAAACTTGGATACAAGCTAGGATACAAATATGAATATAAATTTTTTTTAAACTCTAAATAGAGAGGTTGAACAGTACACTATAAAGATAAATTGAATAAGTTAAATGACGGATTGTGGGAAACCACCCAGGATATAGCATAAAAGCTTAATGAAATGGAAACATAAGGGAAATAGAAATAATTAGAAGCTCCAACATAAGCTCATTAAGAGATCCAAGTGGAAAGGAAAAAGAAAAGGGAGTGGGGCTGTAGGCCAAGAAAAAGATTAATACAGCAGCCCTGATACTGTTCTCCTTACAAAGGCCAGCCTGCAAGTTAGCCCTGGGCTGACATCTGGGAATTTGGATTTCAGGAATGTTCTCATAATTTCCTGACTGGTAAGCGTGGTTTTCTATGCCTCCACTGTTTATACAAACACTGTGTTTTATGCTGAACACCTGTTTTCCTTTTGGGAGTCTGGAATTTTGGTATATGCTAAGCAGTTTGTCTGTATGACCAGCCTCCAATAAAAACCAAAGTTTCTGAGTCTCTAATGGTCTCTCCTGAGCATAATAAACATCACACCTATGTTGCTGCATTTTTGATGCTGGGTGAAGAGTGCTCTGTAAGCCCCCTCATGGGAGGGTGACAGCATAAGGGAGCCTGCAAACGGACTCTTCCAGACTCTGCCTGTGCTGTTCCCCATATAATGTGGTTGTATATTCTTGGCATCACTACAATAAACTTATCTGTGAATACAACTATATGCTGTGTCCCATAATTCTTTCTAGAAAATCTCAGAATATAGGAGTAGTCTTGGGGATCGCTGACCCAGAATATATTTGAAGAGGCAATGACATAGTTTTCTAGAGTGAAAGGAAGGCATGAATCTTATACCCACAGTCCTCAGTGTGGCAAATAAAAGTAAATCCTCACTCACACAAAGTTGAGTGCAACCACAAGACTTAAAAATCAGAAAGAAAAATTTAAAAGCTTCCATGGAGAAAAATTTAAATCCCTTATAAACAATTATATCAATGTCAGATATTTAAAAATATATATTTTTAGTTGTAGATGGACACAATAACTTTTATTTTACTTATTTATTTTGTGTGGTGCTGAGGATTGAACTCAGTGCCTCACACATGCTAGGTGAGTGCTCTACCACTGAGCTCCAGCCCCAGCCCATTATTGTCAGTCTTTTTGGGGAAAAATAAAAAGAAGCCAGAAGTTTAATGAATAATATTTTCAAAGTTCTGACAGAAGCTGTCATCTTAGAACTCTGTACCCAGATAAATTATTGTAAAGAAAGATAACAAAACCAAGACATTTTTGGACAATAAAGCAGATAATTTATCATAAATAAAGCCTGGCTAAAGATAATGCTTAGTACTTGAATCATTCAGAAGGATAATGACTCAAGGGGCAAGAGGCAGAGGGTAAAGAAAATCCATCTAAGGCAAGAAAAAGGGTCATGAAAAAGCTGGCTATATAAATAATACAATAAAATATGAAAATAGTAACATCAGAGTAAATATGTGTGTGTGTGTGTGTGTGTGTGTATTCAACTAAAAAGTACAACCTTACTTAAGGTTATACAAAAAGCAAACTAAAACTTTGATAAATTTGATTACATTGCAATTAAAACTTATTTTCAAAACAACTCCATAAACAGCCTAGACTAAGAAAAGGCTGTTGAGGGGCTGGGGTTGTAGCTCAGTGGTAGAGCACTTGCCTAGCATGTGTGAGGCCCTGGGTTCCATCCCCAGCACCACATAAAACTAAATAAGCAAAATAAAGGTATTGTGTCCATCTACAACTAAAAATATTTTTTTAAAAAGGCTATTTACTATACACAAAATTGAAGTCTACAATATACAAAGAATACATACAAAGCAAAAAGAAAAGATAAACAGCCCAACAAAAACATAGATAAAGGATATAAACAGGCAGGCCTTAGAAGAGGAAATCTAACTAGTTAATAACACATGAAATGTTAGATTTCCTAGTAATCAGGGAAATGAAAATTATAAGAAGATACCAATTTATACTAACTAAAGGACCAAAATTTAAAGCATCTACAATTCTCTCCTGTTTCTTGCAGTAAGTTCTAGTTCTATCATGCAGCCCTGGCCTAAATCACATACTTTCTGTGCCATTTGTTTTGCCACCTAAGGCTACAGAGCTTTGCATTTTAACATTGATGCTTCCTATTCAAAAGCTGAAGTTTTAGATTTTTCAGGAAGCTACATCTGCCCACCAGGCTACAATCCATGCTTTAAGGGAGTTGATTTCATATGATGGTAAAATCTACTCTTTTTGCTTCAAAGGCTGGCAATAAATACTAAGTACTTTCCCAGTCCAGAGGCCTTCTGCAGGACTTAAAAGGAGTAGATAAAAACTGCTTAATGTCCTTCAGCTGAAATATACCCCTTAAAAGTATGAGTGTTAAACCAGGCATGGTGGTACATGCTCATAATCCCAGCAGCTCAGGAGGCTGAGGCAGGAGGATCACAAGTCCAAATCAGCCTCAGCAATGTAAAGCATCTTGGTGAGCCCCTGTCTCCAAATAAAATGTAAAAAGGGATGGGGATGTGGCTCAGTGGTTAAGCACCCCCTGGGTTCAATACATGGTACAAAAAAAGAAAAGTATGTGTATTAAGTAAGGTTGAATAATCTAAGGAAAAAATTTCTTTGAACAATCATTGCAAAGCTGTGATATTTTTCTCTCCCAAAATAAGCGAGATAAATGTATGTTCATCCTACCCTAGTCTAGTAAGAAGGACTTCAGGGAGATTACTTGCTTGATATACGTCCATTAGCATTTGGGGGACACAGGGCACTTGGCACTTAACTTCCACCTACAAAAATTGTACAGTTGACACATTGTGGCATCATATGGCAGCAACGAGGTTGTATGGAGGTGAACTGCAGGTCTCACTACCACCACAGAACACACACACACACACACACACACACACACACACTCGTTCTACAAGCCAGATATGCACCCTGGATATGAACAGGTCTGGGTTACATTGGAAAGAGGGCTTTCTGGTAGGATTGAGGTGACTTCAGTAGAATGACATTGAAGGTCACTCATGGAACCAGGGAATATATTAAATAACTGGTTGGAGAAAAGGACCTGCCTAATGGAGGAACACTGGACATTCCAAGGACAGCATAAAAGTGCCAAGGACAGGAAGATTCAGTCTTTGGAATCTGCCACATGCAGAAAGTACCAGTATCAGATTATATTTATATGGATAGTTCAAACTTTATTTTACTCTTTATAGTCTCCCTTCTTTCTTACCCTGCTTCACTCAAAGAGCCAGAGATGGTCTAGTAGTTGAATAGGGGAGTGGGAGGGTAGGAAAAGGGATAGCTGGAAGAATAAAGAAAGAAAAGACTAGTCAGGTGTGGGGTGCACACCTGTAATCCCAGTGACTCAGGAGGCTGAGGCAGGAGGATCACAAGTTCAAAGCCAGCCTCAGCAACTTAGTGAGGTCCTAAGCAACTTAGGAGACCCTGTCTAAAAATAAAAAATAAAAGGGCTGGGAATGTGGCTCAGTGGTTAAACACTCGTCATTCAATCACTGGTGCCAAAAAAGAAAAGACAAAACTGAGTGTGCCCATGTTGCCAGTAAAAGGCAGAACTAAGGTGTGGGGAGAGAAAAGTTCCATTTAAATGAAGTCCATAGTTTTAATGATTACCTAGTTTTCATTTTAAAATTTTTAACTGATACTTAAAAACATAAAATACTACATATTAATGTGATACCATATGATGTTTCAATACACGCACACATTGTATAATGTTTATATCAGTTTAAACATATCTGTCTTCTCAAATATAGCTTTCATTTTCTTAGCTAAAATGAGACAACCACTGATGCTCAGAAATTGAAAACAGAATAAGAGAACATTATGAACAACTTTATGCCAATAAATTTGACAGCTTAGATAAAACAGATTCCTTGAAAGACAAAATTACTGAAGCTCATCTGGAGAAATAAATCATTTGAATAACCCAACATCTATTAAATGAATTGAAATTTTAGTTAAAGACCTTCCCACAGAGAAAACTCCAAGCCCAGAAGAATTCACTTGAGAATCCATCAAACACTTAAAGAAGAATTAATGCCAATATTACACAAATTCTTTCAAAGAATTGAAGGGAGGTGGGAATACTTCCCAACTCCTTGTATGATTTCATTATCTTTATTGTGGTAATGAAATTGTAGATATAAAATTCAAAAGTTATCAAAATATTCACTTTAAAAATGTGTAATCTCTTGTATGCCAATTCACCCGAAATAACTGGTTTGAAACGGCTAAATCAGTACTAAGGTAGTAGTAGACACTGACAATGCTATATTAGAAAAGAGAGATTTCTCTTTTTTTCCAAAGATAAGAAAATTTCACTGTTTATTACTTTATACCCACTAAACTAGCAAAAATTTAAAACCTGATGATAGTGTGCTTTGGCAGAGATATAAAATAGCAGGAAATCTAATACTGTACTGATAGGGATGTAAGTGAAAGAACTACTATACTCATTACATAGTAAACATTAAAATGAAAACAACTGCTACATCAACAATTCTAAACCCAGGTATATAGGCGAAACTCTTACATAAACACACCAAGGACTGTACAAAAAAGCTCAACACCATTGTTTGTGATGACAAAAAGGTGTAAATAGCTCAAATGTCAATCAACAGAACAGATAAATGAAGCACATTCATACAATAGAATAGAGCAAATCAAAGGAACAAACCAGTTGTCTGTATCAATATGCCAAATAGATGAATTCTAGATAGGGAAGAGGGGTGGGAAGGAAAGGGAGGGGCAGGAGATTAGCAATGATAGTGGAATATGATGGACATCATTATCCAAAGTACATGTATGAAGATACGAATTGGTGTTAACATACTTTATATACAACCAGAGATATAAAAAATTGTGCTGTGTATGTGTAATAAGAATTGTAATGCATTCTGCTGTCATTTATTTATTTATTTTTAAAAATTTTTTAATTTTTATTTTTTTAGTCATACATGACAGCAGAATGTATTTTGACATATAATACATACATGGAATGTACATACATCAATCATATTGTCTATTCTATTCTGCTGCCCTTCCTATCCTCCCTACTCCTCCCCTCCTCTCCCATCCTTAGAAAAGAGAGATTTCAAATCAATGAATTAAGCTTCTACCTTCTGAAACTAAGAGCAAATTAAATTCAAACTAGCAGAAAAAAAAGAATCAATAAAGGTTGAGATCAATAAAGTCGAGAATGAATGAAACTGAGGGTCCCATTTCTGGCCACAAAAGAGTAAGGGAGAGTATTATGGCCTCTCCTACTGATTACTGCACCCAAAAATTCCAGACAAAATACATAAAGCAACTACCTGAGGCCTCTGACAAGTAAACAGAATTAGACTATGAAAGGGAATCAAAAAGTAGGGATGCCAACTGGGTGAAGTGGCCCACGCCTGTAACCCCAGTGGCTCAGGAGGCTGAGGCAGGAGGATCGTGAGTTCAAAGCCAGCCTCAGCAACTTAGCAAGGCCCTAAGCAACTTGGCAAGTTCCTGTCTCTAAATAAAGTATGAAAAAGGGCTGGGGATGTGGCTCAAGTGGTAGTGTGCTTGCCTGAGATGCGTGAAGCACTGGGTGTGATCCTCAGCATCACATAAAAATAAAGATATTGTGTCCACCTAAAGCTAAAAAATAAATATAAAAAAAAAGACCCTATCTCTAAATAAAAAATAAAAATGGGCTGGAGGATTTGCAGGTAAATGGATGGCGTTGGAGAAGATAATGCTAAGTGAAGTCAGCAAATCCCCCCAAAAAACAAATGCTGAATGTTTTCTGATATAAGGGGAGTGACTCATAGTGGGGTAGGGAGGGAGAGCATGAGGGGATTAGATTAATTCTAGATAGGGAAGAGGGGTGGGAGGGAAAGGGAGGAGGCAGGGGATTAGCAAGGATGGTGGAATGTGATGGACATCATTATCCAAAGAACATGTATGAAGACTCGAATTGGGTGTAAATATAATTTATATACAGAGATATGAAAAATTGTGGTATATATGTGTAATAAGAATTGTAATGCGAAAAAAAAACAAAGTACATGTATAATGACATAAATTGACGTGTAATACGGATTGTAAGGCATTCCACTGTCGTGTATTAAAAAAAATAATAAAATCATTTCAAAAAATGGGCTGGGGGGTTGGGGTTGTGGCTCAGTGGTAGAGTGCTTGCCTAACACATGTTGGGCCCTGGGTTCGATCCTCAGCACCATATAAAAATAAATAAATAAAATGAAGGTGTGGTGTCCAACTACAACTAAAAAATAAATACTAAAAAAAAAAATGGGGTTGCCGCTTTAGAAGCCTAAGGGGTTGATGTGAGAGAGAACTGGTTTTAAGGCTTGGGGCTTTGTGAACAGAAAAGCGGAGGTAGGAGGCGAAGGAAGAGGCTATAGGGCTGGGAAAGGACTGAAACACCACAGAGACAGGAACTGAGGGGCGCGCCAGTTGGTTGCCCAAGGCTACAGTAGAGGGGGGCAGCTCTACTAGGCCGCAGCGGCCACGGCCTTCGACTTCCGGAAATTCCAGAAGCGGTGTCCGCCACTGCGAAGTGGTGGCGTTTATCAACGAAGAGGTGCTCAGTAATGGTGGTAGCCCAGACTTCTACCTGACCTTCCCTTCACGGCCCTGAAACGAGGTGGAAGACAACCTGCAGTCCTTCATGGCCGACCCTCAGGCGCCGCGCGCGCGCGCGCGCGCCATTAACAGGGCGGGTGCCTGGAGCTCCAGGGCCCTTGGGGTGCGAGTGGCCGCTAGGCAGCGGGAGCAGCAGGTGCGTCAGGTCGGGCGGCTGAGGGGGCAGGTGGAGGAGTGCGAAGGAGCCGCCTGGGCTCTGGCCTCCGAACTGCAGCGGCTGCGTGAGGAGAGGGACGACGTGGTTTCTCAGTTGCATAGAGCCAGAGATGGGGGAGCGTGACGCCCTGCGTGAGAGGCTGATCCAGTTCCAGCTGTCCCAGGAAGTCGCTCCTGAATAGCCATATGAGCCGCACAGGATTGGGGCATGGCCTGTGGATGCAGGGGGACAGAGAGAGGTGCTTGCCACAGGGTCGCAGGGTACGCAGGATGTGGAGTCTGAGGCCCAGATGGCATCTCCAACAGCTCCAGGAAATTTGGGTGAAACTGAAGAAGCTTGGGGTCCCAGTGTGTGACTCCTCATGATATACACTTCTGGCTGTCAGCAGCTGCTTCACCTAAGACCTCAACTGGCTGGAGCTAAAAAGAGAACGAAGGCATCAGGAAGAAGGAGACATTCTAGCACACATTTTGGAACAAGACAGAGCAGACCAATTTTGTTAGAACTCAATCCTTCTGTTGGAGAAAAGGGATTGACATTGCAAAGTACAGAAGGGTTGAGAGAAGAAGTAATCTTAGAGATTGTAGCAAATTTGTTTAATTTCATTCATTAGTTTAATAAACAAAAAGTTATTGATGCCCTAGTATGTGTTAGAAACTATAACTCTGTTAATATCTAGTGTACACATTATAATCTGTTGGGTGAGATTGGTTAGATGACAAGAGAGAGCCTAATTTGAGATATGTGGAGCGGGGTGTCTCCTTTGTCTTGCATGAAATGTGACCTTTGGATAAACTCAGTTGAAATAACATCAATGCCTGAGATTGTGGCTCAGCAGTAGAGCGCTTGCCTAGCACGTGGGAGACCCTGGGTTGGATCCTCAACACCATATAAAAATAAATAAACAAAATAAAGATTAAAAAAGAAAGAAATAGCATCAAGATCCAATTTTGGATTTTAAAAAAAGGTTCCACTTTTGTGGTTCTGGGGGGCAATGTCAAAGACGCTTTCATGAAAGGGTTTGAGTGACCAATTGCTTGTCACATTAATCCCAAAGAAGATGAATGAGCAGTGGCAAAAAATCAGGAAAGTATCCTGGCAAAAGAACAGTCAGGGCTTTGCTGATTCCCTTTCTTGAGACACATCTATTTTTCCTGGCTGCCCTGCAGCCTGCCTGAAAGATCACCGGGCTGTCTTGTAAAAAGACAGGGTTGGGGGAGGTATTTTCTACATACTCTAGTCCTCAGCCCCCAGCTGTCCCCATCCCTGGTTCCTTTCCAATGAACAGTGGATGAAGAACAAAATGCATTCCAAAGACAGACTTCAGGGCTGCTGTACTATGTATGTATGGTGCTTCTCTTGGAAGGACTAATTGGGCTATAAATAGAACTGGAGGAGGCAAGAAATCTCCAGAATGCCCCTGGGCCCCTTGCCTTCCACTGAGTATGTTATCTGCAGATTTTTTGCTTCACCAAGACAGCTGCAAACCAAGGGGGAGCCAAGGTAGAGCCCAGGAAGTGGGAGGTGCCATTCTGAACAGGTTTCCCAGAGTTCCCCTGGAGATCCAGCACAGCTCACCAAGATCAACCATTTTGGGGGGGTTTTCTGATCCTAACTAGTAGTAAAGAGTTTATACTTATAAAAAAACAAATGGACTGGTGGTGTGGCTCAGTACTTAAGTGCCCCTGGGTTTAATTCCTGGTACCAAATAAATAAATTAAGTAAACATGCCACCCAGTATACCAGTGGGATCCCCTTTTATCCTTTTTCTTTTCTCCAAGACTTTGGTCCAAATGTACCAGTGGAATATGAACACTTCTAAGTGATAAACTCATGCAGGGGCTGTGTGTACAAGAGAAAGCAGAAGTGCATACTGAATTTTGAAAACTGAACTAATATTTAAACCACAGCTCAAGTCTGAGACTAACATCTGAGTGAAAAATGTATGAGACAAACCTAAAGCAGTACAGAAAAGGGTTCAAAAACCTCATAGACACAGTCACCATTCAAGTCTCAAACTAATCCCTGAGTGGAATCTGTACAAGTCAGAACCAAAGGAGCATAGAAAACTGAACTTATTAGAACCAACACCCAGAGAAGGCAACACAGAACTAGTGGGCTCAACCCAACCCATTTATTAACTGATAAACAAAGATTAAAAGCAACAACATCATTACCACTATGCAGAATAGAATCCAAAATTATTCAACATGACAAATAACCGGCAAAATGTGGTCAATTTTCAAAGGAAAAAGATAATCAGCAGATGCCTAGGTTAAAATCATACACAAACCATGAGACTGATGAAAACAACAGATGATTATGACACATAAACATAGAAGCAATAATATTCAACAGAAAATGAGTGAAAGAACTAGCAATATATAAGAGGGATAATAGGTCATGATCAAGCAGAATTTTTATTGGGGATGAAAGCCTGGTTCAATATTTGCAAATAAATGTAATCCACTATATTTTCAAGCATGATCATTCTGACTGATGTAAAAAAAGCATCTGCAACCTTCAACATCTGTTCATGATAAAAACTCAGAAAAATTATACTTAATAGTAAATGGTTTTGCTCTAAGATCAGGAATATGGCTAAGATGTCATTATGTTTATTCCTATTCAACATTGTACTGAAGATCCTAGCACTATAAAAAGCAAAAAAAAAAAAAAAAGGAAGTAAAAGACATTTAGATTGAAAAGAAAGAAAACTGTCTTTGTTTACAACTACATGATTATTTACATAGAGAATGCCAAATGATCCACAAAAAAGCTACAAGTATTATACAATGACTGTGCTTAGGAATGTCCCATGATACAGGGTCAATATATTTTTGTCAATTACATTTCTATAAAACAGCATTAACCAATGGGAAATTAAAATCCAAAAAAGTACCATTTATAATGCCTTATTATAATACAAAACACTTAGGGATGAATTAAATAACATGTGCCATACCTGTGCATTCAAACCTACAAAGCATTACCGAGATAAATTTGAAAAGACCTAAATAAATAGACATACATGTTCATGACTTCAAAGATTTAATATTACCAATCTACTGATGAGCCACAGAGGCAATATAATTCCAAACAAAATCCCTGTGGGCTTTTATATAGAAATTCACAAGCTGACTCAAAATTTATATGAAAATTCCAAGGACCTGGGACAGCCAAAACATTTTTAAAAGGGAAGAAAAAATTGGAAGATTCATACTACCTGATTTGAACACTTTATAAGGTTATCATAATTAAAAGTATTTGTATATACACTGATGCATATGTGTTCAACTGTTTTCAACAATAGTGCAAAGGTAGCTTAATGGAGAAAAAAATAGACTTTATAAAAAAAATGCTGGGGGCTGGGGATGTGGCTCAAGCAGTAGCGCGCTCGCGTGGCATGCCTGCTGCCCAGGTTCGATCCTCAGCACCACATACAAACAAAGATGTTTTGTTCGCCGAAAACTAAAAAATAAATATTAAAGAAAAATCCTCTCTCTCTCTCTCTCTCTCTCTCTCTCTCTCTCTCTCTCTCTCTCTCTCTCTTAAAAAAAAAATGCTGCTGGAATTGGGTGCAGTGGCACATGCCTGTCATGCCAGTTAATAGGAGGCTTGGTTAAGAGGTAGGAGGTTAGCTAGACAACTTAGCAAGAGACCTACTTTGCCTTTCTTTTTTTGGAACCAGGGATTGAACCCAGGGGCACTCTGCTACTGAGTCACATCCCCAGCCCCATTTTGTAATTTTTTTTTTTTACTTTGAGGCAGGATCTCACTAAGTTGCTGAGAGTCTTACTAAGTTGCTGAGGTTGGCCTTGAACTTATAAGCCTCCTGCCTCAGCCTCCCAAGTCACTGGGATCATAGGCATGCACCACCAAGCCTGGCTGAGACCCTATCTTAAAATAAACAGGTAAAAGGCTTGGGAGGAAGCTTAATGGTAAAACACTCCTGGGTTTAGTCCCCAGTACCATAAAAAAAATACAAAATGAAACAAAGAAATGACCCTGCCACTGGAGAGCTGGAAATATACAGCTCAGTGGTAGAATGCTTGCCTAGCATGTGTGAGACCCTGGATTCCACACCCAGTAACATACACACACCCTCACACACACATGCATGTGCACATACACACAATGCTCCTGAAACAACTGGAAAAATTGGATATGTGTATGTAAAAAAAAAAAAAAACCCTGATACCTCACACCAGATTTTAAAACTTATAGGCCTATATGTAAGGGATAAAATTATAAATCATCTAAAAGAAAACATGAGAAATCTTTGGTACCTTGGATTGTAGATTTGTTAGATAGGATACAAAAAGCATGAAATATAAAAGAAGAACTTGGACTTAATCAATTTTAAAAACATCTATTCTTCAAAAGATACTATGAAGAATAAAACAAGTATAACTAAAAGGTACAAATTTAAAAAGAATGAAACAAGTCCCAGCCTGCAAGTAGAAACTAGGACCATACATAGCTGATAAAGAACTTGCATCCAGAATATATAAAAAGAACAGTTACAACATAAGATCAAAGAAAAATGGCAAACATTACAACAAACACTTTACTGAAGAAGATATACAGATGTCAAATAAGAACATGAAAAGATCCTCAACAACATTCATTATTTAATAAATGCAAATTAAAATCACAATGAGATCCCTCAATATACCTACTCGAAAGAAAGATTAACAACATTAGTAATACTTAGTGCTGGCAACAATGTAAAACACCTAGTACTCCTATCCATTGCTGGTGGGAAAATAAAATGGAAGGGCCATGTGGTAGTGTCTTATAAAGTATTCTACCTTGAAAGTAATATCCTCTCAAGTTTGTGGGGGTTTTTTTTTTTGTTGTTGTTGTTATTATTATTTTTTCAGTACCGGGGATTGAATTCAGGGGCACTTGACCACTGAGCCACATCCAAAGCCCTATTTTGTATTTTATTTAGAGACAGGGTTTCTCTGAGTTGCTTAGTGCCTCTCCATTGCTGAGGCTGGCTTTGAACTTGTGATCCTACTGCCTCAGCCTCCCAAGCCACTGGGATAAGTTTGTGGGGGTTTTTTTAATTAAAACATAATATTAAAAAAAGAGTTGAGAGAAGGAAACTGATATTCAGTTGCATCAAGTCAAATACATAAGAGTTGGAGAAGAAATTAAAAGAGAATATAAATCAGGTGTGGTGGCACACACCTGTAATCCCAGCAACTCAGGATACTGAGGCAGGAGGATTGTAAGTTGGGGACCAACCTCAGCAACTTAGCAAGGCCCTAAGCAACTTAGGGAGACCATGTCTCTAAATAAAAAATAAAAGATGGCTGGGGATGTGGCTCTGTGGTGAAGCACCCCCGGTCCAATTTTTGGTGCCAAAAAGAAAACAGCAACCATATGAGAGTTTAGTGTTTGGCCTCAAAGTGTGGGTATCTGGCCTGGTAGAGTTAAAGGCCACTAGCAACACCTTTTGTCCATACTGAGTCCAATAAGAAAGGCAGCATAATTTCTCTATAGCGAAAAAAAATTCCAGATTTCAGACTGAAAGGGCCTACAGCATGCCCAATAGACAGGAAATTGGTGTTTCACGTACATCCATTCCAGTAAAAACACAAAAGCCCATGGAGGGAAAACAAAGTCTTAAAAACTTCCAGAAAGGAGGGGGAAAGGGATGAGAATGGGCTTTGCACTTCTCCCTAGCAAGCAGGAGGCTGGAAGAGAGGTGGGATCTCAGAACCAGAAAGACCACCCTCTGTGTGAATGCCAGGTGAAGAACACAAGAGACCACAAAAGGCCAACAAGGTAGGGGCCTCGTTTGGATATCACCATAGCTCATTCTTCAGACCAGAGTCACGTCACAAGTCTGGGGGCTGAGAAGAGCTCCTAAGTGCAGCCCAGATTTTATTTTATTTTACAGATTTTATTGTAATAGGAATTTTCCTTATCTCTCTGAGTTTTGAAATCTGGTCTGTGAAAAAGGTCACAAAAGTCCCCCTTCAGGGTAACTTGGATTCCTCTTATCAACTTTATCTCAGGCCTGCATTTCTCCTACAGACTAACAGGTAGTTTGTTGAGGAATGTGACATATCTTACTTAAGCCAGGCAGGACTATAGCTAAATTGCTTCTTTGAAAAGAAAGCATGTGAGGGTCAGTACACTGGACCATTCTCTTAACCTCGTGTTCTGTTCCTACCATTTTCATCTGTCTGCCCCCTATCAAAAAGAACCTCTACAGGGATGTCATGCTTGAGAACTACAGCCACCTGGTATCTCTGGGTGAGGGACTGCTGCACAGGGTGACATGGAATGCCCCCAGGAGTATCTCCCTCTCCAAGCTGCTGCAAGCTCAGTGGCATTGAAACCCTCAGTGAGTTTGGGCAGGAGGCTCAGTGTCAACAATTCATAGTTCCATTAGGTCACTGGATAGGACATTTGTGCTCTCGCCTTCTAGGTGACTGTTCTGTACAGGGGCAAGTTGCTGCGTGCATGGGGTAGTCACTGGGGCTACACCATCTTCAGCCTGAAGGGATGGACCTTGGGCTGGAATGCCCACAGCATTAATGCCACAGTCTTATGTCATTTCCCCTGAACAGGGTATCTACTTGCCCAACCAGATGTGCTCTTCAGGTTGGGACAAGGAGAAGAGGCCTGGAGGGCAGATGGAAGGACTCCGATACAGAGCTGTCCAGGTGAGCAGAATTCAGGTGGATCAGGCCAGGATAAGGAACCCAGTGGTGTGTAAGAACTGGGCCCCTGGACTGACTCTAATAGGATCTGACTTGATCACAGGAATTGAGAGTTGAAGGGGGGTTTTCACACTGCCTCAATTTCCCAGAAGGCCTCAACCCTGTAACATTTGATGCCATCACTTGGTTATCATCGGCTATCATTAGTTATTGGTTATCCTCAGTTACCCCAATTCTTCTGTGGTTGCTTTCTTTGTTCAGCCTTTTCTGAAACTCTCTTCTCCAAACTCTTGAGAAAATTGATGGGTTTTTGTCCAAAGCACACTCTAGTGAAAGACCAAGTTTTCTTGGTTGGCATTTGGATTTCACAGTCCCTAGGAAGCAACAAAATCATGGGACCTCACTCAAAGCTTCTAATTACCTAAGGTAAAGGGGTGACCTTCATTTCTGGGTCTGGGTGCCCTATTTAATGCTCTTTGCTTCCCATGCTCAAAATGACAGTTTTCCTTGCTCCTTAGCTTTCTGTCAGATCTCTATGTCTCCGAGGCTTGCATCTGGAATGTAAGCTGCATGAGCAATTATACTAAAACCAGTTCAAGATCAGAAGAAAAATGTCACTTTTAAATCCAAGCTGTTGTGGGACATAAATGACTGCTCTATCTGTTCTTGTACTCTGGGATTCTGCTGTCACAGTAAGTTCCTCCCTAAATGTTAGAGAACAGGAGAGATAAATGGAGGAGATCTGGAAAGGCTGGCTATGCCATATCCTGGAATTTTGAGGACTCTTTAAGAGGTCTACATTTTGTTTTGGGAATAATGCAGCAGGTGTTACCTCAAATCACAGAGACTCAGCTTCAGGGAGCTGATTGGATAGGCCTGGGAAGGTCAGGGGATGCCCTACTTCTTGCAGGGTTTCCTCTTCTCTCCAGTTGGGCACAGAGAAGGAAAATGGAAAGATCCCATATGTACAAGTCTTTTTTACCTTGAGAACTTGTTCCTGAGGACCTCATGGACTCCCAAGATCTTTAAATATCTGGACTGACTCTAATAGGATCCAAAAATGCATTCTGGCCTAATATAGATATTCCATGTTCTCCTTTACTAGAGTAATTATGGCTATCCATTTTCCCCTCAGAATTTCTGTCTTTTTTGAGCTCATGGTTTTTGTGGAGAATTCACATTTGGTCCTGTGCACCTTAATTAATATCTTTTGTTCTGATTAGTCTTGTTTTGTCTAACTGGAGTTTTTTTACTAGCCTCTGTTTTTTCCTGCTGTCTTTATTCACAAGTCAATTATTCAAGGAGAAGATCTAAAATCTTTTGTTTCCTGTTGGTTTTTATGTAAATTTGTGCATACCTGTGAATTTCAGGTTGTATCTATATGTGTGTTTTTGTCTATATATTGCTTACATGGTACCAATATTGGCATGTAAATAAATGAACACTCAAATTTTTTAAAAAAGAATGTATCCAAATGCCTTTTATGTCACATGACTTAAACCTCTGAGAAAAAGTTCAATTTCAGTGAGATAAGAGTAAGATGTCTTAAAGAGCATTAACCCACATGATTTCTGGGTAGTCAATCAAGAGCATTGTTTTCTACAAAATGTTTGAAGTGTAAAGTTCATTGCTGTTATGGTTTGGATGTGAGGTGTCCCCCAATAGCTCACATGTGCGACAATGCAAGAAAGTTTGGAGGAGAAATGATTGAGTTATAGCCTTAACTAGTCAGTGAGTTAATCCCTAATGGGATTAACTGAAGTGGTAGGGTGTGCCTGGAGGAGGTGGGAATTGGAGTGTGGCTTTGATATATATTTGTATCTGGAGAATGGAGTCTCTCTCTTTGCTTCCCAGTGTGAGCTGCTTCCCTCTGCCACACTCTCTCACCATGATGTTCTGCCTCACCTTGAGCCCTGAGGAATGGAGCCAGCCTTCTATGGACTAAGACCTCTGAAACTGTGAGCCTTCAAATAAACTATTCCTCTTTTACAGTTATTCTGGTCAGATCCTTTAGTTACAGCAGCGAAAAAGCTGACTAAAACAATTGCTTCTAGGAGTTTTCTTCAGCAGGGAAAAAATGGTTTATACTGGTAACTACACTTGTCTGATACCTTGGTTTCCATGGGTAACCTACAGTTAACAGTTAAAAATGTGTAAATTAGATTTAATATGAATGGATTAATCTTCATAAATGTATTTGTTAAAAGAGATGTCTGACTAATTTGCAAAGTTAAAATACTAAAACATCAACTACTAAATAAAAATTCAAGTACTCTTGGCTTCTTGAATTCCATAAAGCAATATACATTTGGTTCTATTAAATGTGTTTTTATAAATTGATAAGTAGAAAAACAGTTTAAGATGCCTTTGTTTCTAGGTCTCCACTAAAAGTAAGATTAGTAAGAGTTAAAATTCTAACAGGTATAATTCTGTATGCAAAGAGTACAAAAAGTTTCAGCTGTGTGTCAAAGTACTGTAAAAACCATAAAGTGGTTATTAAAAGGAGTAATTGACAAAAATATTCAGAAATTTCATAAGAATTGTTTCAGAATGTAAACTTAAGAAACTGGAAAAAAAGAGGTATACGAAAGTTATTGTTGTGGAAATATACTTCAGTATGGAAAATATTTCTAGATAAGAAAGTATTTTGTATAATAAAGTAAACAAGTTGTAGTGTATCTCAGTTAGTTGCACAAGGTTTTTGTATGTTTGTTTTTTGTTTTTTGCTTTTGGTACCAGGGATTGAACCCAGGGGTGATTAACTACTGAGTCATGTCTCCAGCCCTTTTTTGTATTTTATTTAGAGACAGGGTCTCACTGAGTTGATAAGTGCCTCACAAATCTGCTGGAGGTTGTCTTTGAACTCTCAATCCTCCTGCCTCAGCCTCCCAAGTTGCTGGGATTACAGGAGTGTGCATCAGTAAGTTGCACAAGGTTTGTGGAGGGTAAATATCACAGAGTCAGCAACTGGAAAAATAGAGTTAAAAGAAACCATGTGTGGGTAAGTACAGTGGGCCCATTTTATTCCCTTAACCTCACATTCTTCTGTTCCCACCATTCAGATCTGTCTTCCCCCTATCATTTTGAGCAGGGTCCAGTTGCTGCCACTCCTCCAGGATGAAGTCCACCAACATGCCCCTGAATATCAGGGATTCCTTTAATAGCACATTCCTCTTTAGCATAAAGGGATCAGTGTTGGGGAGGGGGGAGGACTGGGACAGGACACCTCATGCACACTGAGGGCATACTCTGTGCCCAGTCTGAGACTTTAACTGTACTAAAGATTTTGATCCTAATGATCATCCTGGGAGAAACTTGACAGATGTGGAATGTGCAGTGCACAGAACATAAAGTAACTATCCCAGGTCACAGCTGGGAACTAGAGATTAAATCCACATGGTTTAGCTTCAGCATCCCCCCCCCCTTTAAAAACCTAATAGACTATATATTTATGTAACTAAAGTCATTTTAAACTTTATAGGGGAAATAAGGAGATAGACATAGCTTCCCATGGCAATGCATGAATTTAATACTTATTTATTGAATATAGACCAAACTGGTAAGTCATGTAGATGTAAAGATTAGTATAAAAACGAAACAACTCCTGAACTCAAGGAGTTTTGCTATTGTAGAGAAAGTAAAACAATATGTACAGGTTCATGTAGGAGAGGGTGGGAAGGGGCCTGCCTTACCTGGGCAATGAGAGATATGGGACTGGGTCCAGGTGACCCAGAAAGGAGGAAGTTGATTTTGTTTGAGTATGACAATGAACAATTTGCAGGGGATACTGAGCTAGAACAAATAGTTCTTAATCTAGCTAATCAATCATGACCAACTATTCTAACCTGAGCTCATCAATCATAAAACAAAGAACAGGAAGCTAGAAGATCTGTGGCCTGGGTGACTGACTCAAGCAAAAAGGGTACTCACATCTAGAAGTGCCCTAATTCCTATTAAAGATCAAGAACCCATCTGATTTTGCTCTGGATTCCATCCTGCCTTCAATTCAATGAGACATTTTGCATCCAAAAGGTCCCAGTTGGTCCCAGCTGGAACCAGTTAACTATGATGTGCAGAATGACAGAGGACAGGAAAGCTGGCTGAGCATGGTGGCTCACACCTGTAATCCCAGTAACTCTGGAGGCTGATGCAGAAGAGTACAAAATCAAGGCTAACTTCAGCAACCTAAGGAGGCCTAAGCAACTTATGGATACCCTCTCTCAAAGTAAAAAGGACTGAGGATATGGCTCAGTGGAAAGCTAAATGTCAGAGTGGTGGTTGATAGGCAGGTCTTCCCAGCAGAAGGGCTTCTCAGAGCAGCTGAGTTCAAACTACCCCTCCCATATGATAGCTTGGGTGCCCTGGGAACAAAACCACACTGAAGAGCATAAGGGGCTTTCAGGCTAAAAACTCATAAGCTACTCCATATACCAATATCTCATTTAATAGTACCATTGGCATGGCTTCCAGGGTCCCATAAATCCATTGTCACTCAGCCCATTTACAAGAGTGACAACATTCAGGAAAACCCAAATCTATGGCTTCACAGAACTCCCAATCTGGATGCAATTTGTTCACCAATCAGGAGTCATTTTTCATCATAAGTATTGTTGCCTGGTGTGATATTGTAAAATATAAATTTGATCTTTGTCCCTGCTTCTTGGCAAAAAGATCCTAAAATCTTTGGAGTCTTCTGGGGAGTGGTAGCAGTGGTTACTTCATATGCTAATGAGATGACTGCTGGCTGGCAGCCCTTAGGTACCTCCAGGATAGAGCCTGGTTGTGGGAGAGACTGACACAGAAGTGGAGGGTTAGAACTTTCAATCTCATCCCTCAACCACTGGGGAAAGAGAGGAATTGGAAGTTATGTTATCACCAATGGCCAAGAATGTAATCAATCATGCCTACATAATAAAGCTTCCATAAAGATCTGAAGGGTAGGGTTCAGAGAGCTTCTGGATAGCTGAACACATGGAGGTCCATGGAGGGTGGTGCACCCAAAAGGGCATAGAAGCTCCAGGCATTTTTCCCTGTACTTTGTCCTATGCATCCCTTCCATCTGGGTTCATCTATATCCTTTGTACTACTCATCATAATTAATGGGTAAATGTATGTAAGTGTTTCCCTGAGTCCTGTGAGTGACTCTAACAAATTTATCAAGCCTGAGGAAAGAATTTTAGGAACCCCAATTTATAGCTGGTTAGTCACAAATATATCTGACCCTTTACTATGGGCAACTGATATCTGAAGTAAGCGGCAGTCTTATGGATCTGAATCCTCAACCTGTGGGATCTTATGCTATCTCCAGATAGATAGTGTCAGAATTGAATTCAAGAAATTGCTTGTGTGGAGGAACAACCTCCAAACATTTAATGCAGAAGTGTTGTGTTGAATAAGAGTAGAAAGTAGGAAAAACACCTTTTCTCCCTATCTCTCATGCCTGGTAATGTAGCTATCATCCTACCATTATCAGGTTTCCAGTAACATTGAAGTGGCACCTCCTTTCTCCACAGAAAAACCCTCTTCACCATGGCTGATTTTGGGACTGTCAGCAGAAGAGTCCATTGTAGATAAACTTCCTATTTCCATGTTGCCCTGTTTACTTGGCCACTGGCCGAGAAGATACCAGCACTCCAGGTGCTGGACACCCCCTTACTAGTTTTTCACAAATATATCCAGTATAGTACTTTGAAGAAATGTGCAAACAAGGCCTCTGGCCTTGAGCTGGGCTTCACAGAGATGTCTACATTTCTAAGAGAAGTTACCCATTGGGCTCCATGGTAACAGCTGGCAGGGGGAGGAAAGAAAGGGGAGAAGAAGCTCTGCCCTTCTCAGGTGTTGTCCTTGAAGAGTTAACATGCCCAGAACAGTGAAAGAAAAAGCTGCCTTTATGTGAACTTCTGCAGACTGTAAACTTCTGAGCCCCTCCCCTTACATGCTGGTATAAAACTCTGAAACTCCCTGAACTCGGGGTTCAGGGGATTGATTGATTACAGCAAAAGCTGTACCCTCTGAACCTGGCTGCAGCCAAATAAAACTGTTTCCTGCTATCTTTGGTGCCTTGCCTTGTTTATCCCTACAACAACATAAAACTAAAAATGATGTTTATGATGAAAGTTAAAAAACACTAATGTATCCTACACATAAAATGTCAGAATTTAGTTCATAACTAAAAGTTCATGGGGCCTGGCCTGGGGTTGTGGCTCAGCAGTAGAGCACTTGTCTAGTGCATATGGGACACTGGGTTTGATTCTCAGCACCATATAAAAATTAAATTAAATAAAGGTATTGTGTCCAACTACAACTGAAAAAAACAATATTCTTTTTTTTAAAAGTTCATGGGGCCCAGGGGGCCAGGGTAACTCAGTGGTAAAGCAAGTGTTTAGCATACACCAGGCCCTGGGATCCATTCCCAGCACCAAAAATTTAAAAAAAACAATGTTCAGATGCTCTTCAACTTATGATGGAGTGAAGTCCCAATAAATCTATAAAAAACTTAAAATATAAATAAAATTATTTTAATATGCCTAACCTACTGAACATCACAGTTTAACAATACAGCACATTGTAGAGTATTGCTTGTTTGCCATCATTGCCACTGTTCAGCATCTTGAGGATCACACTATATATGACTAGCTGGGGAGAAAATCCAAATTTAAAATTCAAAGCATGCTTTCTACTGATGCATATGGATTTGATACCATAAAAATTTGAAACATCATAAGTCAGGGACTATCTGTATCTTATATCTTTGCATCCAATATGTTCTTAGGAAAGTGGGTGGGTAGGAATTTGTGAAGGGGGAGAAAAACTCAAAGTACTGGATTACCTATCTCTGAACTCCAAAGTAAACTACAGATGGATTAGAAACGTGTGTATAGGATAACCATAAAATTAATAGATAAGTTAAAAGTTTTTATGATTTTGGAGTGATAAAATCCCTTCAAAGTCATCCCCCAATTCATGAGACACACAGCTAAAGACTGATGAATTTGACCCTATCTAGATGTTAGAAATTTCTAAACAGCAAATATACAAGAAATGTAAAAGATGATCAAATGACAATATTAAAGTGAGAAAAGTATTTATAATATAATAACAATGGGCTTATTTCCTTTATACAGGATTGATTCAACGTATCTTTAACACAAAGAATTCAAACTGCCAGGTGCAGCTGTGCACTCCTATAATCCCAGCAACTTGGGAGGCTGAGGCAGGAGGATTGTCAAGTTCAAAGACAGCCTCAGCAACTTAGCAAAGCTTTGTCTCAAAATAAAATATTTTAAAAAAAGTACTGGGGCTGGGCATGGTGGCACACACATGAATTCCCAGCAACTCAAGAAGCTGAGGCAGGAAGATGGGGAGTTCAAAGCCAGCTTCAGTAAAAGCAGGTGCTAAGCAACTCAGTGAGACCCTGTCTCTAAATAAAACACAAAATAGGGCTGGGGATGGGGCTCAGTGGTTAAGCATCACTGGGTTCAATCCCCAGTACCAAAAAAGAAAAAAGACTACAACCTAATATGTAACTTAAATGATTTGTTAATAAATGTATACTAGTATACCATGCATCACCCTTCAGTTTCTTAAAACTTAAAAAGGTTGTTAATAAGCCAGGCATGGTGGCAACCTTATAACCCCAGCAACTCTGGAGACAAGGCAACAGGATCTTCAAGGCCAGACTCAGCAACACACAAATGTTATCAACAATTAAGTGAGATTTTATCTCAAAATAAAAAATAAAAAGGCTAAGGACATAGAACAGTGGTAAAGTGCCCTGGGTTCAAAGAAAACCCAAAAGAATATACAAAAGATTCATAGTAACAGAAATGAGTGTCCTATAAACATATAAAAAGATTATTACATCTCAAAAATTCAAATGCATGCTAATTAAACAAGGATATTGCCTTTAATATGTAAAATTAGTAAAGATACAAAAGATAGATAGGAGCCATTGTTGATGAGACTATTAGAATATGAGTACTCACAAATAAGGGTGCTTGACAGGCAATTTGAAGGTGCCAATATAAGTTTTTCTTTTATTACAAGCAGAAGTTGCATTTACAGGACTCTGTTCTACTGAAATACACACACACAATATATATATATATATATATATATATATATATATATATATATATATATATATATATATCACATATGTTTGTTTTATTTTTGCAGTATTGGGGATTCTACCTCTAAGTTACATCCTCAGCCTCAAAATATTTATATGCAAACAAAGATGTCCAAGATTAATATTAGCAAAAAATAGGGGAGACAGCCCTAAATGGCCCGTATTCCTGGAACATAATAATGGTAGAATGACAGATGTACTACCAGGTGATGTTGCTTATCATAAAAATTACTCCAATGGGTAAACAAACTGCATCTGGATTGGGAGGGCTACAGAGAGGTAAATAAATTGCTACACGTATTCTCTGGAACTGCCATGAAAAGATTTTAGAGACATATAAGGATATCTGGAATATTTTTTTGTCAAAATGCAAAAAGCAAATTGCAGAAGATGGATTTGGAGCATATCTTAATTAATAATAATCCATGCATAATTTTGTGTTTTTCATAACGAATATTTAAAAAACAAAGACCAAAAAATACCTAGAAGGCAAAGAATTATCAGAAGGGCTGGCAGTTGTTTCATTTGTTAGAAAGCAACAGTAAAGTTGGGATGAACATAAGCCCTGTTTTCCTAGGGATTTGTCCCTTACCTGACACTAGGGATGGTAAACATCTTTTCATGTAGCATTCCTTTTTTTTGGCACTGAGGACTGAACCCAGGGGCATTTAATCACTGAGCCACATTCCCAGTCCTTTTTTATATTTTATTTTGAGACAGGGTCTCCCTGAGTTGCTTAGGGCCTCACTATGTTGCTGAGGCTGGCCTCCAACTGGCAATCCTTCTGCCTCAACCTCCAAAATTGCTGGAATTACAGGCATGTGCCATCACAACCAGTTGGCATTTCAATTTTTCCTTATAAAGCACCTGTCCTATCTTTTCTACCACATTTTTGCCTTTTCTCCCCTTATCATCATTTTACATTTTCTGTATATTAATCCTCTGTATATAATATGCACTAAATCCTAAGCAACTTTGCAAGAGCCTGTCTCAAAATAAAAAGGACTGGGGATGAGGCTTCTATCAGCTTCAAATATGTCTTTTGACTACATAAGATTTAAAATTAAAAAAAATATTTTTAGTTGTAGATGGACACAATACCTTTATTTTTTTTTAATTTAGTTTTTAATGTGGTACTGGGCATTGAACACAGCGCCTCATGCATGCTAGGCAATCACTCTACCACTAAGCCACAATCCCAGCCCAGATTTAACCTTTTTTAAAATATTTATTTCTTAGGTGTAGTTGGACACAATACCTTTATTTTATCTGGGGTCATGGCTCAGTGGTAGAAAGCTCACCTAACGTGTGAGGCACTGGTTTCAATCCTCAGCACCACAAAAAAGTAAATAAAGAATGGGCTGGGGTTGTGGCTCAATGGTAGAGCACTTGCCTCACATGTGTGAGGCACTGGGTTCAATTCTCAGCACCATATATAAATAAATAAATAAAATAAAGGTCCATCAACAACTAAAAAATTTAATAAATAAATAAAACAAGGTATTGTGTCCATTTATAACTAAAAAAAATTAAGTGTGTACTCCCCAATATGTATGATAAACCAAGTAAAAACAAATGATAAACCAAGAAAAAAATACAACATATGACAGAGGTCTTACTTAAGTTAACAAAGAGTTGGTATCTAGCAATCAAATTAATCCCATGACCAAGAGAAAAAGAGGTAAATGACAAGAATAAACATTTGAAAGAAAAAAAGCACAAATGGCACTTTAAAATATGAAAAGACACTCAGTTGAAGTAACACAACTGAAATGCACTACTCTTTTTCTCCCTCACAATGACAAAAGTCAAAAGCATTGGAATAATACACAGTGATTGGCCATATTTGGGAAAAGGCATCATATTGTTGCTAAGAGTGCAAATCTATGCATCCTATTTGGAGGGCAATTCGACCGTTATGAATCAAAATTCAAGACACACATAACTTTGATCTAGAAACCTCACTTCTAGAAAGTTATCCTACAGATGAACTCACATGCATACAACAGGAAAGTAAATGAATATTCACTGCTACATTATTTACAGTAGCAAAAGACTAGAAATACCTTAAATGTCCTCCATTAGGAGAAAGTATATAAATAATAGTATATCAAACCAGTTGAATATCAAGGCTTTTCTTTTTTTAAATGAGGTTCACTAGTTTTAAACACTGGGTGACTTTAACTCCCACAGGATATTTGGCAATGATTAGAGACATTTTGGTTCTCAAAAAACTAGGAGGGCCAGGTGCTGTGGCTCATGCCTGTAATCCCGGCAGCTCAGGAGGCTGAGGCAGGAGGATTTCAAGTTCACAGCCAGCTGAGGCAACTTAGTGAGGCCCTGAGCAACTCAGTGAGACCCTGTCTCTAAATAAAACATAAAAAAACTGGCTGGGGATGTGGCTCAGTAGTTAAGCGTTCAATCCCTGATACAAAAAAAAAAAAAAAAAAAAAGAAAGAAAGAAAACCCTAGGAAGTCTGGGCACAGTGGCACATGCTTGTAATCCCAGCAGCTTAGAAGGCTGTGGAAGGAGGATTGCAAGTTCTAGGCAAGTCTCAGCAATTTAGCAAGGTCCTAAGCAACTTTGCAAGATCCTGTCTCAAAATAAAAAATAAAAAGGACTGGGGATGTGGCTTTGTGGTTAAGCACCCCTGGGTTCAATCACCAGTACCTAAAAAATGAGAAAAATAAAGAACCTGAGAAGGGGGTTCTACTGGCATGTATCAGATACAGGTATGGAATGCTACTACACATGCTGTAGTATATGGGACAGCCCACACAACAAAGAATAATCTGAACCAAAATGCCAATAGTGCGGGCTGGGGATGTGGCTCAAGTGGTAGAGCACTCGCCTGGCATGTGTGCGGCCCGGGTTCGATCCTCAGCACCACATACAAACAAAGATGTTGTGTCCACCCAAAACTGAAAAATAAATAAATATTAAAATTCTCTCTCTCTCTCTCTCTCTCTCAAAAGAAAAAAAATGCCAATAGTGCTGCAGTTGAGAATCCCTGGGACAGACTATAGGCAAGTGAAAAGAAATGATCATTAAGAAAGGATACCTAGGGGGCTGAGAGTGTAGCTCAGTGGTAGAGCGCTTGCCTAGCAAGTGTGAGGTCCCTGGGTTCGATCTTCAGCACCGCATAAAAATAAATAAAATAAAGGCATTGGGTCCACCAACAACTAAAAAATAAATATTAAAAAAAATTTAAAAGTCCTTATAGAAAAAGAAACCCATCACAAATTTATTACCTCTTAAAAAAAAAGAAAGGATATCTAGGATAAGAATATTCTTGAATTTGTAAAGAAAGAGAAGGAACTATAAAAGATCCATATACTGAGATAAATATGCATAATGTGATCTCTAGAAGAATGTATGAAAAATGAAAG
Organism: Marmota flaviventris; assembly: GCF_047511675.1. Lineage (NCBI taxonomy): Eukaryota > Metazoa > Chordata > Mammalia > Rodentia > Sciuridae > Marmota > Marmota flaviventris. The sequence continues at coordinate 38,783,338 of NC_092518.1, forward strand.
AGTCGTAGAGAAGGGGTTAAGAAGGAGAATTATTTTTCTTCTTTTGTTGAATAAATCTTTTGGTTTAAAGTTTTGCCTTGTGTATTTGTTGCTTTAAAAATGTTCAATTCATTTTATTAAAGTTCTATTCAGAATATTTTTAGAACTCCAGCACCCATATTCTTAATTGAAACTGGTCTATAATTTTCTTTTTATACTGTCTTCATCAAATGTAAGGTTAAGTGGTTTCATAAAATGAATTGGATGCCTTTTCATGGTTAATAGCCTGGAAAATCAGAACACTAAAATTATCTGGTCTTTAAATTTAGTGAAAGGAGTAATTATGAAAGATTTGGGAGAACAAGTTTAAAATTTGAGTCCCTTTTAGTCAAAAATCTGATTTCTAGGTTTAACCTCCATAAATACTTGGATTGCTTAGCAAATAGATTAATAGGAAGTTGTTCATGAGGCACTGTTTATGACACTAAAAGAAAATTTTAAACCTAAATATCTATGAATAGAGAAATAATGAAACGATACATCTATACTATGAAACAGGAATTGAAATATGCTTATTTATGAATATTGACAAGGAACACCACAATGAATATAATTAGGAGGAAAAAGAAAGATGGGTTTAGGCGTGTGATGTCATTTTTTGTAAAAAGATACAAAATTATATATAATATATTAATTATATTATTAATTATTAATTATTATTATTAAATATATTATTAATTTATATATTAATCAACTTGATATAAATGCATCTATGCCACAGTATCACCATATTGTTAACAGTGAACATCTCTGAGGAAGAATGTGGTACTAGTGGGAGAAGACACAAACATTTTGGCTATTAGTTTTTTGGGTTTTTTTTACATACACATTAAAAGCTTTCACATGCATTTACATTTATTATCTTTTTTTAGGGGATACCATGGATTGAACTCAGAGGCACTTGACCACTGAGACACATCCCCAGCCCTATTTTGTATTTTGTATTTTATTTAGAGACAGGTCTCACTGAGTTGCTTAGCATCTCGCTTTTGCCGACGCTGACTTTGAACTTGCAATCCTCCTGTCTCAGCCTCCCAAGCTGCTGGGATTACAGGCTGTGCCATCACACCTAGCTACATTTATTATCTTAAAAGTTAATTAAAATGATCTAGAAGTAAAAAGAGGGGGAAAAGTAAAATGATTCTATGATTTATCTCCTCCTCCTCCTCCTCTTTCTTATTCTTCTTCTGTGCTGGGATGGGACCCATGACCCCATGCATGCCCATGTATCGTACTACTGAGTGACATCTTCAGACAAATCTATGTATTTAAACAACTTTCTCTGAGAAGGGAAAATTGATGCACAGTTCTCAGAGAAACAAGTAGAATGTGGTTTAGTTTCCTGCCTTTCTCCTGGTGACTGTAAAGACTAGAGAAATCTGAGGTAGATAATAGGTTGGGTAGAAAACAGCCAGAAAAGAGGGGATAACTGATTTGTTCGAGTTTACTATAGAGAGTCTGCAAAGTTGCTCAAGTTCATGAGAAGACAAAGCATGGTTAACTTGGGGATTCACCCAGAACAAAGTCATCCTGTTCTGCTCTGGACAAAGGATAGAGGTGCACAAAGACAGAATCAGGGGATTCAAGATCAGTAGGTACAGCCATGAGACCAGCTAGAGTAATAACAATCAGCCTTGCACCTGGAATGAATGATCCGGAAACATGATCTGGTAGTTCTAGCCTATTCCTTGGGACTCTGTGAAGATGCAGGTTTTGTGCATGAAATTTTGTTTACTTTATGAGACGGATGTATGTCTTCTATTTAAAGATACCTCCTCTATCTCCACAATTTTATTCTAAGAAATTTATCCTAATAAAACAATCATAAATGCATAAAAAGGTGAAGAATGTTACTGTAGTCATTTCCACCATTCAAAAATTTGGAAGCAACTGAATGTTCAGCAAAGGATACTGTTAAAATTATGACAGATACCAAAACAAGTATGCTGCACAGGTTTGAAGAATTCTAGGGAACTTTGATTTTAGTGCTTAATATGTTTAAAGGCAAATTACAAGAAGAAACAGCACAGTGTGATCCCATTTGTGTTAAGCAATATGTGCATGTACAAGATCCCAAACACATTATTGAAATATTAGCAATGGTTAGCTTTCAGTGTTTGTTTCAATTTTCGTCTTTTCTCTACTTGTATTCTCTCATTTTTGACAATGGAAACTAATTACTAGCCAAATAAAAGTTTTAAAACACTTAACATTAGTTATTATCACACCAACCCTAGAGGTGAAAATGCCCTCAGCAAAGTGTGAATGAGAAGGATCCCTTGATGTGTTTCAGCAGAAGGAGACTAAACAGGGAGCCCGGAGGGTGGCTGCAGCGGGTGGGTGGGTCACAGTCCAGAACTGTCCATTCCATGGGGAGCTGAAAGCCTTCCTGGCCCTCCACTCTTCACTGGTCCATCACCATCTATCCCTACCCTGTCACTTTCTCCTTTCACACCACTGGCATTTGGATTGCCATGCTCTTCCTTGTTGCGCAGTTTTCCAAAGAAAGTTCCAGCAAGGAGCTCCAGTGCAGAGTAACCATCCTACACTGCAATAGTCACTATGGCAGCATCAGGACAACAGGGTCAGCCCTGGGGAGCTTAACAAGGCACCTTCTCAGGCCATTATCGAAAACATCAGAAAGAGCAACAGAACTGGATGACAGCATGCTTGGAGACTGCTCTGAAATTCCAAACTCTAAAAATATACTTCTGCACTCTGGTCAGGATGGAGGGAGATTCAGCATGTACCCCAGAAGCAGTATTAGTAGAGCCACTATCGAAAACAGTACAGCGGTTTCTCAAAAACTAAAATAGAACTACTATAGGATCCGGCTATTCCACTGCTGGGTATATACCCAAAGGGAACAAAGTTAGCATGCAAAACAGATACCTACATATTCATGTTAATTGCAGCACTATTTATATTAACCAAAATATTTAAATAGTGTAGGTGCCCATCAATGAATGAATAGATAAAGAAAATATGGTCTGTATACACAAGGAGTATTATTCAGCCATAAAAAGAATAAAATGCTGCTATTTTCAGCAAAATGGATGGAACTGGAGGATATATTGTTACATGAAATAAGCTAAAGACAGAAAGACAAGGATGGCATATTCTTTCTCATATGTGAACACCTAAAAGGAAGGAAAAAAGGCTCAACCTGGAAGTAGAAGAGTAATTAACTGATTAAGGACTGAGGGGAAAGGGTGCTAGTGTAATAGTTGTCTTCCCAATGTAACAACTTCTCCTTTATAATTGAAAAATTTAAAGACCCAGTCTTGTTAACCCATGTTTTAAGTGTTTCTCCACCTTAGCTTCCCATAGGCAATCAACTCATGCTGAGAATGGAAGCTGAATGGAAATTGGCCCCCTACCCCTGGCCTCTTGTCCCAAGAGGATACCATCAGGACCTGAAAATCCAGATATGTAACCTCACACAACCAGGTACTTAAGCATACATATATCTCAGCCTCACCCTGTCCCACCCCAGTCCCACTTGTTGTTCCTCTATTTAATACTGATTCTTTTGTGAGCTTAAGGGAAGGCAGATTAGCTGTCCTTGCAGTTTGGTAACACAGAATAAACAAATTCATTTTATTTCTATCATTTTTTTCTTTTAATTATTTTCTGTACTAGAGATTGAATCCAGGGCCTCTTGTGTGCCAGGCAAGCACTCTACTACTGAGCTACATCCCCAGCCCTTTCTATTTTATTTTGGGATGGGGCATTGCTAAATTGCTGAGGCTGACCTTGAACTTTCAATTCTCTTCTTTCAGCCTCCTGAGCAGCTGAGATTGTAAGCATGAGTCAGCTGGCTCATTTTTCTTTTTTTATTCTTTTTCTCTTACTCTTGATATCAGTGGGTGATTGAATCCAACCCATTTGGACCACCAGAGCCAAGCCTCTGACCAGGAACCCTAGTAACAATGTTAACACAGGGACAGGGCAGGGATAAAAGGGTGGTTGGGTATGATCAATACATGCATGTATAGAAATATCACTACGAATCCCATTAATTTATGTAATTAATATGTCAATAATAAAAATAAAATGGAATCAAACTATGATAAGAAAGTGTTTTTGAAAATAAGGGTCCATCCACAGATGAATGAATAAAAAAATGTGGTATACATGCCCAAACTACATACATATGCATGCACACAGTGGAATGTTATTCAGCCTTAAGAAAGAAGAAAATCAAGGCTGGGGATGTAGCTCAGTGGCAGAGTGCTTGCCTAGCATGCGTGAAGCACTAGGTTTGATCCTCAGCACCACATAAAAATAAACAAATAAAATAAAGGCATTCTGTCCATCTACAACTACACACACAAAAAAAGAAAGAAAATCCTACTTTTTGCCACAACACTGATGGAGGTGGAGGATATTATGTTAAGTGATATAAGCCAGACACAGAAAGACAAATATCACATGATCTCACTTATATGGAGAATATTAGAAAGAGAAAAAGTCAAATATACAGAGATAAAGAACAAAACACTTTATAGCTTGGTGGGAACAGGAAATGGAGAAAGGTAGATCAAAGGATACAAAGTAGCAGATATATAGGATGAACAAGTCTGGAGATCTAAGGTGCAACATGGGGACTACCATTAATCCAACCACATTGTAGTAAGGATTTTTGTTAAATAAGATTTTAGCTGCACTTGTCACAAAAGTAACTATGCAACTATGTGGATGATAGATATATTTATTTGCTTTACTATAGTAGTAATTTTACTATCTATATTCCAAAACATCATGTGGTAAACCTCAAATATATACAATGAAGTTAATTTAAAACCTTAATTTTTTATTGTAAAATAAGAGTGATTTGTATTTTGGGTATCACTACTTTACTTTGATCCCATAGTTTTTGTTGTTGTTGGTGGTGGTGGTGGTGGTGGTGGTACCGGGGATTGAACCCAGGAGCACTCAACCACTGAGCCACATCCCCAGCCCATTTTATATTTTCTTTAGAGACCGGGTCTTGCTGAATTGCTCGGGGCTCTGCTAAATTGCTGAGGCTGGCTTTGAACTCACAATCCTCCTGCCTCAACCTCCGGAGCTGCTGGGATTACAGGTGTATGCCACTGCACCCAGCATGGATCAGATAGTTTTTGCTAATAGTGTGACTTGCAATGAACATCTGCTTTTCTATGCTTGAGATCCTGGGCCATACTATGTAGTTTGACTCTAGTGGCTGCAGACTGAGTAGCTAAAGCTGGTCATATGGGCACTGCATGCCTCTGTGACTGACCTTCAATAAAAACCCTGATTCAAAGCCAGCCCCAGCAATTTAGCGAGGCTCTGAGCAATTTAGCAAGACCCTGTCTCTAAAGAAAATATAAAAAGTGATGAGAATGTGGTTCAGTAGTCACATGCTCCTGGGTTCAATCCCTGGTACCAAAAAATAAAAACAATTTTAAAAAAATAAAACCCCTGATGCCGAGGATTGCTAGCTGACAACATTTTGCATGTATTGTTATACATTGTTTCTGGAAGAATTCAGCACTGTCCATATGACTCCACTGGGAAAAAACAATTGGTATTTTGTGCCTAGTTTCGCCTGGACTTGGCCCATGCACCTTTTTCCTTTGCCAATTTAAATTTTCATACCTTAATTTTAATAATCATAAATGTGCATATAATGCCTCAGAAGGGCTCAAAAAACTGTTATACTCAAAAAATTTAAAGAATATAATTCTCTAAATCTTTCTGGGAATCATCAAGCCTGAGAGTGGTCTTGGGGACCCCTAACACCCTATGATAGTTAGGTTGGCACACAGTCTGCAGTTTCTTTCAACCATCTCAGTGAGGTGGATCTTTTAAAAACCTGTTGGACTCTGTCCTCAGCAGTGCACTTTTATGACATTTGTCAGAAAGTTTCAGACCTAAGCAGTGGCAACAGAGAGCACAATTGTTTTTTTCCCACAGGAACAGGGGTCCTGAATAATTGCTGTGGGTGTGAATTGGGTCATACCTACTACAGCAGCAGCATGGTGTTCTCCTGAGGGTTCCCAGTACCTGCCTCTTCCTGGAGATTTTCCTGTTATGAGTGTGATGACAGGTCCATCAGGTAATGCTCTGATGATGTCCCACTTTTTGAACTGTGTGATTCCAGTAGAGAAGGGAAGGCCTGCTGCCAGTGCTCATCTCCTGGTTGGACAGCATTTCTCCCTCTGTGGCTGCCCCTGTGAATTTTCATAGGCAGGAGAGTATCTAAATTGAATAGAGCTGGTATAATCACAAATGAAGGCCCTTTCCTCATTTTGTGCTAGTCTCTTTTCTATTTTTATTTTTATTTTTGTAGTACTGGGAATTGAAGCTAGGGGCGCTCTACCACCGAGTTACACCCCCAGCCCTTTTTTTTTTATTTTGAGGCAGGGTCTTGCTAAATTGCCAAGGCTGACTTCGAACTTGTAATCTTGCCTCATCCTCCTAAGTTGCTGATTACAGGCATGAGCCTCTGTGCCTGGCTTCTCTTCAGTCCTTTTTGTTCTAGTAGTAAAGCCTTATGTGAAAGTCACTGTCTCATAGGATTTTAACAATTGTTTGTCCAGATGTCTTTTCAAAAGGCAACTTTTGCGATGATACTGATTAATGCAATGAAAGTGTTCCTTACACACAAATATATTTTTGCACTTCTTCCTGTTTTAATTAACTGCATGAATTTCCTGTTGGTTAATAAGGTGTGAATCACAAAACAACATTATTTTTAAATATTTTTTAACTTGTAGATGGACATAATACCTTTATTTTATTTATTTATTTTTATGTGGTGCTGAGGATCAAACCCATTTGTACTCTTTACTTCTAGGGGTTCCACTTCTTTGGATTTCACATATAAGAGAGATCATACAGTATTTAACTTTCTATGTATAGCTTATTTCATGTAGCATAAATCTTCCAGATTCCTTTTCCCTTAGACACCATAAATCAACCTCTGCATTGTCACATTTTGTTTCTGAAATAAAATGGAATCATGGCTTGTGTACATAGATAAACTATCTAGATATCAACTAGGGACTGTATAGAATCTAGATTCACTGTGATGTACAGGTAATAATACTAGTAAAATATATATAGTAGGAAAAATAATGCACCATAAAAAGTAAGAATACAACTATAAATAAAACTAGGAAGGTTGTTCATCATATATATAATAAAAAATAAATATATGATAGCCCTGAATGTATAGTTGATACTGTAAAAACCAAACTATCCCTAAACCTAATCCATGAAGTTAAGGCAATTTAAATGGATATCCAAAATGGGATCAGAACCTTTAGTAAAATTTTACATTTTAATTGGCAGAAGTAAAATAAGAGCAGCCAAGAATATTTTGAGGATAAAGTAACAAGGGATAATTCATCCTACAAGATAGGGACTACTTTATAAGCTATTGTATGTGAAATAATGTGACATGGAGCAGATTTAAAGAGATGACTGATAAAGATTTTTAAATGCTGTTCTGGGGCTGGGGCTCAGGGGTAGAGTGCTTGCCTAGCATGTGTGAGGCACTGGGTTTGATTCTCAGCATCTCATACAAATAAATAAATTAAAAAAATAAAGATACATTGACAACCAAAAAAAATGTTTAAAATATTAAAAGAAAGACTTTAAAATGCTGAATCAGCATCAAGCATATAGAAGATTACATGTCTGAAATTTAGCTAAGGAAAATATGAAAACATAAGAATTTGAGAGGGGAACTTGCCTTATTATGCAAAGTTTTTTTTTTAAAAATATATCTACTTAATACTAGGTTATGGTGATTAACAAAATAAAGACAGTAGAAGGCAGAATTACATGTGTATCTTCATATATGTGGAAAATATTCTGTAACAAAGATGTTTCCAGTTTGTAGAAATCAACAAGGATACTATGATGTAAACCTATTTATAAGGGGAAAAATATCTGAATACCTATATCACACCATGTCTCCACCAGTACAGTATCAACAAAAGATCTTGAGTAGGGGCAACTGGAGATGGAGTAAAATACAGAGACAAAGAAAGCACAGATTCATTTTTAAGCAGAGCTGGGCCCTCTGATGGAGGAACAGTGGCCCAGAAATAGCTGTGCAAGTTTATTATATAAGGTCTCATAATCAGGAAGTTAAACTATAGGGGCATTATAAATTGTTTAAGGCTTGCAAGTTATTAAGAGGCTTCTTTGTGCACTAAAAGTTACAGATCTAGAAACATTTTTGTAACTATCCTGCTGTTAACAGTGTTAAGAATTTCCTGTGACTATCTTGCAGTACCCAGAAAACCCATTGAACTGGAACATCTGATAAATATTAGTGTCACAGCCAAGTATCAAGGCTGTTCACATCCTTGCCTTTTGGCAAAGAATGTTTCCCAAACTTGGCTTTTGCCTACAGTGCAGGATCAACCAATAACCGGAGTTCATCTGCTCTCCACAATATCATATACAATGACAAACTCCAGAAGGATTAAATTGAATATGGGAAACAATAAAATATCATAATAATACACAGGAGAATATTATATAACCTTGTGGTGGTGGATAAACAAGGAGGTACATAAAGTAAGTCCTAGACCTCATCAAAGATATTTTAAGGAGCTGGGCTGTAGCTCGGTGGCAGAGCGCTCGCTTAGCATGTGTGAAGCCCTGGGTTCCATCCTCAGCACCACATAAAAATAAATAAATGAAATACAGATATTGTGTCCATCTACAAATAAAAAAAAATTACATTTTAACCAACAATATAATATACACCTTAAAATATCAAAGACAAACTATAGACTGGGAAAAATTTTGCAAAAATTTTGGTAGGGATTTGATATCTCTAATAAACAATATCCATCCATACAAAAAGGGACAGGAGGTGAAGAGGTAAGTGACAAAACAAGAAAAATGGTGTAGCTATTTTACAATTAGTTTTGTTTTTCTTTGGAATGAAATGCCACAAAGATATAATTTCAAAGGGATAGAAAGTCCATGTTTATGAGGGGGGAGTGTGATTAATTCCATATTCATATCTTCAACCTAGATTTTTTTTAAAGAAAAACCATTCCATGGGCCTGGGGTTGTGGCCCAGTGGTAGAGTTCTCACCTAGCATGTGTGAGGCACTGGGTTCGATTCTCAGTACCACATATAAATAAAATATTGTGTCCACCTAAAACTAAAAAATAAATTTAAAAAAATATTTTTAAAAAAACATTCCAATTATAGCTTTTTTAGTTGTTCTTTTTAGTTTTACATGACAGTAGAATCTATTTTGATATATTTACTCAAACATGGAGCATATCTTATTCTAATTAGAATCCCAGTCTTGTGGATGTACATGATATTGAGATTCACTGTGGTGTATTCACATATGTACACAGGAAAGTTATGTAGGATTCATTCCACTGCCTTTCCTATGCCTATCTTCCTCCTTTTCCTTAATTCCCCTTTGTCTAATCTGATGAACTTCTACTCTTTCCTTCCCCCTTTATTATGGGTTAGCTTCCACATATCAGAAAGAACATTTGGCCTTTGGTTTTTTTAGGGATTAATATATTTCACTTAACATGGTAGTCTCCAGTTCCATCCATTTACCAGCAAAATAACCATAATTTCATTCTTCTTCATGGCTGGGCAATATTCCATTGTGTATATATACCACATTTTCTTTACCTATTCATCTGTTGAAGGACACCTAGGTTGTTTCCATACCTTGGCTTTGTGAGTTGAGCTGTAAACATTGATATGGCTGCATCACTGTAGTACGTTAATTTTAAATCCTTTGGGTATAGACCAAGGAGTGGGATAACTGGGTCAAATGGTGCTTTCATTCCAAGTTTTCTGAGAAATCTCTATATTGCTTTCCAGAGTGGTTGAACCAATTTGCAGTCCTACCAATAATGTATGAAAATACTTTCTCCGCACATCCTCGCCAACATTTATTATTGCTTGTATTCTTTATAATTGCCATTCTGACTAGAGTAAGATGGAATCTTAGTGCAGTTTTAATTTGCATTTCTCTAAAATTGCTAGAGATGTTGAACATTTTTGCATATATTTTTTGACCATTTGTATGACTTCTGTGAAGTGTTTGTTCAGTTTCTTTGTCCATTTATTGATTGGGTTATTTGTTTTTCTGGTGTTAAGTTTTTTGAGTTCTTTGTATAAACTGGAGATTATTGCTGTTTCTGGGGTGCAGCTGGTAAAGATTTTCTCCCATTCTATATGATCTGTGTTCACATTCTTTTTATGTTTTTTTTTAAGTTGTAAATGAACACAATACCTTTATTTTATTTATTTATTTATTTTTATGTGGTGCTGGGGATCAAACCCAGTGCCTCATGCATGCTAGGCAAATGCTGTACCACTGAGCCACAATCCTAGCCCCTGTGTTCACATTCTTGATTGTTTTCTTTGCTGTGAAGAAGCTTTTTAGTTTGATATCAGCCCACTTGTTGATTCTTGATTTTACTTCTTGTGCTTTAGAAGTCTTGTTGAGGAATTTTGTTCCTAAGCAGATACGATGGAGATTTGGGCCTATATTTTCTTCTAGTAGTTGCAAGGTCTCTGGTCTAATGCCTAGGTCCTTGATCCACTTTGAGTTGAGTTTTGTGCAGGGTGAGAGGTAGATTTTTTAAAAATATATTTTTAAAATTGTTGATGGACCTTTATTTTATTTATTTTTATGTAGTGCTGAGAATCAAGTCTAGTGCTTCACATATGCTAGGCAAGTACTCTACCACTGAGCCACAAACCCAGCCCAAGATAGGGATTTAATTTCATTCTACTATGTATGGATTTCCAGTTTTCCCAGCACCACTTGTTGAAGAGACTGTCTCTTCTCCAGTGTATATTTATGGTGTCTTTGTCTAGTATGAGATGACTGTATGTATGTGGGTGTGTCTCTGTGTCTTCTATTCTGTTCCATTGGTCTTCAATTCTATTTTTTTTGTGCCAATATCATGCCATTTTTGTTAGTATACGTCTGTAGTATAATTTAAGGTCTGGTATTGTGATGCTTCCTGCATCACTTTCCTCAATAAGGATTGCTTTGGCTATTCTGGACCTCTTATTGTGTCCTGTCTTCTACTGATTTGGGTGTTGATTTCTTCTTCTTTTTCTAGGGCTTTGAGATGTAATGTTAGATTATTTATTTCATGTCTTTCTATTCTTTTAATGAATGAGTTCAATGCTATGAACTTTCCTCTTAGAACCACCTTTATAATGTTCCAGAAATTTTGAGGTTTTATATCATTATTCTTATTTATCTCTAAGCATTTTTTTTTATTTTACCCCTGATTTCTTGTGCTATCCATTCATCATTCAGTAATATATTATTTAGTATCCAGTTATTAGAGTAGCTTCTATTTTTTATCTTTTCTTATCAAACTCTAATTCCACATTTCTAATTGTTTACTGCACTTTTAATCTTGGAAATCTAATTCATACCTCTAATCTTTTTTTTTTTTTTAAGATCCAGTACTGTGGATGCTATCTCAATGGTAGAGTGCTTGACCAGCATGTGTGAGGCCATGGATTCCATACCCAGCATCACACACACACACACACACACACACACACATCCAAATCCAAACAAATTCATCTTTTTTTTTTTTTTTTTTTTGAGTTCTAGGAATGGAACCCAGGGCCTTGTGCATGCTAGTCAAGTACTCTACCACTGACCTGCAACCACAGCCCCATGATACATATTTTAAAGTATATGTTCTTTTTTTAGAGAGAGAGAGAGAGAGAGAGAGAGAGAGAGAGAGAGAGAGAGAATTTTTTAATATTTATTTTTCAGTTTTCAGTGGACACAACATCTTTATTTTATTTTTATGTGGTGCTGAGGATCGAACCCAGCACCCCGCACATGCCAGGCGAGCGCGTTACTGCTTGAGCCACATCCCCAGTCCTATGTTCTTTTTTTAATACTGGGGATTTTACCTGGGGGTGCTTTACCACTGAGCTATATCCCTAGACCTTTTTATTTTTTATTTTGAAATAGGGTCTCAACAAGTTGCTTAGGGCCTCACTAATTTGTTCCAGTTGGCCTTGAACTTGTAAGTCTCCTGCCTCAGCCTCCCAAGTCTCTGGGATTGCAGGTATGCACCACTGCTTCCAGCCCAATGATCCTTCTCCCAACCCTTGCCCTATGACTCTCTTCCATCTGGATGTTCACCTGCATCATTTATAATAAAAGAATAGACTTTGTTTCCCTGAGTTTGTGAGCTGCTATAGAAAACTAATGGAACCCAAGGAGAGTGTCATGAGAACCTCAACTTAGCCAGTCAAAACCTGTGCTTATAACTGGCATCTGAAGTGGGGGAACAGTCTTATGGTACTGAGCCTTCAATTGTGGGGTCTGACTCTGTATCTCCAGGTAGATATCATCAGAAATAAATTGAATTATAAGACATCTAGGTAGTATACACTGAAGGATCTGCTGGAAAAGTGACTGTTTTGTGTGTGGGGAGAAACTCCCACATATCCAATGTCAGAAGTAATGTATCAACTGACTATGTAAGAAAGGCAAACATCTTAATTTTTCTCAGAATATTTTTTTTCTTTCTCAGAATAATCAAGATAATTAAAAACATGTTCACCCAAAACTTGTACTTGAATGTTCATAGTAGCATTATTCCTAATAGCTGAAAGTAGAAACAACCTAAATGAGCATCAATGAATGAATACATAAACAAATTGTGGTGTAGTCATGCAATAGAATATTACTCAACCACATAAAAGAATAAATAGATAAACACTACAACATGAGAAGTGAAAGAAGCCAGACACAAAAGACACATATTGTATGATTCAATTTATGTGAAATATCCATTATGGGCAAATCTATAGAGATATAAATTAGATTACTGTTTGCCTGGGACTGAGGGGAAGGAAGAATGGAGAATAACTGGTAATGAAATATTAGTTTTCTAGGGCTGCCAAAAGACAGTACCACAACCTGATGGCCTTATTCAACAGAAGGCCATTCTGAAGACTAGGAATTGGAGTGTGGCAGGCCTTCTACTCCAGGCTTCTCTCCTGGTTTCTGGAAGGTCCTTGGCTTGTGGCAAAACAGCATTAATTTTCACACAGTGTTCTTCGTGTGTGTGTGTGTGTGTGTGTGTGTGTCTATGTCTGTGTCCAAATTTTCCCATTTTATAAGGATACTAGTCATATTAAGAACCCACCCTACTTCTAAATGCCCTCACCTTCAATAATTGCATCTAGTATGTCAAAATACACTCAACTGTTATGTATACCTAAAAAGAACAAATAAAAAATTATAGTTACTAAGACACCATTTCCAAATAAGGTCATATTTTGAAGTACTGGGGGTTAGGACTTGAACATATGGATTGAGTAAAGATACAAGTGGGTATGGAGTTTCTTTTGGGAGTGATAAAAATATTTCAGGAATTGGATAGGGGGGATGGTCAATCAAAATTGTGAATATACTAAAAGCCTCTGAATTGAGCCCTTTGTAATGTTAAATGTTTTGCTATATGAATTATTTCAAAAAGATTTTAAGAAGTTACCTCAAATCCTTTCACAAGGTCAACTGTTTCAAGCTGGGGTACAGTGCCACCCCTCACCACATCTGTAGAATACAATCTCCCATAAGAACAGGGATTGTTGTATATTTTGTATTCCATTGCCTACAATACTGTTAGGAATATAGAAAATGCTCAATACATATTTGTTGAATGAATATGAAAGGGTTAAGGCAAAATACACCAAATTGGTGTTTTGAAGCTGAAATCACTTGAGGGACTGTAATTTTAGAAAGGACCATTTGGCTTGACTCTCCCTACAAGCAGCAGAGCACAAAGATTCTTTGGGGGAGGGATGTCCTTCACATACCAAGGCTGGAAAACAGCCTTGATTAGCAGAGACTGCTAATTGAGGATGCAGTGAACCTGAAAAAACAAACTCAGAAATAACCCTTATCTTCTACTAGCTTCCACATCCCCTCCCCAGATATCTCTTGGCAATTTACATCCCTAGAATTTACAACCCTATTCCAGATATCCATTTGTCCTGTCATTCCTTCACACATTTATTGTTCTTTGTCTAAAAAAACAAAGAACAGCAGGCCTTGGTTATTTCTGCAGACTTCACTCTCTTGGGAAGATCCTTGTGTATTTGTAAAATAAATAAAATAAATAGAGAAGAGCTCTTTCTCCCCTATAGATGCATGGAAGGTTTTTATAACTTTTCTTAAATTTTTCTATTTCAGAGGTAAATTAGTTTAAAATGTATTTCTTGAAACTAATCTGATTTTATATGCTATAGTTAGGACTTAGTCTCACAAAACAGATTCCTCTGTTTTCATAACAATTAGCATTATTTACTAATTTATTTTGCATTTGGTGTTTTACAAACAGGGTCAGTTTTTAAAGATTCAGGGACAACTGATCTATGCCTCAATTTTTTATAAGCACTACTCCATGCTTACATAATGTATACATGGAGACAGAAGTACGGATAGGAATTATGTTTGGCTAACTAGAAACTACTCTTACTACAAACATTTGATGAACTTAACCACCTTCTCTCTGATTTAGGAATCCTTAGTCTTTTATTCCACAAGCAAACATGGCCAGGGTGGGCTTGGAGCTAGTTTTGGCCAGAAGCAATTCAGTGCCCCCTCCACAATCCAAGCCCTTGAAAATCTTTGGGTCAAACCAGTGGCTCAACGGACTTCTTATTGCAGAAGTATTCTCATTGGAACCCCAGTAGATAGGGGATTATTCTAGATACAATTCAGGATCATTACTGCTCAGAGTTTTAAAAATGAAAATAGCATAACTCCTCACCCCTAAAAAACTGTCTCTCAGAATGACTCATTGACCATTTGACATATTCTTTATCTGTTAATCCTTTCTTTTAGCTTCTCAATTTCTCAACTGCTCTCTTGCCTATCACACAGCCTTGTGTTAGCTCTCTGTTTTTTTGGTAAAGTATCTGAGATAATCAACTCATAAGAAGAAGTGATTTACTTTAGCTCAAAGTTTCAGAGATTTCAGTTTGTGGTTGCTTGGCCACATCACTTTGGGCCTGTGATGAGGCAGAACATCATGGTAAGGAGTGTGTAGCAGAGGAAAGCTTCTCACCTCATGGCAGCTGAGAAGCAGAAATGAGCCAGCATCCTAATACATCCTTTAAGGGCATGCCCCCATTGACCTACTTTCTCCACGTAAGTCCAGCATAGAATTACCATATGATCCAGCTATTTCACTTCTGGAGATAAACACAAAAGAATTAAAAGCAGGAACTTGAGCAGATACACCATTTTTCATGGCAACATTATTTGCAATAGCCAAAATGTAAAAACAACCAAATGTCCACTGACAGAGGATGTGGTATATACATCTAGTGGAATGTCATTTAGCCTATAAAAGGAATGAGATTCTTTTCTTTTATTTATTTGTTTTTGGTAGCAGGGATTGAGCCCAGGGACACTTCATTACTGAGCCACTCCCCAGCCCTTTTTTAAAAAAAATTTATTTAGAGACAGGGTCTCACTGAGTTGCTTAGGGCCTCACTAAGTTGCCAAGGCTGGCTTTGAACTCACAATCCTCCTGTCTCAGCTTCCCAAGCCACTGGAATTACAGGCATGTGCCACCACATCCGGCAAGTAATGAAATTCCAATGCATGTCACAATATGGATAAGCTTTGAGGACACTATGCTAAGCGAAATGTCCATCACAAGGCAGCTTAGTGAGACCCTGTCTCGAAATAAAAAAAATAAAAATAAAAAGGACAGGGGTGGGGGTATATAGCTCAATTGACCATAAACAAAAGGGTTTATTTTGGGACTCTCTTCTAGTAATATATATGACTATACTATATCAGTGACATACTGGTCCTCTGGGTCTTTTGCATTTCCAAGTGAATTTGAGGATCAGCAAGTCAGTATCTACAAAAAATTCTGCTGGTGTTTTGACTGAGATTATGATGAATCTATATCACTTGGGGAGAACTCCTACTTTAATAATATTAAGCATGGGAATGCTTCTTAAATTACTTAAATCTGCTTTCATTTGTCTCAATATGTTGTAGAGTTTTATTTGGGGGGGAGTTTGTTTGTTTGTTTTGATACTAGGGATTGAACACAGGGGCACTTGACCACTGAGCCACATCCCCAGCCCTATTTTGTATTTTATCTAGAGACAGGGTCTCACTGAGTTGCTTAGGGCCTTGCTAAGTTGCTGAGGCTGGTTTTGAACTCACAATCATCCTGCCTCATCTTCCCAAGCCACTAGGATTACAGGTGTGTGTTACCATGCCCAGCAATATGTTGTAGCTTTAAGTGTACAATTCTTGCATTTCTTTTAAAAAACCTATTCCTATTTAATCTTTTTTATTATATTGTGAATGGAAATCTTTTCTTAGTATTTTTTAATTTTTCATTGCTATGACCCTGTATACTGTGAACTTGCTGAACTCATTTATTAGTTCTAATAGGTTTTTCTTGTGGGTTCCTTAGGTTTTACCATGTACAACATGTCATCTCACTGCCTTCTCACTTCCATTTTTGTTGCTGAGAAGTCATTGTGATTTCCTTGTGTGGAATGTGGTTCTTTTGTACCTGATGAGTTGTTTTGGTTTGTGTCTTTCACGATTTTCTCATTGGATTTTAATGGTTTCACTAGGATGCATTTAGGTATAGATCTCTGTGTTTATCCTACATGGTATATTCACTGAACTTATTGCTTATATAAATCAATGATTTTTATAAAGTTTGAGATGTTTCCAGTCATTATTTCTGAATAATAATAATTTTTCTTCCACTTTCTTTGTTTCCTGGTCAATTTCCAGAGTCCTAAAATGGTTCTTTTTTTCAGTCTTATTGGTTTTTATCATTTTTTTCCTTTTTCAGGTATTGGGGATTGAACCAAGGGGTGCTGTACCACTGAACTACATCCCCAGTCCTTTTTTTAAAAAAATTTATTCTGAGACAAAGTCTCGCTTAGTTTCAGAGGCTGGCCTTGAAGTTACCACCCTTCGGCCTCTGCATCCCAAGTCACTGGGATTATCAGTGTGCACCACCATGTGAAGCTATCATTGCTTTTAGAAGAGGGGATTTGTTCAGCTGGTCACTAAGGCATTCAAGAAGTCCCACCTATATAGTAGGTGGTTTTAATAACTAATACATCCATATCAAGTGGTAACCAAAAAGAGCAAAAAACGAAGAATGAGCAGTCCTGAGAAATAGCTGATTGTTAAAAACATTTTAAAGGCTATTTGATCTGAACTGCTCACCAGAAGAAGCATATCCTCAAACAAAGCAGTGTGGTGAGTAATATTTGCCTTTGTGATCTGGTAATTTTTCACAAGCTGTGTTATTGTAATCATCTTGCTAAAAAGAAGTTTTATAGTTCTATGTAATCATGTTGACTTGAATTAGCACTCACACAATAAAGTTGAACTGCACATTTTTTCTTTCCCCAGCAGATGGTGACATTTTATAGAATATGGATAAATTGTCTCAATGAACCAGTGATCTAACTAACTAAAATAGAATTGTCTCTTATTTCATTTCTCCTTTATCTACATCTTGAATTCTTTTACAAAAGACATTCATCAAGAGCAATTACAGGGGTGGGGTTGTGGCTCAGCAATAGAGTGCTCTCCTCACATGTTCGAGACCCTGGGTTCTATCCTCAGCACCACTTAAAAATAAATAAGTGAAATAAAGGTATTGTGTCCAACAACAACTAAAAAATAATCATTTTTAAAAAGAACAAATACAAAAACCATAAATAATAAAAACTAAAAAGTTTCAACTTCTTCAATACCTAGTTTGCATAATATATTTTCACCAGATATTTTCTTATTTGCCATTAGGTCACATCAACTTACCTATTTACAAAAATAGAACAGCAATAATAGAATGTTAAAATTGACAAATGTGTCTTTAAATAATGTCCACCTCTGGTTTCTCTTCATTCATTTCTTCCACAAAGGCCCCTCATTCTTCTTTGTTTCCCAAATTAGTTCTGAATTCTAGTAGTCCCCGCTATCTGAAGTTTCACTTCCTATGGTTTTAGCTACATATAGCCAACTTTGGTTTAAAAATATTAAATGGAAAATTCCAGAAATAAACAATTCCTACGTTCTAAACATTGCATGCTATTCTGAGTAATGTGATTAAGTCTTGTGTCTTCATGCTCTATCACTCCCTGAGTGTGAATCATTTCACTTCCCAGTGTATTCACACTGTACCTACCCATTTGTCATTTATTAGCCATCTCATTTATCAGATCAATGGTCATGATATGACAGTGCTTGTGTTCAAGTAACCCTTATATTACTTAATAATGTCCTCAAAGGGCAAGAGTAGTGATGATGGCAATTTGGATATGCCAAAAAGAAGCTGTAAAGTGCTTCCTTTAATTAAAAAGGAAAAAAAACCCTTTGACTTATGGAAATAAAAACATTGTATCCTGAGGTTGCTGAGATCTACAGTACAGTGAGATATTTTGAGAGAAATTATACATAGCTTTTATTATAATATTTTGTTGTAATTTTCTGTTTTATCAATATGTTGTTAATCACTTACTGTACCTAATTTATTACTTAAACTTTATCATAAGTATATATGTATAGGAAAAACCATAGTTTATATTGGTTTTGGTACTATCCACAGTTTCAGGCATCCTCTGGGGTTCTGGAACATATTTCCTATAGTTAAGGAAGACCACTGTACTTCCCCTTTCCCTTAAGTTCAATACATTAATATTTTCTATCTTATATCCTAGAGTGCAGTGTATAATTAAAATTCATTTTTAGATTCATGCAATTCATAATCACAGCTTAATATGTCAACTATATGGGGGGTATTTAATTCACTAGTTCAAACCTAACAGCTATTATATTTCAGGTTTTTTGTGAAGCTCACAGTCCTTCCAGCAGGGGACACAACCTCATAACAGTAAGGAGGTGTTTTCATGCACAAGGTTTAATGCATAAGCTTTCATGGGAACTCAGAAAAATGAATCATTAATTCTATCAAAAGAACTTTATATATGAACATGAAATCTGAGTGGGATATAATAGACTGAAATGTGAGCAAAAAGCTTTTCAGGCAGAATGAAGAACTGAAGTTCAATTTTAGAAGCATCAAACAATGCAGCATTTTTCTAAAACCCAGAAGTCTGATTAGAATACACAATATTAAGCGTACTGTGTTTCAACAGAACCAAAATGGAAGATGGAGGAGGAATAGGAAGGAAATGATGGGAAGTGAGTCTATAGAGGTACATTAGAGCCAGAATGTGAAAATTCTTACAAGGCATTCTAAGGAGTGAGAACGGCATTGTAAAAACACTTATGAGATATTCTAAAGAGTGTAGGCTTCATCCTCTTGGTCTAGGAGCCATCTTATAACAGTGTGTAGGCAATAGAGGATGGGAGTAGAGAGACCAATTAAGAGATAATGGGTCACACACAACTAAAAAGGAAAACCAAGCATATGTTCAAATAAGTAACAACCCCATCATTATGTAAAATTATTATGTACCAATAAAAATATGGAAGAAAAAAAGGAAAAGCAGGTGTGGATTATTGAATGGTTCTGTTTTAGGAGGGAAAGAAATACTGATGGAGGCATATATAGAAAACATTCAAGATGGGTATGGTGGCACATGCCTGTAATTCCAGCAACTTGGGAGGCTGAGGCAGGAGGATTCTAAGATTGAGGCTAGCCTCAACAATTTAGTGAGACCCTGTCTTAAAATAAAGAATAAAAATAAAAAGAACTGGGAATGTAGCTCACTGGTAGAGCATTTTTGGTTCAATCCCCAGTACAGAGAGAGAGACAGAGAGACAGAGAGAGGAAGTCTCACATGGTAAACTGTATGGACTAGGGTGACTGAATGTGATATCTGAGAAAAAGGGAGGAATACTAAAAAATGACAATGAGGTTTCATAATTCTGGCATCTTGGTTTTTAATTATCTTACCAGGGCATTATTCAAAACAGAAAATCTGGGCTGGAGTTGTGACTCAGTGGTAGAGTGCTTGCCAACAGCATGTGTGAGGCACTGGGTTTGATTTTCAGCACCACATTAAAAAAAAGAATAAATAAAATAATGGTATTGTGTCCATCAACAACTAAATTTTTTTAAAGTTTAAAAAACCCAGAAAATCTATGAAAAATAGTAGATTTTTAGAGTATTATAGAGGATTTGGCTTGGGAAAATATGAATTTGAGGCTCCTGGAGAGCATCCAGGTGAAGATACTGAGACATAATTGGGAATATGAGACTAATGGGAAGAGAAATCTGGAAATGATATTTAAGAGTCAACAATGTAAACTTATTGGGAGAGGCCATAGGAATTGAAAATTTCAGGTGGTTTAGTACAATAAGAAGAGAAATCCAGGGATAGAGCCTTAGGGTTCCCAGTATTTGGGATGAGATGACATCTATAAAGGAGATTAAGAAGGAGAAGCTTAAGAGGTGAGAAGGGAGGGAATGGAGTCATGTTTAAGGAGGAAAGATGGTGAGTTACTCCTCCTTTCATTGTGCCACCTCTGTCTTCATAGTATTCAATGATATCCTAACAATCTTTCTAGAATAATCCTTGGCCCACTGTGGCCAGAGCTTGGAAGCCTGTCCAGTCCTTAAACTATGAGAAATCCAATACATTATAAATGTGCAGAAGTGAAAATATTATGAAAGATGCTCTGACCTACACTGTGTCCTTAACTATTTTTTTTGTTAAGAAAAAGGTTGAAATGAACATGCTTAACAAAGAAAATTCCATCACAACTTATGGTTTCCTTTCCACAGGATAAATTATACATATTACAAAAAGGGGGAAATAATATGAAAAGTTGGAAAAATCCCTGTGAGAATTCACTTTTTGCCCAGAAAATATTTATTATTTTAGGTTTCTATTAGAAAAGCCAAAGGAACTTGATAAGTGTGCTGTCATTGGATTTCAACCAAAAGAATCACCATTTTTTAATATTTATTTTTTAGGTGTAGATGGACACAACACAATGCCTTTATTTTTATGTGGTGCTGAGGATTGAACCCGGGTCCCGCCTGTGCTAGACGAGCGCTTTACCGCAGAGCCACAATCCCAGCCCCTTCCTCTTTTTTAAAAATATTTTTTAGCTGTCAATGGACCTTTTATTTATTTATTTATATGTGGTGCTGAGGATTGAACCCAGTGCCTCACACATGCTAGGCAAGTGCTCTACCACTGAGCCACAATTCCAGCCCAGAATATTTCCTCTTTTGAAGAGGTTAGGGAGTATGGTGGATGCTGTCCAAATTTTCCTTCAGGAATAAAGGAAATGTTCCCCAGGTGCTGGGAGTGGTACTGCCAGCTGTCAGCTCTTTTAGGGATTGCCTTGGCTGAAAAGAGCTGCCTCACCCAAAGTCACATCCTTCTAGGAGTCAGCCTGCATTTCATAACTAAATGACATTGAGCCTGGCCCTCTCCCCTTGACTTGGGGACACCTCCAAATAGTCACCTCATCTTCAATGATTACCATGTGGTAGACTAAGCGAGATGTTGAACTTGAGTTGCTACCCAATTTTTCTCTGTGCCCAATTCTGCATCCTTCTCATCCTTTCCCTTCAAAGGGATGATTTCAAGGGCTCACCCCAATAAATCTGTGTGCTAATCTCCTTCTCAGAGCCTGCTTTCCAGAGATCTCAATCTATACCAAGGCTGAACTCACAGAGCTTGAACATGGGATTCAGGCACACCCTATGCCCATTTTCATCCACTTGATCTCAGAAACTCAGGACAATTTGGTGATTGGATTAAAACAGAGACCAGACCACCTGAGTTGTTAAAATTTGGTTTTTAAATTTACCTACAATAAAATTCACATTTTTATTTTATTTTTTGTTTTACTTAGTTACACATGACAGTATAATGATCTTGACATATCATACATTTGAATCAGATGGGGTATAATTTCTCATTTTTCTGAGTATACAGGTTGCAGAATCACATTGGTCATGCAGTCACGTATATACACACAGCAATAATAAAGTCTATTTTATTCTGCTGTCCTTCCTTTCCCCCCTTCCCCTCCCCTCCCCTCCCATCATTTCTCTCTACCCAAACTAATGTGACACACTTTTTTTTTCTTTTCCTAACATCGTCATACATGCATTCTGTATAATGATGAGGGTCTCCTTCCATCTTCTGTGCAATTCTCCTTCTCTCTCCCTTTCCCTCCCACCTCTCTTCCCTATCTAGAGGTAATCTCCTGCTCTTCCTCCCTATCCCATTTATATAAATACTCCATATATAAATGGAATCTTACAGACTTTGAACCTGGCTTCTTTCACACAGAGTAATGCATTTGCGATTCATTTATGTGGCTGTGTATATGAATAGTGAATTTCTGTTTATTACTGGATAGTATTTCATTGTACTGATCAATACAGTTTGTTTTTTTCATTCACCAGTGGAATCCCATTCAAGTTGCTCCCACTTTATAGCAATCATGACTGACACGTCTATGAACATTTGCATATTGGATTATATGTGAACACGAGTTTTGTTTCTTTGGGGTAAAAGTGTAGGCATGGAATTGATGGGTCATTCTGTAAGTGTATTTTTAATTTTACAAGAAACTGCCAAACTGTTTTCCAAAGTAGCTGAACCAGCAATGTATGAGTGTTCCAGTTGTTCAACCACCTTGTCAGCAGCTGGTATTGTCAGTTTCTGTCAGCTATTGTAAAAGGTCTGTTAGTGGTATTTTATCGTGGCTTCAGTTTGCATTTAACTGTTGGTATTGAGCATCTTGTTCATGTCTTTATAGGCATCAGCCTATGTTTGGTGCAGAATTGTTCAAATTGCTTACCCGTTTTTATACTTAGTTGTCCATTTCCTCATTGTTTCAAGAATTCTTTGTTCTAGGCACAAGTCTTTTGTCAGATGTTATGGTTTAGATGTGAGGTGTCTCCCAAAAGCTCATGTGTGAGACAATGAAGGATTTTCAGAAGCAAAATGGATAGAGTATGAGAGTTATAACCTAATCAGTGGATTGATTGACTGCTGCGCTAGCTGGGTTGTAACTGTAGGCAGGTAGAATGTGGCTGGAGGAGGTGGGTCACTGGAGGTATGCCTTTGGAGATTATATTTTGTATCTAGTGAGTGGTGTTCTGTTTCCTGATTGCCATGTCCAAGTTGCTTTCCTCTTCATGCCCTTCTGCTATGATGCTCTGCCTTACCTCAGGCCCAGAGTATTGGAGTTGGCCTTGAGACCTCTGAAACCATGAGCTCCCAAATAAACTTTTTCTCCCTAAGATTGTTCTTGTCAGGTCTTTTGGTTACAGCTACAAAAATAGCTGACTATAAGATCATATTTGTTATTTGTAAGTAGTTTTCTACTAGCATATATCTTGCATGTTCATCCTCTTAAAAGCATCTTTTACAGAGCAAAGGCTTTTAATTTTCATGAAGTCCAATTTATCATTTTTACTTTTATGGATAGCACCTTTGATGTCATATCTAAGAGTGATTTGCCTAACCTCAGGGCAGAAAGATTTTCTTCTAAAAGCTATACATCTCACATAAATCTGTCCCCTCTTAGGTGAGTATGCAGAAAAGAAAGTGTGGGGAGTAGTACTCTGTGAGATTGGTGGATAGCATTCTGAACAAGTGGCTGGAAAGAGGAGAGAACTGTGGACAGAAATCAAAGTGCTTGAGCCAGTTTTCTCTCTCTGTGTGTGTGTGTGTGTGTATGTTTTGTGGAACCCAGGGCCTTTGTGCATGCTAGACAAGTGTTCTACCACTGAGCTATATTCCCAATTGAGCCAGTTGTTTTAGAGGTGGAGTGACTTCCACCATATAAAAAGAAAAGAAAAGAGAAAAACAGATCTTTGGAGATGTTACTTTTCCAATTTGAACTACTTCCCCTGGTGGAGATGAATAGATTTGATTTCTCTTTTCTCCTAACCTTTCAACACCACCCAAGGAGGTGGGAGAAAGCTCTCCTTTCCTTGTTGATTATCCCACTGCAAAAGAGCAAAATTTAGCCTTTTTGATTCTCTTTTGAATTTTAGTAACTCTAAGTTTAGTCTTGCTTTTGGATTTCCTGTCATTTTTTTTTTCATGTATCCTTTGGTATGTTTCACTCCTTATGTGTTCTTTTAAACACCATCTCTTGGGAAAAATCACCATCCTAACACTCTCATTTTTTAAATGTCCCTTGCTTATATTTGGGATATAATGTGGCAACAACCCTACATCTCACAACCCCAGGAACTGTGTGGGAACTAAAAATTAATAACATTTTACAATTGAGTAAACTGAGCCTTGGAGTGTCTGTTAAATATACAGGGACCTCGACTGGCAAAATCTTAAGGAACACAACATTTAGAATTTCACGAAGCCTAGATCTTAATCATTAAATGTGCTGTATGAGTGCAGTAGTGCCTCCAAATCCCTTGGACCACCATGCAATGTGCAGCCACCTATCTTTTATTTTATCGTGTCGAGTGGCCTAGGACACAGAGGGCCAGGCTGGGGATATAAAACTGAAGGGGAGAGGAGTTCTCCTGGTGGGATCCATGTCCCGTCACTTGGCACTTTCTGTACACACAAGCCCCTCCCTTGACTGCAGTCAATTCCTTAAGACTTGACCTCATTACAGAAGGTTTAGGGAAAGGTCGGGCTTGGCTCGGTGCGTCCCAGCTGGCGTCCCCACCCGGCTGCAGCCCCGCCCAGATCTGGCAGAGCAATGGGCAAACTGTAGGGTAGAAAGGCGGGGAGAAGCTGTGGAGGTTAAAGGCGGGGCGGGCGGTTGCCAAGCCGGCCAATAGGCGGCTCTCCAGAGGCTGTGCTGAGAGGACAGGGGCGCCGTCACTAGCACCACCGCCTCCCAAGTTTCCCCTTGTGGATGCACCGCCTGGCTGCTCTGCTCCTCCCGGTGCACAGAGACCGGGAGAGACTAGAGGAGCGGACTCCGGACGGGATTTCAAAGAAGGTGCGAGAACCTGCTTCTGACCCGCTCTGGAGGTGGGGTTGGGTGTCGGTAAAAGATGAAAAGCCGCCGGCGGCGACGCCGAGAACACTGCAAGTTCGCGCTGCTGTTGGTGCTGTACACGCTGGTGCTGCTGCTCATCCCCTCGGTACTGGACGGCGGTCGCGACCAGGATAAGGGCGTCGGGCACTGCCCCGGCCTGCAGCGCAGCCTGGGAGTATGGAGTCTGGAGGCGGCGGCGGCTGGCGAACGGGAGCAAGGCGCTGAGGCGCAATCTGCCGCAGAAGGGGGCGCAGACCAGTTCCCCAAGACCCCAGGCAACCTCAGCTCCGTCGGGGAGACAGTGGCCCATGAGAAACAACACATCTACGTGCACGCCACCTGGCGAACAGGCTCGTCCTTCCTGGGAGAGCTCTTTAACCAACACCCGGACGTTTTCTACTTGTACGAGCCCATGTGGCATTTGTGGCAGGCGCTCTATCCGGGCGACGCTGAAAGCCTGCAGGGTGCTCTTCGAGACATGCTGCGCTCGCTCTTCCGTTGTGACTTCTCAGTGCTGCAGCTGTATGCACCTCCTGGGGACCCCGCCGCAAGAGCCACGGATACAGCCAATCTCACTACAGCCGCCCTCTTCCGCTGGCGGACCAACAAGGTCATTTGCTCGCCTCCGCTGTGCCCCCGAGCGACCCGTACCCGAGCCGAGGTCGGCCTCGTGGAGGACTCCGCCTGTGAACGCAGCTGCCCACCCGTGGCGCTACGCGCCCTGGAGGCCGAGTGCCGCAAATATCCAGTGGTGGTCATCAAGGACGTGCGTCTGCTGGACCTGGGTGTGCTGGTGCCCCTGTTGCGTGACCCAGGTCTCAACTTGAAAGTGGTGCAACTTTTCCGCGACCCTCGGGCTGTGCACAACTCACGTCTCAAGTCCAGGCAGGGACTGCTGCGCGAGAGCATCCAGGTGTTGCGCACCCGCCAGAAAGGCGACCATTTTCACCGCGTGCTGCTAGCGCACGGTGTGGGCGCTCGTCCGGGGGGTCAGTCCCGAGCGCTGCCTGCCGCGCCGCGTGCAGATTTCTTCCTGACTGGTGCTCTTGAGGTGATCTGTGAGGCCTGGCTGCGCGACCTGCTTTTTGCACGCGGTGCTCCATCCTGGCTAAGGCGGCGCTACCTGAGGCTGCGCTATGAGGACCTGGTTAGGCAGCCTCGCACCCAGTTACGCCGCCTGTTGCGCTTTGCCGGGCTGCGCGCGATAGCCGCGCTTGAGGCTTTTGCTCTCAACATGACTCGCGGAGCGGCTTATGGCACCGATCGGCCCTTCCACCTGTCGGCACGCGATGCTCGTGAGGCAGTGCACGCCTGGCGCGAGCGCCTGAGCCGAGAACAGGTGCGCCAAGTGGAGGCCGCCTGTGCTCCAGCCATGCGTCTGCTGGCCTACCCTAGCAGCGGAGAGGAGGGTGACGCGGAGCCACCCGGGGAAGAGGAAACCCCACTGGAGACTGAGGCCGTCGGAGCTACGTAGCCCCCACCCTCGCCCCCGGAGCGGATCCGGGTAAGGTGGCTCTGGGCAGGGTAGGGTTCTAGAAAGGGTCTTCGGAGAGCCTGCATCAGGCCTGCTGGAGAGGAGAGGGAAGAGGGCTCTAGGAGATGGTGCTATCCTGAATACCATGCTATCAGATCAGGGCCAAAGGGATAGGAAATTTCTGCTTGTAGCATTTAGGAGATTGTATCGGTTCTCCAGCTTATGAGCCACCCACCTTCACAGAGTAGGACCCTGAGTTAAGAGAATGTTTCAGTGTTGCTGAGGCAGAACCCAGTTTTCTGCATTCCCAGTCCACTTTATGAAGTAGGAGGTATCTGAGGTCTGAGGACAGTAGAGAATGTCTGAAGTAGTGTAATGGAACATGAGGTCGGGAATTAATACCTAGACTATTAGGATTAAGGGAATCCTTTGAGGTGGATGGTTTTGAAGTTATCTCAATGCCAACTTGTCCTGTGGGGCAACTTTTTGCCTTGAAGTGTTTGTTGGCATAAAGAAAACCAAAAGCAAGTTTTGGTGGACCGGTATTGACTTCATAACCCTACCTAACCCAAATCATTCTGTTTAATATTTCTTCTCTTTCTCTCTTATGCTCAGGTCCCAGGGCTTTCCTCCTGAGTACCAAGCATGCAAAGCACAGTCCGGCGGTCTTGCAACAGTTTTTGCACATTTGTGTGTCTCAGGCCTTGGTATAATGGAATAGAATAAACTGCTTTCTCTTGGCTCATGTGTGCCCCTCCCCCTCCCCCACCCCCTTCCCAGTCGCTAGTGTTTGCAGGATATTTGGCCATATCCCGTTTGTATCAGGTCACAAAGAATGCCTGGTCAGCTTCCTCTAGTACCGACAAGACCTCAGGACTGTGTTTCCCCCACTCCACCCCATCCGTTTGAGAGATGGGACCTTAGATCGGCAGTAGCAGCTTGTGAAAAGTCATCCCTTCTTTTTTTTGTTCTTTCTCTGTAAAAGTATATGTCTGAAGATGCTAAAATTGGCCCTGAATGATCTCCAAATGTGTTCAGTGTTGGGATCAACATATGGTGTGTAACACTGGGCCGAGGGAAGAGTTTATTCTGCACGATATTGATGATGGGAGTCAAGTTAGTGGCATGGGAATGTATTTTCCCAAACTTTGTGTGAATTGGAAGAGTGCCACCTTGTGCACTGTGCAGACTAGAGGAGGAAAAGCAATGCTGGGTGGACGGAAGTGACTAAAGTTTCCATTCATTATTTTATAGTGTAATTCAGTATTCCCCTGGGATGATGCTGGAGCAGGGGCAAAGGTTGAAGATGTTAATGAAGATGGGAGTTTGCTGTTGTTAATAGAGCTAAGGTTATAGAGTGATTTTGGAAACTGGCTAATCAAGAGGTTTTGCTGGTGAGTTTTTGTAATTGCTAGGAAGTCTGTGTTCTTTCCTGATTTCCAGAGCCAAGGAAGGTAAGGCATAGGGTGACTTGTCACATCTTAACACAAACATCCTTTCATCTGCTAGGTCTGTATTTACACTTGGAACAAAATGGTCCCTAATCATCCTTCACAGGCCTCAGGGAACTCCTCCCCCAGGCTAATGCTGTGGCATTTTATGGTTTTAAGACATGACAATCTCTCAGAAACTTTTGCTCCCCCACCAACATTTTTACTAACATTTATTGAATGCCAGCTGGGGTGAGGAAATGAAGAAAATGGAGAGCAGGGTAGAGAACATAGATTTTCCCCTCTAAGGAAGTGCAAGTCTGTGCAGGTGACACTAATTATGAGATAAGGTGTCCATGCTGCTATTTAGAAGGCCAGTGAGGCTTCCTTTTTATGGGGCTGCAGGAACATATGGGTGGGAGCTTTAGGCTCTTCCAGGTGTTGGTGACTGAACCCTTCCTCTGGCATTGGGCACTTACTACCAACCAGGGGATGTGTTAAAAAGGTTGTATTCCTTCCTAGGAAAAGTGTTACAGATCCATTAATGGAGTTTTAAAAAGTTTTTCATACTCTAGGGAAGGGAAGGAAAAAGAAGGGAATGAATTTTTATAAAAAGGGCTGTGCGCCATTCATTGTGTTACGCACTGTACATATATGGTTATTTATAACGGTTTCACAGATGAGGACTCAGAGAAGTAATTTCCGAGAAGTCACACTGGGGTAATGTGTGACTTACCCCAGGGTGGAACTTACCCCTGGCAGCAAACCTGGCACCCCATCTGGGCTTATAGGCTAGTTTGGGGTGCTAAATACACTTGACTTTATTACTAATATGTCACAACCGTGAGCAAATAAAATATCCCTGAGCTGCCAACAGCACCTCCACAGAAAAGCTGATGGCTCTATAGCTATCCTCTCCATCAGGCACTTGGCTCAGCAGTGAAGAGAGGCTGCATGTGAATTAACCCAAGGATCTGCTGGATGGTCCAGACCTAATAACCAAAATTTAGTAGGGAGGGAGTAGATTAAATTTTCTCATAGCTAAGTGAGGACTGAAGCATCCAGAACCAAGTCACCAAGAACCCAAGCTCTTCCCATATTGTACATTTTCTTAGCTTATGTTCTCATTGTAACAAAATAGTAGCCACAGTGCCAAGTATCACATTCTCACCCAACTAACCCAAGGTTTGTAAAGTGCAGAAAGGAAAAAAGCTGGTTATCAGGTGGAGAGGTATTCCCTCATGCAATGCTCATTCATTTAATCTGGTTATAAAAACCTTTCGCAGAACCTCTTACCCTCACCAGCTTCCCTCTTGGCCAGAATTGGATCACATAGTCTGCCCCAGACCAATAATTGGCAAAAGGGAATGAGAGCATTTTGGCTGACTTAGATTAGCAGTCCTCAGCCCTGGCTGAAATTACAGTAGCCCCCTCTCCTTATCCTTGGGAGATATGTTGTAAGACACCCCTCAAAGGATGTTTGAAACCTCCCATAGTGCCAAACCCTATATATTCTATAGTTTTTCTCTACACATACCTATGATAAAGTTTAATTTCTAAATTAGGCACAATAAGAGACAAACAACAATAGTATTAATAAAATAGAGCAATTACAACAATAGATCATAAGTTCTATGAATATAGTCTTTCTCAGCTGTCATCGGGCAGGTAGTATATACAGTGTGTGTATGCTGGATGAAGCGATGATTTATGTCTTGGACAGGATTGAACAGGACTGTGTGATACTTCATTATCAAAACAGCAAACTTACTAATTATTTCCAGGATTTTCTATAATATCTTGGGACTGTGGGCAACAAACCTCAGAAAATAAAGCCATGGTTAAGGGACTTCTTTTTAATTTTTTTTTAGTTGTTGATAGACCTTTATTTTATTTATTTATATGCGATGCTGAGAATCAAACCCAGTGCTTCACACATGCCAAACAGGTGCACTACCGCTGAACCACAGCCGCAGCCCAACGGACTTGTTTTAAAAATTCCAGCACCTGAGCTCCACCCCAGGAAATTTTTTGTTCTCCTTTATGTTTTGTGCTGGGAGTGGAACCCAGGGCCTCACACATGCTAAGCAGGTCTCTTCCACTTAGCTACATTCCCAGTCCAGGAGATTCTGATTTAATTGTTTTTCTGTGAGTTCCCCAGACTGAGACATTGGGATGTTGTCAAAGTTCCCCAGGTGATTCTGTTGTACAGCCAAATCTGAAAACCACTGGCTTGATCGTTCAATGATTCATCCCCCTGGGCCCAGCTGCTTGCACTAGAGCAAAATCAGAATGGGGAATCAGAATGTTGCTGAGCAGCAAACTGTCTGCCATGGTGATTTATATAAAAGATCTTGAAGCTGTGAAGTGCCCCAGAAATGTGGGGTATTATTTTGAAAAGGTAAATTACACATGGGTCTGTTTATCACCCTTTCATATGCTTTCAAATACGTAGTTGTTTGTAGTTTCTCATCTAAGAGTCCATAATTTTACATACATTGGGCACTACTGTTGTGAACAGACTGATCTTTTATCCTGTCCTTTTCGGCATGTCTGCCTTTGACCTCTATCCTTAGTGGGACCCAAGATTTCATTCCTATAAACATTTTATTTTATTGGTTCTCGAGTTGGAACTTTGCTACGTTAAGTACATGCTATACCACTGAGCTCCAGCCACAACACCCTACAGGGATTTAGAACACCTTGCTCTTTGTTCTTGACAATGTGTGTGTGTGTGTGTGTGTGTGTGTGTGTGTATTGCTTAGGGCCTAGCTTTTGCTGAGGCTGGCTTGGAACTTGAGATCCTCCTGCTTCAACCTCCCAAGCTGCTGGGATTACAAGCATGCACAACTCCACCTGGCTGGGAAACTTTATTTCTAAGGCAATTATTCAAACAGAAAAAGAAATGACCAGCCACCACCAAATCCCTAACAATCCATCTGAAAGTTATTGCATTTTAATCAGGGGACCAAGCCACAAACATTCTATGTAAGCATATGCATAAATATCACTAAAAAGACAACCCATGGCTTAAACTCTGTTAAAGAATAGGCATTTTAAAAACATTTTTCCTCAGCTGGGGCTGGGGCTCAGTGATAGTGCACTTGCCTGGCATGTGTGAGGCACTGGGTTTAATTCTCAGCACCACATATAAATGAATAAAATAGAGGTCTATTAACTACTAAAAAATTAGAAAAACATTTTCCTATATAGAAAAATATATAATATATATTTAAAAATATATAATATATATAAATTTTCATTCAACAAAATTTACTGAGACTCTCAGTGGCAAATCAACCTGGGTGCTGTGCTCAAGTCAGAGGGCTGAAAGGATGATGATGGTGGTGATGGTGATGGGGGTGTGTGTACATTGATAGGTATCTGAGTGGCACTGCTGCACTAGGGTGAGACTAGTTTTCTAAAGCACATCCAAGTCCAAGTAAAGCACATCCAAGTCCAAGTCATTTTTGCCCCCTGGGAGCTCCACTGATCCAGACCTTCTTAGAGTTCCTGCATGGGCCCACCTTCCCTGGCAGGATCCCTCAGTTGATGGTGGATTTGGTGCTTAGGAAAAGTTGAAGATTCAAGTCTGGTGAGTGAGGCAGGGGAGGAGGCTGATCCTGCAAAATGAGGTGTGTGTGCAAAGTCATTTCTTGGTTCATATGATATCAGTTTTTTTTTGGGGGGGGGTACTGGGGATTGAACTCAGGGTCACTCAGCCACTGAGCGATATTTCCAGCCCTATTTTGTATTTTATTGAGAGACAGGGTCTCACTGAGTTGCTTAGCGCCTTGCTGTTGCTGAGCCTGGCTTTGAACTCATGATCCTCCTGCCTCAGCCTCCTGAGCCACTGGGATTACAGGCATGAGCCACCTCCCCCAGCTACAATATCAGTTTTTATATTAGAATGCAGGAAGCCAGGCTATAGGGCCAGGATCTCCTAGTTAATACTTGATTAAGTATAAGAAGAGGTTGGAGGCTGACGTTGTGGCTCAGTGGTGGAGTGCTTGCCTAGCATGCTCAAGACCCTGAGCTCCATCCCCAGAACAGGAAAAAAAGAGATTGAAAGACATTTCCAAGGCTTTTTGGTGCTAAGGGGAGATGACATTTTATTGAGTGCCTATTTTGTGCATTGTGTTACATGCTTAATACATATGATCTCAATCCTCATCTCAGCTCTATGAAGTATGTAGTAACCCCTTTTATGGATAGTGAAGCAAGCTCAGAGAGATTAGGTAAATTGTCAAAAATAATACAGCCAGAAGATTAAAATTGGGTGTTCTTTGTTTTTAAATCATTATCTTTAAAATTTGTAGAAACCAAGTAAACAAGAAGTGAAAAGAAAGTTCAACAGTGTCAAAGGGTACAAAATACCTGCCAGTCTCATTTCCTAGAAGAAATCACTACATTTCTTGTGGTATATGTCTAAAAATGTTTTATGCAAATTCAAGCAGAATATATTACCTTTTAATATATAAGTGGAATTGAACTGTATTTATTGTCCTGTACTTTTTATCACTTAATACTTTAGAAATCTTCCCATGTCATATCCTTTTTAGTGACCATATTATATTTCATTGTAGGAATGTACTGTAACATATTTACCTAGTTCCTAAGTCCATACTGTAGGACATTTAGGTTGTTCCTGTGTTTTGCTATATTTCATTGCATTTTTAGTAAAATCCTTATATTATCTTTGCATACATGTAAGAATACCAGTCAGAAAAACTTCTATAATAGAAGTGTAGCAAAAGGTATACACTTTCTACAACTTGAGAGGTAAAGTTCTTCAAGTTGCACCAAATTTCATTCACATCAGTGGTTTCTTGGAGTGCCTGTTTCCTGGACTTCCAACAAGCTGGATTTTTTTTTCACTTTGGCTAGTCTGATGGGTGGGAAATCCTTTCTGCTTGCACCCTGGTTTTCACTGACCCCCACAGTTCACCTCAGATGATGAATGATTGCCTTGTACCTTGGGTTGTGGTAACTAGGATTCCAAGATGAAATCAATTTCTTAGCCCTTCCGCAGTTCACATGTATTTAGGGAGTGTCATTTTTTATGATATTTTGAATGGCTGATACATTTTGACACAACAATTTTATCATTCCCTTATAAAACCACACTTGCACACAGCATCAGATTTCAGCCAGGTTCTTGTTCAGATGGCCTTGTTCTGGTACTGTTGGTGTGGATTATTGGACATCTACAATTGACTTGTGACAATTGACTCGTACATCAACCATTTGGGGACACTATCATTGGGGAAATGTGAATGTTTAAAATAAGTTCTAACCCTTCATACATTTTCTCTGTATTCTGGAAAGCCCTTTTTGTGGTCTCACAGAGGCAGGGACAGAAGAAAGCAGAAGTGCCCATTTGCAGGGTTTGTCTGAGTCACTGGGGAGTGAACTGAGGGCATCACATGTTGCTAGGCAAGGGCTGTACCACTGAGCTACATCCCTCGTCCCTTTCAGTTTTAGAGGAAGGTTTCAGAGGGTTTTCTAAGAGGTTCTTCTTAGTCTGAGCAGATATTTTTCCCATGAAAAGAAATATATATAAATAGTTGGGAATGATGTTTTTTAAAAAAACATTTACAACAGCTGGTTTTAAATTCTCCAGTATGCCTCTATCTCAGCCTGCTCTCAGAATGAACAGCCCAGAAAAGAATGAAATAAAAGAATCTAAACATTTGCATCTGACATTCTAGCCCAACAAGGTGACTAATAAATGAATGAAGTGCTCACTCGCTCTCTCAATCCCACCCCCGCCTCTCTCTCCCTCTGTGAGGTCTCCTGGCTTGCCATCCTCTTGCTTCATAGTGGAACTGAAGAAACTTGCTCTGCTGAAAGAAACATTTCTACTCAAGTGGGGTATATAATATGAACAGTAGAGACTAAGAAACAGCCTTGGCCCAAGTTCAAGAACACTGGGAAGTAAAGAACTGTTTGGGAGCTGAACAGGAAGCTATTTCAATTGGAGAAAAGTTGCAGAGCTCAGTGATGTCTTCATGAGAATTGGAATCCTTGAGCTTTGCTTGCCACCCCCCCGCCTTTGTCCCCAGGCACCAAGCCAGCAACAGGCCCTGACATTTTCTGCAACTGGCCTTGTTCATATTAAAGACCATCCTGCTGAGGGTTCAGAATAAATTGGAGCTTCAGTGGATGGTGAATATTTTTAAATCCAGAGGTTAAAAGGCTATGAAAAAGGACCACCACATTCAACTTCAACGATGACTGTGTTCCAAGCCAGCAGAACCCCCTTCCTTAAAATGGACACAGGCAACAAGGACTTTCCTGTAGAGCCACTTTCCAAAACTAACCAGATTTTGCTTATGGAATGGAAGCCCTTTCTGTGAAGCATTGCCATAAGGAGGGAGTGTTTAAAGGTCCTGGGAGAGGCAGGGTAGTCTCTGGCTCCTATAAGTAAGAAGCCTCAAGTCTGTATCTGCAAGTGTAGCTCAGTGGTAAAGTGCTCACATAAACATGTGCAAGGTCCTGGGTTTGAGCCCCAGCACCACAAAAGGAAAAAAGAAAAAGAAAAGAAAGAAAACTCCTGTCTGACCTGAAATAAAAACCTGTGGAGGGAATACTTCCAGAGAGTGCTGTTGTTAGATCAATACCCTTCAGTCATGGTATCCCACAGGCTGGAAGCAGAGAAAGTAGTCTCAGTGAAGGTCTGAATCATGTTCTGCCCAGACATAGAACATCACAGAATATTTGTAAGGCTTGGGGAGAACATCTGGGGTGGGGACCATAGATACTTTAGTAAAGATAATAAAGTGAGGAAAGTTCTGAGAAGCCCCAGGAGGGAACTGAGAGCCTAATTGAAGATGTCATTCCAAACAGACAGATAAGGTGAACATTAGGAAAGCATGTCCCAGAGCTTTGAGGTCACTTTTCCCATGACTGAGAGCAGACTGCATCAAAAAGGGCTCTTTACTGCCTCAGAGAGATTGCAGTAAGCCAAAAATACTAAAATAAACATATTTTAAAAATAGGACTTAAGACTAGCCCAGGGCTGGTGTATATTAAATATACACATATTAGAAGCAATAAATGTAGACACTGTCTCTTGTTGTAATAAAGAATATCACTGACATGGATGTAAAAATGAAAACATTTTTCAGGTTCTGCAAATGATAAAAAATTAGACTTTATTGTCTGTTTGTACCCTTCCCCCAACTACTGCTAGGAATTACAATGAGATAGAAATATTAATTACCCTCAAATGATTAGTGCCTTATATGTACATGTATTGAAATATCACACCATACTCCATAAGGATATACAAGTATTACATGTTGAGCAAGACTTTTTTTTAAGTTGTAGATGAACACAATACCTTTCTTTAAATTTATTTTTATGTGGGGCTGAGGATTGAATCCAGTGCCTCATACATGCTAGGCAAGTGCTCTACCACTGAGCCACATCCCCAGCCCTGAGCAAGAATTTTAAAAAGGAGGAGATAGAAATGTTAGCTCCCCTGATTTGACCAGTACATACTGTATACTTGCGTCAAATTATCACAGAATACCCCCAAAATATGTACATGTAAAACAGTAGTTAATGATAGATAACTTTACAAAAAGGCGATGGTTGATAGAATATAAACACCACCCCAAAGAATAACAAAATATATAGCACTAAAAAAATGCCTTTTAAATAGTCTTATTTTTCAATAGTCGAAAAGGAAGAAAAATTGTTTTAAGTTCTAATCTGTGTCTTTATACTAAGTGTAGCAATCTCTAGCAATCCTACAAGCTAGGGAGACGACCCATTTACAGGATCCAGTATCTTGCTCCCTCACAAATCTGCTCTTGGCCATGAGGCCATTTGCTACATTAGACCCTGGGCAGGAAAGGATAGAAAGGGTTGAATAACCAGAATGCCTTCCTTTGCAGAAAGATACTGGAAGTGATGGCTACACTTTGGCTAAACCACAGACTCTCTTCTCTGACTAGCCATTCTAATCTGGGAATGCTAAAGCTGGTGGACAGAGGGGAAGTCCTCATGGGCAGCCCCAGTGACTACCTTCCAGCACTCATTTGATCTCCAGGCCCTGTGGGGACCAAATTGCTGCCTGAATTACAGGTCTAAATTCCAGTCACTTCCAGTCCCATGTCCTCTCAAATCCTCCCACCCCCACATGGTGGATGGTGAACATCTGCAGGTGGCCCATCTGAATATACATTATAAAATACTGACTCAGTTCCTTTATTGGAGTTTACTCATAAAAGCGATCACATATGCCAACTCAAACTATATCTCAGAGCAGTTCAATGAAAGGAAAAAACAAAAGTCAACTAGGCAAGCTCAGCTCTTTCCCAGTTTTATTTTTATTTTTTTCAACTGATACATAAAAACATAAAATTATACATAATTAATGCCCAGTTTTATTAATACTGGTGTGGTATGCATTCATCTGTTATCAAGTGAGTGCAAAACTTTGGGAAAATTTTGTTTGGCGGGTATCATAAAATAAGATGCATGTTAGCATTTTAACCTATTGGGGAAGTATAATGGTCATTTAATTTTTGGCATTGGTAGACTGTGGAGTTTGAATGACTCATGTGGATTGAGGCTTTACTCTGAATTTTTCCCACGATGGGTGGGGATGACTGGAGCATTAAATCTCCTTAGCCATCCTCTGAAGCTGCCCAGGTCTCCACAGTGGCTTCTCTGTTAGTTTCATCCCATATTTCCCAGGTATGTATTTTGTCTGTTTTTTTGTCTTGCTTTATTTTGACCTGAGAGTTGTTTCAAATTCAATAGGACTGAAGCTATTATTGACAAATGCAAATATAACTGGCATCCCTCCCACTGCCACTTATTTTTTTTTCAGGCTGAAAATCTGGAAATTATAACATTTCTGCCATTTAAAGTAGATTTCCTGGCTGTTTGGGGACAAAGTTCTTCATTAGCAAACTGTTTCCTCTTGCATTTTGTTTCAAAGTCACATTGAAGGAATGTTTGCACTTCAACATTGCTGGTATTTCAAGGATTATTTTACCATTACTCTTAAGCAGCTCCCTCCACCAATAGCACATTTAGTGGATTAACTTTGGGTAGAGTGAATTTTCTATTTTATTCTCTTTCAAAAAGGTTTTAACCATCTAGTTTCTTTCCCTTTCCATATAAATTTTAGAATTAGCTTCTCTGAATCTATAATAAGCACTGATAGGAATTTTGTTAAACCTATAGATCCATGTAGGAATTGAAATTGTTATTATGCTGTTTTCCAATCCATGAATGAAATGACTATTGATTAAGATTTTGTTTGACTTTTTTCACTGGTATTTTACAGTTTTCAGCATATTAGTCCTTTACCTGTTCCATTAGATTTATACCTAGGAATTTCATTTTTTTTTCAGTTATTGTAAATTGTATGAATTTTAAAATTTGGGTTTCAATGTGTTCACTTGTAGTATGTATAAATAAAATTGATTTTAAAATATTGATCTTATATCCTGAAAATTTGCTGAGCTCACTTGTTAGTTGTAGGAGAGTTTTGTTACATTCCTTAAATTTTCTATACATAACAATCATATCATCTGCTAAATAGGGAAAATTTTACTTCTTCCTTTCTAATTCCTTGTCTTATTGCATGGGCTATAACTTTCAATACTATGTGAAGTAAAAGTGGAGAGTTTAAACATCTTTTCCTTGTTCCTGATCTTAGGGGGAAAGCATTCAGTCTCTCACCATAAAGAATGAGGCCAGATGTAGGTTTATGTAAATGTCCTTTATCAAGTTGAGGAATTTCCCTTTTATTCCTATTTGCTTTGAATTTTTTGATCTTGAAAAGATGTTAAATTTTGTCAAATGCTTTATCTGCATCAACTCATGTGACCATGCAATTTTATTAGCCTGTTAATGCGGTGGATTACATGGATTAATTATTGAACATTGAACCAGCCTTGTATCCTGAAATAAACTATTTGCTCATGATATCTAAATCTTCTTATATCTTGTTGAATTTGATTTGCTTATATTTTGTTAAAGATTTTTTGCATCTACTTTCATAAGAGTTGTTGGTCAGACGTTTTCTTTTTTTTTGTATTTTCTCTTGTTTTGGTATCAGGATAATACTGGCCTCATAATTTTATGGAACAGATTGTGCAAAATCAATATTAATTCTGTTTTAAACATTTGGTAGACTTTTCCATCAAAATTATCTAGGCCCAGAGATTTCTTTTGGGGGAGTCATTTAATTACTTATTCCATGTTTTAGTAGCTATAGGATTTTTAAAATCATCTATTTCTCATTGGGTGACTTATAGTAGTTTGTTTTTGAGGAATTAGTCAATTTCATCTAAGTTGTCAAATTTTGGGTGCAGAGTTGTTCTTAGTTTAGTCTTTTTCTAAATCCTTTTAATGTCTTTGAGGTCTGTAGTGATATTTTCCCTATTTCATTGCTAATATTGGTAATGTGTGTCTTCTTTCTTTATTTGGTCAGGCTTGATATAAGTTTATCAATTTTTTAATCTGTTCAAAGTACCAGAATTTTGTTTTTTATTTTCTGTTTTCAATTTCTTCTCCTAATTATGATCTCACTTCCAATTTGTTTTTTAAAATCTACTTCTAGTTTGAGGTAGTTGCTGAGATAGTTGATTTGATACTTTTTCTAATGAAAGCATTTAGTGTTATAATTTTCCCTATCAGCCTCACTAACTTTATACATTGCATTTTCATTTTCATTCAGTATATTAACTTCCCTTGAATTACTTATAAGTGTGTTCTTTAATTTCCAAGTGTCTGAAGAATTTCTTGCTATCTTTCTGCTATTCTAGTTTCATCTCATTGTAGTTAGAGAATACATTCTATTATTATTTCAGCTCTTTTAAAGTTGTTCAGGTTTGATTTTTGAAACAGGATATGGTCTATGTTATGAATGCCCCATATACACAGAAAAAGAAGATACATTCTACTGTTAATAGAGGAAATGTTTAATAAATGTCTCATGAATCCTGTTGATTGATGGCATTTTCAGTACTTTCATATCCTTGTTGATTTTCTGTCTAGTGATTCTATCAATTATTGAGATGGGGTATTAAATTTTTCAACTACAAATGTGGACTTGTGTATTTCTCTTTTCAGTTCTTTAAGTTTTTGCTCTGGGAAATTTGAAACTCTGTTGTTTGGTGCATACACATTTAGGATTGCTATGTAGTGTTGGTGGATTAACCCCTTTACCATTATGTAATGTCCTTTATCCCTGGTAATTTTCTTTGTCCTGAAGTCGATTTTATCTGATATTAATATAACTACTCTTCCTTTCTTTTGATTAATGTTTGTTTGCTATATCCTTTTACTTTCAACCTACCTATACTATTATATTTAAAATAAATTTCTTATTGACAGCATATGATTAAGTCATGTTTTTAAATACATTCTGGGGTTGAGGGTGTAGTTCAGTAGTAGAAAGCTTGCCTAGCACTTGGTAGGCTTGGGGTTTGATTCCCAGCACTGCAGAAAAAAATATCCAAACTGACAATCTGTTTTAAACTATTTATGATTATTGATATTGTAGAGCTTAAAAATTCTGCCATTTAAAAATGTTTTGTTCCCCATTTTTGTTCCTGTTTCCCTTTTCCTGCCTTCCTGTGTTACATAAACATTTTTTATAATTTCATTTTGATCTATCTGTAGTGTTTTTTAGTGTATCTCTTTGTATGTTATTTTAGTGGTTCCTTTGGATTATACATATGTATCACAGTCTACTTATGTCAACTTTTTACTGCCTTCAGTAAAGTATAAAAAACCAATCTCCACTGAAGTTCCTTTATCTTTCCCCTCCTATAATTTTAAAAATATTTTTTCTACATATATTTTTTTTTTAATTTTTTATTGTTGGCTGTTCAAAACATTACATAGTTCTTGATATATCATATTTCACAATTTGATTCAAGTGGGTTATGAGCTCCCATTTTTACCCCATATACAGATTGCAGAATCACATCAGTTACACATCCATTGATTTACATATTGCCATACTAGTGTCTGTTGTATTCTGCTGCCTTTCCTATCCTCTACTATCACCCCTCCCCTCCCCTCCCCTCCCCTCTTCTCTCTCTGCCCCCTCTACTGACATTCGTTTGTCCCCCTTGTATTATTTTTCCCCTTCCCCTCACTTCCTCTTGTATGTACTTTTGTATAACTCTGAGGGTCTCCTTCCGTTTCCATGCATTTTCCCTTCTCTCTCCCTTTCCCTCCCACCTCTCATCCCTGTTTAATGTTAATCTTCTTCTCATGCTCTTCGACCCTACTCTGTTCTTAGTTACTCTCCTTATATCAAAGAAGACATTTGGCATTTGTTTTTTAGGGATTGGCTAGCTTCACTTAGCATAATCTGCTCTAATGCCATCCATTTCCCTGTAAATTCTATGATTTTGTCATTTTTTAATGCAGAGTAATACTCCATTGTGTATAAATGCCACATTTTTTTTATCCATTCATCCATTGAAGGGCATCTAGGTTGGTTCCACAGTCTAGCTATTGTGAATTGTGCTGCTATGAACATCGATGTAGCAGTGTCCCTGTAGCATGCTCTTTTTAGGTCTTTAGGGAATAGACCGAGAAGGGGAATAGCTGGGTCAAATGGTGGCTCCATTCCCAGCTTTCCAAGAAATCTCCATACTGCTTTCCAAATTGGCTGCACCAATTTGCAGTCCCACCAGCAATGTACAAGTGTACCCTTTTCCCCACATCCTCGCCAGCACTTGTTGTTGTTTGACTTCATAATGGCTGCCAATCTAACTGGAGTGAGATGGTATCTTAGGGTGGTTTTGATTTGCATTTCTCTGACTGCTAGAGATGGTGAGCATTTTTTCATGTACTTGTTGATTGATTGTATGTCCTCCTCTGAGAAGTGTCTGTTCAGGTCCTTGGCCCATTTGTTGATTGGGTTTTCTACATATATTGAGAGCCTAAATACAATGTTGAATTTTTGCCTTAACTATCAAACATAGTTTTAAAATTTCAAGAGAATAGTCTATTAAGTTTATTCACTCTTTCTGTTGTTGTTCATATATGATGATTCAATCTACCTCCTTTATCATTTCTTTTCTGTTAGAAGAACTTCCTTTAGTAGTTCTTTTTTTTTTTTTTTTTTTTTTTAAACCGGATTGAACTCAGGGGCACTTGACCACTGGGCCACATCTCCAGCCCTATTTTGTATTTTATTTAGATACAGGGTCTCACTCAGTTGCTTAGTGCCTTGCAGTTGCTGAGGCTGGCTTTGAACTTGTGATCCTCCTGTCTCAGCCTCTCAAGCTGCTGGGATTATAGGTGTGTGCCATGGCACCCAGCCCTTTAACAGTTCTTATGTAGCACTTGTATTTGCAACAAATTCTCTTAGTTTTCCTTCATTTGTGAATGTCTTTATTTCATCTTAATTCCTGAAGGATATTTTTATGGGATATAGAAATCTGGTTTGATGGTTATTTTCTTTCACTGTTTAAAAACTGTGCCACTCCCTCTGAACTGCCAGGTTTTTGGATATGAAATCCACTGGCATTCAAATTGTTGCTATAAATAATGTGTCATTTCTCTCTAGTTGTGGTTGAGATTTTTTTCTTGGACTGTTTTTCTGATGTTTGTTTATGTTGCCTTGGAGTAGATTGCTTTGGGTTTTTCCTGTTTGGGGTTCTCATAGCTTATTGAATCTGGAAGTTTATGTCTTTTATCATCTTTGGGAAATTTTCAACCATATTTCTTTAAGTATTTTTCAACTCCAATCTCTTTCTAGAACTTTAACATGAATAGTAGTTCCGTTACTGTGATACCATCAGCCCTTGGAACTCTGCTTATCTTTTTTCATTCTATCTTCTGATGTTCAGATTGGGTAATTTCTGTTGTTCTGTTTTCAGATTCAATACTTCTTTACTCTGCCATCTGTTTTGCTATTGAGCCCATTTAGTAAGGCTTTCAAATTTTGGTTATTGTAATTTATAATTCTAAAATTTCTATTTGGTTCTTTCAAAAACATCTATTTGGTGAAAATATAATTTTCTTTTGTTTCAAGTTGTTTGTAATTGCTAGTTTAAGCATTTTAATGATATTTGTTTAAAACTTTTTTGGATCATTTCAATACCAGTGTCATCTCAGTGTTGGTATCTACCAGTCACATTTTCTTTTCTTATTTAAGTTGAAATTTTCCTGGTTCTTAGTTTGACAAGTACTCTTTTCATTGTATCTTGGACATTGGGATATTACCTTATGCATCTCTGAATCTTATT
The DNA here is from genome assembly GCF_047511675.1 of Marmota flaviventris. Classification (NCBI taxonomy): domain Eukaryota; kingdom Metazoa; phylum Chordata; class Mammalia; order Rodentia; family Sciuridae; genus Marmota; species Marmota flaviventris. Next base: position 38,825,513 of record NC_092518.1, read on the forward strand.
TAAATTTTCTACTTTAGCAAGATTCCACAGACGGCACACTTGTGGAGGAAGGGATGTACCACCTAGTTACTGCCAGGTCAGGGCAGCAGTCCAAAAGTTGTGGCTTTCCATTAGGCCCAGCAGGCCTCTGCTAACAGGAGGTAGTGTTTTTTCCTGTGGTGCTTGGTTTTTGTCTTTGTAAGCTAACCTTTTCCTGTCCTTTGGCTACAGATAACAAGCTTTTCTAGGGGCTTTTGCTTTGTGTGTGTGTGTGTTGGGCATTGATTCCAGGGGCACTTTACCACTGAGCTATATCCCCAGTCCTTTTTTAAAATTTTAATTCTTGCTAAAGTTGGTCTTGAACTTGTGATTCTCTTGCCTTAACTTCCTGAGTTGCTGGGTATGCACCATGGTACCTGACATTTAGTAGCTTCTTTCTTGTCTGAACTGGAAAAAACTTGTCCATTTCTGGCTTGCTGGCTTTGTTAGCACCCACTCCAGGATATAAAGGAGGCAAAAAGAAAATCCAGGGAACTCATATTAAGTTGTTCCTCAATTCCCAAGGTTCCAAATCAGTCTGCATTTATCTCTCAACCCTCTAGTCTTCTTTGTCTTATATGTCATATTTTGAGTTTTTTAAAAATATTTATTTTTTAGAAGTAGTTGGACACAATACCTTTATTTATTTATTTATTTTTATTTGATGCTGACAATCAAACCCTGGGCCTCTCATGTGCTAGGCGAGCGCTCCACTGCTGAGCCACAACCCCAGCCCATATTTTGAGTTTTTAGTTGCACTTTGTGGGAGGAATAAGGAAAAGTGCTCTGCCCCACCTTGTCTGGAACCAGAAAGCAGCCCACCTGAACATGGGTTTTTATTAAACTAATTTATACCAAATAAACTTGACATGATGGCTCTTTATGTAAGTTATCTGTACTACGAGAATATTCAAAATCCATAGAAAGGCCTCATGGTGTTTATAGAATTAGTTTTTCCTTAAGGCTGTCTTTATTGCATGCTTTGAATAATCTTGAAAGTATTTATTTTCCAAACTTTGCATCATTAGAAGCTGATGAGCAGTTTAACCATATTAGAAAATGTCAAATTGGATACACATCCAGGATCAAAGGATCTAAAAATATCAGGAATCTGGTGGCAGAAGTAGCACAAACATATCCAGAGTTAGCCCACACTCCACTGCTCACATACAGTGACACGAGCAGTATGTTTAAATGAAAGAAAGTCCAGGTGCCATGAAGGTTGAAGTTTGGGAATGTTGCCAAATGCAGCTTCAGTTTTACAGAACAGCTGACTGTTGTTGGTGTGATTTATTTTGCACACATAGTGCTGGGGTTGTGGCTTAGTAGTAAAGCACACATACTCAAGGCCCTGGGTTCAGAACCTAGTTTTTTTTTTTTTTTTAATATTTATTTTTTAGTTGTAGTTGAACACAATCTCTTTATTTATTTTATGTGGTGCTAAGGATCGAACCCAGGGCCTCGCACATGCTAGGCAAGCACTTTACCGCTGAACTACAACCCCAGCCCCCAGCCCTAGTTTTTTTTTTTTTTAATTATGCTCAGGCTGGGGCTATGGCTCAGTAGTAGAGTGCTTGCCTAACATGTGTGAGGCACTGGGTTTGAGCTGCAGCACCACATAAAATAAACTAAATAAGCAAAATAAAGGTATATTTTGTACATATGAACTGGTACACAAGTGAAGAGTGGTTGGATACATGTTTGATACCTAAGCATAAATCTTCAATCCCAGCTTCTCCCCCTCTTCTACCTAACAGGTCCTGGAAAGTTCTATTCTTCTCAATAGGCAGCCTACAACAGAAGCTGCATAAAGCACAGCCAAACTGACAGAGGAGCTCTATCATCTTTGTCTTCACCCTCACCGAACACCTTTTAGGTCACATTTTCTCCTGGCCTGTCTTCACAAACCAGAAAAGATACTGATTTGGTATGGTTTTCCAGTACTGGAAAATCTAGCTTAGATAAGGAAAATCAAAGTTCACATCATCAGCGTTTAAAAGACTTTCTGTCTGTGGATTTCTGGGTTCTGAAGTTCAAACGTCCTTTGTTCCTTCTCTTCCAGGTCAGTCACCATGAACCGGGCCACTCAGCATGCTGTCCCAGCACAGGAGTAGCAGCACTGTGAAGGCAATCTATCACACTGTCAGAGACTGGGACTTTGCTTGGTACCAACTGCTGTGCAATTCTGCTGGGCAGGAATATCACAAGCTGTTAAATATCGATGGACACACTGGTTGAGATGAAGTTTCCAGGGAGGAAGTGACAGTGCAATGTGGATATTTATGGCCATAAAATAAGAAGAGCTTTAGTTCCCAGGCTGAACCTGCTTTTGCTGGAGCCATTTCAACAAAACATCACAACAAAGAAGAGCTGTGATTTAGTTACATTGCACATCAGCAGATGTCTGGACAAAAACATCAATGTGAATAAGGGCCAAGTGCAGTCCTGTCTGTCTTGATTAAATTACTTGATATTAAATAAAAGGTCTGGGTGGTATTGTTTTAAACCTGACTCATCCAGCTCTCCTTAAAATAGCCCCCTCCCCTGGGACCAATTATTAAAAAGTAATTTTGCTCCCTGGGGTGGGAGATCTCTAATGAATTTAAACCTAAGTTTTGCTTTTAAATTGTTCTAGCTGATGTTATTGTGATTTTTTTTATGCAATTAAATGACTTTAGAGTCATGCTAAAGACAGGATTTATTGTGTTTTGTTACAAGCATATTTTAGGATATAGTTAAAGTACATGGTTCATGTAAAGGTAGTCTACATGCAAAGGAATACGAAGACTATGAAGGAAAACCTATATTGGGTTCAAGAATTAGAGCAATTATTCCTCTTAGTCTTACAACGTGATGTTGCCCGTACCTGGTCATGCCTTCTTCGGGTTCTGTACTCAAAGCCCGTCAGACTCTTGGCAGGCCCTCCTCTTACAGAAAAGTCACAGGCAAAGGCCAAGTTTGAAGTAATTCTTTTAACTCTAAGGCACATTTAAAAAATCTTAAAAATCTGTTGCCACGATTTTTATACTCTTTTAAAACTGAATTTCTTCAAGCATCTAAATCAGGGGCTGGGCAAGAACTTTCTTGGGAAAGGGCCACATAGTAATTAGCTTAGGCATTATGGGCTGTACAAACTCTGTCACAACTCCTCAGCTCTGCCTCAGCAGCATGAAAACTGTCACAGACGGTATGCAAATGAATGAGTGTAGTGGATGCCAATAAAACTTTATTTACAAAAACAGGCAGTGGGCTGGATTTGGTTCAGAAGCTGACTTTAGTTTGCCAACCCTAGTCTAAATGAATTCCCTTGGAGAGGAATAGCTTCCACCCAGAAAAGAACTTTTCTATGAGGGAAAGAAACAGACTAGAAATAGGGTCATACTAAATTCTTCTACTAGTGGATGACACTTTAAAAATACAAAATAAGAACAACTCAGCCAGTTAATCTTTTTATTTTGAGTTTCGTAAAAAAAAAAAAAAAAAAGCTTTGAGAAAATGTGTTAAATATCAGTAAAGGGCAGGAAAACACATGGCTAGCTTTACAACAGCAATCTACACATCTACACAAAGGCAAACATTAAGTAAAATGCTAGGGAAAAGATACCACTTTGGGGGGCCTACGGCAGTTTTCCTTATTGCACATAAAGGTAGATAACTTCAGGTCTTTAATTTTTCACAGTTACAACATACTTCAATGTCATTTATATAATGTGTATTTATATAACATAGTATAATTTTAATATTATAAAACCACCAGTTTGCTACTATTGAATGGAAATAGAAGAAAAAAAATCTCCCCAAATACAATAAGTAAACCCTCTATAAAAAGTTCCCCAGAAGGTCACATCATTCCATGTTAAATTCACCCTATTCTACTTCAAAAAGTTGCTGTTCAGTTATTAAATGGATCTTGGTGGCCTTCCCATTTAATCATTTTAATGGACACAATAAAACTTCCCAAGTAAGTAGTATCAGATGCATTTTATGAAAACATAAAGAGATAATCTAGAAGGAGCTGAAATCACACTTTGAAGAAGCAATTTCAGTAATAAAATTACAAAACCATAGACTTAACACCTATACAACTGAAAATCATTCCTCTACTTCTCCAAAGCCCACAATGAAATAATCATAACAAAAGTTAGTCCCCGAATGTACATGCAGTTAATCACCCAGTAACACCTGGATGGTAACTTCTTAAAAGTGCTTTAGACAGCAGATGACGCTTTGTGCTGTTTACAAGTTCTTTTCTGAGTTCCTCCAACATATAGAGGCTTAGACAATTTTTCCACTGGCCAAGAGTTGAGAGATTATGGTGACATTTGGCAATTCCATTAAGCCTTTTTTTAAAGGATGGCCATCAGAATGAGAAGGTGACCTTTGCTGCATGCACTCAGGTCTGCTTCAGACCTTTTCAGAAGGTAGCACAGCAGACAGACTTTCTTTCTCATCTTCCCCAAGGCTCAGGTGGCTGAAATCTGACAGCCTGTGCATTCTATTTGGGCCAGTTATAGTATACCCTGCTTAGGAAAATAAAACTAAGATCAACAACTTTGGTTTTTCTCTTCAATTTTTGCTACCCCTGGGTGACAAGACATGTTTGCAAAAAAAATGGTTTGTGTCTAGGTCTTGTTTTAAAAGATTGTCAAAAGAATCTACTTGCCTTTCCTAGTTAGATGGTAGCATCGGTTTCTGCAGTATTTCTCTCCATACTGTTTCACTAGGCTTTAAAGTGGGGGAAGATCTTTTCAGATATCAAAGTGGTGGAAGCAGCATTCAGATGTGTTGTTTCTAAACTATGACTCTTGGCTACTAAATTCCTTCAACTTACTGTTACCAGCATGCAGCAGATGACACTAGAAAGCCAGATTCTCACTTAGAAACCAACAGAAGTGATAAGAACTCAATGATACCAGGGTAATTTATCTGACTCTGGATAACTAATCTACAGAATCAATGTCAAAAGGCAGGCATCAAAGACATCGTCAAGTTCTCTACTTCTAGGGTGGAAAAAGAAGTCACATACTTATCTTGTTGGGAAGCTGACTTACCAGTAGCCCTCATTCCAGGCTGAATTTTACAATGGATGCTACTGTCAGCTTCTGATACAACTCTTAGAACTTACAGTGGGTATAAGGCAGGTTTCAAAGTGGGTATTTTCATCTCTGATGAGTCGCTCAATGGCCCTGCTGCTGATCTTCAATAAATACATTGGTGGTGTTTCTATATTTAGAAATCACTGGTTCACATGAAATATCTGGTATGATTACATTAACTTCCACTGAAGACAAAGAGAGGGAGTGAAATGTTGGGGGTGGGACAATGTGAAACAGGCCTCTATTTTAGAAGGAACTATTCATTCTTTGTCCCAGACTGAAATGTTCATGGATAGCGGAGATATCATTTTGCATTTATTCTAAAGGGACTTCATTTGTCAGCCAAACCACAGAGGATATTTTTGGGTCTAGAAAATAGCCTGAAGAGCCCCGTGCTGTTTGCTTGATGAGATATTTGATGTTTCAGTGTGACTTTTGACTTCGAGGCATCAACACTCATTTGTCTCGTCACCCCAGTGAGTACCTTGGAGGCTCAGAATCCATATGCCCTTCCTGTGCTTGTTTCCTAAGAAGAATTGCAGTCTTACTTGAATTCCAAAATTCCTTCTCTAGCAAAGGTTGGGTTTGCTGGTAGTTCCCACAAAGAATGGGAACTACCATTCTTATCAAAAAGAATGGCAGGAATTTTTATCTGCTGTCCATCATGTGACAGCAAAGTGACCACAACTTTCCCCTGTGTTCTGGCACTCAACAGGCCCACCCTTATTCTCAGGAATCCAACACAAATTCAGGCATGGGAACAAGAGAAAGACAAGGAAAGCTTGACCACAAAAGAGGCTATTAACTTAATTCCATATGAAATTTAAAAGCCAGATTCCCAGAAACCTTCATGTTGACTAATCAGAAGCTCAGTTAAGACAAAAATCCTCCTCCCTCTCTCCTCACAAATGGGAAGGAAGATGACAAGTTTTAAATTCTCCCCCCACACACACTTGTTATCCTTATCTCCTTGGAGGCTCTAAGGCTGTCAAATGTAATCTTTGCAGTTGAATTTTATGGAGTATGTCCTTGAGTTCTGCAAAGATTAACTCAAAACTTTCTCATAGCTGCCTAGGCTGTATTATTGACTTGGTTTGTTCCTCATGACTAACAGTCAAGGGTCCTATATGTTTTCTCATACTCAGAAGCTAGAGAGAAAAGGGACTTCGTGAAATCAGTAGAGAAGGGATCAGGAGAGGGAAAGGGGAGGTATAGGGGGAATGAAAGAATAATTTATGCTATGTGCATAAATGACTGTATCATAATATTACTATGATGTATAATTATAATGCACCAATAAATTTTAAAAAATAAACCCTTAACTTGCTAGGCCATTATTTTAACTAAAGTACCAAACAGGGTCCAAAGAAAGCTCTAGCCAAAAGGCTCTCAACCCTGGCTGCACATTAGGAACTCCTGGAGTTTCAAAACAAAGTGTGGATGCCAGGTCCTACCCCAAAGCTAGTGAATCCAAATCTTGGAAAGTAATGTCATTATGTCAAAAAAAAAAAAAAAAAAAAACAGCCATGTGATCCTAATATGCAGGCAGGGTGCAGAACCTCTGCTTTAGACCCTCTGACTTGGCTGAAACATCACCCCCCCTTAACTTGAACAAATATGTGTGAAGGATGAGTTGGGATTACTTTCTCAGAAGATTTTTGTTTAATTGGATACACCATTATTCAGCAATATCAGTCTGTTTTTTATGCCAGACCAACAGTAGCTGGTTGGCCTTGAGCTAGATGATTTCTGGGCTTTGTGGCATTCTTACTTTTCTCCATGCAGTCTAGTCATAATGCTTTTTGATATGGAACCATTTCAATAAATGGATTTCCCTTCCCAAACCCTTGGTAAGGTCAAAACTCTCCACACTTTGCACACAAAACTTAGGACCATAGGTCAAAGTGACTTACTTCAATCTGCTGAATAAAAGACTCAATCAAATAATTATAACTCTAGTTTTGGTCTCGGAAAATCTGTATTTACTTATATTTAATAAGGTTGGAACAAAAGGTTTTCAATGAAGACTAAAGGATGGCCTTTTGGGGGAAAACACAACAATTTATCGATTGACCTAAGACTAGGCTGGGAAGCAAAATGGTTATTTTTCTTCCCTAAGAAGGTAATTTCTTACAATCTTCTGAACGCTTCCTAGAAATCCAAAAGAATAACAAAGCTTTGCAGTGAATGGTTGGGTTTTTTTCAAGAATAATCACTAGGACTTTTCTCTAAGCTTTTCCCCTCCAGCATAAAGGATGAGCAAAGGCTTTATACAGACCCAACCAAAGAGTAAACCAACCTAACCTACACAGAGAGAGAGAGAGAGAGAGAGAGAGAGAGAGAGAGAGAGAGGGAGGGAGGGAGGGAGGGGAAGGTGCACACCTGTAATCCCAGCTACTTAGAGGCTGAAGCAGGCGGATGACAAGCTGAGGTCTGGCCTGGGAAATTTAGCGAAACCCCATCTCAAAAAAAAAAAAAAAAAAAAGCCACCCCCCCCCCCCCAGTCTCATCTTCTAAGTTTATATGGTGTACTGGTCATTACTGAGATAACTATAAAACAAACACTGCTTGATGGTTCTGGGTCCAATCACATGGACAAAATTCCAACCTTCTGCTAAGTGTGGCAGCTGTTGTCTACAACTTGAACCCACAACCTTCTAGGGGCTGAAACATAAAAAAGCTTATTCTATGGCTGTGGGGTGCAGGTCTTCTGAAGTCCTTTGCTGGCCTAGTGACCCTGAGGTCTCAGGGGGTTAGGTACATTGTTTAGCTTTTAGCAGACTTACAAAATCCACAGATGACCATAAAATCATAATGTACTTTACTATGGAAAGGAGAGAGATGAATAAAATGCATTCAATTATCTTATATTAATCTATATGAAACTGCTATTTTGGATTTTGAAAAATAGTTGAAAATCATCAATCTCATGTGGCTCAACCTCATCAAATAAATTTTTCCTTACTTAAACAAATTACCAATTCAAACTCTGAAAGTTGTGAAGCTATGACCTATTTTAAAAATAACAATTACCATGGTGGCCCGTACCTATAGTCCTAACTACTGGGAGGTTGGGAGAGGAGGATCACTTGGGCCCAGGAGTTCAAGGCCAGCCTGGGCAAGAGAGAAATTAACCATGAAAAGTGTGAGTTAAGGGGCTGGGGTTGTGGCTCAGTGGTAGAGCTTGCCTAACATGCATGAGGCACTGGGTTCAATCCCTGACACCACATAAAATAAATAAATAAATAAATAAACAACAAAAAAAAAGATGTGAGTTAAGAAGGTTAAATGGCTGACTCATTATGGGTGTATGGTACTAAGACACTAATTTATTTGTCTACCATAGGAAGAAAAACACTCACATTTTGAAGACATTTGTTTTAGAAATTGATTTGCCAACAATGCTAGCACTAAAGCACAGAGATGAGTGGAGAAAAAAACTGTCCCAAGAGTTCTCTCAGTGTTTCACCTACCACAGGTGTGGGCAGGCAGAATATTTCACCCAGAAAGAACACAAATTGAAAACCCAAGTTTCAAACCACATCTACAAATTAAGCTGGTGCAATACTCTCTCCAGATATCCAGAAAATGATACTTGCTGTAAAGACACCTGATTCCTAATCCTATCTAAGATGAAACTTTCTATTGGGTTGAATAATGTTTACTCCGATTTCTCATGTGGCCACTGAATAGCATGCATACATCAGCTCAAAGTTTGGAATTTTACTGAGTCTTAAGATGTCTATCTTGTATTTTCTTTGCAGGTTTTATTTTCACATTGAGATCCCTTTCCCTCTGAATACTAGCCTATTGCCTGTTTGGGCTCTTGCTGCTTTTTCTTTCCCTGATAAAAGCATCCTACAAATTTTGGTGTTATCGCTAACTCTATGGTATATACCTCAGTCTTACTGATCATTTTCCAGATAGTGGGCTATCTGGTAGCCCTCAAAAGTTAAATGATTCTTGCAGTGATACCATGGTTTTCTAAACCCCTTCTGTCCTCAGATTAATTTAAAAACAACAGAATAACACAATTTGCCTTTGGTTTTAAACATCCCAGTAACTTCTTTATGAAGATTTTCAGAGAAGAAACTAGAATTCTTTTCCCCACACTGAAATGTTCATGGATATCATTTCTAATCTTCAGTCTAGAAGAAAACACAGGTTGCATAAAGTCAGGGATCCTGATAGGAGAATGCAGTCCTGTAGCCTTCAGTGCCAGGGCCTCCACTCAAATAGCTTTTTCTGTCCCGTTTAACACCAGCATCCCAGAATTCTTGGCGGGCCAATCTCAACTGCCTTCCTTCATGGTCTTTCTTCTAGCCTGTTCTCCCCTGACTTGATGTTCCTCAAGCCAGCTAGACTGGCACTGCTATGTGCTGAGATGAAGCTTCTCATGGGTAGAATCTCCAATACTTGCCCTGCCTTATTCAAAGAGCACAGGTGGATGAATTAAGAGACCATGAAAGCATGCTATTTTTGTGTTTGCTTAACTCTGAAACAGCGCACTACTATGTGAAAAAGTGGGAATAGGTCTGCTATCGTCTTGATTTAGAGACACTCTAGCTTCACCATCTGAGTCTCGGGTTAAATTTTAAGTGTTAAGATAGCTTCAAACCCCAACAAAATAGAAGCATTAGTTCAATCCAGTCAATGCCCCACCTCAAACAACACTGGGGCATGTAGCCATCCTCAACTCCAGGGGCCTACCCCAGCATATCAGGATTTCGGGGGACAGTCACGCATTTTCCTGCAGAGGAAACACAAGAGGGGTACCCCGGCTTGAAACCTTCTGGTCTCCCATTCCCAGGTCTCGCTCCAGCACTTCCTCAGAGCTGCTCTTTGTTCTCCGACCACCCTCAAGACTCGTGGAGGCTGTGTGGGAGCCTGAGGAGCCATTGGCAGTCACTGTGCTGTCTCCATAGGTCAAGGTGAGGTCACCCTCGGTCAGGATGAAATCAGAGTCTTCTTCTCTCAGTGGCTCTTGGTTCTGAAAGGCATAAATAACAACAATAACAATAAAAGTGGGACACTTATATCTTCCTGGGCAGGAGCCCTCCAATCCCAAGTCCTCATCAGCACCTTAGGGGTTATGAAAATTGCCTGCTTGTGCCTCTAGTGCAGTCATGGGATGGAAATTATGTAGTATTATTCAATGCAAAGCACTGATGTTGGACTTTGAACCAAGACTTTGAGCACCAGCAAGTAGTTTTCATTTCAAATGCCTGGTAGTCAGGATTAGTGGCAAAAGAAAGAAGGGAGACCAGCTCAATTTCAGCTTTTCAGCCCACAAAGACAGGAAGTTATGGGTAAGGTAACTGGGCAATCACTGGAAATAGGTTCCTGGGACTCTTTCTCTGGGTAGGTCTTTCAGGTGGGCCTACAGCCCTACACAAAGCATCCTAAACCCACTTTGTTTACATTTGAACTAGTCTTTGCCCTAGTTAGCAATTGAGTAGAGAGGACAAACCATGATTAGCATTTCCTCCATTTTCCCTCTGGTATTTCCACAAAAAAACCCTGATGGAAAGCCTGTCCTCAGGAGCATGAAGCAAATGATAAAGAGGAAGAGTACATTTTATTGAGCTTCTATAACACACTTGCCAGGAACTTCACATAAGCCCTCGTTTGATCCTTACCCCTCCTCTGTGAAGGGTGTAAACACCCTGATCAGAGTAGAAAACCTGAACTAGTGAATCAGTAAAATCTGCCTGAGGTTGTCCAGCTGACAGGAAGCAGAGTTAGAATTGATACTGCCTCTAGATTCATTTTTTCCACATAAAGGATGTGAAAAAAATCAGCTGTTCAGGAAAAGGACTAGAATAGTATCTCATGCTAAGCAATAGTTGTAGCAAAACAAACAAGGCTAAACAAGGCAGGCGTTAACAAAGTCATAGCCTCTTGAAAGTAACAAATGGTAGGGAGAGTGTCAGGAGACAGAGTAATGTCAGATAAAACCTTTCTCCCTCCAATGGGTTACACCAGCAAAACAAAGGGAGGGTCATGGCTCTGCTGTATTGAGGGTTGTCAAAGAATGCAACTTGGATGGCAAACACACCTGAAGTCCCATGTATCTCTCCTCTGTCTGGGATACCACCCTGGTCCATTGCCTGCCCCAAGTGCAACCTGGACATACTCCCATCTAGATGATAAACTACCAAAGGGCATTGACCTCTTTCCCTCTTCTTGGTGCCCTTCCTTAATGGAACTTATCTCATACGAGTTAAGTATCTGTGTATCTGAAATGTTCTGAACTCAGAAACTTTTTGGAGTGTTGACGTCATAGAAGTCTGATAGTTCTCAAATTTTGTTTCATCACAAAATTATTATAAATATTATCTAAAATTACTTTCAGGCCATACATACAAGGTATATATGAAACATAAATGAATTTTGTGTTTAGACTTGGTCTCATACCCAAGATATTTCATTACATATATGCAAATATTAAAAAATCTAAGTTCTGAGATCTAAAACACTTTTGGTCCTAAGTCTTTTGGTCAAGGGACACTCATCCTGTAGTAGGTGCTACATGAATGCTTGGTAAACACATTGAGCTAAGAGGATTCCTGGGTTGAGTCTTTCTCACTTCTCTCCCAGTGCATCTCCTGTGTATTTACTGGTGACAAGCACATGCTTGTTTTCTGCATTGTTTGTCAGTGATGTCAACTTACTTCTCCATACACAGTGCACAATGTGACTCCACATAACCCTGGGAGTGCTCTAGCATTTTTAACAGGCAAACACACAATTCCACTTCACTTGCTGCCTCAAATACCCACTGGAAGGAGGCAGGATAGAGATGCATGACAAAAAACAAATTCTGTACTCAGGCTGATATTTAGAGCACAGTTCTAAAACTTGCTCCAAACTCCCAAATTTCTTCCTCTGCCTTAGTGTTTAGAAAGCCCTGAAGTTCAATCTATCCTCCAATAGTTTTAACAACAAATGACATCATGTGCCCCATTTGGGTTTCCAGCTCCCAGGGAGTCCTCTTTCCTTGTCTTAGCACATCCCAGTTCTACTGTTCAGACATGTGCTAAGTAATGGTTTTGTCCATCTCTTCAACATATGTCTGTCAATGCTCTTTACTACCAGTTTTCAGGGAGACAGTTCTGATACATACTTTACTGTTTCAAGGTTTAAAGCCAAAAAGGGATAGAGAGGAATACAGATCAACTACATGTGAGGGTAATTCTACAAATGAAGGAAAGCCCACATAGCACCCTGGACATGAACTTCAGTGTGGCCTGATTATTCTTATAGAGGAACACAGGGACAAAATTCACTGGTGGGAGAAAATAAGACCAGATACTGACCCATTCCATTTATGACACCCACCAGCCCAGATAGTACCAAAGGAAAAGTCATTCAGAAACAAAGACATCTTGAGACCCAGATGGAGAGTGACTCCTATATCAAAGCTGAAGGAGGGCTGGGGATGTGGCTCAGTGGTAGAGCACTTGCCTAGCACCTGTGAGGCACTGGGTTCAATCCTCAGCATCACATAAAATTAAATAAATAAAATAAAAGTATTGTGTGCATCTACAACTAAAAACATTAAAAAAAAAAAAAAAAGCTTAACGAGTGTCACATAAAGCTGATGAAACCAACCCACTCCCTGGAATTCTAGGTGATAGGATCGGTGGAATTTTAGGAAGCTGAAGGTGTATATCATTATATAACTAGTTGTCTAGTAAAGGCTGCTATAAAAATGCAGTGAAATAACCCTAAAAACAAGTGTGTTGTAGGAATTTGTACACTGAAAATAACAATAGGTCTCTTTTGTAAATATTTATTTTTTAGTTTTAAGTGGACACAACATCTTTATTTTACATTTATGTGGTGCTGAGGATCAAACTCAGTGCCTCAAGCATGCTAGGCGAGCACCTACCACCGAGCCCCTACCACCGAGCCCCAACCATAGGTCTCTTCAAAAGTGGAAGAACACTGTTTTCTTGGTGGATAACAAACCTAAGTAGTCTGGAGTTTGTAGAAATAATGAACATCCTACATACCTCCAAATAAACTTAACCAAGTATAAAACACCCTAGGTGATTGGTGAGAACCACATAACAAGTATCAAAACAGCCACAAGAACTCTGAGTGGGAGACTCTCACCCAGCACTACACTCCACAGGGAGCCCCTCTGCCTCTCTCAACTTTGGTTTCCTCAACTGCTAACTGTGAAAAGATCCTTTTCTCCCATTCACTCAGCAGCAGTCCTCATTGTATCTGGAGCTGGCTGAGACCCTAGGCAGGACCCTAGCACAAAAGGCCAGCAGCAGCATTGTTCCTGGTAGCCCAAGTCAACCCATCTTAAGTTGGCTGTGACAAGTCCAGAGCCCAAACATTACTCCGGGAAGCAAACCTTGAGTAGTCTCTTGAACTGGTGAGAGAAGCACTTTAAAGGTACATAACTGTAAATGACATCATGTGCCCCATTTGGCTGAGTTTATGCTGAGTCCAAACTAGTACTGATATCCCTTATCTATGAACAAGGGAATAGTTAGTAAACTTTTGATTAGAAAATATTTTAAAGGTATAATTAGTTGGAGCTTCATTAGTGGAAGATGCAATGGTGGCACGTCAGCACACTTTGTCTCAGTGATGACATGCCTTCAAGTAGCCACAATTCCACTTTAAACAGAGGTCCAAAATAAGCAAACCATTTAGCCTTCAAAATTAACATGACCTTTCTTATACACAGTAGTGCTGGATAAGAAATTTAAAAACTAACTTTTTAATCTGTTGGTTTGAGTCCTTCTGATACAAAATAACACTAGCACTATTGTTTAGGCTGATAGATATTATATTAAAAAGTTACCATTATTGTTAAAAACCACTTTACAAAGCAAGAACAATTCTGGGAAAATGATAATCTCACCATTTTACTGAAGGTGTTTTTTTGTGCTTGTTTGTCAGTACTGGGAACAAATTCAGGGCCTCATACATGCTAGGCACATGCTCTACCACTGAGCTACAGTATCCCTAGCCTCACTATCCATTATTTTCTAATCTGAAAACAGTTTATCACATGTGGCACATGATTTATTATTATTATTATTATTATTATCATTAATTTTATTTATTTATTTTAGTATTGGAAATTTAACCCAGGGGTATTTTACCACTGATTACATCCCCAGCCTTTTCAAAAATTTTGAGACAGGGTCTCACTAAGTTGCTTAGGGCCTCACCAAGTTGCTGAGGCTGGTCTTGGATTTATGATACCCCCACCTCAGCTTCCCAAGCTGCTGGGATTACAGGCATGTGCCATTGTGCCTGGCGGATTTTCATTTTTATATGGGGAGGTCCTGAGGATGCTGGAGGGCTCAACTGTCTTTAAGAGAAGGAGACATTCATGAATGCTGTTCTCACATTTGGTGAAAATTCAAAGAAAAGGTCAGGGTAGAACTGCATTCTCACCAGGCAGAACCTGCTTCCCCAAGGAGGCAGCTCAGCTGGCTTTGAAGGTGTAGAGTTCTGTCATTTGGCCTTTTCAACAGTTGCTTTCCTCTGAAGGGGGTAAGCAGAGGCCCTGGAGGCTTTGGGATGACAGCTACACAGAACTACTGTGCTCACTGACTGCACAGTAGCAGTGGGTTACAATACTTGGTAACTTGGCAGTTGTAATCCTGGTAAAAGATTTCTCTTATTACTGTGCAAAGAATATAACCATATGCAAATTTGCCATTTCTAATCATCTTATTATACAAGGAAAATGTGAGGCTATAGAGGTACGAGTGTGATTGGTTTCTTCTTCCTAGGTAAGAGGCTTCCCTGGCAGAGTGAGCAGGAACACCATACTGACATACTGTACTTACATCATACACCTGGGGACTAGTCAGACATCGGGCCAGCAAACCACACCAGGCGGGAAGAGTGGTGGTTAGAGGGGGACCGCTGTGTGTGAGGATGGGCTTCAAGTAACTTTAAGAAGAGAATTAAGGATAAATGGTTGCAAAGGAAACACAATGCACAACAAAATTTGTTTAAAAATCCCCAAAAGTAAACTGTCCTACATTCTACCCACAAAAAGTTTTCTTTCTCTCCTTTTTATCAGTACAACACAGGAAATACTTGTACCTGCAACAGTATGAAATGAGCTATACTTCATCAGGCTTAAATGGTAACTAGTAACTTAAATGGTAACTAGTAACTCACAGGTTGGTGATTTTCAATTGTCAATTAAAAAGAATATTTGATTGATTAGAACACACTTCTGACTTTATTTTAGTTCGAATTAGCATTTCAGATTTTGACACACAACCCACTCAAATCTTGGAAAAAGGAGATAGTGTCCCTGGGGAGCAGGTACTGCAGAGTCTCCTCTGCCCTTGTTCTCTGTAAGTATCCACTCTAACTACAGGGCATACAGTGGAGATGTTTGAGTTGGGCAGGACCTCAAAGGCAACCTGGAGGTACTATAAAAGAGAAAACTGGGACTTGGCATGGTGAAATTATTTCAGTAAGGTTATTTAGACAATAAACCTTCCAACTTCCCATTATAGGGAACCAGCCACTTTTCTCCCAGACTCTTAACACAGGGCTTCTTTACCTTGACACTATTGATATTTGGGACTAGGTCATTCTTTGTTGTGGCAGGAAGTTGAGCAGCTTCTCTGTTACCCACTAGATGCCAGCAGCATCTTTATTCCCCTCCCCAAGTTATGACAATAACTTTGTTTCCAAAAATTGCCAAATGTCCCACAGGAGGCAAATACAGGCTCTGTCAAGACCACTGCTGTAACATAAAGGTCAATTGATGTGCAGAGAGCTCAGGGGTCATCAGTTAATGACTATCTGTGAGGCCAAATACATAGCCCTATATTGGAAGCACCAAGAAACACTTGCCCCATTATGAAAGAGGCCCATTATAAGATCTGTATCCTAAGCAATGTGGAAAAGTTGGACTCTCATATGGCCACCACAGGGATGGACAAGAGACTTTAATGGAAGACAAGAAGATGTCCCAGTGGTCTGTGCCTAAGAGAACAGGCTGTTCAGTGCACCCCCAATTCTTGCCTTCATTTAGAGCAGCACACATGGAAGAAGCTTTCTCCAAGGAGGAAATGGAAGAGGAACACAGAGGTATGCTTCTAGTTGGGAATTACTTAATGAAGAAGGATGGACATGAGGGCTCTGCTGGAGCTCTTTACAGACAAAATGAGCTGTCTTTTGGCTGCTGTCCTTTAATCCCAGTCCTGGGGACAAGTGCAGGATAGGAGGAGCTCACTCAGTTTGGGAATAGCCCCTACAGGTCTATCAGTTTTCTCCTGTATGACTCAGAAGATGACAGGGGCTCTGATCTGTACAATGATGAAAAGTCAAGAGTCAAGGTGGGGGGGCTGGGGTTCTGGCTCAGTGGTAGAGTGCTTGCCTAGCATGTGTGAGGCACTGAGTTTGATTCTCAGCACTGCATATAAATGAATGAATAAAATAAAGGTCCATTAATAACTAAAAGTATGTATACAATAATTTTTAAAAAAGAGTCAAGGGGCAGCCAGTAAGCCCCACTTCCCCAATCCAGAAGGCCTAAAACAACTTCCTTAAAAAGATTAGTATATAAATATACATACTTTAAAATACTCAACTGTTGGAAGGGGAAAAAAATAACATTAAACTTCTCTTTCCTGCACTAGTTGATCTGGTAACTGTCATTAAATCTTTATAAATAATACATTTTTCCTATTTCTTGATTTATAAGCTATAGTCTGAAGCTTTAAGTCCTTCCTATGAAGAATGATAAATTTAAGTCATTAATACTCCTTGTCTCTTCTTTCCAATTTCTATTATAATTAATTTTACACTGAAGATATGCTTTCTCTTTTATAACTAATACATAAATTCTCTATTTTTTTCTATAGAATAAATGTAAGTGTTAGAAACCAATAAAGCAACATTTGTAATAATATTACAGGGCCAGGGATGTAGCTCAGTTGTAGAGCACTTATCTAACATGCATAAGATGCTGGGTTCCATCTCTGGCACATACAAAAAATGCAATAATGTCACTGTATGAATATTATTCACTGTATAACCAAGCAGAGTGGTTATAGTAACATAAAGTGAAAAATAATAATTTGTCATCTAAACTTTTTCAAAAGAGAACTCTAGAGTGTGTTGCTAAATAAAGAATTTTTCTCCAACATTGTCCCATTTTGGGGGCTATTTTTTGTCTGATCCATAAGTTATTTTTCTTATATGTTATAGGGTCTAGATGGTAATAAACTTTCTGAATTCTTGCACATCTGGAAACTACACTCCTTATTCTCTCAGTTGTGATTGAGAGTTTAGGAGTACAATTGTAGGTTTAGACTTTTCATCATAGAACTTTGAAGACATCGTTCAACGGTCTTCTAATATTCAATGAGAAGTCTCTGGTTCTTGCCCTTTGGAGTTTGCCTATCTTTTCTCTTTGAAAGCCTTAAAAGTTCTATCTTTTCCTTTTGTTGTTATGAAATCCCCCCAGAATATGTCCATCCTACTCACACTCTTGGTGAGCTCTTATACTTAGAGACAAGTATATTCCTTAGTAATGGGAATTTTTCTTCTATTATTCCTTTGGTATATCTTTTCCTCCATTGTCACCATCTTTCCCTTTCAGATCCTAAGTGATCTGGACCATCTGTGTCTAAACTTCACATCCTGACACTCTTCTCTTAACATATTTCTGACTTTCTGTTCTAATTCTTCAAGTTTTTTTTCCCTCAACTTTATCGTCCAAATCAACAATTCAGTCTTCACCACACTCAAGTTGTAATGATTAAATTTCTATTGTTAATTTCAGAAATTTTAATTTCCAAGAACTTCTTATTTGATTTACTCAATTTTTTAATAATCTACTCTTACAATAATGAGCCTAAGGCCACCAAAGAAGAAAATGTGAACACCCAAGGCTTTAAGTTGGGACCCTACACAAAAGGCAAAGAGAAAATATCTAACCCTCAGAGAACTCAAGCCCAGCTTCAAATCACCTTTTTTCCTAAATTCATTAAGATGATCTGAAATTGCCTGCCGATAACCTGACCACTCGGCAGACATAAGCTTAAATCATCTCTGAAGGATGATGACCTCATCCAGAGCATCTCAGATTATCTAGAGTTTTTCATTGTCCATGTCTATCACTCAGAAAAAAAAACCCAGATGCACAGAAGATAAAGAATAAAGCTTCTAGAAGATAACACAGGAAACTGGCTTCAAAGATACTAATCAGAACAGAAAAGATCAATCAATTGGATTAAGGCCTTTTGTTCATCAAAAGATAGTTTTTAAGGGGAACAGGCAAGTTACAGAGTGGAGAAGGAGGAGAGGAAAAGGGGAAGTACTGGAGAATGAATTGAAGCAAATATGCTATGTGAATATGTCACAATTAATCCCACTATTATGTTTCTTTTTTTTTGAGAATTTTAATATTTATTTTTTAGTATTTGGCGGACACAACATCTTTGTTTGTATGTGGTGCTGAGGATCGAACCTGGGCCGCACGCATGCCAGGCGAGCGCGCTACCGCTTGAGCCACATCCCTAGCCCAATCCCACTATTATGCATAATTATACATAATAGTAAAAAAAACAAAGTGGGTGAAGGTATTTTTATCATACATAATTAGCAAAAGACTCATATCCAGAACATAAACAACTCTTACACATCATTAAGAAAAAAGCAGACAACCCACGATAAAACAGGGCAAGATGCTTGAATGGGTACTTCATAAAGGAATATATTGAATAGCTAGTAAATGTATGAAAAAGTGCTATTAGTTATCAGAGAAATGTAAATTAAAGCCACAATGAGATATCATTACAAAACCACTAGAACATCAAAAATTAAAAAGACTGATGATATCAATTGTTGATGAAAATATGGAGTAACTAGAGCTCTCATAGACTAGTGATTGAATGTGTAAGGTAGTATCACCATTTTGGAAAACTTTGGTACTAGCTTTTGAAATTAAACCTACACACATCCAACAATTTTACTCCTGTGTATATTCCCAACAAAACATTTGCATAATACATCAAAGATGTATATAAGAATGTTCATAGCAGTATTTTCACAGCAGTTCTAAAGGGGGAATCTTGAGTGTTCATCAACAATACAATTGTGA
The DNA here is from genome assembly GCF_047511675.1 of Marmota flaviventris. NCBI lineage: Eukaryota > Metazoa > Chordata > Mammalia > Rodentia > Sciuridae > Marmota > Marmota flaviventris. The sequence continues at coordinate 38,844,740 of NC_092518.1, forward strand.
CATAGGCACACAATGAAATACTATGTAGCAATGAGAGCAAATGAACTAGGGCTATAAACATCACATAGATGAATCGTACAAACAAGTCAGACAATACACACACACATACAAAATTTTCTCATTTACATTATGTTGAAAAACAGGTAAAACTGTTAAGTGTTGCTAGAAGTAAGAAGAGTGGCTATGTATAGGGTGGAAGAAAGGGAGTAATGGAGTTATGGCATGAGAGAGGCTGGTAATTTTGTTTCTTAACTGGTTTGGTATCAAATTAAAATGATAATTTGCAAAGCACTTATGACTTAAATACTTGTGCATCTGTTATACTTCAACAAAAATTTTTTGAGCATTTTCAATGTCTCCCAAAACTATAAAAAGCCATCTGCCCATTTGATCACTATGTGAATGTAAAAAAAAAAAAATCATGTAAGTTTAACATTTTGGTTTTTAATCTTCACCTGGGACCAAGGATAGGGTCTGCCATGCATGTGGCCCAGTTATACCACTGAGATCAGAGTTGGCCAAGTTCAATCAACAGCAATTACCCCCACCCCCATGGATTAATTGCTAAAGCTCCATTTTCCTTTCTGACTAAAGCATGGCTCACTGTGTAATTTTAACCAATTAACTTACAAAGGTGAAATTCCCCTGGGCACAAAGCTCTCGAAAGCTACAAGTCAACCAGGCTGCGGGGTGGCTACTCTAACAATAAGCAACCACACCTCTTGGCCAGAGGATGCTTGCCAGGACTACCTACAGTTGAATGATCAATGTATGTGTCCCAAGACAGGATTGAGTATACCTCTTCCAAGCATTCATCTTTCTTTACTCATCAGAACTCATTCACTGACAAGTCAACAAGTGAATTTCACTGTCAATGTATTATGAACATGGGATGCCACTTAAAAGGATACTTGTGGTCAAAGCTGTACCACAGCCTGAATATCCATGCACTCTCCTGCTTTGTACGGTTTCCTCCAGCAGAATCTGGACCATCCTAGGAACAAACAAGAGGACACATATTTAGTTGCAGAAAAAGGATCTGAAAGATAGTGGGGGAACTTCTTTTTAAACTGTAACATTTTTTTGCAGTGCTGAGAAGGAACCAGGGCTTGGTGCATGCTAGACTCTACCACCAAGCTATATACCCCCGGCCTATGAACTATAAGTTTATAAATCTAGAACACATTATCAAATATTCATGCTACCAAAGCTTCAAATATATTGAAAGGTAATACTTTAGCAGAAACTGAGTAAACCCAAAGACAGAAAGGTTTGGTTAGTTCTGTGGGTAGATCAACTGAATATTAGTAAAAAAATTTCTTCTGGTATTTCTATTGTACTTTTCTCCTCAAAGTGCCTTTTAATTAATAATTAAATATTAAATAATTACACAGTTCTAAAATAGTCTAGATATTTGCAAGTCAAAAATCAATATACAGCAAATATTAAAGAAAGCTTCTATAAAAACAACTTTCCAGGCTCCTTCAAGGTTGACCTAGAAATGCCACACTTTTTGTTGAGTTTCCTGACCAGCTAATCAAAGGGTTCTCTGAAGGTCCCTCCCAGGTACTTCAGGTTATCTGGTAACTTGTTTCCCTTCCAGCTTTAGGGAAATGGGGCTAGCAGGCAGGGGAAAAGCGCCAGAACTAGAAAATCTGATACTTTATTTACCCTGAAGTAGCAAATTTCTTGTTATTCCAACTCAACCATCCTCATCATTTAACTTTGAAAGTAACCTGAAAAATCAGACATTAATTTGAGGTTTGGAAAGTCTGTTCTGTGCAAGTATTATAAGCAGCACAGATAATATAAAAATCAGGTTGAGATGGGCGTGGTGACACATGCCTGTAATCCCAGCAGCTTCGGAGACTGAGGCAGGAGGATTATGAGTTCAAAGCCAGCCTCAGCAATGGCAAGGCCCTAAGCAACTGAGTGAGACCCTGTCTCTAAATAAAATACAAAATAGTGCTGGGGATATGGCTCAGTGGTTGAGTGCCCCTGAGTTCAATCCCTAATTCTCCCTGCCCCTGCAAAAAAAAAAAAAAAAAAATCAGGTTGATAGTACAGTACAGCAAGCGGATCAGCAGAAAGGAGAAAGGGACAGCAAGGGAAGGTACTGGGGGATGAGACTGATAAAATTATATCATGTGTACATGTGAGTATGGCATAATGCATCCCAATATTATGTGTAATTATAATGTACCAATACAGATTCAAAGTAAAAATAGGGATAGAAACAGAAGTGATGCATGGCACTAAGACCCCAAAAGTGCCATTTGGTCACTGTTATTGTTTTATAATAGAATGGAAAACAAAAGAGTCCTCATCTTTGTATTTTAAATAATAACCCGAATTTAGGGCATTAAAATGGGCTTTTCTGTGGGAACAAATTGGGTTGCCTTCAGTAGTTTCAGGGTACTAATGCGATTGTATGCTGCTGGATGACAAGCTCTGAAAATACACAGTGCTGGTGAAGCACAGGCATTTTAATCATAACCCTCTTTAATATTATTGTGAGAGGAAACTCTGCAAGTGAAGGGCAATTAACAATAACCAAAGAAAATTTGAACTAAAAATCACAAGTAATCCCAAGTCACAGTGAGTGTAAATTTTACCTGCAACAGGGACACCAAATATTAACTGGAGATCATTCAAAAGATAAGCATATAGGTGAGTAGGAGGAGAGAAATTAGCAAGCACTATTTAAATTCCAAAAGTTCCAACAAGATTATTTTTAAAAATAGAGTCCCCATGATAATTGAGGAATGTTTAGCGATGGATAGGGAAATGGCTTCATTAAATGTGCCCTTCTATGCATGAGGAAACATAAATAAGGAGAGATCACAGAGACCAATTATTTTACAGTTTTAAAATCATGTGGAAGAAAAAGGGCACAGAAATGTTTCCATTTGCTGACAACAATCCTTCCTTTAGGTAACTGATTGCTAACTAATGACAACTCTAGGAAGATTTCAAAATGCCACATGAGTCAGTAGAAAAGTGATAGATAACCTTTCTGTAGGGCATATATATATATCTTTATGGAAAAATTAAATGGTTCTTTATAAAGTGACAGACTCTAGAATTTTATAAAAGAAATAAAAACCTAGCAAAATGATAAACATGATCAGGAAGGACACTATAAAGCATTAGGCACAAAACAGATCCCCTGAGGCTGGTTTCTTCAACTCCTCTTAAATCAACAATAAAAACCATCACTCCTACTCTATCATTTTAGCCTCTGCAAAATCACAATGAAGTTATTAACCCCTGGAACACTTAAGCTCTTGCCCTCTCACCTCAAGGAAGCTACAGAGATTTCTGTAAGCCCCCAAAAGGGACAATTAAAACTAATAAAGCCAGACAAAGGCTTCTATTTGAGAACAAACTTACAAAAGATCTTCTCAGGTCACAAAGAGATATATATCCTTACAATCTACAAATAAGAGAAAGTGACCTCAGATTCTGCAGCAAAACCTGAATTAAAAAAAAAAAAAAGAGATGACTCTGAGAAGGGTAAATTCAGGACAAACCTAAAAGTGTTACTTTGTAAAGAGGATGTTAAACAGCTTCTAATTCCAAGCAATGCTGCCAGAAATATGATTAGGTACAGGAAGAACTTAGATAAATCCACATACGGTGGCTTTGAGGAAATCCGGCAGTTCTGTGAAACAGAACTAATTTCTTAAGCTGATCTGTAAGATGACCCACAACTGCTTTATCACACAGAAATCACGAGAGCTTTTCCTGTGGGCTCCCATTAGCACTGGGCTGAGCATGGGTCACTGGGGGAGAAGGCGGGGCTTCCTTCCCGCCTGCACTTGGAGCCTGGGATTTCCATTCTTGTGCTGCCCACAGCAAAAGCAGGGATTTGTTCTTTCACAGGCCCCTCCTCACAACCTGCTTTCCCACCAGAACTGTTCACGCCCCATGTCTTTGGCTCTAGCCACTTCTAGGGCCTTTCTTCCTCTCACTTTCTCACACCCATACTGACTTGCTGGCCAATCCCTTATTCATCCTTCAAGACTGACCACAGAAGCTTGGCTTCTCTAGAAAATGTTTCCAAAGCAACAAACTGTTCTAAGAGACACTGGAGTGAATATCACAGGCCCTCTCAACAGACTATGTCCTGATTGTGCCTTTTGCCTTGCTACATAACTCTAAGCAAGTTACCTAACATTCGGTGGCCTCGTTTGTAAAATGAAGATCTTAATAATTACCTACCACGATGGGGGGGTGTAGGTGTAGCTCAGCGGTACAGCACTTACCTAGCATGTGTAAGGGCTTAGGTTTGATTCTCAGAAGCACACACATGCACACACTCACAATAAAAATTGTCTACCTTGCAGGGTCATTATGGGAATGTGATATTGTGATATAACAAGAAATATGCATTAGGTCTTCATCTCAGCCCCTGGTACAAAATTTCTAAACCCTTGGAATTTCCTGAAGTACTAGGGTGAGAAGAGCATCCTTTTTAATTCTCCCTTTCAACCACACCCAGGTTTATGCTAATGAGATGACTCTTGGCAGCTCAGGGCTGGTTGCCAGAGGAACCAACCTTGTGCTAAGAGAGCTGGAACTTTCAGCTCCACTCCCACCTCCAAGGAGGAAAGAGGGACTGAAGATTTAGTCATTCCTGAATAGTTCATGATTTAACTAACCACACCTGTGTAATGGAACCTCCATAAAACCCCTCAATGAAAAGATCTGGAGAAGTTCTGAGTTGGTGAACACATGGAGGTACTAAGAGGATGGGATGCCAGAAAAGAGCATGGACTCTCCATGTACCCCCATCCCCAGAGATGCCTTATGCATCTCTTCCATTTGATCATTCCTGAGCTGTATCATCCATAATAAACAGTAATGGCAAATAAAGTGCTTTTCTGAGTTCCATGAGTCATTCCAGCAAATTACTGAAACTGAGGAAGAGGTCACAGGAACTCCTGATTTATTGCCAGAAAGAAATTCAGGTTAAAACCTGGAATTTATGATTGATATCTGAAGTGGAGGCAATATTGTAGGACTGAGCCCTTGACCTATGGGATCTGATCCTACCTTCAAGCCATTAGTGGTAAGGATCAAGTTAAACTAGAGGACCCCAACTTGTTGTCCACTGAGAACTGAAGAATTGGTTTTTGTGAGGGAAAAACTGCACATACTGGTGTTAGAAGTGCTGTGAGTACAGAGAAGAAACAATTTTTTTCTTTTAGAGGTCCAAATTATTTTTACATTTAAAGAACTTAGGACAGTGTCTGACATGTGGTATGTACTCAACAAATATTAACTCATTATTAGTCATGTGACTTTTTCAATGCGGTTAAATATTTGTAAACTATTTAGCACAATTAGAGTTTATATTATTAATTTAGTTCATTTCTAAAGACTGTATATGTCATTTCCAACATACATTTGTTGGGGGGAAAACCCTACTTATAATGTCATTAGGCTATCTTGTGTGGCTTTTTACACAAGGGACTCTTAATATTTTTACTGATATTATTAATCCTCTTCAAAAATAATGCCGACCTTGCTTATCAGCATGAGTATATAACACTGAGGGTATATTTCTATTCATTCATTAAGTGCCGACTATATGCCAGACATCATGCTGAGTGCTGGAAACAGAAAAAGAAAAAAGACTCAGCACTTGCTCCTTTCCAGAGAGAGATGGAACAAATACATATATACTCTCTTTTTCTCCTCTCTTACACACACACACACACACACACACACACACACAGTAACAAACGTTGTGAAGAAAAAGAAAGCTGATTAAAAGAACCAAAAAAACTGAGGAATGGCAAAGAGTATTATTTTTAAAATAATTTCTCTAGAACTAGTGAATACCGATGTCTTCATAGAGTCATATTTTATTCAATTCTTATATGTTAAAATTTTTAAAGTTACAATAACAATAATAGTTTACTTTTCCAGGAATGGAGTATGTGGTAGGCAAGAACAATGGCCACCCAACAAATTCTATATCCTAATTTCTGGAGCCTGTAATGTTACATACATGGCAAAAGGGGCTTTGTATATGGATATAGGGTTATTCAGGTAGACTCAGTACAATATCATAGGCCCTTAAAAAAAAGCACTGTTTCTGGATTTTAAGACAGAAGGGGCCATGCCCCAAGAAATGCTAGTAACTTCCAGGAGCTAAGCATGGTCCCCAGGAAACTGGGAGAAAGGATACTGAATCTTAGTGCTACAACTCCAGGGAACTGACTTCTATCAACAATCTGAATGAGTCTGCAAGTGGCTTCTCCTCTAGTGCCCACATCTGCCCAAGCTTTGATTTTTAGCTTTGAAGGAGAGAAACCATCTGACCCCAACAGACTTCTGATCTACTGAACTATTAAACAATACAATTGTGTTGCTTTAAGCTACAAACTCTGTGGTGACTTGTTATAGTAGTCCCACAAAACTAACAGAGAGCAGAAAAGCAAATAAACGATGCAACTTGATTTGGGCTTTTTTTTTTTTTTTTATGAGACCAATGAACCAAAATATCTCAGCCCTACTTAAAACTATTCCCAGAGTCGCACCAGGTTTCTGAAATTGCAAATTATACACAAATCCCCTGGGGATACTGTGAAAGCACAGATGCTGCTTCAGTAGGGCTAGATGAGGCCTGAGAAACAACATTTCTAACAAATTCTCTCCCTAACTTCTAAGTTGTTGGACCATGCCACTGGGCCACAGGGACATTAGAAGTAGTAATGACAGGTCCGTGCTCCCTGGAGGGAAAAGCAGATAAGGCTTTCCACCTTCTGCCTCTCTTCATCTTCCTCTTCCATAACATTGTCACCAAACCCTTCAGGACAGAGATTCATTTCTCTTTTTGCAGATGTATTGCCAGAGTCTGAAAGAAGGTCTGATATATAATAAGTGCTCAATAAATATTTGTCAAGTGAATGAATAAATTAGTATTAATTCTGAGTTTCTAGAGAACAACAACAAAAAATAGCAGAAAGGAAAATAGAGGGGCCAAAGGAAGCAATTGTTAGACAAATAGAAAAAAAAAAAACTAGTGGCTGGAGTTGTGGCTCAGTGGTAGAGCGCTTGCCTAGCATGTGTGAAGCACTGGGTTCGATTCCTAGCACCACATAAAAAAATGAAATAAAGATATTGTGTCCATCTACAGCTAAAAATTAAAAAAAAAAAAAACTAGGGGAGTAGTCAGCAGTAATTTGAGGAAAGTCACTTCAGCAACTGTTTGAAGTTAAAGATTTAGGTGACTGGGTATCAGATTTCAGCCTGTAGGAAAACTAGGAGGAGGAGCCAGAAACAAACTTGCTTACCAAGTCCTATGTCGATGCAAATATAAACATCTAAGTTCTATAGTTCTCACAACATACTCACACACACATGCACACACACTCAGAAACTCGGGTTTCCTTTCCTCCACATTCCATAATATCCAGCTTGTGTGCTGGTCCTGCTGACATAATAAACCCATTCCCTTTGCCGCTCCATCAATGAGTGCTCTTCTGGAAACACAGGGAAGGAAGTGAATGATGTGTTTGTATGTCCGGCCAACAGAAATCTCAGCTGTGTCTGATCTGGCATGAAAAGTCCCCCCCTTTAATGGGGTGAGAGGCCATCCTGGCCCAGGCAGCTTGCTTCCAGCTGGGCTTGTTTTTGTTTTGGTTGCAAAGTCACCAAGACCTCTGGACAAACAAAGCAACTACGTTTTGTTCTAATGAGTCAAACTTGCCAGGGACACAATGCTGAAGTCTGCCTACAATATTCTTATGCTTCCCTCACATAGAGCCAGAAGTTCCAGCCAATGGCTCCTTTCCTTCTCCCACATGAACTAATGGTCTGTAGCTCTGTAGCCATGACTCTGTTTATAACCTTGAGCTTCTAGAACCAGTGAGGAAATTTGTCCTTATTCTAAGAAATGCTTTCCTATCAAATATCACTCTCCATTTCTTTGTTGTTTTTAGGATGCTCATTTAGAGAAAACTGCCTTTTCTTTTCTAGTGAGGGACAAACATCTGGACTTTCCCTACCTCTGATCTCAGTTTCATGACAACACTGAGCACAGGACCTGGATCTATTTCAGGGGAAACTGCAAGCACCCAGGGTTTCACCCAAACATGATAAGCCCATTTATTTCTGTTTCCCTGTTTCTCATGATCACTGAGCACTCCCAGTCCTGTTAGTGCCTCACTGGAAAGAGAGGGTCAGGCCAAAAGGATTTGAAGAAATAAGGCCCTTTCTGCACAAGGGCATGAGTCATTTAGCAGAGGGTTTCCTGGGGAACCAAGCCTAAAGTTCGCCTGTTTTTCCCAGTCTGACAGCAATCTTGACAGTTTTCAAAAGGTCAGCAGGACTGACTTTGCAGGCCCTTCTTCCTGACTGTGTGTGATATTTGGAAGAAGGAGGTTGGGGGAAGCTGTGACATAGCTCCAGTGTGACAAATGGGGTGCCATCAGAAGTGTAGCAGAAGTCACTGCCAGTCCATTCACAGGGCCAAATGTGCAGTGCTCACAGCCAAAGGGTCTTCTAGGAGTTGAGAGGAACACTGAGTTAACCTGTTCAGGCCCACCCAGGGAGGCTCACCCTGCCTGTGAGGGTAGCTATTTTAGCTGTTAGTGCATGGACCAAACGCCAGAACCCTTAGCACTTAGGACCTGCTGTTTCTCAAATATTTCCATGGAAAAGCAACAGTAAATTTTTTACTAAGTCTCATTTCAAGCCCAGTGTTTCTAGCATGGAGGTCTTATGAGAGATGTACAGCAAGTTCTGCTACATAAAACCAACCAAATCATTTCATTAATTTCCTTTTACAGGTGCTTCAGTACAAAGATAGGAACAACAGGAAACAGTAGAACAGCTGAGGATGTTTTGACTGGTCTGCAACTGTCAAGATGAAATCTCTGAAAATCTTCATTATCTAGCTAACTCCTGGCCTGTTTCACATACAAAACAAACCACTTTTTAATTCTAACTTAAAACCACTTTTTAAGTGCTCACCCTTCAGCCTCCAATGGGGGAACTATGTCAAAAGGTCAATGTCAAGATGACAATGAGGGAGTCCAGGTACAATGTCTAGTATGTAGCAAATACTCACTGAATTTTAGCTACTTTAAATTATGTCTTCCCTGTAAAGAAGCATTTCATGTTACTTACCCCTTGTAAGACTTGAAAGCTGTCATTGTTGGGTGGTGGGTCTTGATCTGGGTCAACACCAACTCTAAAAGTCACCAGGGAGGAAGACAAGGACAAAAACAGGAAACATTAGCTTGGCCCATGGCAGCTATGTTGGCTGAAAAGTAGCCACAAGGTTGACCATCTTCCCAAAACAGAAGGAGTTGTTAGCTACAAGGAGAGGAAGGCTGTCATGCAGAAGTCAAGCCACAGACCACATCATGTCCTAGAGGGTTGGAGGACAATCAATCCTCTGTGCTTATATGGCATTAGCAAGCCCCCTGGAAAATGGCACATGCTGCTAACTATCCATCTGCCTTCCTGCAACAGGCAGTCCCCATTACCTAAATGTGGGTCCCTTCCTTTTGACTGCCTCCACACTTCCGCTCTGACCAGCTTTGATGTCCTTAACATTCTGTTACAAATTTTTTTCAGATATACTTGGAAGTGTTAAAGGAACTTAGAGTATCTATACAGCCACCATCATGAGATTCTCCCAGTAACATTTTACTACAGTTTCTTTTCTTTTTTTTTTTTTTTTTTTTGTTGTCATTGTGGTGTTGAGGATTGAACCCAGGGCTTTGTGCATGCGAGGCAAGCACTCTCTCTGAGCTATATCCCTAGCCCCCTACAGTTTCTTTACTATTTTTGGATGTGTTCAAATTAAGTAGCAATCAGTACACTTCCCCCAACTACATCAGCATGCATACTGACGGAGTCTTTCCTTGACCAAATTTGAGTCAGGCTCTTCTGAATCCTTTTCCCGAATTCTCCCTGACTTTTGAGTTTTTGTGTCTGTCTTTGCATCACCTAATTTTAGCAAGAGTTTTCCTGAGTTGGTTTAGCCAGAATCCCCATCCTTGATATTTGATCCCCTGAAATATCTGATGGGGTTCTCCATCCTCTACCAAACCCTGGCTGATGACTGATCATCTTGGCCCGACTTCAGCAAGAATCCTATCAGGTCAGTTTAGCCAGAATCCCTCTTACCTTGATGTTTCCTCTTTGTAATGGTCTATCTTTTGAGCCCTAGCTTTTTCCTTCTACTGTCAAACCCCATCATGGTTCCTATACCAACTGTGATGGTCCTGAATAAAGTCTGCTTACCCTTTTAACAAGTATCAGAATAATGCTTTCTTTAACAGTATTATTACCTAGAATCTCGATTTGCTTTCCCAGTGATCCCAAACTCTCCTGCACCAAAGATGATCTTTAGAACTCACACAACTAAAAGCAACAACTGAAGATAGAAAGAAAAGGCATAGTGACAAAATCCACTTAGAACAAATTCCAAAAAAGCATGGAGGAACTGTTGTCTTGGCTTAAGTCACATACCAACTATTGCTGTACGCACCTTCCTCATTCTGAGGCACAGAACTGTGATACTGATGACATAGATAATATGGAACAAGGAAGAGAAAACAGAGATAACAAGAAAATTCTCTATCTCCCTTCACTCCTTCCAGTGTCACAAAGAATGGACTGTGTATAAAAGGTAAACCAAAGGTGAAGTTTTTAGTAGATTAGGTCAGCTTTGTGCTAGAAGGGAGGTGTGAGTGGGTTTGGCAGGATTGTCTCTGCTGTCTGCTACCAGGGCATTGACTCTAATGAGCAGGCAGGGGATGCACAAAGCCCCATGTGCAAGCATTTACTTTTCTTCCTCTTTCTCTTCTCCCTCGCTCCCATGGCACCCAGGATCTTTTCTAAGATAGGAGACTATATAGAAATGGGAGTGTATGTAAGAAGTCAACACAAAAGTGCCTCGCCTCTCAAAGCCAATCTCTAGTCTGTCTTATTCTGGGCTTGTGTAGCACTCACCTGAGGTGCATACCCCTGGGAAGGGTGATAGAAAAGAAAAGGGAACAGTTACCTCATCTTGTGCTGAAGGCAATGTTTAAAACCATAAGGTGCATTCATACATTCAGTATTTACAAAAATCATACTCTGCCAGGTAATGTTCTAAGCAATTAGTTAAAAGCCTATAGTGGGCTTCACACTAGATTTCTTTGCCATGGCCTGGGGTTTGATGAGATCTTTGTATTGAATTAGATGGACTTTGCTACATGATAGAGGCTACTTCCAGGCAGTGGTCCTTGCCACTGGACATTGTCTGGGGAATGTATGAACAATAAATCTCATGGAGATCTTTTGACCTGAAAGCCATGCAATCCAGGAGGCCAAGGGCTGCCCATGAAAGTAACACACCAGAGTTCTAGTGCACACCAAGTGTCCAATGTATAAAAGTGACCAAAAGAGAGGTCACACATTGAATTCCTAACTGTGATCTTTAATCCTCACCAGTTTTTAGTCTCTTGATGTATATTTCAGAAATAAAAATCCTCTATATAATGGTTTTGTTAGCAATGTACAAGGTCAATAGCTAGGAATCCAATATTAGCCTTCATTTTGTAGATTCTATAGCAGTGCAAAGCCATTTAATGCCAGACTAATTTACTTAAGATGAGCTCCCAGGTGCATACTCAGAAGGGCCAAGCACTTGCCAAGCATCTCTCAGTCAGCCTACCAGAATTCCAGGTGACACATCTGCCCTTAGCCTAACCACAGATAAGCTGCTGAAGGGTGTGAAGGGCAGTGTGACCAAGAATATAGTAGTTCGGATGCGTTACTACCAATCTTTACCTTTTGCGCTGTGAATTTTGAAAGTGGTATATTAGCTTTTTATGTGTCTTCCATGTCACTACCAGTTACAAAATTGACTTTATCAATACAGATGAAATAGGAGGCCTATGGACAGGGCAAAAAGACGTCAGTGTGTCTTGTATTATAACAAAGAAAATAAAGTCAAATACAGAAAAAGCTACCAAGTGAAATTTAGCCTTCTCAATTCTTTCAGCTCATCTCTTCTAAAATAAAATCTGTTTAACCAGAATTAAAATAAATCTGTTTAACAAGAATTGCTTATATAAAGTTTAGGCTTGGACCATTTTCATTCAAGTCCTAGAAGCATCCATTTATCCTGGGCCCATTTAGTCAGGACAGAATTCTAAATCAAAGCACAAAACACTGCAAAACTTGATTAATTCATGAAGTTAAGGTCTCCTTGATCTCATTCAAAACCTGTGAACTTCACCATTATGTTCTGGGGAAACCTAAGAATTGTTCTAGATCTACACTGCCCAACAGAACTTTCAGCAGTGATGGAAGTGTCCTATCCCTATGCTAATATGGTAACCACCAGCCACATGTGTGTGACCATTGAGCACTTGGAATAGAACTAGTATAACTGAGGAACTGCATTTTACATGTTAGTTCAATTAATTAAAATTTAAATAGTCATCTGTAACTAGTGGCTACTAAGTTGGACTTGTGCAGATTCCAGAATGAACTAATTCTAGCCATGTCTCTCCACTATCACATTTTTTAACTAAAAAAGCAACAACTGTCTGCTAACTTTTTGCTTGCTCACTAACACCCAAATTCCTATTATCAAGGATAATACCAGGCTCCTGTGATGACACAACCCCAAGTAGTATAAATATTAAGTAAAATTTTTCTTGAACTGACTACTTATTGGAGAGATTCCTTACTTTGTCAGTATATAAAATTTAAAATACTATAATATTCTTCTTTATTGGGATCATCATCTTACAAAGTGAAAGGATAATAGCCAGATGTAGTGGTGCATGCCCATAATCCCAGTGACTCAGGAGGCTGAGGCAGGAGGATCACAAGTTCAAGACCAGCCTCAAAATCTTTGCAAGGCCATGTCTCAAAATAAAAAAAAAATATGGGCTGGGGATGTAGCTCAGTGGTATGCCCCGACTGAACCCAGCACTCCTAAGTTCAATCCCCAGTATTAGTAGTAGTAGTAGTAGTAGCAGCAGCAGCAAAGTGAAAGGAATGACAGAATTAGAAAATCTCCATTTTTCCACCCCCAGTATAATCACTCTTTTAATCAAGGATCATTAGTGAATGATTTTACCACTGAGTAAATGTTGTAGGGAGTCTGGCCTTTTATATGATGTTAAAAGATCATTCTACAAATTACTTTTTCATTAACAAGAAAAAAAATGGTACCTTGATAGTAGAGAGACTGGGGTCACTACCTTAACCAAGTGATCAACTGTGACATCACTTAAGAGGAAGCCTGACAACATGTGCCACTTGATAGGATGCAACAAGAAATGTATAGTATAACCTTTACAGTCTTTTAACAAGAATGATTATTCATCTCTAGTCATGTGAAAACATCAGAAAAATCCAGATTGTGGGATTATTACCATGAATGGTTTAAAAAAATCAATATCATAAGAGACCAAAAATCGGGGGGTTTGTTCTAGATTAAAAGAAACTAAACAGACATGACAAAGTAAGCTGTAATTGGATCCTGGATGTGTGTGTCTGTGTGTGTGTAAAATTCAAGTTACTTTTCTTAGGTGTAAAAGAACTATTATGGTCATATAGTAGACTGGATTTCTAGGAGATACACTTTAAAGTATTTAGGGATGGAAAGTCATGATGTCTGCAATGTATTTTGAGGTATTTTGGAACAGGTGAGAGTAAGGGGGGACACACAAATGACCTTTTGAAATGATAAAAATCTTAAGTGGTAAATTCAGGTTAGTATGTAGGTATTCGTTGTTTTATTCTTTTCTTTTTTTTAGATTTAAATTTTTTTCACAATTAAAAAAAAGAATACTTAATTATATCCTTGGTGAAAATGTTTCAAAAACACATCAGTCTATTTTCCTTTCTAATTCAATCTACTAATATGATTAATGAGCTCATATTATTTCAGGATCTAAAAACCACAAATTATAAGGATTCATGAGCACAGGGTGCTAAATAATAGGTAAATATAGTAAACAGACAAATAGAGATTCCAGTAATTATGTAATTTAAACGTTTTCCAGTAAATTCTGGAATGTTTTGTTGAGATTCCTTTTCTCTTAAATGTGAAGGAAAAGGGAAAAAATGCTAGTTAACTGAGATAGTTAATTAAACTCCAACCAATATAGCCATCTTCAGCTCTGGTTGTATATACCCCCTGGAAAACTGTAGTTCCAAGGACTGTCTTACCCAATGTGCTTTTTCCTTATTTTTATCATTTTTCTGCCATGGAAGTTCCAACCTTCACTGCAGCCACTTGCTATCAACCACATATAACCTGAATTATAGCCTAAAACTCTTGACAGCATAGAACCTGAAAGGATCGATCTCCTGGGCCCTCCCACAGACAGAGTAACCAGGGAAGGTACTTGGGGTCTCCTGGAGGTCCCTACTTCTGGTATAAGTGCTTAATATGAAAATTCTAAGAAAGAAAACAAAGACCTTCTTCCCAGATTGCTACTGCTTTTAAATGTCCCAAAGAAAACAGAACATGGGCTATGAGACACAAATATCATCCTTCTGCAATTTCTTTCTCCATTCAATGCTGTTTACTTTAGGGTGATTTCATAATTACTCTTCTGGCAGGCTTGAGGGCCCTTTGGACCAATCCCCAAGGATGACACAGGACCCTGAGACTCCCTACATAAGGCCCCACCCTTGGGGCAAAGCCCAGAACCAAACTGGCCTCTGGGAACAGGAGGTAAAGCAATGGGCCAGGGTGTTTGGTGTGGTGCTAGGCAGCAAGAAAGACCAGATAGATGATTTTAATCTCAGTTTTAAAGCCTCAGAAGACTTGTCAGGGTCCCCTAACTTTCTGAAATTCCTAGTTTCAGGTGACTTCATAATATATATTTTCTCTCCTGACCTGATGCAAGGCTTTTTTGACCTAGGACATTATATAAACATGGAACTTTTTGTTCTGCTTTATTATATAATATTTTAGCATTCCCCTGATACATGTAGGCTGAGCTCACTGGAGCACACATAACAGTCTTTTCTTCCAGAATAAACTGAATTATACTTACTTGCATTAAGAATTAGACAAATGTGGAAATCCTACACCAAAGAGAAAATAAAGCAATCAAACTGATGTGCTCATTCTGGAATGAATAAATACCAAAAATTAATAACTTCCTTCTGGTATAATAATTTGTTCATTCTGGCTAACAGACAAAATGTCTTGAAATCTCAGAAGCTTTAGAAGTATTCTACTTTAATTTTTTAATTTAAATTTTGGAGGTGGTGCCAGTACCCTATGCATGTGCTCCCCCACTGAGTTGTACCACAATTTGAAGATCAGACACACCTTCATATAAAACCTTGAACATCAGGTCATAATCTGGATTCCCTCGTGTCCCAGGTGTAATAACTTATACTTCCTTCTTAAAGATGGGATGTTTCAGCCAGGTGTGGTTGTGCACACCAGTAATCCCAGTGACTCAGGAGGCTGAGGCAGGAGGATCCCAAGTTCAAGACCAGATTCAGCAATGTAGTGAGACCGTGTCTCAAAAGAAATGTAGGATGTGCCAAAGGAAAGAGTTTCATCTGTAACTTATATGGTACCTAAAGTGAGGTATCCAAAAATGAACTTGTGTGTGTGTGTGTGTGTGTGTGTGTCTTTAATAGTAGAACCCAGTGAGCTTAACGATTACAGTTAACTTCATGCATGTCATTACAGTGTATATCTCAGACATGATATCCCAAGAATCATGGTACTGCTGCTTTTACCACTGCCTCTAGGAAGTAAAATATTTTTACAATGCCAAGAACAGAGTTCAAGCATATTTTGCATTTTATCTATCTACCAGCACTGAGAATCAGATCAGGAAGAAAGCATACCAGTTAGAGCTAAAGAAAGGAAAGAAGAAACATTAAAGTTTGTATTCTGTTTGTTCCTATATCACCACCCTTAAGCATAATTATATCATAAACTTGAATGGATACTGAGAAACAAATTGCATTTAGAGGGATATTTATCATTTTGTTTAAAAAATATTCTTCATACCTTCTGAATCACCATGAGAAGGTATAAGCACACAAATACATACTCTAAAAAACACAAGAACGTGTGTATTTAGTTAGGATGAAAGAAGTCACGCTTCACTCACGATTGAAATAGGAAATTCTAGTACCCTATATGAGTCACAAACCTTATTTAGTAGATCATAAGCAGGATGTTACAGAAAAAGTATCTGTGTCACTGAAAATGAGCTGTTCTTAACACTAAATTCAGATGTACCAAAAGGAGACACCTGCCAACTCAGGCTTTCATGTCGACAATACACTGTCCAAAATGTGGGGAAAGGGGAAAGAATCCCAGCAATACTGAGACACAATCAATCAATCCAGAGAAAGGGTGGAAAGAATGATTAGAATTAACTTAACTTCCAGCCCCTTGGCTAAAAGAAACGATCAGCATAAAGAGAAATATTTGAGGTTAGAAAGGAAAAAAGCCAGGCCCAGTTAATTGTTTTCTGAGGATGCCCTTGTGTCACCTGAAGTATTGCCAGCGGTGTTCGTTCTGGTCCTCTTCGGAGGGCTCCTCCACACCAACTCTGGGCAGCAGAAGAAGGGAATGTGAGTGTGATAGGGATAACAGGGGTGCCATGAGTTCTGGACATATGACCTGGACCATGTGCATGAAAGAATAGGCCATCTCACTTTCTATATAAATCCATACCCTTCTTGTTTTTATTGCTAGGGATTGAACTCAGGGCTTCTTACATGCTAAGCATGCACTCTACTACTAAGCTACATATCCCTCTTAAATTGTCCCCATTCTCTAAAACCCAGAGAGAGGCAGAGGAGCTGCTAAATTTAAATTTAAATCAACAATGTTAGAAGCCAGGTCAAATAAGAACCAACTAAGAATGAAGTTAAGTCTCTTGAAATATAATGTAATAATGCCAGAGGAATTAAATATATCTTATACAAAATGAATTTATACAGTTTTCCAGGCATTCATCTATTTCATAAAGAAAGATATGCCCATACCAAAAATAGAAAACAGTTAATCATTACTAAACACATATTTGAAAGCATTTAAACATATTTTTACACATATTTGACAGAACAAAAACCATTTTATTATTGGATAAGAATAACAATACTTAAAAAGATACAGATGACCCTTTATTCTAGATAAGCAAACCACAATGCCCACAGTTTCAACCTGAAGGTCAGAAACCCCACTTCTGCAATTCCCTTTTCCTTGTGGCCTTTGACTTGACATGGTCCACTTTCACAGTGACTTCCTTATTGATTTCTGGGATATTCAGAGTGCATTAAATTTGACTATCATATAAATTAGAGAGGGTTTGGCAAACTCAACACTATTGACATTTGGGACTAGATAATTCTCTGTTGTGGGGAACCATCCTCCTGTACACTGGAGTATCCTTAGCTTTTACCCACAATAGCAGACCCTACAACCCACTCCACATTGTGGCAGCCATAAATGTCTCCAGATGTTCACAAATGTCTCCTGGGTAGCAAAATTGCCCTGAGTTAAAAATCACTGCACTAAATCATGTATTCTCAATGGGGGTGATGTTGTTCCTGTGGATATGAAAATTGGTTCTTGTGGAACAAAAAAATCTTAGATAGTATAATGGTTTGTGGCCATCCAAGGGCTATAGTACAGAAACAGATATACAGCAGATCTGTGGCATTAACATTTTATTGGAGGAAATAATTGGGAAGAAAAAATTTTAAGGCTCTTTAGGGAGAGAAACAATGAAAAAATGGTTGAGAAACACTGTGCCCAGCAATGCCCACATACTCATGCTACTTACGTTTCCTGAAATATGCAAGTAACAACATGATACTTCTTAAGGTATATCTTTCTATTATTACATGTTCAAAATGTGACTTGAACCACTCTATATTACTATAGCATTAAGAAATATAACAAATACCAGAAAAACAAGCCAGGATTTATTTAATGTAAGATTCATTGCTATGTGAGTAATTGTAATAACAGTAACATCGGAAAACATAACAGCTAAAATATGCTAAGTACTTACCATGTGTCAAATGGCACATTTAATGAGATAATTTTTGTCTTTTTTTTTTAAGTTCTGGGATTGAACCCAGGGCCCTGCACACATTAGGCAAGCACTCTACCACTGTCATATCCCCATCCCCTAATGAAAGAATTCTTCATCACATCTACATAATTACTTTTATCATCATGCTATGATTGTCCCTATTTAAAATTTGTTGAGGAAACAAGGGTTAGAGATGAAATAAATTGCCCAAGGTCACAAAGATAAAAATGGTGGAGGCAAGACTCCAACACAGGTAGTTGGACCCCAGAACCTCAGCTCTTCCCCTTATAGGACACTGTCTTTGAGTACAAGGTTGCATCTGTAAATTCTAAAAATATCCATTAACAAATGCTATTACATAAAAAGCTCAGAGCTCCTTCCTACCTTTATTCCTCACATTATCTTGCAAAGTTCTTTACCAGAAGTTCTTAGTCTAACAGGATTATGCCAGTGTTCTTACTTGTTCTTGGATGATTACATTACTGCCCTTAGGATACAAAGGTCCACTTTAACCCATCATCTCTCTATCACCTCCCCACCCCATCAACTCTATCACCCCATCCCACCCCAACATCTCTATCACTTCACTTGTGTCACTTAAGGCTAGGAAATCTAAGAGGATAGCCACTATGCCATCACAATGTAATAAGGCTCATCAATTATTTGTCTAAATTGCCAAAATTGTGAATAACAACACCTACTCAAGAGACTAAGAAAAATATTATGTAGTTTATGGATTACCAGAAAAAAATTGGAGCATTCTGCCATTATGTTTTAAAATATTAATCGTAAAACATCAGTTTTTAAAACATATAAGTTGGACTTATAGAAAGCAGTGACCTGGCTTTGGATTTGTAGTTGTATTCATTTATACAGAGACTTTAATTTAGCCATAGGTAAGAATCAAGGCCATATCCTAATTATTTCTGATGGAATTCCAAGACCTACTCTGAGCTTCCAACTTCTGAACAGTTACTTAACAGTTAATCAGGGCCTCTTTCAGCAGGCTGGAGAAATAAGGAACAAGTGGGTACTAATCCTACTGAGTTCACAGGGGTCAAAACACCACACTGAACATTAGGGGGTTTCTGAATCAATTTAAAATAAGAACCTGGGTTACAAAAATGATTCATGGCCATCAAGTAACATCAGAAGCCAAAGAAACCAATGAGTCTCATTACCCTATTTTGAAGGGAATTTCTTTTGATGTAATCTCTGTAAATGCCAGTTTCTACATTTACACAAACACTATTTATACACATCTAGAAAATGCAATTAACCAATCGATACTGTATTTTTCAACGGTGGCACACTTTGCTTCATTATGCTATACGGGTAGAGTTGGACAAAAGGAAGGAAATAATAAAGACAGGAACAAATATCAATTAAATGGAAATTAGAAAAAGAATACAGAAAAATCAATGAAATAAATAGTTGGTTCTTTGAAAAGATCAATAAATCAATAAACCTCTAGCAAGACTGACAAAAAAGAGAGAAAGTATACATTAAAGGAATGAAATATCATAAAGTATCAGGAATAAATCAGAGGATATCAGTGTAAACCCCAAAGAGATCAAAAGGATAATAAGGGAATGATATTATGAATAAGACAAACATGACAAATCAGAAAAAAATGGACTAATTTCACAATCCACCAAAATGCAGTGTGAAATATATAATCTGAATAGCCCTATAACTACACAATCTAAAAATTCCTGGGAAAGAAGCCTCCATGTCTAAATGATTTCACTAGAGATTTGATTTCTACCCAACATTCAAAAAAATAATAATAATACCAATTCTATAAGAGTATGGAACATGCCCCAACTTACTTTGTGAAATCATATTACCCTAACACCAAAACCAGATAAAGGAAGTACAAAAAAGGGAACTACAGATCAATGTCCCTCATGAATATAGAAATAAAAATTCTTAACAAAATATTTGCTTACAGAATGCAGTACAATGTAAAGCAATGTACCACAAACAAGTGAGATTTATTTCAGAGAAGCAATACTGGTTCAATATTTGAGAATTATCAATGTAATTCACCATAGTAATAGATTAAATAAGAAAAATCATCTCAACTGATTCAGGAAAAGTAACAAAATTCAACACCTATTAATTGCAAAGACTCTCAGAAACCAAAAAGGAGATAGGAATTTCCTCATGAAAATCTACAAAAAAAAATCTTATAATTAATGCAATACACTTAGTGGGGAAAGACTGAATGTTCCCTCTTAAGATCAGGAACAAGATAATAAATATAGTTAATAAATATGGTATAGAAAGTCAACTAGAACAATAAGGCAAGAAAAGAAAAGACACACTGGTTGGAAAAGATGAAATAAAGTGTCTTTACTTGCAAGTGACAAGATGGTCTATGTAGAATATCTCAAAGACTCTATGAAAAAAAAAAAAAGAAAAGAAAAGTATTCCTAGAACTAATAAGTAAGTTCAGCAAGGTGACAGGATACAAAAACCTAACAAAACATGTAAAGGCCTTGTACAGTGGAAAATACAAAATACTAATGACAGAAATCCAAGAAGGTCAAAGTAAATTTAGAAACATACTATGTTCATGGATTGAAAGACACAACGTAATGAAGATATCAATCTCCCCAAATTGGCATATATAGGTTTAATGTAATTCCTAAGAAAAGTCCCAGAAAGATTTTTTTAATACAGACAAGCTCATTCTAAAATTCATGTGCAAAAGAACTAGAATAACTATAACAATTCTAAAAAAAGAATAATAAGAAAGTGGGCAGAATTTCTCTACCTAATGTCAAGGCTTACTGTATTAACTATAGTTCTCAAAACAGCAAGGTATTATAGGAAGAACAGACCCAGAAATCAATGGAGCAGAACATAAATTGCACCAATGCACATAGACAATTGATTTCTGACAAAGAAGTAAAATAAAAGAGTAAAGATAGTCTTTCTAATAAATCATACTGGAACAACTGGGTAGTCATGGGTAAAGAAAATAATATTTCAACCTAACCTCACTTCTTTTACAAAAAAGTAACTTTGAGTCATTTTATTAAACCACACAACTAAAAAAAACTTTAAGGAAATAACACAGAAGAAAACCTTCAGGACTTAGGGTTTGGTCAAGAGTCCTCAGATATGACACGAAATGCATGATTTGTAAAAGAAAAAAAAAGATTATACATCATCAAAATTAAAACTTCTGCTCTAAAACTCTATTAAAGGGACAACAAGACAAACTACAGTCTGGGAGAAAATATTTAGAAACCATATACCTGACAAAAGTCTAGCATCTAGAATGAAGAATTATCAAAAATCAATAAAAAATAAATAATCCAATTAAAAATGGACAAAAAACTTGAATATTGAACAGATATTTTACCAAAGAAGGTATGTTTATGGAAAATAAACACATGAAGAGATGTTCAACATCATTAGCCATGAGAAGAGAAATGCAAATTAAGATCACAATGACCTATCCCCACAAACTTATTAGAATAGATGTAATGAAAAATAGTGGCAATACCAAGTGTTGGCAAGGATGCTAAGAAACTGGATCTCTTGTATACTGCTGGTGGGGATATAAAATGGTACAGCCACACTGGAAAATTGTTTGGCAATTTCTTAGAAATTTTTTGTTGTTGTTGTTGGTACTAGGGATTGAACTTAGGGGCACTGAACCACTGAGCCACATCCCCAGCCCCATTTGTATTTTATTTAGAGACAGGGTCTCACTGAGTTGCTTAGCACCTTGCCATTGCTGAGGCTGGCTTTGAACTTGCAATCCTCCTGTCTCAGCCTCCCAAGCTGCTGGGTTATAGGTGTGCACCACCACGCCTGGCTCTTAGAAATTTAAACACACATTTACTGTCTGACCTAGCAGTCATACTCCTGTACATGTATCTCGGAGATAGGAAAACCATGCCAATGCAAAAACCTATACACAAATATTCACAGTAGTTTTATTTATGATAGCCATAAAATCAGAAAGTACACAAATTTCCTTTAAGGGGTGAATGGTTAAACAAAGTATGGTATATCCATACCATGGACTTCAGCAATAAAAAGGAATAAACCATTCATACATGAGACAACCTCTGCAGGGCATTAGGCTGAGTAGGAAAAAAAAGTCAATCTCAAAAGATTATATACTGTATGTTTCCATTTATATAATGTTCTCAAATGACAAAAGAACAAATTAGAGGTTGAAGATGAAGAACAAATTAGAGGTTGCCAGGTGTTATGGATGGTGGTGGATATGAAATACAGGGTGAAACTAGGGACATCTTCATGCTGATGGAAAAGTTCTGTATCTTGAGTGCAGATGATGCTTATGTGAGCTTAGATGTGATAAACATTGAACAGATATTTTACCAAAGAAGGTATGTAAAGATAGTCTTTAGAAAATCAAATATGAATTTTAAAAAGTAGGCATACAACCACACACACATTGAACCCATGCCAGCTCCTACTGAGATATTGTACCATAGGTATACAAGATGTAATGAACAGAAAAATAATGGGTGAAACACACATGGCATCTCTTGGCTCTATTTTTGCAATGTCCTGTGAATCTGTAAATATTTCAAAATATAATACGGTTTTTAAAAATGATGCTGCATAAAAATTTTATGCCCTCAAATCTTCTGGCTCACATATGAGAAAATTTTGATTGAGGTTTTCCTAAATTTGACAATTTCAAAATTTTACGTGACATTACCAATAAAAAGTAATAAAGCTTAAAGAATGCTTTCTAAAATACAAATTACAAATAATAGCAAATTTTGACCACCTATGCTTGAGAGAAAAGACTGATTTATATTTCTATTCTCTCTGTATATATTATAAAATTATTATATGAAGAGGGGATCAAAAAGTAGGCAGATTTTAAAAAGTAGGAAAAAAGTATTGCACGTTATCTGTATTAGTATTATCTGAAATGCTTAGGACCAGAAGTGTTTAGAGTTTTTGGATTTTCAAATTTTGCATAGACTTTACTAGTTGAGTATCCTTAACCTCAAATTATGAAATGTAAAATGCTCTAAAATCTGAATGTTTTTGAGAGTCACAGTGCTCAAAATGTTTTGGATTTTGGAGTATTTACGATTTTGGATTTTCAGATTAGGGATGCTCAACTTGTACAGCTGTCAGGCAGCTAATAAATAAAACGTTCTATTATTTTTCTGGACTCTGATATTTATATTTATTATTAACTTTTGAAAACTTTGAAACATACTATAAGTTATTTCTCATTCTATTCAGCAAAATTCACCTTTATATATTTTCAGCAAATATTCACCTTATACCTGATTTTGTATGAGCAATGTAAAGGAGCTCCCTAAATTGTATAAAAGCTCTAGGTCCCACAAAATCGGAATCTGTTGCTTTACCCAGGTATTCTAGAAGACTAAATAAGAGCACAGGCTTCAGAGTTGCATAAGACCTTGACCTGTCATCATGTAACTATGAGACCAAAGCCAGGCTACCTAACCTCTTTATGTATTGGTTTCCTCATTCAAAGAATATACACAACACCAGAATAAAAGTGTATATTTATAAATACATAATTGCATTATTAAAGACGTTAACATAATACAGTCATTCCTCAGTATCCACAGGGGATTGGTTCCTGGACACTCTTGGATAACAAAATCTTCAGATGCTTAAGTCCCTCATAGGAAAGAACATCTTATTTGCATAAAACCTATGCACACCTTTCCAGATAGGTTAAATTATCTCTAGATTATTTATGATACCAAATATAATTCAAATGCTATGTAAATTGTTGTCATACTATATATTTAGGAAATAATGACAAGAAAAGAGTCTGCACCTGTTCAGTACAGAAACAATATTTCCCAAAATTTCTCAATCCATAGTTCATTGAAACCCACAAAAATGAGGGCCAACTATATACAGAAAGCATTTAGAAAATAGCACCTAGTACACAGTAAGATGTCAGAAAATGACTCCTAGAGCAAATACTGTTTGTTGCTCGCTCAGTAGCAATTCTTGCTACCTCCTTCATACCCATTTCTAGCCTAGTTCAACATCCTTCCCTTCCCTACAGTTTGTGTAGCTGAGGGAAAGCTGCTCATGTTCTCAGCTCTGGCTAGGATTATTTTAATGGCCCACTTTTTGAAAAGGGTCATGAAAAATACAAACAAATCAACTCTCTACTCTGTAGAAAATTATTTGGTCCTGCATACGTTTGGATGGGGGTGGAAATAGAAAAAGACTTAGAAAATCAAATATGATTTAATCAGGCTCTGAGCATCCAGGGCACTTACTGGGTGATCAGACAAACAGGAACAAGAAATAATCTCAGAGATGACCTAAGGTAAAGGTTCTAAACTGTGTGCAGAACCAATCCCCCTTTCTTACCCTCATCCTGCTACACAAAACAAAGATGGTACTATCTTTTTTATAATATTTATTTTTTAGTTATAGGTAGACACAATATCTTTATTTTATTTTTATGTGGTGCTGAGGATCAAACCCAGTGCCTCATGCATGGTAGGTGAGCGCTCTACCTCTGAGCCACAGCCCCAACCCAAAGATGGTACTATCTTATGTCTCAAGTTTAAAACCACAAGACTGTAACTTTTCTTCCTCAGGTTTATGTTCCCCAGAATGGATTATTTTACTTCATCCAACCCTTGAGATTCATGTCAGGAAGTTGAAATTCTAACCATTCCAAATTTCATGACATCAAAGTAGTCGTTAGCACAGCAACCCTTTTAACAGGACGTACAACACAGTGTTTAAGCGTGTGGACTCTGGTAAGACTGCCTGAGTTCAAATCCTATTTCATCCACTTAAAGCTCTGTGACCTTGGGCAAGTTGTTGCTCTGCATCTCAGTTTCCCCAATAATATAGAAATAATAGTATATCTCCCTTACAGGAATGTTATGAGAATTATCTTAGTACATGCATGATATCTAAAACAATACCTGCAACACAAATGTTAATGATGATTATAACTATCAATGATAAGCTCCCACCTTTATCTGCAAGTGGAGACACCCTAACCCAGAAATGGTAGCTGGCAGTGCTCAAGCCCAGGAATCCCTACCTGCCATCAATACAAAAGCCTCAGGTAGAAGAGGCTATTCTTTCAAGTTCTACTTTTTTTCCCTCACTCTAAGGATGGCTGGAAGATCTTTGTTCATTTTTTCTCCTCCAAGCTATGTATGCACTGCAGATCCTGCACATTTTACATCTGGAGAAGGTAATGCAAATTAAAAGCCAGCAGAGAAAGGAAAAACACTGCCACCTGGTGGCTTTTCACAGAATGATTCCTCACATCTTAGTACACAATTATCTCTTGGTTCCCATCACCATCATGGCATTCCCTGCAGATCTGAAACTGCAACACTTGGAGCAGAAGGGCCCTGGAGGTAATGTGGCAGAGTGCCTTCATTTAACATTGAGAAAAACTGAGTTTCAAAGGCAAGGGGGGGTTGTCTTAAACCAGAGTCCAAGTTAAGCTGTGGGTCTCTAGAAATGTTCCAATGCTGGTGTTGGAGCTTGCAAACACAGTTTGGAGTTCAAATGCTATTAGAAAACCAAACTCAGGTCAGTGTTCTTCTTTACTGACAAACAGCTGCAACAAATGAGAGTTACACAGGAAATGTCAACCTTTTATGCACTCAAGCAAGAAGAGACACAGCATACAATCTCATGCTAAAACAAAACTCTAATTCTATTTCTGGCTGATGAGCTTATCCTTCAGATTTCATTGCAAAGGGACATGAAATACTGAAGACTGTCAGAGGCTACAGGTCTATTCTCTTTCCTGCAGTTTTAACACTCTAAATTTGTGCCCTGATATCACTGCTCTAGCAGAATCTGGGTGATTCTAATTCTCTGTGTTTGTACTGACAAAAGTTTTAATGACAACATTTTTTGTTTCTGTTGGAAAGCCCCATTACTCCAAACTTAATTTAATCCCCCTCCAAAACAAAAGACTAAAAACCTTCATGAACTAAGCTGTGGCATACAACCTGCAAGGCACACTGAACATTCTCAAGAACAGTGGAAACTGACATATTTAGATATAAAACTGGCCTTGGTTCCAAACTGACCTTATATTAAGCCATGACAACATGGGGGTTGTGCCTCCACCAATGATCCAGACGGTGAAGAAGACAATAAGGAGGGTGGTTGTGAACATCATCTGGCGAGCATAGGATGCTGTGTCGCGGATGGCCAATGCAAAGGCCATGGCTCCCCTGAGGCCTGAAGGGACCAAAGAGGAAGATCTCTTAGTGATAAAGACAACTGGCAATGTCTCCTCAAAATCCAGTACTGCCACTTGTGGGTAATAAACTCCAGCCATTTGTGCTTTGGGGGCCAAGTTGTTTTACTTAGAAAGAAAAACCTGAAACCTATATGGCTGTCTCCTCTTTGAAGTTATCTTTTGCAAAATTGCCAAATACAATGAGAAAAATACTACACCAATTTGTACAGCACATTTTAGGATACTGACACACTTATTGTCTAAATAATTTTCCTGCTAGTAACCAAAAGTAAAAAGAAGTATAAATAAATGTTAATAACACACATTCTCTTAGTCTGTGATCATAACACTACCCAGTCAACATAAACTTAAAACACATGCTAGCTCTGAATATGTCAAATGTACATTAGTGGAAAATAGTGCAGCATTTCCTTAGCAAAGGGGGAAGCCATGCAGAGAAGTGAAAATATAGCCTGACTTATATCAGGGGTTGCCAACTCTTTCTTTAAAGGGCCAGACATTAAATACTTCAGGTTTGGTGGACCAAGAGCCCAAATCAAGGATGTTATATAGGTATTTATATAAAAGATAGAAAACAGGTTGCCACAAATTATTATTGATTAAAATTAACAATATGATAAGAACAATTGAGTACACTTTGTTGTAATGCAGGTCTACTAATGAAAAGAATAGAATTCTTTGCAGAGGGATATTTTGATTAATTGGGTCTCAAAGTTACTGTTCCCTGTCCTCAAATAGATTGTAAATATTCATCTATAAAAGGGATTCTGAACTGGTGGGGTATATAAAAACAGATTTATATAATTATCAACAGCCAGATTTAGCCCTGGAGCTGTACTTTGTTGATCCTTGAGGTACATTAAGATTAACCAACATTTTCATGTTTTAGAGTTTACTTTCCAAGCTCCTCTGTTCTGTTCCCATACCATGCTCATAATTTGTTTTATGGTAAAGACAAAATTCACAGTCTTTAGTACCTATCTAGTATAATTCTTACTTACCAAGTACAAGACAATGTGTACATTATACAAGAGAAGGAAAAGTTAGACATATCGTATCTGTTTATAAATTTCCCCTTTCCCAATAATTTCACAATTAATATGAGACCTTCACTAAAATTCACAAAGGAGTGACTCAATAAAAGTTACATTAAAAAATAGAAAAGTTGGGGCTGGGGCTGTAGCTCAGTGGTAGAGCACCTGCCTCGCTTATGTGAGGCACTGGGTTCAATCCTCAGCACCACATAAAAATAAATAAAGATACTTCATGTTTATCAACAACTAAAAAAAATTTTTAAAAAGTTGATGTTTTCTATTATTCTGTCCTAGTGAATTATTTAGATACAGCTAGATCACTCATTAGCCAACAAGGTCATCAGTCAATATTTAAGCCTCTACAGGAATGTTGCCACCAAGAAGAGAATTTGGGGGGCTAGGGAAAGATAATGTATGACATCTTTCTTTAATTTAGTAGGTAAACTATAAGCAATATAAAAGGGGAACCTCAGGCATTTCAAAGCCTTGAAGAATAAGTTCCTTTGGATAGCCAAATTTCTCCCAGCGTAAATATTTTGGGTGGCATCTTTAAATAGTACTGTGTATATCTCAATCTTTTGGTAAAGAAGATAATGTTCATATATTTGAAGTTTGCCTAGATGACAGTTATCTCCAATTCATCTTCTTTTTGTCCACTGGCATCTTCCTAATATGTAAGCAGAAGCTTGTCACTGCCCTTCTTCATCAAGCTCTCAATGTTTTCCTGTTGCCCTTGAGTAAAACCCAAGCTCTTTAGGACAACTCCAGAGCTTCTGTGGTCTCCTCTGAACAAAAGAGGTTCTTGAAGTATTGTCCTTTACCCAGCAGGAGCAGCTGAGAATGTGCTAGAAATGGAAATTCTTGGGGTTCATCTCCAGAATCAGACACCCTTGGTAGTAGAACCTACAATCTGCTTTAACAAGCCCAACAGGCAATTTTGATAAAAACAAAAGGCTGCGGATCACTAGATGCATTTTTCCTTTGGAACCTCACTCTCTTTCTGCATTGCTTCATGTGTCTGACATTTCAACACAACTGCTGTCCTTCCTTGAAAAAAAAGCACATAGAGCAATGCTTATCTGCCTTTCCACCTGCTGCCTCCTGAAATTTCATTTCTTCCAAGGCCAGTTTGAAGGCCACCCCTTTCGTGAAAATGGCCTTGAATACTCCTCTTCTTGTCCTGTCTTTCACACATCTTTGCGCAAGCTGTCATCCTTTCTTGAGAGGAAATTAGCTCTTTGTGCATCTGTCTCCCCCCACCCCCAGAGGACTGTGACCTCTCCTTGAAGGAGGCTGGTCTTTGTATCTTTCATAAACTAGAACTCTGGCTTATAAAAAGAGGACATCTAAAAACGTTTGTCAGAGTGAAAGGCAATCAACATGGCAGGGAATAGATTCATGCTCATGGCAAGCTTACTTGGGATAGAAGGAGAGATGTATGGAGCACTGCCTGTTGGTGTCATTTCAGTATGATTTTATTAGGCTCCACGCATCTCTGTGAGCCCCCCTAAAACCACTACATCCCAGTAAAGTGGCTACTACTCGCTCTGTCCTCTGGTACTGCCCCTCCCTCCATACCCCACAAATCAGAGGTACCTTTAAGGGTCCCAATGGTCTTTTGCCCCCAATATCTTCTCTCTTTGGTGTGATGAGATGCTTGCTCTAACCTGTGTCTCATATTAAAAAGTTAATACCACCCTCACTTTATCATCTATTCATGGAAATTGCTTTCTACCTTATTTACCTCTACATCTTTCGTTATTGCCCTTTGTCCCCTCAGTGGCTTTTCTGAATCTCTCAGCTTCATAGTGAAAAGGGTTACAACAGTGTAAATCAAACAGAACTGTCCTAGCTGTTAAATCCAGCTTTGGATTTATCTTGCTTTTTGAGTGTATTTTATTCCTCTTGCTCCACAGAAAGTCGGAACAAAGAGGGACTTCTGCTACTTGATTCAATTACTTTACTTTACAAGAAAGGATACTGTAGCTGAGAGGTGCTGAGTGATGTGACCCATGCTTTGTTTCATCACTAGTTATTTTCCTTCTAATTTTAGGTCTGGAGTCCTTCTAAGAAGCTTGTGTGTTATAAACAACTGCTAGAAAACAATCGAGCACTTTGAATACTTATATATTTCTAGGTCCCTTGGGTGGTAAATATGCAAATACCGATAGGGAGAATGTTCACATTTGGTAGTATGGTTTTCAAATCATTATTAACTCAGTTGAACATATATATCTGTCCTGCTCTGCATTATAGGTAATACAAAAGAACCAGAAATTTGAATGTCTTTTTATGAACCTCACTGATTATATTTTAATCATACTATCATTGCTTGCTAAATAAAACTAATTTTCATTACATATATACTTGTTTTTTTTTTACCTGCAAACATCATCATGTGTTGAAAATTCCAGCCAATCTTATGCCTTCTGCCCAAGTTCAGGAAGAAGGAGAGTGGGTAGATATGTGCAGCTCTGCCCAGGAAGATAGCAACCTGACCAACAGGATGAAGGTTAAGGGACCAACAGGTTTCCAGAAAGACACTTTCACACAAATTGGTTGATCAGAGAATTTTAGGAATGTTATGATCCAGGAAACTACCCAAAGAAGCCAGGCTGTGTAGTTCCCCCCTAGAAAAATCACTCATCAATACAATGGGTATCATTTGGCCAATGTTCCCCAGGTTCCCATTCATAGAGATAATTTCTAGCTTGTTAAACACACTGTTATAACTTTCTGACTTAATTCAAATGGTATTGATTAATTCTTCAATCTGTCTAAACATGAGTCTAAAATAAGTTCAAGTACCATGGCAGAAATGAGGAGTTAATAAAAGCAAATTGTGCACTGGGCTCTACTGCAAGAAAAATCACAAGAAAGAAAGATTACTAATCCTGGAACAACTATAAAGAGGAAGTTTTCTGGGTAAGAGCTTGCAAACTTCACTTGCAAGTAAACACCAGGGACTTCAATGCCCAGGAAGAACCTATAAATAAGAGATGTGGAACATTAAAAGTATTTATACAACAAAGAGATGATCAGATAACTCATAAGAATCAACCCAGGGAGATTCCTTTACCTAAATGGCTGAAATGTCTTTTTGAGATATAAAACACAGAAAAGGAAGAGTGTGGAAAAGGAAGTCTACTGTGCAAAGCAAAGAATTCAGGGAAACCAGTCATCTGTCACTTGCCAAGTTTAGACAGCACTCAACAGAGAGAGCTTCTCACTCCCCTGGTCAGAGAAGGAAACCCCCTGTGGGAGCCAGAGGAATGGGGAGCTTCCGTTTAGGCAAAGCGCCAGCTGCAGGAGCTGCAGCTGTTTCAGACAGAAGCCAGGGCGGAACTATCTTCTGTTTCCTCCAGGGTAAGGTACTGTTTTTCTTTTTTCTTTTCCTTTCTTTCTTTCCTTTTTTTAAACAAAAGGAAACAGGTAGTGTTCATAAAAGACATTCTACCCCAGAGATGAAGCAGAAGATCTTAAGTGGTCAGCAGCCTTTAGGATTTCCAGAGGACTCTGCTCACCCTGCCACAGGCCCTGATCTGTAAACATGGGCTGTGCTCTCACAGGATAGCATGCAAGGAATACAAATCAAAACAACATGTCCTCTCCTTCTTAATGAAAAAGAAAAACACTGATCATTCAGATTTTGAGCTATTTGTCTGGTGAATGTGTAAATCTAAGAAATGAGACACCAGTATGAGCATAGGACACTGTAACTAGAAGGATTTCAACATTACTGCTATCTAGCAGCTTGGGGAGTGTCAATCATTCCTTTGCAAGAAATGAAAAGCCCAGAAGAGAAAATTATTCCTTGCTGCCAAAATTCCAAGAGCTAAAGATTACTCTGAGGCCTCAAAAAAGGTGAAAGTAAATGTCCAACAACAGGAGACTTCTGCTCAGGATCTTAAAATCAAGCCCCAGAAAAGTTCACCCCAATGAAAACAATAGTATTTGAAACCTAGTGAGTGAAACCTTCAGCTACTATATTAATTGCTAGGCGCTGGAATTCCTCCTTGCTCAAGAAAAGCCATCCCCAAACCTGTGTTTCCTTTCCCAAAACCATGTCTCCCTTTCCAAAACTATATTCACAATGGGGCCAAGTCAAGGAATCAAGTATCTTCTCTTCCTTCCATCACTTCCTTCCTTCCTTTCTTTTTTGGGAAAAGCAAAGGAGACTTTCACATTGTGATCCATAGCAGCAGGGTAGCTGGGGTGAGAGTGTAGTCTGCCTGTAAACACCCCAGGGCAGTGTGAAGAAAGGCTGCCCACGATAGGTGGGTAGTTGAGAGCAAGAAGATTGCACCTTTCCAGTCACCCAAATCAGAGAAGGCCCTGTTTTAGAATTCACATGACAATGAATATCAAAAATAATTGTGGAGACTGATATGGCTGCTGACTTTTAGACTTACCCAAAAGGGAACTCAAAACAAAAATCACCTCTCAAGCCCCAGCTTAACAGTGAGGCCATCCTTTTTACAGAAAATGCAGGAAGGATGACCTGAACATAAATGCTAGTATTTAAAATAAAAGACATTTAGCTTTATGAAGCACCACTTAGGCCTTCTTTTTCTCACAGTAAAAAGTATCAGTGGAACTGGCCTATTCCTGCATCTGAAACAGATAAAATAACAACAATAACAATTAAGAGTACTAGTAGAGCTTCCCCAGCTGTGGTCACCTCTCCATGTAGAAAATGGTAGAATGAGAAAAGGATACAAAAGCGCCAATGATGAAAATGGGGCTGAAAACGTGCTTCTGGAAGGTAAACAGCGCCAGGCCCATGTAGGAGAAGATGAAGTTCTCTGCCAGGAAGTGTAACACCTCAAACAGCTGCATAGAGAAGGGAAAAGGAGATTGTAAACCCTGCGCTCCCCCTTCCTTGTATTACCAGGCAATTCTCAGTACCAAGGCCCTGTCTTACCTGCTTGGTTCGACTTCTTGATTCCACTGAGAGATTGTTGTAGGTATAATGAGCTTGTGTGATCCCACAGAAAAGAACAGCTACAACACCTGTAAGGAGAGATTTGGGGGTTTTTTTTAGTCAATGGAGAAAAAAGAGGCAGGAAAAAGCCCCGGCTGAAATAAAAAGTGAAGGTAATAGGCAAACCTAGCATATTTCACTTCCAAAAATATTTTTGAGATTTCCTATTATTGAAAGCTCCCTTTGCTCCTCACCAGTAATACCAAACTTTCCTTCTCCAAACCCTGCCCTCTCTTCCTTCAAGGCCAGGTCCCCAGACTCACTCCATTTCTCCAGTGTTATGCACATTTTCTCTCTCTAAATTTGCCATCTGTAGTTGGCATATACCATAGCATTCATTTCCCCAAAGAGACTGCGAGGGCCATTCATACACTTTTGTCATATTCATGTCTGTTTTTAGAATGAGTGTATTTCATTTCAAACCAATGCTTCATGTTTTTTAATAGTCTGGGGCCTCAGTCAAAATAGACTGAGAATACTATTCCATTTGTCCAAGGCTTGATGATCTAGATTTCCAGTTAATGGTAACCATTTTGTCGTGCAACACAACTGACATACATGGGACTATACTTCCCAGAGAACAGTCAAGTTTTAAGGAAGTAAGCCATTTAGTAATGATGCATATAAAGACATTGTAGTATTTTGAAAAGATGATGAAAGTTCTCTGTAACTATCTGGATCATATAGAGTAACTATACTTGAGTTTCCTAGCGGAAAAATTCAGTGATTTCTTTAAAATGAGAGAATATGACAAAAAACTCACATTATCAACCACACTAATATTACATATGTTGAATAACCCTATTCCTATTCTAAAATCTAAACTGCTCTACAATCCAAAAATTTTTGAGCACTGACATGATGCCACAAGTGGGAAATTC
This sequence comes from Marmota flaviventris, assembly GCF_047511675.1. Lineage (NCBI taxonomy): Eukaryota > Metazoa > Chordata > Mammalia > Rodentia > Sciuridae > Marmota > Marmota flaviventris. The sequence continues at coordinate 38,877,958 of NC_092518.1, forward strand.
CACACCTGATCTCATTTGATGGGATGTAGTCAAAACACAAGTGCAGCCACGTGTGGTGGCTCACACCTGTAATCCCAGTGGCTCAGGAAGCTGAGGCAGGAGGATCGTGAGTTCAAAGTCATGAGACCCTGCCTCTAAATAAAATATAAAATAGGGCTGGGGATGTGGCTCAGTGGTCCAGTGCCCCTGGGTTCAATCCCTGGTAAAAAAAAAAACAAGTGCATATCACAGTTCATTCAGCACCTCCAAGAAAAAAAGAGCCTCCTAGCTCTTTTAGCTATAAAGTGGGTGACTTGTACAACCTTTGTGTTATGTCCAAAATTATTAAAAATATTATAAAATATTATGTTCTGGCTCTGTGTATAAGGTATATATAAAACATAAATGAATTCTGAATTTATGCTTGGGTCTCTTCCTCAAGCTAACTCATTATGTGTATAGAAATATTCTGAAATTTTAAAAGAATCCAAATAATGAGATACTCAACCTGTATATTTCACTGACACCATAAATACCTAGTATTGAAAAAACAATGATTAAATAGCTCAGAGACAAAACAGTGAAAACACGTGTTCATCCTCATCTGAGTAGATGCAAAATTACCTTTAAAGGGATACATATTTGCTGATTATTGCTGTTTATAAAATGATATAGTAATCTGAGGAATGATATAAATAAGATTTGAATATATTCAGTAGCCATTGCAGCTGAACACCTACTTTATGGTTAGAATGTGTAAAAAAAACTTAGCTGAGTTTGGAATAATAAACTTTACCCTTAAAAATATGTAGTTTTTAGAAACTTGATGTTTAAGACCAAACCCTAGCCTTGGTCAGCAATCCTCCATATGGATACTCATCGAGCAGTTAATCAACAAAATCTAGCTGCTAAGAATTCTTCTGGCCACTCAAAGTCCCACAGCCCTCACTACAGTTAGGGGAAGGGTGGGTGGCTTGAGGGAAGAGAGAACCTACCTGTAAATCCGCAGGCTTCTGCCAAGAGAAATGTACTCCAAGACATCAGGAAAAAGAGCGCCGTCTCCAGCAGGGGGAAGCAGTGCAGCTTGGTAAACTTGGTCACGTCAGCACCCCGTCAAGGACTGCAGCTCCAGGCACCAAGATCCACCCTCTGATCAGCCCAGGACTCCTCCCTAAGGTCTAGCCATTCCCTTCCTCTCCTCTTTTGGGGTCCGGCAGCTGCTGCTGCTGCTGCTGCTGCTGCTGCTACTGCTGCTGAAGCTAGGCAAGTGCTCTAACACTGAACTACACCCCTAGCCCAGGCATATTTTTTAGGTAATAAAATTATGCTTTCCCACAGAAAAGAGGTTGCCAGTGGCTAGGGCAATGGGAAATGGGGAGTTAACACTGAATGGGCAGAGTTTCTGTTTGAGATGAGGAAAAAGATCTAGGACTAGATAGTGGGGATGGTTACATGAAATTGCAAATATACTTAATGCCTCTGAATTGTGTGCTTAAAACGTTAAATGGCAAATTTTGTTATATATTTTACCATGATTTTTTTTAAACCAGGGATTGAACCCAGGGGCACTTAACCACTGAGCCACATCTTCAGCCCTTTTTAAAAAATATTTTATTTAGAGACAGGGTGTTACTGAGTTACTTAGTGCCTCACTAAGTTGCTGAGGCTGACCTTGAACTAACAATTCTCCTGCCTCAGCATCCTGAGCTGCTGGGATTACACTCATGCATCATGGTGCCTGGCTAGGATTTTTTTTAAATTAATAACTACAGCTGAACATCTACTTTATGGTTAGAAAAGCTATTGAAGTGGGTGACTTGTACAATATGTAAATTACTTATTGTAATTAATATGAATATATTTCTGGCCTCAGACTTGCCTGGTAGGTTAGTTCTGGCAGAGTTGGGAGGGCCTCAGGCAGGCAGGCCTAAGAACACAAACCCTGTGGGTCATTATAGTCTGAGTACACAGATTATGCCTAATGAAGACATGGGACAGTAAGAAAGAAATGTGCAAGTCTCAAAATTATCAGCTACCAGGTGCTGGTGTCTCCTTTTGGCAACAGCACAGATTCATCTTCTGACACTACCATTTAACATGGGGCTGTCATATAACCATCTCATGAATGAGTTCACTGAGCAATAAGTTCCAGGGTACCAAAAAGGCCTCAGTGAACAAAGCCACCTAAACCTGCACTATTGAACACAATATCCATTACCCACATGTGGCTACTAAACACTTAAAATGCAGCTAGTCAGAACTGAGATGTGCAAAGAGCAAAATACTCATCATATTTCAAAGATGTAGAAAACAAATGCACAAAATCTCATTAATAATTTTATCATAATTCTTGTATTATCTACACTGATTGCATATTGAATTGATGTGGTTCACACTACATTTATAATGCTCATCAAAGAGGATATGAGGAAAGAACACATTTGTGGAGCTCTTTCTACATTTTGCATTTTTGGTTGTTTGTGTTTTTTTTATTTACTTGTTTATTTTAAATTAAAGATTGTGCCATCATTTGCTCATGGAAGACCACTGTAGAGTAATTCCCACGGATGGCCCCCAGCTAGTTTTGGTCATGTTAACACCCACATGGCCTTGATAAGCAGACAGTAGCAGCAACCTGGGGCTAAAGTCCTTCCAAGCTGGTGGTCCCTGATCCCTAGTCTCCTACATACTTCTCAGCTTTTTTTCACCCCCCTACAATTGACACTCGAATTGGTTCACAAGCAAAGAGGGGTAAGCAAAAGTGAGGACAAAGCAGAGTATTAGAGCCTCCTTCCCAATATTTTTCTTAGACTCTTAGCTAGGGGCCCAACCATGGTACCTCACCTGAGGGACACATTTCAGGAATCACTATACCCCATTGGAACAATCAATTTAAAAATCTGATCTGAAAGGAAGATCTGAGAACTCTGAAAGTGTAATGTCATATACGCATACCCAGGCAGGGGTACAAACTATAAAAAGGATATTAAAGCAGTCACAACACCAGTCACAGCTCCCATGGTAAAAGAGCCACTAAATATACCTAGAAAAATGCCAACTGACTTAAAAAAGGCAGCAGCATCAAAGGCATGAGTGTTCAGCCCTGCTGGCTGGTAGGCAACAATAGACCTGGGTTTTAAAAAAAAAAGAAAGTTTAAAAAGATTGTACTGGTTTTACATGATGATACAACAGTCACACCTCATTCACTATTTCACTCCTGTAGTTTCAGTTAACCTGAGGTCAACCACAGTCTGAAAATACAAATGGAAAATTCTAGAAATAGACAATTCATAAGTTTTAAATTATGTGCTGCTCTGAGTAACATGAAATCTCACACTGTCCAACTTTATCCTACCCAGGACATAAATAATTCCTGTGTCCAATGTATCCATGTTGTATGTTATTCACCCATTAGTCACTAAGCAGCCATTCAAGATTATCAGATCATACTGCTTATGTTCAAGCAACCCAAGAGCAGGGATGCTGGGACCTCAACTATGCCAAAGAGAAGTCACAAAGTGCTTCCCATAAGTGAAAAGGCAAAAGTACAATAAGATATTTTGTCTCAGAGAGCAAGACAAGTGAGCATGTATACATATGCTCACATTTGCATAACTTTTATTATACCATATTGTTATAATTATTCTATTTTATTAGCTATTATTGCTAATCTCTTACTTTAATTTACAAATTAAACTGTATCATAGATATGTATGTACAAGTATCATAGAGACAGAGTATAAACAAAGTATACTTAGGGTTAAGTAGTATCTGTGGCTTCAGGCATCGATTGGGGGTCTTGGAATACATCCCCCAAGAATAAGAGGGGACTATTGTAACTGAAAGTACCAACAAATACCACATTCTACCAAGCACTGCCCAGGGCAAATTCATTTAATTTAATCTGCAGCCACCATGTTAAGCTCACGTCAGAATTCTGATTGCTGCTGAATGGACAAAACAATAAAACTTTAAAAACAAAGCTGGTAAATCTCATTTAGAAAAACACCCAGTTCAATATTTAACACTTTTGATATAGTATTCTGAATTTGCCCCCAAAACATGCAGGAAAGTCTCCTTTTCCTAGTAGAAACATTGTTACTTACGAGGACAGTACAATGGCAACAGCATCATTTAGGACGCTCTCTCCAAACAGAAGTGCATAAAGATCCACATCTGCATGCAATTCATTAAATATCGCCAGCACAGTCACTGAAAAGTGGGCCCAAAGCACAGAAATTAGTTTTGGTTTCTGCCCTTACAGCACTGATTAGAGTTTTATACAGGCAATTCCTATCGTAGGCGGAACCAGCAAGGGAGTCAAAGATGGAGTGTTGGTCTATAGCAGAAAGGAAACTGGCGATCTTCCTAATCTAAATGAAGTTTGATGTGATCTTTGTGTCTAAGGACTCTGTCCCAGAATAGCATGCTTTCCACTGTAATTCCATCACACTCTGAAATTGCCTGGTGTAGAACTTTAAAAAAAATTATGATCACCCCTAATATACTTTGGCTTTTCTGGTGAGTCAGAATCTTCCTGAAGGCAGAAACCCTGTTTGGCTGAGCACTGTGCTCCCAGAACCCAGATAATGTCAGGGTACACAGAAGACTATAATAAATGTTTGTGAAATAATGAAAGTCTTCATTATTAATGAGTCTTCACTATACATAATTACACTTCTTTTATTTTTTTATTATTATTTTTTGAACACACAGTATATTTATTTTTATGTGGTGCATGAGGATCAAACCAAGTGTCTCACACATGCAAGGCAAGTGCTTTACTACAGAGCTACAGCCCCGGCCCAACTTCTTTTTATTTTTAAATTAAATTTTACTTTTATGTGGTACTAGAGATTGAACCCAGGGATGCTCTACCACTGACCTACATTCTCAGCCCTTCTTATTTTTTGAGACAGTGTCTCACTAACTTGCTGAGGCTGGTCTTGAACTTGTGATCCTCTTGCCTCAGCCACACGTTTAGGTTGGATTAAAGGCTTGTGCTACCGTGACCAGCCATTATTATGCTTCTTATAGTTTTCACATTTTTTAGTCATTTAAAACTCAGCTGGTCTCTAGATCAGTGGTTCTCAAACTTCTGACCTCAGAATTCCTTTACAACCTTAAAATTTGTGTGGCCCACAAAAAGCCTTAGTTTTATGGGCTATAGCTACCAATATTTATTATATTGAATAAACATGAAAAACTGAACATTTATTCATTTGATGTTAATAATAATAATCTATTGTGTTAACATGACATTTTAAAAAATATTTATTTTTTAGTTGTAGATGGACACAATACCTTTATTTTATTTATTTTTATGTGGTGCTGAGGATTGAACCCAGGGTCTTGGACATGCTAGGCAAGCACTCTACCTCTGAGCCATAACCCCAGCCCCACATGACATGTTTTATTAAAAATAATTACATGTTATAAATCAAAAAAGTGAAAAGGGAGCCATGCTTTCACATTCTTGCAAACCTCTTGTGGATTAGTGGGAAGGAGAAGCTTCTCACACCTGTTTCTGTACCTAAGCAACAGACAGTCAATATCATGTTATGCAACCTCTTGAAAATTCCACTGTACACTTGTGAGAGAGGAGCGTAAAAAATAAAAATAATATATTTATGTTATTAAATCAATTTTGATCTGATGGACCACTGAAAAGGTTTTGAGGAATTCCCAAGGGCTCCCAGACTATACTTTGATAATCACAGCTCCAGAACAGGGTTCTTTAACCTCAGCTCTATTGACAAAGAAACATAATTTCTTTGTTGTGGGAGGTTGGCTTGTACATCACAGAATGTTTAGCAGCATCCTTGGCCCCTACTTACCAGATGCCAGTAAGCAGCACTGCTCTTCTCAATTGTTATTTATTTAATTTTTAGTTGTAGGTGGACACAATACCTTTATTTTATTTTTATGTGGTGCTGAGGATCAAACCCAGGGCCTCATGCAGGCTAGGCGAGCACTCTTCCTCTGAGCCACAACCCTAGTCCCAGCTCTTCTCAATTATAACATCCAAAATGTTTCTAGCTCTTGCCAAATATTCCCCTGGGGGCAATATAATTGATGGGTAAGAATCAGGGCTCTAATGTATACATGCAGCAGTGTTCTCTCAACACTCATACCTGACCACCTGCTTCTTCATTGGAATCTACCTTAAAGTCTGTAGAAGCTCAGAACTCACATTCCCAGCTCTCCTTGAAGAGAGTCTCACTTCTTCCTATATGGAATAAAGCCAGATGCATGCACCCAGTTTACCTCCATGGAGCAACTGATGTGAGTGAAACCCAGAGGCAGTGCAGCAAACCGAGTACCCAGATGCCTTATTGTAACAGGAGCCATGACACTAACCTGTGACCAGTACCTAAGATGAATGTCTATTTTTAAAACTGGTATTAGCCAGATTTTTCTGTTATAATTTTAGTAAAAAGCATTAGTAACTGATACAATTAGAAAACCAAACCAGATGCTTAGTGAATTACTATAAGCCTGTTAGTCTTATTCCCACCATCAGTTCAAGAAATGAAATTTGCATATTCCCCATGTGTCCCATTCCAATATCAAACCCTTTCTTTCACATAAAAGGAACCAATATCTGAATTTTATAGTAGCCATCTGCATGCCTTTCCTTATAGTTTAATCACCCAAAGGCACATTTCCTGACACTATCATTTACTTTTGCCAATTTTAAAGAAAATGGACTTTTTCCCCCTGGGTCTCATTCATTCTGCTATTTTCCCCCTGCATTCCCTTCTGTCAACTGTCTTCTCATAAAGGCATATTATTTAGTTCTCTAGTTTCCAAATTTTCCAATCCTGATGCATGCAGATCTTTAATAACTTCATTTTCTCAATTTGCATTAGCTTCTTTAGGAATATGAATCAAGTTTCATCCTTTGAAGGGGTCCAATTTTTCTGCCATGACTTATCTGTTGCTTTCTTATTCATGGGGGCTATCCTTGTTTTTCTTCATACAATGTTTGCATGAAGTCCAACCTCAATCCATTTCTATTGTTCATATTTAAGTGAAGTGGATAAAGAACAGAAAGTAGGCCCATAGGACTTTCCTAGTATCATGGCTCTAGGACTCCCTCTTCTGGTTTTACATGGAACTATTAAAAATATGGCCACTTCCCCAATACTTTCTGAAATCCACTGCTTCTGGTCCCCTCCTCCATTAGTATCTATGCTGCCTTTCTCCTTTAACACCCTGTCAATCAGGGTTCATAGTCCTAGCAGTTCCTGTTTAGGAGGTGACTCTACTTCCAGAGAGATCTTTGCTTGGTATTTCTGAGAACCCAAGATCACTCACATGGCCTCTAACCTCCTCCAGTCTCCCTGCACTCTTCCATAAATTTGAGTCTGTAAAGCCCCTCCAAGTTTTAACTGATTTCATTCAGCCCACATAGTTCTTTAATCCCAGTGGGGATTTCTCCTTTATAATGTAAATATTGGTGGTAAATTTCTGTATTCCCTGACATTCAAAAGGATCAACAACTCCTTTCCCCGCTGCGCAGCTGCTATTCCTGTGCCCAAGTCTTGCTGTTCCTGGTGGGATACTCTGGCAGCTAGTTTCATCTCTGTCTTTGTTTTACTGTTCTACTTTCTGTATTTTTGTTAGGAATTAAGGGAAATTTCAAAATCACACTATCCCCAATATGCCTTCATTTTCAAAAAGTTTAATTCATTTATAAGCATAAAAATAATTTAGATTTTAAAAATGTCCTATATCATGACATAACTAGACATCAATAAAGCATCTACCCAACAACTATAGTTCTTTTTTTTAAAGAGAGAGAGAGAATTTTTTTAATATTTATTTTTTTAGTTTTTGGTGGACACAACATCTTTATTTTATTTGTATGTGGTGCTGAGGATCCAACCCAGTACCCCGCGCATGCCAGGCAAGCGCGCTACTGCTTGAGCCACATTCCCAGCCCAACTATAGTTCTTAATTAAATGTCACATCACTTTCATAACATAAGTGTTAACACAAGACACAAAGTCAACCTTTTTACTTTACCCTGAAATGCAATTTAGCAGACTATACAACAGGAAAAAAAATCTATAGAGATGAGTCCTTTTTAAAAGTTGTTTTCTGAATTATTTACTGCAAGAACAATATTTGTGGCTCCTGATATGGAAACTTTACTCTAGTAGTTTACCATTATATGACACAATAATTGTTTATAACCCAATTGTTGAAGAAACATGAACAATGATAATAACAACTACTATTGAGAATTTACCATGAAGCAGCCACCATGCTAACCATTTTATAATCTCATTTAGTCTATAAAACCCTATAAGTAGGATAGTATTACAATTTCCCCTGATTTAAAGATGAAAAAAAAAAAAACAGGCCCTGAATGATGGGCTGCTCTAAGATCTAATATCAAAATTCCTCAAGTCTCAGTGGTTAAACATAAAAAGATGTTTTGTTCTGCATTTATATCACATGTCCACTGTGGACTAGCACAGGAGGCTTCTATCTCTATCAGTCACTTGGGGACTCAAGACTGAAGGGGACTAGTCTCAATGAAAAGAGCCTAGGCTTGGCAGTCCAGGAGACCTGGCTCCTAGGACTCTACTGGGCAGGGTGGCTCCTGGCAGAAAATAGATGGCACCCCTCAAAGAGAGCAATTTGAGAAGAGTTTTTAAAAGAGGTTATTTATAAAAAGCCTGGGCAGAGTACAGGAAAACCACAAGGGAGAAAACAGTACTTGAGACTAGAAACAGGAAGTTTTTGTACCAGTCCTAGGTCTGAAGGCTCCAGGAAAAGGACTATTACTAGAACCTGGAATTGTAGGGAGATGATCATCTGACAGAAGCTATGATCTCTAATCAAGTGACACAGCTAGCTTAGTGGGTTACTGTATCTCCATCTTCCTCCCAGTGGCACTCCTTTGTGGACAAATTCAATGGGAAACCAGAAGGCAAAGGAACCTTTGATATATTCCATACAAGTCATCAACTTCCTAGGGCCAAGAGGGAGGTGAAGGAGAATGGGGGGGTGGGGAGCATAAATCTACAGGGGCAAAAAGAAAACATCCAACATAACCACCAACTAGCTAGAAAAATTCAGCGCATAGCAAAGTCAAAAGATTTGATAAAGGACTGGGCTACATAATTCCCAAAGCCCTTCCAACTTTTAAACGTGGTTTGCCTAAAATACTACAGTTACTAGTAGTATAAATAATGTATCGTTCACTCATTGATCCTTGACAATAAAGGATAGCATGCATAATAATAATGTGGATATTTATATAGAAATGGTCTGAACTTTAACTCCTCATTCTCCCATCACCTTGTAAAACAGGTCAGGAACTCTGCAGTGCCCCTCCTGAACAAGTCTGCACCTGACCACAATGCAAAATGTGGGTGATGACAACCAAAAGAGGATGGAATAGGGATGACTGACTGGATATGTATCTTCTAAATGAAGGGATTTGCTATGATTTAGGGTATAATTTGAGTGTCTCTCAAAGTGCCACATATAAAGGCTTGGTTCCCAGGATGGTAGTATTAGGGAGTGCTGTGGAACTTCAAGTGGTGGGACCTAATGGGAGTCATTGGGGACATGCTCCTCAGGAGATTGTGGGACCCTGGTCTCTCAGTGTCTCTGGCTTGAGAGATGATTGCTCCCTTGGACATGCACTCTCACCATTGCCATCTGGCACCCTCACCAGAGACCCAACCCAATGGGATCATTGATCCTGGACTTGAACTTCCAAAACCTGAGCTAAATACACCATTTCTGTTTATTACACTAATGTCCTCGGGTATTTCAATGTAGCAATGCAAAGTTGACTAATACAGCATTCAATAGACTGTCCTCCAAGCAGGACCCTTGAAATCAGAAATAGCAGGGTCAATGTCTAACTGGTAATGAACTGAGAAATCACAATTAGTGGACTGAAAACCATTGGTGCATGCATTTTAAAAGTAGTAGGAAAAATGACAGAATAGCAAATAAATTAAAAAGAAAACCACTACGTACTGAATTTGTTTATTTAACCAACTTTTCTTGATTACCTTATCTATTCATAAAAGAGCATGTAGCATTTGTGAACACTCAATGTAGATCAGCAAGTATCATTATGTACAAAATAGATTTAACTTGAAGAGCTATGGGAGCAGATCACTGAAGGAGTCTGGGAAGAATGAGCAGGCAGGTGGCTTATTGGAATCAAATGTCAAAGGATGAGCAAAAGACACCACCCAAGGTGATGCAACCAAAGAGTCTTGGACAATACAGATTGTAGATTTTGAAAACTGCAAGGCTGATTGACTCCAAGGTTACAAGAGTGAAAGGAATAAAATCAGGGGAATCATTTGATAATGTTTCACAGAAAGGAATAGCACTCATTTTTCTCGAGAAGCTGCCTATGGATGCACTATGGGGTAGAATCTCGCATTTTCTCTCCTTAGCTGTGGATCCATATAGAGCAGCCATCCACAAAGATGGTGCATGGTCCCCATGACACATGACCACAGAACAGAGGGGGCTTTAGGTCACAAAGTAGCCTGTACCACCCCATATACACAGTGTCACCTTCAATGGGAAAACCAAAGACTGGTGATTTGAGGCAAGTAGGTATAATTGGGGAAAATTGTGCTTTTCATATCAGTTACTATCACTCCATATCCCATCACCAGAAGGTAATCTAGTTTTGTGTTCCCCTTTAAACCAAGCTCTTGCTTGATGAGCTATAATCTTCTAGGCATTACCAAAATTGGGGCTATTATAAATATATGTCTTTTATAGCTCAGAAGCATCTCTCAAGGACCTGAGAGCCATTATGAATGAATAGAAGAATAAGACCTCAGTCTCCAAGTCTGAGGACAGAATCCTAACTTTGAAAATTACCAGCCAACAAACAGCTGGTCTCTTTTCATATATTTTAACCAACTCTTTGTACTTTTTGTTTCTCTGACTCTGAGCTTCTGTGCAATCCTTTGGTTACTTGCTTTAGTTGACTTTAAGAGCCACTAATTTTAGAGGTCACCAACTAAACTTTATATTATTAGCCTCCCCCTAGCTTTGCTACCTATAACACCTCAGATGTATGGGTTACAGTGACAACAGATGTCCTGGTTACTTTTCAGGGACTTGAAGGCTATTTTGGTTGAAACTACCAACTCTTCACTTGGGATTGTGCAGGTTTCTGATGGGTGACCATGAAGCTGGATTAAGCACACACAGACAACTTATGACTTTACCACCAGTCACCTTTCCCTGCACCTTAAATCACCCTGATTCTTTATCCCATAAATAGCCCCAAACCCTATCTGCAGAGAGGTGGATTTGAGACTTGGGGCTCTCATCTCCATGCTTGGCTGCCTGAAAAATAAACTCTCTTTTTCAGAACCTGTTGTCTCAGTGATTGGTATACTGTATGATTGGCAAAACAGGCCTGGTTTCAGTATCACCCTCTAACTCTGCAATGAAGTTTTAATCTCCTTAATGGCCTAAGTTTTCAAACAACAGCTTTTTAGAAGGGTTGTAAAACACTTTTCGTTTACAAAACATTCTACGTTTCAGAAAGATTTCCATTTAAAAAGCACTTAAAGTTAATGTGCTGATGTCTAATAAGTTTAAACTTTCAATTTTCTAGAGCTTTCATTCATTTATACAAAACCCTTACTGTGCCAATCTTCACAGGCAAAATAAAAATGATGTAGCATGGTAATGCCTTCCATTATTTTGTACCATAGTACAGACACATTAAGGGAAAGTAAATAATTATGAAGATAATCTGGAAAAATAAACCTTAATATCCAATTAAATGAAGCAACACTAATAGCTCAGAAAAATGATATCAGTAATCTTTGTCACACTAACCTCCCCTTACTTGTTGGTAGTACTGGTAAGAAGTGAGTAGTAAAGTTATAGACAAACATGATTAGTAATACATTTTCAGACAGATTAAACTCTTCTCAGAAGAACATATTTCTCAATAGATACACACTTGGAGATAGTCACACAGTCTAATATTAAAATAACAAAGCTGCCTTTTGGAGTGCTCTGGAAACATGCTTGGGTTAAGAGAAATAGAAACCTCTGTATGAATCAGATGTACAGTTTAGTAGCCAACATAATTAGTGAAGGCTATGCCAAGTGTTTTACATGTGTTGTTTCACTTAATCATCAAAACAGCCCCAGGAAACAGAACATAATATTTCTATTTTATAGATGAGGAGTCTGATAGGAAAGGAAAAAGTGGACCCCAGCTACCTGGTCATGACTGGCATGGCTAGAATGCAACCCCATCAATACGTGTGACTCAATAGCCCACCTTCTTTTCCCAAACCAGAGTACCTCACAAACCAGAAGATTTCAGTCAGCCAAATCTTCTATACTAATTCACTTAAGGTGTTTGTGATAACTTTTGAGGGTAAGAGAGGTGAATGTTTTTTAGAACATTGAAATTCTTCAGAACCACACAATTGTCTAGAGCTGTGTTGTCCAATGTGGTTGTCACTAGCCACATGTGCTTAATTTAACATTAAATGATATTTAATCAGTTCTTCAGTTGTACTACACTATATTTCAAGTACCCCAGAGCAGTATGTGGCAAATGCTACCATAATGGACTGGGCAGATTTTAGAACATTTCTATCTTTGCGGAAAGACCTATTGGATAACACTGATCTAGAGGACCCTCAAGAGACCTGGTTGAATGGGAAATCTTAGTATCTTTAAGGTTATTAATGTCCAGAATGTTAGAAATCATCATATACTTTGAGAAGACCTTTCCATCTCCACTATTTGGACAGGACCAGCTTTTTCTCCATAAATTCTCTCCTGAAGATGTACAGTTGGCCCTCAATATCTGAGAGAAATTAGTTCTAGGACCTCTACATGCATACCAAAATCTGAGAATACTCAAGTTCCTTGTATAAAATGGGGTGGTATTTGCACTGAAAATATGCATTCGACTATATACCTCAAATCGTCTCTAGATTTCTAATCCTAATACAGTGTAAATGCTATGAAAATAGTTGTTATACTATATTATTTAGAAAATAATGACAAGAAACAGAAGTCTACATGTTCAGTACAAATGCAATTTCAAAAAAGTATTTTTGATCTGCAGTTGGCTGACTCCACAGATGCCGGACACAGAGATATGGAGGGCAGACTATTCTCTCAATAGTTGACTTTAGAGAAAGGAATAGCTTTAATTACTTGATGCAAATAAATTTAATTATAGGTTCCAATTTGGAAGAGAGATTTTTTAAAAATTGTTTTTGGGCTGCAGGGGAGGAGGGATATATAATAATTCCTGTTTTAAGAACTGGTTCAACTAAAAAATACAAGATAAGAAATTTATGAATAGGAAATCACATCACAGTGTGGGGCCATGCAGAAGCATTGCACAAAAGGAGTTGATAATTTAAATCACAATAACGGGGCAGTGGGGAGGAATGGAGGTTCACAATGGGTTTGGGGCAGATTAGTAGGAAGCAATGGCAATTTTTATTTATTTTTACTCTCTGGGAAAGAAGATAATGCAGTTCCAGAAAGTGAATCATGTTTCGAAGGTTAAGATTTCCTTTTAAGGGCTGGGGATGTGGCTCAAGCGGTAGCGCGCTTGCCTGGCGTGCGTGCGGCCCGGGTTCGATCCTCAGCACCACATACAAACAAAGATGTTGTGTCCACCGAAAACTAAAAAATAAATATTAAAATTCTCTCTCTCAAAAAAAAAAAAAAAAAAAAGATTTCCTTTTATTGCAACTAGAATAGTGCTATGAACAGAGCAGGTGCTCAAGTCGTTATGGTTTTATTTATTTATTTTTTAATTGTAAGCTGGTACATTTGTGCTTATCTTCAAGTCTGGCTTAAGTGTAATTTTTTTTAAACACTTGAAAAATTAAAGGATTTGTTTTATATTAAAAAAAAAGATTGAGGGTAGGGGAATAGGAAAAACAGAAGAGTGAAATGGATATAACTTTCCTATTTTCATATATGAATACACCACCAGTGTAATACCACATCATGTACAACCACAAAAAAATGGGAAGTTACACTCCATGTATGTATGTCAAAATACATCCTACTGTCATGTAAAACTAAAAAGAACGAATTTAAAAAATTTTAAAAATCACATTCACTACAGATACCAATGTATGTTTCCACTAAGAAAAGGTATTGCTTAAACCTTCTACCTAAAAGAAGGTAGAAGACAGTTAAGTATAAAAACTATGTCCAAATTTGTCATTCTCAAAACAGGTGGAAACAATCCAAGTGTACACTGAAGGATGAATGGATAAGCAAAATATGGTCTGTCCATACAACAGAAAAATTTTCAGCCTTAAAAAGGAAGGAAATCTGTTATATCTTACCATATGGATAAACCTTGAGGACATTATGCTAAATGAAACAAGAAAGTCACAAAAAGACAAATACTGTATGATTCTACTTACATGAGAGATCTAGAATAGTGAAGTTCATAGGGATAGGAAGTAGAATGATGATTGACAAGGGCTCAAGGCAAGGAGACAAGGGGATTTGTTGCTTAATGGATATAAAGTTTCAACTGTACATGATGAAAAAGTTCTAAAGACTGGTTACCCAAATATGTGAATATACTTAATACTACTGAAATATACACTTGGAAATGATTAAGATGGGGTTGGGAATGTAGCTCAGTGGTAGAGTGCTCTGCTTAGCATGTATGAGGCCCTGGGTTCTATCCTCAGCACCACAGAGAAAAAGAAGAAATAAATGTGGTGGTAAATGTTATGATGTATATATTTCATCACTACAAAAATAATGATAAAAAGGTAAATGCATACTCTTCCTAGAAAGTCTCAGTCTGTTAGGCCTACCTACTGTTCCCTTCCTCCACCATTCTGTTAATACTACAGTCTCTCTACTGCAACAAAAGTTAATGACTGTTCCAAAATTAAGGTTAAATAGTGGAGTTTCATAATGATAAATCCAAATATACACATACCTGGGTCAGTGGCAGAGATAATTGCTCCAAAAAACAAACAATCTGTGTAGTAAAACTTATCAGAGAGCTGTCCCACAATCTTCATGAGCTTCACCACACCATACATGAGATTTCTGTAAGAAGGCAAGGTAAACCATGTCAGGAAAAAAAAAAAACTTACAAAATGTAAATGGATTGGTACTAAGAATACAATATTTTTTAAAAAAATTTTAATATATATTTTTTAGTTGTACAGGGGGGACACAATAGCTTTATTTTATTTTTATGTGGTGCTGAGGATTGAACCCAGCACCTCACGCATGCTAGGCGAGCACTGTACCACTGAGCCACAACCCCAGCCCCGCAAGAATACAATATTTTAAGGGAGATTTAGAAAAGCATTAGGTACCTTTAATGGGTGGACATTTACCAGTAACATGGGCAAAGAGAATTATGGCAGTAATGGATTGCAGCTAATGTCATCTTGCTGAAACATCTGACTATTTCATTTTTAAAGCTGTGATTAACAACAACTGTAGCAACTATGAAGCATGGTCGAAAATTAGCAACAAAGTTAAGGCATATTAAGCAACTAGGTAATAAGAGGGGAAAGATAAAGATAGGACCTGGCATAATGTGAAATAAATTGCTACAAAACTCACAAAATTCTAACATAGTGCATTTAAAGTCATAGAAAATCAATGGGTCGAGCTGGACGCAGCGGTGCATGCCTGTAATACCAACAACGTGGGAGGTTAAGGCAGGAAGGGAGCAAGGTCGATGGCAGTCTCAGCAACTTAGCAAGGCTCTGAGCAACTTAGCAAGACCTTGTCTCAAAATAAAAATATAAATAAGACTGTGGGTGTGGCTCAGTAATAAAGCATCCCTGGGTTCACTCCCCAGAATCAAAAAAAAAAAAAAAAAGAATGGGTTGGATATAGTTGGAGAGAAAAAAAATGGATTGGTCATAAAGATCCAAATGGTCAGCCTATCACTATCCCAGCCTTCTGTGTCAAAGGGGCAAATCCCCCAAATATCCTAGTAGACTACATCAGTGTTCCCATCAACATGTATGGCTTCTTGCTCTGCTTGGATTAAGCAGGCCAGCAGCAGCCCTCCTTATGTTGTTCAGAATGTGATGTGGTCCAGCAGGGATCACCAAGTTCAATTTTTCAGCTTGGCTAAAGCATATTTCCTATATGACAGCTTACAAATTGGGAACAGTGAGGAGTACTTAAAAGGCCTAGTATGTGTTACATGTGTGTTCTGAGGGGTAGTAGCAGTGACAACAGTAGCTGCAGGGATTAGGAGTAAAAATAACCATTTAATTAACTCATTGTATGCTACAGCCAACTTTCTAATAACGAGATCTATGAAAATAAGGACCATGCCATTGCCTATCTTTGTGTCCTGGATGCCTAGAAAAGTGATTGGCTAAGAAAAGAGCATAATAACTATTTGCAGAATATGATCCTTATGAGAAGAAACAGCCATAACTTAATGCTTCCTAGGGTGTGCCAGGCATAGTTCCAGATACTTACCCACTTCAATTTCAGGTCATAGCAACTCTACGATGCAGATTTGATTTTCCCTTTGTTTTTCATCAAAGGCTTCTTTCATGTACCTTTGAAACATTTCCTTAAACTAGACCTTCCTCTGCATTTCTTCCCACCACAATCTTAGACCTGGGCAGCAGAATTCTCTCAGATACCTTTTCCCCATCTTGCCTCTCACTGCCATTAATGCCAATTAGGTAACCTGTTGGCTCTTCAGTAATTTGTTATCTCTTAAAGAACAAACCCCAAGCCCCTCCTTTTTTGATAGAATAAAAGATCCCTGCCTTTATCTCCAGGTTTCCAGCTAATTTTATTTTATTTTTTAATTTTTATTGTTGGTTGTCCAGCTAATTTTAAAAAATCAAAGTCCTTGCTATATTCAGATTTTCTTAGTTTTTACCTAATGTCCCTTTTCTGCTCTAGGACCCTACCCAGGCTGCCACTTGATATTTAATCATCAGATTCTTTTTCTTCTCTTCTCGGATATTACACAGTTTTTCAGGCATTGCTTGTTTTCTGATGACCTTGGCAGTTCTGAGGAGTACTAGGCAGATATTTTGTAGAGTGTATTTTAATTGGGATTTACCTGATTTTTTTCATGGTTAGACTAAGGTGATGCATTCTAGGGTAGAAGAGCAGGGTAAAAAAGTGCCTTTATCACAAGCATCAAGTGTACATACATTAATATCACTTATCATCATTGATATTGACCTTGATCTTCTGACTCAAATATTATCTTCCACATTTTATTCACTTTTAAAGTTACCCTTTTTTCCTCACCCACACTTAAAGTGAAGTTGGGTTTAGGAATGTAGCTTGAAGGGGATGTATCTATACAAATTATTTGGAATTCATCATAGATTTTCCTCTTCTCAACCATTTATTTATTCATCCAATCATTTATTTATATCAGCGTGGACTCAGGGATATTTCATAGTTTGGTGATAATCTAATACAATATCATTGATTTTGTTATTCTTCAGCCATAGAGGGGATTATCCATTATAGGAGCTTTCAAGTTGGCCCTTGTATCCCTTTGAGATGCCCTACATCCTTGTGTTTATCTGTTTGACTTTTGAGTACTTCTTTATTTTCAGACATTAAAAGATGCTCCATTTTCATGTATGTCTCCTGTAAAAACTAGCCCTAGACTAAGCCTTTTTTTGTTTTTATCAGAGAATGATATTAGAAACCAAGATCTGGGAACTGGGCACAATTTTATTTCATTTTAATTAGTTTTAATTTAAATAGTCACACCTGGCTAACAACTACCATACTTGATAGTGTAGCTCTCAATCCTGTCATCAGTCACAAACATCAAAATACTGGACTCTATCATCAGTCATAGTTGTGATAGCTATAAATTTTCAATTAGGGCTTTTCCACTCATGGGGTTTGTAAGTTGTTAACTTAAAACCTTCTTTAAATGGCTGGCTTCTCATTTGCAAGTTCAGCTGATCTGGTACCAGCCAGATTCCAGTGTTTGAGCATATGAAAGACTGCCTGGTTACCTGTGCTAGAACAGCATCTAAAGTAAAGTCTTAAGAAAAAAACTTAGTGACTATTAGATTATCCTTAGGATTCTTCATTATGTCTATAATGTTTTTGGTATTAAAAACATATTTGTTACAGAAATATAGTTAACATCTTACAACCAAACATGTATGTACATTGTCTAAATAAATGTAATCATTGTAAACTTACATGTGACCTGGAATTTTGTTTTTACTTTGGAATGGGAGGGATTTTTTTTGTTTACAAGTTCATAAAAAAATAAAATCTATTTTAAATTATTGGGCTCTGTGTACCCATATGGATCTCATCTCTTTAGGAGGCATATCACTTTGGTTATATGACAGAGATTCACTTACCCAATAATGAAGCAAGAAACAGCAGTCCCCAAGAAGGCATAGGCCAAAATAGAGCCAAGATTTCTGAAAAAGTGTCTCTAAATCGAAAAAAAAAAAAAAAGAATTACATTTTGATGTTTGACAGCAAGCATAAGAAATACATTTAAAAGTCTTTAAAAATGAAACTCCAGGGCTGGGGTTGTGGCTCAGTGGTAGAGTGCTTGCCTCCTAGGTATGAGGCACTGGGTTCAATTCTCAGTACTGCATATAAATAAATGAATAAAATAAAGTCCATCAACAACTAAAAACATATTTAAAAAAGTGAAACTCTACTTACTCCTTCCATTATTACAAACAACAACTAAATTCACTCCTGAATAATGCTATTTCGCCTTAAACATCATAGTTTTAAAATATCATCTGCATTGCTAATTGCTGAGCAAGCAAGCGAAGACTTAGTAAAGTTTCAGACAAAACTATTCTAGCTTATTATATTTAGTTAAGAGTATATGCATGTATTTATGCATGTGTGTGCATAAATAGACCAATAATTTTTATAGTTTTAACCTAAATCATTCTGCTTCATGATGCAGCTAGTTACTTCCAGTTCTAGTGGTACCTTAGATCATCACAGATATATGTATGAAACCACTAAGTAGGAAAGTACCATCTAAGGAGTTTTCTATTTAATTTAGGATCAGAAAACACAGTCCTAAATATCTATCATGGGACCTGAAGCATATCCTTATATACATTTGGATTGATTTAGGGGGTTTTGGAAAGAGGGACAATAGAGACATAAGTAGAGAAATGAGAACAGACAGCTGCATTTATGAAGGGTAAATTTATATAGGAAGAAAACCATAACAATATAAGATCTAACAATTATTCAGAAAGAAGTGGTGAAACTGCAATCTTTAATGCTTCTGCACATTCACTACTTACCATAATACTTACCTTAAAATACACACATACACACACACACACACACACACACACACACACACACATTTATGTCATTAGGCCCATGGAAAATTCTAATAATGGGAAAAGTTATGCCTGTTCTTGAGACTGTCAGCCCTGTTTCTTACTTCTCAAGGCAAAAGCTATTCTCATTTGACAATCAGAACTAAATCCTCCATACACCTTAATCAAACAAAGGTCAGGAACACTTTAATTTTTTAAAGGCATCATATCCCCAACATTTCATTCAGCCACCATGAAATAGGACCAAAGAGCTGTCAGTGTCCTCTGGCCAGTGTCACAGATAGAGTCCAAGACTTAGGCTTTGGCCTTCCCCAATACTTGGCCCTATCTGGGGCTGCAAAGAAGATGTCAAGGAACATCTAATGTCCCTAAGCCATCTGCTCAGAAGAGAATTATTCAACGACTTGCCTTGCCAAATGAGGGTGCTGCCTGGACATATTATGAACACATTATGTTTGCCTCTTAAATCATTGTCCCTAATAGTTTTTATGCTAATGCATTCATACACCAGCATTTTAAAAACAGATTTTAAAACAACAACAACTATGAGCCTGCTTCCATTTAAAAACTCCATTAAGGGCTTAAATGAGGAAGTGCTAGGAGTGCATCAAGGACAAGACATGAGACCATGAGAAGTATCCAGGAACAAATTTCAATCCCAGATGTGCTTTCCTTTGCAACTCAGCTTTCTTTTGGGTAATCATCTCCAGGATTAGTATGAATATGCATTAGACAAATTCATATTCATGATATGAGCACAAAATTAGAAATGCAAATCTACCACCAAAAATACATTCATAATATATTCTAGAAACACACACACACACAAATTAGCCATCTCCCATTCATATCTGCTGACATGAACTAAAATTTTACTGTGCCTTGAAGAGATATGCCACTTATTTCTGTAATAGATCTAGTATTTAAATGTGTACTTCACAGTTCTCGAAGTACTTTCACATACATTAGTACATTCAATTCTCATAATGCCCCAGTATGAAATTATTATTTGAACCATCTTATATGAAAGAAACATAAGGCTCAAAGGCATGACATGAGTTTCCTAAAGTCATATATCCACCAAATCACAGCTCCAAATTGGAGAGCCAGTCCTCAGACCCCAGTTCGTTGTGTTCTCACTGCATAAGCTGCTCTGCTACCAAACTCCTCAATTCTGACCACTTCCCTCTGGGGGAGAAAGTACAGGGGGTGTGGAGTGAAATGCTACATCCTTCATCCTATTTCTATTGGGCTATAATACAGATAAGATGGTACAGATTCTCCCCTACTATATATCAAATGGCCAAAAGTGACAAAGGAGATGGTGGCATGCATTGGTAAAGCCTTCAAGAAGGTTTTTGTTGGTAAAAATCCACCTGATTCCCATTAAGCCTTATATTTATACTCCTTCGGAAACCCTACCTTCTCCTATTTCCCACTGATATGTTTTACATAACTTGTACCTGCACCCATGAGAGGGATGGAGAAAGGAAGTGGGGGACGGTGTGTGTGTGTGTGTGTGTGTGTGTGTGTGTGCGCGCGCGCGCGCGCGCGCATGTGTGTGCAGTGTTTGGTGGGGGCAGTTCACAGAAAATGAAGGCTTTCATAAATGTATTCTTTACCATCCAATGCCGTATAAGCAAACTGTGAGGGGTGGCACAAAAATCAAAGCTAATTGAAATGGTAACCTTTTTCAAGTCAGAAAAAAGACTTGTCTGCCTGAGGACTATATGTGCATAGGTTAAATGGTCTCCATTTATCCTTTTACAAAGCATCAATTAAATGGTAAAATATTTACTACACATTTAATTGATAATAGGCTCAATCAGAGGTGGCAACCATAGCAAAAATCAACTATTTAAGTACCTTTATAAGGACTATTTAAAAAGGAAAGTGACTAATATTTGATAATCCAAAAAACTAGCATGTCAAAAACAACTTCGACTGGGAACTGGCACAGCCTGTTATTTGTTTTCCTTTTGAGAAAATAGGGCTGATGAAGAGAAGGTTCTGCAAAAATAAAGTGTTTTTCAACCATCTGAGTGGCTTTCACAACCCATGATTTGGTATCATTTTAAAGTGACTATTATTTTGATTATACATTAAGATTAGTTATTTAAAATACCAAATTATTCATCTCCCATTTGATCTGAAGAAGAATTTCCATTTAGGTGAAGAATAACATTATTTATACTCATAATAACCATCTCCTATTCATTAGGTGTCAACAAGTGACATGCAGTTTCAGATGATTTTGGCAACCCCGTAGATGAAGTCAGAAAAATGATACGGTTTGTTTTATTAGAAAATTTAAATCCTGAGGCAGTGCAGCACAAAAGAATGACCTTGGGCCCTGGAGTCAGACAGAGAGGACATAACCTTGACTCAGTCCCATACCATCTAAGTAACCTCATCTGCACCATTAATCATTCTGAGTTCAGTTTCATCATCAGTGAAATGATGGACGCTACATGTGAGTGCACAAATGTGTTTTGGACTGATGTGCAGAAACCCACAGTCTCTTGCTCCTCAAGTACCCATAGTAGAAAGAGGACTTCTGTTCCATTCCTCTCCCGACTCCTTTTTCCACCCTGAAGGTGATGTAGTAAGGCAGAGTCAATTGACCTATGAAAGGAGAAAATGACTTAACCTTGTTGTACAAGGTGGGGAATCATTCCTGCTCCTCAAGCCTCCACGCTGTGAGCAAAAGAGGCAGCCTCTGGAAGTCTCAGCAATTCTATAATCTCTGCATTTTAGCCTCTCTACCTGTGGCTATGACCAAGCCCATGGCTAAATGGCATCTGTTTTCAATTCTTGAAATGGCTGTAAGGAGATCTGTTATTAACGACTAAGCTACGTACAACACAGGTTAATCAGAGACTTTAGATAATAAATTGATTTTTAATCATGAGTTAATTCCTTGTGTCTCTTTTCTTTCCCTCACATCCTCTTTCTTCCTTCCTTCCTTTTTTTCCCCGCATGAACACAGGGGCACTTTACCACTGAGCTACAACCCAGCCTCTTTTAAAATTTTCAGACAAGGTCTCACTAAATTGCCCAGGCTGGCCCTTGAACTTTTGATCCTCCTCTCTCAGCCTCCTGAGTACTTGAGATTTCAGGCATATACCACCGTGCCTGGCCTTTGTATCTGTTTTCAATCCATTAGAAGCCTGGGGAGAAAGCAATGTGAGCTAACATATAACCACCATCATTTTCTTCCAGTTTCTGTAAGGATTACACAAAACGTATGAAAAACACAAATAAATATGTGCAAAGTTCCTGTCCATAGCAGACACTCCATGAACTATAATTATGTTTGTATCAATTGGAAATAGTTTAAAAACTGCAAAATGGCTTTGCCAGAAAAACCAGACTGATAGGCAGGCATCCTCTCATAAAATGGTTTGGGAAGTGGTCCCTCCTCTATTTTCAGAGTTTATGTAGAATTGGCATTATTTTGTCCTTAAATGTTTGCTATAGTTTGCTAATGAAGCCATCTTGGCTTATGGTTTTCAATTATAAACTTATTTTTTAATTAGCATAGGGTTGTTCAAGTTTTCTATCTCTTCTTGGGTCAGTTTTCATAATTTGTCTTTCAAGGAATTTGTCTATTTCACCTGGCTTGTCAAATTTACTTGCACAAAATTGTTTTTAGTACTTCCTCTTTATCCTTTTCAATTTCTGAAGAGTTTCTAGTAACATCTTCTCTTTCATTGCTAATATAGGTAATTTGTTTCTTTCCTCTTTTTCCCCCCAATAGATCCTAGCATTGTCTAGCTCCTAAAGATGTCGTTCAGTTTTATTGTCAGTCAATATCTCCCTTTTCTAGACTCACTGAAACAAGAGCTGAAATAACTACCATGGCTTAAGTTATCTCAGGGAGGCCTTTTGGGGGTTCATTTTCCACACAATATTCCATCAAAGGAAGAGGGAAAGAGCCACCCACACTTTTAGTATCTTAAATAACTTGAGGCTTAGGTCTAATATTGATATCAAACACAATAACCCTCAATAATAATGATTCTATGTTCTTTAAATTTTTTTATTTTGGTAGCCAGTGTGGTGGTGTATGCCTGTAATCCCAACAACTCTGAAGTAGGTGGCTGAGGCAGAAGGATCTCAAGTTTGAAACCAGCCTGCAACTTGGTGAGACCCCATATCAAAGTAAAAAATAAACAGGGCTGAGGATGTATGTCAGTGGTACAGAACCTCTGGGTTCCATCCCTAGTGCAGAAAAAAATTAGAAAAATTACAGATTCACTGAAGTTGCAAAGACAGTACAGATATGTCCCCTGTACTCTTCACCCAGTTTCCTCCACCGGTTATATCTTATATAATTGCAGGCAAATGTGAAAACACAGAAAACGACATGGGTACAGTGCGTGTGCATAGTTCAATGTCATTTTATCACATGTGCAGATCTGCACAACTACTAGCACAATCAAGATACAATACTTGACTGAAGACGTAGCTCAGTGGTAGAGTGATTCCCTAGTATGCATGAGGTCCTGGGATTGATCCCTGGCACCACAAAAAAAAAGACATTGTTTAAGATACAGAATTATGGGATTGGAGTTGTGGCTCAATGGTAGAGAGCTTGCCTAGCATGAATGAGGCACTGGGTTCGATTCTCAGAACCATATATGAATAAAATAAAGGTCCATCAACATCTAAAAATATTTTTTAAATGATACAGAATTATTCCATCATCACAAAGCTGTCCCTTATGGTATCCTTTTATACTCACCCAACCCTGACCCTCCCACCATCCCTAATATGTGGCAACCACTAATTTGCTCTCCAATCCTATGATTTTGTCATTTCTAGAATGCTATATAAATAAAATCATACAGCATGTAATCTTTTCAGGCTGATCTTAATAATGATTTCTTGGTCCACCCAAAATGATCCAAAAAACTATTGATACTGATACACAGTACCAATATCACAGTATCAATACTGATACCCAGTGATACTGATACTGATACACTGGGTATCAGTATTAATTGTTTGTTTGATCTTATTGCTGAGTACTGTTCCATTGTATAGATGCACCACAGTTTGTCCAGCTATTCCCCTACTTAGAACATTTTGGTTATTTCCAGTTTTTTGTCTATTATAAGTAAGGTAGTATGAACAGTCAGGTACAGGTTTTGTGTAAATATAAGTTTTCCTTTCTCTGAGATAAACCCTAAGCAATGGAATTGCTGGGTCTTATGGCAAATTCAACTTTAGTTTTATAGGTAACTCCTACTTTGTTTTCCAGAATAGCTGCACCAAGTTACTTTCATACTGGAAGTATAGAAAAGTTCTAGATTTTGAAACAGAAATGAATCACTGATCATGAGTCACCTATAGTCTCTGAGTGGGTGCAGAAGACAGTAATAAGGAACCTGAGAGAAGGGAAAAACTAGAAAACTATGCAGGTAAATTAACACAGAGATTCATATGCCTTAAAACATTAGTAGCAAACCTTCTTACCTTCTTTAAACTGTACCCAGCATGAAAAATAATTGGAGGCAGCAGAATGTTGAAAAATACCTCTGGATCAAATGTTACCTGAAAATTTAAAAAGAAAAAAAAAGTCAATCTTTAGTTTAATGCCAACTAGTGCTATATTATTTGCTCAATATTGAAGTCACGACTGAATTTGAACATTTGGTGTAAATAACATCAGTGTGACAAATCTTGGACTAATCCCAGAAGAAAAATCATGTCTCCCTTGTGGACTGGCATATTCTCCCTACAGCACTTCTGACATGATCTTCGTGTGTTTTTTTTTAAATATTTTTTAGTTTTCGGCAGACACAACATCTTTGTTTGTATGTGGTGCTGAGGCTCGAACCCGGGCCGCACGCATGCCAGGTGAGTGCGCTACCGCTTGAGCCACATCCCCAGCCCCTCTCCATGTGTTGTTTTAACACGTTAAGACATAACGGTTCAATTCAATGTTGAGAACTCACAGAGAGCTGTGGGCCAATGTTTTTCCACAATAAATGAAAACATCTTGATTTTTATCATCTTTATTAGGTCTTAACTGCATTAAAAATATTGTCATGATTATTAACTCTCTGGATCCTCTCATGTAATACTTTGTAGATATAATTCTACTGAATTTAAGTCTCTTTTGAGTGACCAGCCTTCTGTAATACTTGGTGTGGCCTAGATCAAAGTCATTAGTGAGTTTAGTAGCTTCCTGAACATCAACATAAATTCAGTAACTCCAATGGGATGAAACTACCTGTAAGGCTTATTTAAGGAAATCACTCTGAAACTTCTAGACAGCAATGTCTTAACCACATACCAAAAAGAATTAAATATCCTATAAACACACTAACCTTTTTAAAGAATTTGTTCATGTGGGTGGATTAATCAGCTTTTATTATAATTAATTATTTTAAATCTTCATTCTAATTATTAAAAATTAGCTTTTCTCTTTAGAAACTGGAGATGTTAATCAGCCTAATTAAAACAAGAGTGATTCTTGCAAGTTATATTTTATTCTATCTTCTTGCTAAAGATAAGAATAATTTACAAAAGAGGGAATGTCAGAGTGAGGGTGAATCTTGGGCAGTACCTACCCAATGAGGAACCTGGGCCCATAAATAGTCAGACTTGATGGATATCAAAAAATCAAATAATGTACCCACAAGCACAAAGGTTTTCTTATCCCAGTTCAATGTTCTTCACACCAACCTCATTGCCTTAATATGCCTGTTCTCCCCTCAACTAGCAATGATCATCTCTACCTTGTTTGTTTTCCCACCTTTGCTCTGGTAGCAGAATTTCAAAAAGAAGAGATTTGAATAAATGTTTTTAAGATAAAAAGAGCAGAAGTCGGCTTCATCTTCTATCACAACCTAAAAGGTGAAAATAAGTGGGTATCATTTCCCTGTTTTCCCCTATTCTATGCAATCCAATATGAAGGATTCATGCTGTCATTTCAAAACAGTGATTAGCATGGATTATACACTGGAATGCCATTCAGTTGCATCTAGTTTCACAATGTTAATGGAAATTCCATGCTTTATTATGAAATGAGAGCAAAGAGCACAACAGTACTGCCATTAGGGACAGAAAGAAGATGGTCATAATTAATATTCCAGATAGAGAATAATTTGCTCTAAGGAACAGTATATTTGAAGAACAGTAATTTAATTTTTGGAGCACACCTGTGTATAATGCAGGTCATTATACACATTAGCTTTTTCTACATTAAAAGGGGCTTTCCACAACCTGGATTCCCCTGACCTGCTATACAGAAGTCCACCTAATGATAAGCCCTGGTCTCTAAGGTAATGGAATATGTGTCAATAAGTATAGATCACATTTATCTTTGAAATCACGTACATGAAAAGACACAATATATTTTCCTGTGAAATATTTTTATTACTCTGATATCAAAGGAAAAAATGCTTGGACTCAAATTCTAAGACAACAAGCTCTTCTTCTTTCCTTAAGGATTCTTTGGGCCTTTGGCATCAGTCATCAATGAGAGTAAGCCCTCAAATATTTGTAGACTATGGGAAAAGAACCACAAAAAACTAAGAATCACATTTCTGAATTCTGAATAAATAAGTTTAAAGTGAAATCAATGTTATTTTAAGAAAGAAAGAATCTCATCTCTAAACCACAAGGATAAGAAAAAATAGTAAGGAAGAAATGGCAGTTGGAGAAAATAAATGTGAATATACAAACTCACTGCATAATCAGGGGCCCACATCTACAACAGATCCTAACAAGCCCAGGAGGTCATACATAAATCTGAAAGGTATGAATAAAATAAGGTTCTTATCTTCTCGTAATGGCCCAAAAGCCTCCTGGCAAAACTGAGAACCAGGAATGTTGATATTCTAGGAGTTTGGAAGGATTTCCACAAGGTCAAGATGGAGCCAAGGAATCAACAACCATGTTGTAGATAACCATATGCCAGCTCACCTTCCGCAGCATGTCATTCTGTTCTACACTGTTGATCTTGCCAGGGCTGATTTCTCCTTTCAGAGTGTATTCAAAGAACTTCCCACTGACATTCACTAATAAGGTGCTGAAGGCCCTGTCTTCCTGAGTACAGCTGAGTGACTTGTCACGGCCACTGGTGGCAGGGGTGCCATATCTCAGGATCACCCCGACGATGAGTCCTGAAATAGAGTAAGAAAAAAAAACCATCAGGCCTGAGGAAGCATATGAAGAGCATGGCCATAATGCTACCACCGATTTTCAACAAGTAAAAAACACAAAGGAAATCTTAGAAACCAGGTCTAAGGTGTGAATTTTAGGAGTAACTAAATGCATGGTCCTTCAGAAGTGGTTAAGCATCATCTGTTCTAGTCTAATTCAAGTCCCGCAGCCACCAGAAGGACAAGGTAGAATGGTACCTTTGGTGGTTATTATGGCACGCTGAGCAGTGTGCATACTGGGCCATGTCTCATTTCTAAGGCTTATGGTGGAGGAGGATGGGATGATAAGTAGTCAAGTTTTTTTCTGCCCAGGACAGCACAAGACAGAACTGCTGAGCCCTTGATTTTTCCCAGAAGCATCCCTCAAGCCAGTCCTGCTGCCATCTGCCAGCAAGAACCAGGCTGCTGGAATTTCCAGTTGCTATAAATGCAGCTTGCTTTGCCACACACCAGAGGAAAGCAGGGGTGAAGGCTTTTGATTAGGTCATTTCAAATACTAGAAATCATGGAGAAAGTAATTACACCCCTTGGGAAGCTAAATGCTGCAGTATAAATTTGAGCAGTCATGATTCAGGGGCTGGAGAGCTGGCTTATTGGGGCTGTGGCTATGACACAGCTAAGATAACCAGCTGCAAGTCTTTAAGCCTCATTCCCTTAAGGGCTTTCTCACTAGGAAAAATAAAAACAGCAAAATCATGTATAAGCATTCAATTCTATGAATAAGGGAGGAGTGCTGCTCCCCTGGTCCTACACATGAGTCAAACAGACCCAAGCAAAAATGATTAAAATGTCGGGGGAGGGGGACCCAAAGAACCATAAATGACTCTTAGACACTTTGCTGTAATTTCTCTTAGGAGGGAAATTTTAGACTTCTAAATTCAGTTCTTTGGCTAACAATATTAAAATACATAATGGTAAAAATGATCTCTTATATCATTTGCCATTAATGGAGAAAGTTATATCAGATAAAGAAAGAACTTTCTACTATGTTCTATGGGTAATAGTTTCGATCTTGAACGTCTCCCAAAGGCCTATTTGTTAAAGGATTAGTCCTCAGCTTGGTGGAAACCTTCAAGAGGTGAGGCATGATGGGAGGTCTTACACCACTGAAGGTGTGTCCTTGAGGCAAATAATGAGACCCCAAAACTTTCATCTTCCTTTTTTCATTCCCAGTCACAAGGTGAATGGGTTGCTCCACCACACATTCCCACCAAGAGATGCTGCCACAGACCCAAGCAACAGGGCAGGTCATGGACTGTAACTTCCAAAACTGAGATAAAATAAACCTTTCCTTTTCTTAATTATTACAGGAACTTTGTTACAGAAACTGAAAGCAAACACACTATGTATAATGTTATATCATATCTATTATCATCAAGACAAATATAAACTTATGAGACATTGTTGAATAGCAAATCATAAATAAAATCTAGAGAAATACAGCAGTCCTTTAAACCAAAATGTTTCTGTATTGCACTATTATTATTAAAGACCTTTATTAACAGATGCTTGTAATTTGTTGCTTTTTGTGAAAAAAAAAATCAGTCTTGAAGGTTTTATTCCAGACTTAAAATGAGGTTCTTAATAATCTCAACCTGAGCAGATAAACAATTTATTTTTTATTGGTTTTATTTTTTAAATACATGACAGCGGAATGCATCACAATTCTTATTACACATATAGAACAATTTTTCATGTCTCTTTATATAAAGTATGTTCACACCAATTCATGTCTTCATACATGTACTTAGGATAATGATATCCATTACATTACTCCATCATTGCTAACCTCCTACCCCCTCCCTTCCTCTCCCACCCCTTTGTGCTATCTAGAGTTCATCAATTCCTCCCATGTTCCCCCTCCCTACCCCACTATGAGTCAGTCACCTTATATTAGAGAAAACATTTGCCATTTGTTTTTATGGGATTGGCTAACTTCACTTTGCATTATCTTCTCCAACTGCATCCATTTACCTGCAAATGCCAAGACTTTATTCTCTTTTATTTAAAATATTTAAAGGTATATGAGGGGAAAAATTAAAAAATAGACTTGAAGAAAACATGTTTGACATTACGAAAAAGACATTTCTCTAGGGGAAAAATAATAAAAATCCCACAATATAGACTGTTGTAGTTATCTGATAACTGGGCAAAGGACAAGCTCTTAAGGTCTTCAATGCCAATCTTCTGTTCAGATGGTGTTGCTAGAATGTACATTCATTTCTTCCTGGTGGATGACAGACAAGATGAGGGCAGGATGGTCAGCCAGGATTTACTCAGCTTGCTCTGCTGAGTCTCAGAAATGCCCTTCCCAGCTGGCATTCTCCTCGCCATCTTGTGGTTGAGGACATTTTGGGTTTCTGTGCTGGTAACAGAAGTTGTGGGTGCCTACACTGAGGTGGCTACTGGCCTCAAGTCTCCTTTCCTTGATATTCCTGCTCCTTTTAATTGTTGCCCTAGACAAGGAGGGCCCCTGTAGATTGTGGGCCATAATTATATTGATTGGTCCAACATATTGCCAATATTTCATGCATTCACCTGTTCTCTATCACTTCTCCCTGCACAGGAGGATGGGAACACTCTGCCAACATCCATTGGGGTCTCTTTACAAAGCAAGAGAGGTGGCACATTGCTTGTGCCTTGATGTCCAGTGGCACTCTATAATGCCGCCTTTTTCCCCCACTCTCATTATTCTGGTCATTCTGCTGGTAACAGTGCAGAAGGCCATTATGATGCAGATAACATCTGCAGTGATTACAGTGTGCTGCATATTTACTGCCTAGCACTGGAACTCCACCAGGGCCTGCAATCTTTGCTGCCTATGCTCCCTTTTCTCCTTCTACAACATCAAACTCCACAGATTCTCTATCCTCTATACTATGGAGGTGCTACTTGGGGGTTATTCTTCTTTGTGGCAATCTATTGTAGAAATACATCAAGTTTGTTGCCATTCCTGTGTGTGGAACCATACCTGTTTCTTATATTGAAGTATTTTACTGTTCCTAAACTTTCACTGCAATGACCTTCCTGTCTCCTATGGGCTGCCATTCCCTCTGCGCATGGTGCCACACTGAGTATCTCAGCCTTGATGCTCATGATTTAGGACTTGATGATGACTGAGGCCAGCTGTGACAATGGTGCCTCCTCCTGAAGCTACTGGTGGCACTGGTGATGGTCAGAGTTCTCTGGGCTTCCCTCTCCAATCCAGATGAAACTCCGAGGTGCCTTTTATTTTTATTTAATTCCCTGGTTAGGCAGTTATTTTCTGATGAAGTTTTACATGAAAAAAGCAATTCCATGGCCCTTCAACTCTCATCATAATATAGGATGATTTGTAAAGCTTGGAGAAGGCTACCTGTAACATGATTTAACTTAAATGTCTTCATCAGAAATAAGTCATTTAAAATGTATCTTTCTCCCAAGTCAAAACTTGCTTCATGGAACCTACTGTTACTTGACTTTACTAACTTGATTTATTAGCAGAGTTAATGGAAAGACTAAACCATATGGTCCTTACAATAAATACTACTCTAACAAATGAGGAGGTTTATGCTTGCAGACAGGTTCATCCATTATAGGAAATGCTCTTAAAACCTCTCCTAGTAATCATCACTATCATATCTAGAATCATTATCAGATGATGAATATTATTCTTTAAAGTTATAAAACCTTTCCCTCTCTACCTAATGCACCCATATTAAAGATGGAAGACACTTAAAGTAATGATGCTGCCCCTTTGTAGTTAAAACATAGCAACACAAAACATCACAGCAAAAATTCAAGGTTAACACCATTTGGACAGTTTTGATCAAAAATATACCAAGCCACAGGGCACACCACTAACTCAAGGTACAGTTTTAATAACTCCCCAAACATTTTAGATTAATACTTGTTATCACTATATTCCATGGCATGATACTGAGTTCACATTTAGTGTTTTCCACTTAAAGAATACTGTAGAGGGGTATTTTGGTGAGAAAATGATAAAGACTAGGAGTAAGTGAATAGCATATTTCATCTGCTGGATCTGAAGACATCCCTTACAGGAACTGTAAATAGATCATAACTACAAGGACTTAAATCATGCATGAGTTTTTTTAGCTCCATATTCATACATACACACACACACACACACACACACACACACACACACACACAAAATGAACCACATAAGTACTGATTTAGGGGCTTGGGTTGTAGCTCAGTGGTAGAGCACTTGCTTAGCATGTGTGAGGCACTAGGTTCGATTCTCAGCACCACATGTAAATAAATTTTTTAAAAAGGTTCATCGACAACTATAAGAATATTTAGAAGGAAATACTGATTTAACTGCATCCTACAGCAGAGTCCCAGATTACAAAGAGAAATAACTTATGGTGTATGTGGGCCAGAGAAAAATAGCACAGAAGATGTCACCTGATAAAGACAGAATCACTATTTTTAAAGGTAAATGACTAATATCAGAAAATAATCCAGTTTGGGACTTTTTTTTTTTTTACAGAAAACAAATATGAATGAAATTGCTTTGATATTTTATGTGGCTAAAAAATAAAATAATGAACTCAAAGATGCAGAAGGTGAGGACTATTTCAATGTATGGGTATGAAAAATGCATTTCACAACTGTATTATCACATTCCACTGATGGTGTATAATTTCTAAGTTTTTTAATTTTTAAAGACATAACCAAACAGAAAAAACTATATATACTTTATATATGTGCCTATACAAAAATGAGTAGTACTAGGAAGGAATATAATCATAAGCCAAGTATGGCTCAAAAAAATCTCAGAGGGTGATTAGAGAAACTAGGCCTGGTTAGTCTGGTGCCAGTTTTCCTTTTGTGACTAAGATTGTTAGGAGTGCAACTGAACAAGTGGACATGGAGTAAGGTGTAATTCTAGACAGTCATCCACCAGCTGCAATATGTGCATATCTCTATTAATAAGCCTTTGTTAAGAAGAAGGGGAACAGGTGCACGGATGTACTGTTCTCTTCTAGTGAGACCTCACCTTCTCTTATATAAGCTACTAAGGATAGATTATCACTAGATCACTTTGGTCACCACTTTAGGGTTGTTTAGAATATAATACAGATTGTTCTGAGTTCCAAAGTTTCATTTGAAATGAGAAAAGAAAGCATCCCATTTTGCATCCAGTTACAAAGTGTTTGAAGACAGTGATAATTACAGATTGAGTACCCTTTATCCAAAATGCTTGGGGCCAGTAGTGTTTCAAATTTCAGAGTTGTTTTTGAGAGTATGGGGTTGGTTTTTTTTTTTTTTTTTTGGGGGGGGGGGTGCGGATTTGGAATATTTGCATGGCCTTTAAGAGTTGAGCATCCCTAATCTGGAAATCCAAAATCTGAAATGCTCCAAAATCCAAAACCTTTTGAACGTTATACTGGCATGCAAAAAGTCTCAGATTTTTGGAACACTTCAGATTTTGAGATTAGAGATTGTGTTAGTTTTGCATTGCTGTGATCAAATACCTGACAAGAACAATTTAGAAGAGGAAAAGTTTATATGGGCTCACAGCTTCAGAGGTCCCATCCAAGATCAGCTGACGTCATTGCTCTGGGCACAAAGTGAAGCAGAACATCATGGTGGAAGGGAATAGCAGAGGAAAACTGCTCAGGTCAGGGCATCCAGGAAGCAGAGAGACTGAGATGAGGAGTCCTGGACAAGACATGTAATTCCTAAGGGCACACCCCCAGTGGTCACCCCAGTGACCTACTTCCTCCAGCCATGCCCCAATCTATAGTTACTATCCAGCAATCCATTCCAATGATTAGAGTATGCTTTCATTATCTAATCATTTTACCTCTGAATATTCCTTCATTACCTCAAACATAAGGTTTTGGGGGGATACCTCATAGCCAAACCATAACAAGATGATCAAACTGTATTTCTTTTTTTATTTAGTTATTTTTTATTATTTTTAAAAAATTTATATGACAGTGGAATGCATTACAATTCTTATTACATGTATACAGCACAATTTTTCATATCTCTGGTTGTATACAAAGTATGTTCACACCAATTTGTGTCTTCATATATGTACTTTGGATAATGATGACCATCACATTCCACCATCATTGCTAACCCCATCCCCCTTTCCTTCCCCTTCCACTGTATTTCTTTTGTTGTTGTTGTTGTTAATTTATTAATTGTATTGAAATATTTCAATAGAAATAAAAGAAACAAAGGAACAAATAGTTATTAGAAAAATAAATACAAATCTCCAATAATTATGTAAAAAGATACACACCACTGACAAAGAAATATAAATCAAAAAGAAAGAGGCACTTACTAGATTGGCAAAGATTTAGGTAGTTTGATAATATCCAATGTTATGTAAGACATAGAGAAATGAACCTACTTAAAAGTGTTGGCAGAAATATAAATTGACATAATCTTTGCCAAATTATTATGGTAAAACTGGACAGATTACTTAAACCCTGTATAAAGGAAATCTAATGACATTATTTATTCATGACAAAGTTATTGCCTTAACCTGTCTAAACACATACCACAAAATATTTTATCTCATTATCTGGATGTCAACTATATTTATATTGGTGTGTATGCACAGAAGAGTTAAACTTAATGATTTATACGATTATTTCAATCTGTATTTCCAATCCAATGAATAAAGAATCCAACAGATTCCAGAATTGATAATTAGTTTTCACATTTGGGGGTCATTTACATGACTGGTTTTAAGAATGAGTGCTACAGATCTTTTCAATGCTTTTGTCTACTTGTTCTGTTTGTTATGCAGCTGTGCTATTCATTGATTTATTAAAACTCTTTCAAGGAAAATTAATTCAAAATATTTTGTTGCTTGTTTTGAAAAGTGCAGTGAAATATTCATTTTGTTTATTGGTACTGGGGATTAAACCCAGAGGTGCTTTACCATGGAGCTATACCCCCAGGCCTTATTTATTTATTTATTTACTTTTTGAGGTATAAATTGTTGAGGCTGCCTCAAACTTGCAAGCCTCATGCTTCAGCCTCTAAAGTTACTGGATTACAGGCCTATACCACTGTGCCTGGCTGAAACACTCACTTAAAAACAATTTTATTGAAGTACAATTTATATGTCACAAAATTCATCCATTTCAAATGTACAATTCAGTGATTTTTAGTATATTCACAGAGGTGTACGACCATCACCCCAATCTGATTTTGGAATATTTCCATTCATAGTCACTCCCTGTTTCTTACCCCCATCCCCAGGTAATTACTGATCTAGTTTCTGTCTCTAAAGATTTACCTTCTCTGAACATTTCATATAAATGATATCATATGATATGTGGTCTTTTTGTGTCTCATTTCTTTCACTAAGCATGGTGTTTTCAAAGTTCATCCATGCTGTGGCATAGATCAGTACTTCGCTACTTTTATTGCTGAGTAGTATTTCATTGTATGGCTATACCATATTTGCTTATCCTTTCAACAGTTGATGAACATTTGCATTGTTTCCCCTTTTTGTTATTGTGAATAATGCTGCTATGAACATTTGCATACAAATCTGTGGACATATGTTTTCATTTCTCTAGGGTATTAACTAAGAGTAGAACTGCTATGTCATATGGTAAATCTGTTTAATACTTTAAGAAACTGCCAAACTGTTTTCCATTTGGGAAACTGTACCATTATATATTCCCACTAGCAATGGGAGTTATAGTTTGTTTACAGGCTCAATAACAGTTATCATTGTCTTATGATTATATCTATTTTAACTTTTTTACATTGGCAACCTCTTTAATATCTAGAGACTTGATATTATAAAACCAGGGCTACTTTGTCCATGTTATATAATATGCACAGTACAGCAAAATTAAATGAAATGTACATTACAGGGCAATGGACAAGCTTAAGTTTTCTAGTACACTCTAACAAAACATCTTTGCAACTTCTTCCCTCTCACCTCCTTCAACCTAACGAACAAGTACAGAGAGTACACTGTTCAGAGGTGGTTTAACAATTCCAAACTCAGTATTTCCCATCCATTTTTAAAAGTTATGTACAAGTTTTACTCTAATTCTTCTGCTTTTAAATATATCAAGCACTTCTAAACATCTAGAAGGACTAGATATTCCACATAAGAGCTTGTTCACTATGCGCACAGCACTGTACACATGTAGCAATGGTTATAATCTGAGGTATCTTCTAATATGACCATTTTGTCTTTGAACCTTCCCCTTTTCACTTCCTTCTCTCTAACTTCAATCCAGTGGACAAGTCTAGGCATATGTTATGCTTAGAGATGGTTGAAAAATTCATATCCAGAAGTCATTTACAGAGGACAAGCTTTCCTATGAATTTCAACACAAATGTACAAAATGTGCTAATCTTACTAACTACTTAGTCATACATTGGCAACCTCTCTAACATTTAGAGACTAGATGTTACAAAATCAGGACTCATTTGTCCATTATATACACTATATACAGAGCAAAACAAAATGCACAAAACATTCATAAAACTGATGTCTGAGAATATCCAAGTATGGCTGCACTAACATATTTCCTTTTGCAATTCCCTCCAACCACCTCCATGTCACTGAACAAGTACAGATGGTACTGTACTTCTCACAGAGGTGGTTTAACAGTTCCATTCCTCAAAGATAGTATTTCATATGAATTTTAGCAAAGAGATATTTACATATGATTTTAGATATTTACATATGATTTATGATGATATTTCATATGATTTTAGCTTTTTTACTACCTCTACATTTAACATACATCAGGCACTTCTAAACATTTTGACAGAGTAGATGTTTCAAGTAAGGACTCAATTTGTCCACTATGTCCATGGATAGTCTTGAATAAACTGCACACATGTAACAATAGTTCTAATTTGAAAATGAAGTCTTCAAAATATGAGCATTCTGGCCCTTCACAGACTTAGTGGGCTATAGTGCTTAAATTTTCAGAAGACAATCCTTCCTGGGAATTTTAATACAAAATTCACAAAATCTATTTACTAACTGTTATAAATTAGATGTGAGGTGTCCCCCAAAAGCTCATGTGTGAGACAATGCAAGAAGGTTTAGAGGAGAATGACTGAGTTAGAAAAGCCTTAACCCAATCAGTGAATGTATCCCATGACACAATTAACTGAGTGGTAACTGAAGGCAAGTAGGGTATGGGTGGAGGAGGTGCGTCCCTGGTGGCATGTCTTTGTGGTATATATTTTGTATCTGGTGAGTGGAGTCTCTCTCTGCTTTCTAATCATCATGTGAACTGCTTCCCTCTTTCACACTCTTCCGCCATGACCTTCTGCCTCACCTCAAGCCATGAGGAATGGAGCTGTCTATGGACTAAGACTTTTGAAACTCAGTCCCCAAATAAATTTTTCCTCCTTTAAAATTGTTCTTGTCAGTTCTTTTAGTCAACAGCAACAAAAAACAGACTAAAACACCAATTCTACTTTTGTCATACACTGCCAACCTCTTTAGCATCTAGAAAGAGTAAATGGACATTAAGACTCATTTTCCTTTATATACACTATGCACACAGCACAATAAAATGAAACACACAGACTAATTTGTTTACTCTTGCCTCATTACAAGTACACTGGTATGGTGCTGTGGAGAACCAGCACACAACATGCACTACTCAACAGGGTGTCTGGCTATTGCCCCCTCCTTAAAACATCTCATAAGATTTTTAACAAAAAGATCTTTATAAAATGTGTTGTATTTTACTACTTCTACTTTTAACATATATCAGGCACTCCCTAAAGAATATCTTAAAAACAAACAAAAGGAAAACAGAACAGGAAAATGAAAATGAAAAAATCATACACCACAGTTTGAACAAAATGAGGTGATAAAGCCAGCCTCAGCAACTTCGTGAGGTACTCAGCAACTTAGTGAGATCCTGTCTCTAAATAAAATATAAAAAAAGACCTGGGGATGTGACTAAGTGGTTAAGCACAACATAGAGGAGGAAAAGTTTGTTTTGGCTCACAGTTTCAAAGGTTTAATCCCTGATCCACTGACTCCACAGCTCTGGGCCCAAGGTGAAATAGAACATCATGACAGAAGGATATGGTATAGGAAAACACCTCAGGACACGACAACCAGGAAGGAGAAGGGGGAGAGGGAGGAGGGAGGAGAGGGAGGAGGGAGAAGAGGGAGAGAGCACATGAAAGTGAGAAAGAGTGTGCATTCTGCTTACCAAGGACAAAAAAGTAACCCCAAAGTCACACCTCCCCATGGCCTATCTCCTCCAGCCACACTCTACCTGCCTACAGTTACTGCCCAATTAATCCATATTAGTGGATTAATTCACTAATCAGTTTATGACTCTCATAATCTAATCATTTCACCTCTGAGCATTCTTGCATTGTCTCCCATATGAGCTTTGGGGGAACACCTCATATCTAAAACATAAGAGTACCTTTTTAAAAAAATCAACTGAATATAATAGTTTATTTCTGGAGCTGATGAGAGAAACAAGATTTGGTGGTCATCATAGTTCACTCCATCTGCCTGAACCATGGAACTAGAGAGGATGGGAGCAGTCCCAAGTCTAAATGCCACATACACCCACTGTTTTACCAAGATGCAGTCAATTTTCTTGAATAAATACCCCCCGGTTTGTTACTCAACCACTGGTCAATTTTCATAGACTTTAAATTGTTATTTTTGACATGTTTTCCAGTTTTATTGCCATGTTGTGAGGAGATGATTTGTTGAACTCATATGGCCATTCCAAAGTCCTACTATAAATCATGTACCCTCACTATCTGTATGAGCACAAACAAGAGAATTTCTCCATGCTTGTTATTTTGCTATTTTATACCACTATTTTACAGAAAACGCTGGTTGTGTATGTTATAGCAAATTAATTCTAATGCATTTTGTCACTTTATAACAATTTTCCTGATATATTTACTTTTTCTGGTAGTAAATGGAAAATAAAGTAATAAAAAGGAGAAGAATCTGGTAGATTTAGTGACAGAAAATCTGGGTTTGTAAATTCACTTTTTACTTAGCTGCCATCCAGTGCATGGTATCTCTTTGCTACTCATTTCTAAAATTGGGCTGTTGTAAAAATGCAGGGGGAACACATTATACCAAAACCCTTTATAAATTATCAAAGGCTGCACAAATGCTGCTTTTTATAAGCCCTAAAGAAGAGTTATTTTTCCTTGCATTACCCCTATTGCTATAAAAAATTTGCCTACTGGGGAATCAGGAATTAGAAAGAGAAGTGATATATGGGAGGAGCAGTAGGAAAAATACCCCTTTAGAAAAGTCACTACAGACTCCCTCTCTTGTTGAACTTATCCTGTCCAGTAGAGGGACAAGATGTCATAACTTCCTTATTTGCCCATCTAGCAGCTTTCTGGGTGCCAATAAAATGAGCATTTGTGTGACAATTTACAGCTAAAAAGGGTTTTGACTAGAGGGAAATTTCAAGGTAGGCATCATTCTCTATCTATAAATGCTGATTCTATTTTAGAAGATTCTTCGAAGGATTTACTACAGTACATAACAGCAAGTAATAAAACAATACAGTCTGGGCTGGGGCTATGGATGGGGCTCAGTGGTAGAGCGCTCACCTGGCATATGTGAGGCACTGAGTTCAATCCTCAGCACCATATAAAATAAATAAATAAAGGCATTGTATCCATCTACAACTTAAAAAAAATGAATGAATAAGGCTGGGGTTGTGGCTCAGCAGAACAGTGCTCACCTAGCACGTGCAAGGCCCTGGGTTTGAGCCTCAGCACCACATAAAAATAAATGAATAAGGGTATTCATTTATTTCATATATTCATATATATATATATATATTCATATAAACATTTTTTAAAAACAATGAATAAATGGAATGGATTCAAACTAAAAAGCTTCTTATGAGCAAAGGAAACAATCAATAATGTGAAAAGAGAGCCTACAGAATAGAAGAAAATCTTTTTTTTTTTTTTTCCAGTTTTTCGGCAGACACAACATCTTTGTTTGTATGTGGTGCTGAGGATTGAACCTGGGCGGCACACATGCCAGGCGAGCGCGCTACCGCTTGAGCCACATCCCCAACCCAATAGAAGAAAATCTTTACCACATGCACCTCAGAGTATTAATCTCCAGGATATATAAAGGACACAAAAAACTAAACACCAAGAAAACAAATAACCCAATCAATAAGTGGGCTAAGAAACTGAACAGATGAACAGACACTTCACAGAAGAAATACAATCAATCAATAAATATATGGAAAAAAATGTTCAACATCTCTAGCAATGAGAGAAATGCAAATCAAAACTATTCTAGGATTTCATCTCACTACAGTCAGAATGGCAATTATCAAGAATACAAGCAACGATAAGTGTTGGTGAGGATGTGGGGAGAAAGATACACTCTTACATTGCTTGTGGCACGGCAAATAGGTTCAACCATTCCAGAAAGCAGTATGGAGATTCCTCAGAAAACTTGGAATAGAACCACCATTTGACCCAGTTATCACACTCCTCAGTTTATACCCAAAGGACTTAAAATCAGCATACTACAGTGATGCAGCCACATCAAAATTTACAGAAGCTCAATTCACAACAGCCAAACTATGGAACCAACCCAGATGCCCTTCAATAAATTAATGGAGAAAGAAAATTTGGTATATATATACAATGGAATATTACTCAGCCTTAAAGAAGAATGAAATTATGGCATTTACAGATAAATGGATGGAGCTGGAGAATATCATGCTAAGCAAATCAAGCCAATCCCCAAAAAACAAGGGCTGAATATTCTCTGTGATATGCAGATACTAATTCACAATAAGAGGGAGGTTAGGGAAGAATAGAGGTACTTTGGATTAGGCAGAGGGGAGTGAAAGGAGGGGAGGAGGTAAGGGGATAGGAAGGACAATAGAATGAAACGGACATTATTACCCTGTGTGCATATATGACTACACGACTGGTGTAATTCCACATCACATACAACCAGAAGAATGAGAAGTTATCTGCCATGTAATAAGCTTAACTCAACAAGAAAAACACAAGTCACTGATTTTTATTGCTAAATGTCTTTAGTGCATTTGGGTCACTTAAATTCAGGTGATCTGTACTGTATTATTAACAATAATTTTTCAGTATTGCTTGAGAGTCAACACTGACACTAAACCACCAGAGATTGAGATCTGAGGCCCATCACAAAAAGAGCCACAGGTCCTATCTGTTTTTCAAAGGATAAGCCCTCCCCCTGTGTTTCCTAAACATATACAGAATGGCTGCAGTGGCCCCATATTCATTTTATCCAAACTTCAAGCCACTGTAAAATGTCACAGTTGGAAGGTACAGCTATGTGGTATAACCATCACATTTATAAAACACTCTGTCCAACAGTATCTTACACTGTGGTGTTCAGAGTCAGTCACCTGGGAACTTGCTGAAATACAGGTGCCCAGGGTCTCCCATGTAATTTCTGATCTTGAAGAGTAGATGAGGCACCTACATTGAAAGAAATTCCACATTTGGTTCCAACACACTCAGAAATGAGAATTACTGATCTTCAAGTTTTATAGCATGAGATTGCAGTCATCCCTTAAATCTGTGGGGGACTGGTTTTAGGACAATCATACCACCATACCAAAATCTATGGGTATTCAAGTCCCTTATGTAAAATGGTAGCCCCAAAATGGAAACAAGTCAAATGTCCATGATGAATAGATAGGTAAAATGTGGCATATCCATATAGTGGAAAAAGAAACGGATTCCAGATATATGCCACAACATGGATGAAACAAAGATATTATGCTGAGTGCACATGTTCAGTGAAAGAAGCTAGTCACAAAGTACCATACATAGTATAATTACCTTTCTATGACGTGTCTAGGACAAACATATCTATAGAGATGGAAAGTAGATTAGTGGTGGCCGGAGGCTAGTACAGGAAGGATCCTAGTGGAATGGTAAAAAAATAATAGTCTAAAACTGGGCCAGGAATGGTGGCGCACACCTGTAATCCCAGTGGCTCGGGAAGCTGAGGCAGGAGGATCATGAGTTCTCAGCCAGCCTCTGCAAGAGTGAGGCTCTAAGCAACTCAGTGAGACCTGTCTCTAAATAAAATACAGAATAGGGCTGGAGATGTGATTCAGTGGCTGAGTGCCCCTGAGTTCAATCCCCGTTACCAAAAAACAAAAGAAAACCAAAATCTAAAACTGGATGACGGTCATGGTTGCACAACTTAGTAATTTGACTAGAAATCAATGAATTATATGTATATATATATGTGTGTGTGTGTGTGTGTGTGTGTATATATAATTAATGAATTTATGATATGTCAATTATATGCCAAGAAAGTAGTTTTACAAAGAAGGGCTGAGAGAATGAACCTAGAGAACACATTTGTAATTCCTTCCAGGTCTAGCACTCCATGCTTTTCCATTAAGGTCTCTCAAAGGGAGAACCAAACTAATGTAAGCCCAGCATAGTGTATATTTTGTACTTCAAGGGCTTCATGATGAATATCTGTGAGCAGGTCAAATACACAAACCACATTCTTTAAGATTGGAAGAAACACAAAGGAATGTATACATGACTCAGAAAGTAATAGCAGGTTAACTATACAGATAGTATATTTAAATGTAACTTCATGCTTAATGCTTATCTTCTCAATGAATAACAGTCTAAAATGCTACTTTCTCCAAGAAGCCCTCCCCGACTCCCTAGGCTAGGTTAGATCCCAAGGCTTTGTATTCCCATCACACTGTGCATTGTTAAAGGCATTTAAGTAGTATGTCTGACTAGTTGGCCCCACTATCACCCCCATGGAGGGAAGAGGAAGGTATCTATTGGAATTCTCTTATTTAGTGCTTAGAAGTACCTGGCATATTTGGTGTTCAAAAAGTATCTGCTGATCCAGGCACAGTGACATACACCTGTAATACCTGTAGCTTGGGAGGCTGAGGCAGGATGATCATGAGTTCAAAGCCTGCCTCAGCAACTTAGCAAGGCCCTTAGCAAGTCAACAAGACCCTGTCTCAAAATAAAAAGGGCTGAGATGTGACTGGTGGTAGAGTATTTGTCTACTACATATAAAGCCCTAAGTTTGATCTCCAGAACAACAACAAAAAATTCTTTTGATCTTATTTCTCCAACTTTAAAATAAAGGAAATGCCACCTGGACAAAAAAAAAAATCAACAAATCTAATATTCCTGAATCACAGTTGTTCCTAAATGAAAATCCCATCCCCTACACCCCTGCTCCCGAAACAGAGCTTTAGCATTACAATACAAGAAAAATTCTACCAGCCAAGCACTTGGGAGCTACCAGAAAATAAATTCCTAATTCTATTCTGTGAAAACTATCCAATATCATAGCCCAAATTTTGCCTATTAACATAGTTCATATTCACTGTTTTCTTCTTTCTTTCCTTCCATACCTCCTCTATTTACTTATATACTAATGTACTTATTAATAATTATTCATTCATTCATGCATTCAAAAATATTTGGGCATAAGGCCCTATGGCAGAATTTAGACATATGGTAGTAAAACATGTATTCTACTCTCAGGGAGTTTACAGTCTGAAAGAGCAGATTAAAAAACAACAATACTGTTCGGCACAGTAGAACACACCTGAATCCTAGCAGCTTGGAAGGCTGAGATAGGAGGATTGCAAGTTCAAGGCCAGCCTCAGCAACTTAGTGAGGTCCTAAGCAACTCAATGAGACCCTGTCTCAAAATTAGATATTTTATTTTATTGGTTAAATCCCAATAAAATAAAACAATACTGTTAACACCCATGTGCCAGAATTATTCTAAGCACTTGTGCATGTTAACTGACATAATACAATTCTTTCAGAATTAAAATTTATCTATTATTACAATTATTACCCCCATTGTATAGCTAAAAATAAATAAATAAAACTGAGAAAGAGAAACCAAGTATTTTGCTTCCATTCGCACATGGGTCACATGCAAATGGAAGATCTAAGATTTAAATGAAGG
The DNA here is from genome assembly GCF_047511675.1 of Marmota flaviventris. Classification (NCBI taxonomy): domain Eukaryota; kingdom Metazoa; phylum Chordata; class Mammalia; order Rodentia; family Sciuridae; genus Marmota; species Marmota flaviventris. The sequence continues at coordinate 38,921,431 of NC_092518.1, forward strand.
TAAGTCTAGCTCCAGAGTCCCAGAACTGTTCATAGGCAATGTGCCAATCCACATCCTACCCTTGTCTCTTGCCTTGACTTTGTCAATAATCTCTTTCTTTCCTTCAGTGCTGGGGATTCCAATCCAAGGCCTTGTGCATGATAGGCAAGCACTACCACTCAGCGACACACCTAAGACCTTCTTAAACACATTTTATTTAATTTTTTTAAATAACTCACAGATATAGCTGATAATGGGAGTTTAGCAGAATCCTAGATTAGGTTTGAGGACCTTTGAATGATAGGATCAGTTTTCAGTTTTAGATCAGATATATGAATATTCACTTGTTTCTGCCTCATAGTTGACATTTTCCTAAATTAAGGACCGTGTGCCTGTAGCTGAGTTCTCATTCCACTCATTTTTATCACTGTTTTGTGTATTTCTACTTTAATCAAACAGATTAATCAAATTCCATTCAGTTACCCAAAGACTACACAGGTCACTACAGGAGATTCTTACTTATTACTCTTTGGAAGTCCTAACCAAGATTTTTCACCAAACACCAGCAATGCTTCAAAACAAATCCATCAGTCTTTCCTGTGAGCCTGTGCCTGTAACTTTCTTCCCACTCACCTTCCTAAACACCTTGACCTTAGTAGACTAACTCTTAAACATCCTTCAAGCCACAATGTAGACATCACTCGGAAGAGAGCCCTCACTGGAATCTGTTCATGCAGGCAACCCTAATCTTGGACTTCCAGTCTCCAGAACTGTGAAAATAAAAGTTTCTCTTGTTTAAACCACCCAATCTGTGTTATACATTGAGCATTTTTAAACTTAAAAAAATCTCAAATCCAAAATGATCTGAAATCCAAAACTCTCTGGTCACTGACATGATGCTCTAAAGTTTAGGATTTTAGCTGGGCATGGTGGTGCACTCCTGTGATCCCAGCAACTGAAAGCTGAGGCAGGAGGATCATAAGTTTGAGGCCAGTAGCAAGGTTCTATGCAACTTAGTGTGTATCAAAATAATTATGAAAAGGACTGGGGATGTGGTTCTGTGGTTAAGCACCCCTGATTTCAATCCCTGGTACAAAAAAAAAAGTTTTGTGTTTTGGATTTTCAGATTAGGGATGCTCAATCAATAAAGTCTATTCAAATATTCTAAAATTCAAAAAAATTCCAAACTCGGAAGCACTTCTGGTCCCAAGCCTTTTGCATAAGGGATATTCACCTACATTTTGTCATGTCAGTCCAAGCTAATACATTATCTTTTGGGGAGACTGAAGGCAACTTCTGTAGACCATCAACAATATGCCTATAGCTAATTCAGACTCCATCCCCCAAGGAGGAAACGTTTCTTTTACAGTTAAGTTAAATTTCCACCACTCCAACACAGGGTCCCTAAGCCCTATTCTAGAGACTTTTTTTTCCTTTCCTTATTCTACCATTACAATGTGATCTGCTCATCTTCCAAAGAAAACTTTCACCATATGACTTCCTGGCATAAACTCCATTTTCACAGGAAGTATTATCCTAAGGCACTAACCAATAAACTACCATGCCTCTGTTCTCCCTGTTCAAAACTGATGGGGTCAGAGGAAGGATTAATTTTCATAAATGCTTTTAAGATATCACATATTTTGGGAGATGCTGAAAAATACGTGTTTAAAATTTAATCATAGGGGGACTGAGGCTGTGGCTCAGTGGTAAAGCATTTGCCTAGCATTTGTGAGGCACAGGGTTCCTCAGTGCCACATAAATAAATAAAATAAAGGTACTATGTCAACCTACAACTAAAACACTATATATTTTTTTTAAAAAATTTTAATCATAGGAACATAACATATGATCTTTTACTTAGATGGCCAATGTAACAATTTTAAAAAGGGGAGACAAATATTTAAATTCAAGTTGACTGTTACATATATGGGTTGAATATCCTTATTTGAAATGCTTGGTACCAGAAGTGTTTTGTGGTTTGGATACTGTGGATTTGGGAATATTTGCATATACCCATTGAGATATCTAAGGGATGGGACCCAAGTCTAAATAGGAAATTTGTTTATGTTTCATATTCACCTTATACACATAGCCTGAAGTTAATTTTACACACTATTTTTGGTGTGATTTCATTTTCACTGCAAACTGTCATGTGAAGTTGGTGTGAAATATCCCATTTGTGGCATCATGTTGGTGCTCAAAAAGTTTTGGATTTTGAAGCATTTTGGATTTCAGATTTTTTTGGATTAGGGATGCTCAACCTGTACTGGTAAGATAACTAAAAGAAGACTATAGAACATCCTTTTTTAAAAAAAAATTATGAAATGTATCTGGTATACAAAAGACTAGATATAGCACAGAAGGGACAAACTATAACAGACGAACTATAATTGAGAAGAAATACACAGGGGAGGTATTCGAAGGTACTGGTCATTTTTGTTTCTTTAGCTGGACAGAATATAGACCCAGTTATTTTATTCTCTTACCTGCACATTACATAGACTATTTTGCATATTTAATATGTTTTGCAAGAATTTATCAGGATAAGAATGGTCCACCAGGCATGTTTGTGTCTACCACTCAGCATAATCAACAGCACAGTACCAAGAAGGTTAAGCACACTTTGTGTCCTTTCCCAATGAAGTCCATCATTTTCCCTCCTCAATTCCCTGGACACACTAGTCTGAATTTGGTATTTATTATGCTCTTAGAGTATTACTAAAGATATATGTCATATAACTTTGCATATCACTGAATTACGTATGGCAAGGATTACTCTGTAACTTTTTTTTTTCACCCCACGATATTTTTGTGGGAGTTATCCATATGGATATGTGGCTCTGGCTCATGAAGTCTTATTGCTGTGTAGTATTCCAGCATGTCTGTGACACCTTCTGGATAATTTTTTCACATCTATCATCTGGTTCAACAATTTTCTCTTCAGTTTGTTATCCTATCTACTCAGTTTGCAATTTTAAAGACTATTTTTTTTTTTGCTTCTTCAAATTCTATTTGGTTCTTTCTCCAAAATGCCTAATTTTTAACAGAATCTGAACTCAGAGTTGGAAATATTTATAATCCTCAGCTCTGAACTGTGTGGCTTTTGCTCATTTATTCCAATGTACTTCACAGGACAGGTAAAAGGACTCAATGTCTCCTTTAAAGAGTACCAACTAAATAAACCATGGTCCACTCATAGAATGGAGTCTATAGCCAATATATTAAAAAGAATAAATAAAAAGAATTATAAGAATAAATAAATAGAATAATTAAAAAAGAATGCGGAAACTCAGGGTCCTAAGCATTAAGCAGAAAAAAGCAAAACACAGATTAGATAGCATGCTACCATCAGCATAGGAGATAAGAAAGAAAATCTACTTCCAATGTATAAATGCATCAAAAATCTCTAAAACAGTAGTCACAATAGAGCAGTCTTGTGTAGCTGGGAGTCAGAGAAAAGATAGGATTTGATTTCACTGTTAAGCCATTTGAAGTTTTAATCATGTACAATGTATATGTATATTTCCTATTTAAAATAAAAATGTGGAGCTGCAGTTGTAGCTCAGTAGTGGAGCATTTTCCTAGCACATGTGAGGCACTGTATGTGATCCTCTGCACCACATAAGAATAAATAAATAGAATAAAAGTATTGTGTCCATCTACAATTTTAAATTAAAAAAAAATAAAAATAAAAATGATAGCTACATACTAAAGTGAAGCAGGCCACTTGCTATCTGTCCACACTTAGCACACACTGTCCTCTTTCAGGTATGTCTCCTACTCCTCAAACTTCTTCTCCTATCTACCTCATTAGTTCCTGTTCACCCTGCAAGACTGGCTGAAACAGCACCATCTTTATCGCAAAATCAACCATTCCTCCCTCTGTGTTGCTGTTGTCCACACAGCTGTTACTGTGTGTCTGGCCCACAAGACCAAAAGCTCCACTGAACCCAGCACAATGCCTGGAACGTGGTCACCACTTGATAAATTTTTGCTGAAAGAATGAAATCATAAAAATTCAAAGCTGTGATTTGACTACAAATAACATTATCAGGTTATACACAAATGGAAGCGTCAGTTCCCTAAATTATGAACATAATGCCTTTTTTCCCTGCAATTTATGTCCAGGTTTTGGCAGGCAACCAAACAGTATCTAGAAAGATTAGAGTTTTCTAATTTTGTTGCAATTTCCTAAGTCACAAAATTGGTATCTGGGAAGCAGCCAAAGTCAGCAACCAGAATCATATTAATGACACAAAAAACAATGTTTCATATCATATACCCAGCAAAGTCCTTTATGTGTTTACAAGGGCAGAATAAAATATAATTGCATAGTGGCTTTAATTCAGCCGAGACTATGTCATATTGAACAGATTACCCAATAAAATTATGTTAAATAAAACACAGAGTGGAGTAACTATAAGAGAAAATCTGTTGTTCACCCTCCTAAAGGTTGTGTCAACAGGGGACCTTGCATTCTGAGAGGGGAGAGTCTAGGCTGGATGCCCACAACAGAGCTGGCCAAGACTCAGGGCCTGGTTTCCTGAGCCCTACCATAGACACACACATCTGTCCCTTCTATACACATATAACAAAAAATGAAGACAGTCAAGCTGTGATGGGTACTACAAAAAGAGAGGCATAAAAAGTTGAGATAGTGAGGCACAGAATAAGTAATTTTCTCATGTGAAAAAAGTAGTGGAAGAAAACTTCACAGAAATGGTGACTTCTCGATTGGGCCTTTCAAGATGAGTCAGACTGTTTGGAAGAAAGAGGAAGGGGGCCATAAATTAGATTTCAGAGAAAGTCTTCAGCATGTGATGGTGTGGCAGGAAGTAAACAGTAGTTACAGCAGCATGTCTGGAGCTGGCTGATGCCAGGGAGACAGAAAAAGGCTGGAGACCAAGTGTCAAGAAGTGAGGTTGGCACAAGGAAGACAATCATCCCTTTGAGCCAAGTTCATGAGATCAGACTTCACCCCATAGGAAACAGAGACCACAGACTCCTGGGCAAAGAAAAGCACACTATCAGGCCTGACTCTGGAAGATACTATTTATAGCAGTAGAATGGAGAACTAACTGAAGGAAAGAGAGGTACAAGTTTAGGGATTTTCCTAAAAGCATCCTTCCTCCAATGCAGAAGATCTCTATATAACCCCATATTCTTCCACCTCTTTCTTTTATTCAAGTGCTGGTTATGGTTCAGGATCACACAAACAGGGGTCTGAATGTTCTGAAATGCTACCATTCCAATCTTATAAGACAGAGACATAGCAACCGAATGCTGTTAGAAGGACCTTATTTGGATCTTAAATCAAATTACAAAAAAGTCAACTGGAAATATGTGAATTCACTGAATATTTGACAAGTATTATAAAATTACTGTGATTTTTAATGGATGATGATGTATTATGGCTATATACCTTTAAAGATCCCTTATGTTTTGGAGATGCTGAAATGTTTATAAATACAATGACTCAATATCTGGAATTTTTATCAAAATCATTTTGACATAAGGAAAGGTAGCTGGAGAGTACCAATAAAACAAGAGGACCATGAGATGGTAATTAATGAAGTAGGATAGTGGGCACGTGGATTTGGTTTATTATCTTATTGTTTCTATGTGTTTAAAACTTTCACATAATAAAAAATTAAGCTTAAAAACTCACCCAGCTAGCATAACACTTTATAGAGTGGCTTAGCAATGGTAGGTCAAGCACAGACTTATTCTCCAGAGCTCCAGAACCTTCATCCAAACATCTGCTCACTGTCTCCCTGAACTCAACAAGTCTAAGAGGTAACTCTCACTCCTCCCTGTAAGCATTATTTCTCTTCCCCATTCCCTGTCCCTGCAAAAGCCAGCTACCCATGAGTCATCCTTAACTCATTTACACCCACAGGAGTCACTTAGGTTCTGCACAGTGGCAGCCATTATTCTCACATCAACTTTTTTTTCACAGCCTCTTCACCTCCCTACATCCACATCACACTCCTCAGCAGTCTACCTCAAAACTGCTGCAATGATAGTAATTCTAAAAGGAATCTCTCTGCCTAGCTTAAAGGTACACAGTGGCTCCTTGCCATCAAGAGGACAAAAGCCTGACTCCTCAGCAAAGCAAAATCTGTGGATCTCTTCATGTTCATAAGGGGCTAAGGTCTTCCTGACACCATCTTAGTGAATTCAGTCCTCACAAAGGACGTGAAAGCCATTTTAGAGCTAATGAAAGATTTGATTAGTGAGTGACACAGTCAGCAGGCGTGTGATGTTCACAGTCATAGTAGGGGATTTCCTAAGGCAAGGTGGCCAGGCAGCTCTTAGTGGAAAGCCACCATCACCAGACAGCATCCTTCTCAGTGTTGTACCCATGCCAAGGCCTACCTACCCGACTGCCCCTCAGGAGCCAGAGATCAAGGCCCACACATTCATGCAGCTGCCTGACCACCTAGACAAAATCTCACCACAAAACAGTATTTTTCTCTGTGAGACTAAATGATCTAGTAATGGCTCAAACTCAAACCCAACTAACTGGCCTCTTCCTCAATATCAGAGTGACAGCACCCTAGCCAAAGGATCAACAGTTATTAGCCAAAAAAAAGTGAAGAAATCAAGCCATGGAAAAGGACATACTCTGGGATCAGAATTAGAGACATGAGTCACTTTTATTAAAGGTACTCAAACTAGGTTATCAAAGTACAAGTGGAGATGTTTGGAGAATGTCAGTCACTGAGAGCAGAGCTCAAGATGTTTTTTCCAGCTCCATCAATTATGTTGTTTATTTCTTCCTTCCAAGTAACTCTCAGTCACTCAGTCCCAAACTAAAGATTGTGCTTGCAGACAGATACAAAATTTCTCCCTGGCCTCAAAGTACTGGTATCCAGTAATGCTGAACAGAATAAAGAGAAATCTAGGATTGGTGATAGCAATTAATTCAGTGACAACACAGCAATTGGTATCTCCCCAAGTGATATATGCAACAAATATTTATTAAGCAACTTACCACATGCTAGGTTCTGGGAATACAGCAGTCAACGAGAGGAACAAGAATCCTGCCCCTCTTCATATGCCTCACATTCTAGTAAGGGGAAGAATTTTAAAATAAGGTTGAGTAAAATGGTATGTTATGAGTAGGAAGAAGGAAAATAAAGGAGGAAGGAACCTAGGGAGTGTCATGGGTGGTGCCAGCGTAGGATAGTGGTGCAATATCAGTGAGCCAGAAATGAGGGTTTTGTGGGAAAGAAAAGGTGATAAATTTTCATGATGTAACAGATTATCTGCTTATCTTCTTGCCATTTGATCATCTGCCCACAGTTATTTTTTCCAAGTTCTTAAAAAATAAGATGCCCACATCTATTACTTCAACAACAACAAAACAGCATTCATCTCATCATTTGGCAAACATGTATACTGAGAACCCACTACTCTTTTAAAAGCTGTCTTAAGGCATGAAAGGGAGTAAGCCAGAAATACTACACCATGGTTCCGTCCACCGAGAGTCCATGACCCATGGAAGGCCAATAGTGCAAAGAAATAAAGACTAGACAGAACTTCCATCAACTATCCTTCTACTTTATATTACGGCAGTGGGATGCTCAAGGTTCTCAGGGGAACCATCAGGCAGTCAAACACTGTGAGGGAATGGAGGGCACCCAAAGATATGGTTGGGTGCTGACAGCAGTCTAGTGCAACAGAAGGACAGATCTCTTGCAAAATACACAATCAGGAGTGAAGCAATGGAATGTGGTGATTATGCCACATATAAATAAATTAATTAATTAATTAATTAATGGTCCACTGACAACTAAAAAATATTTTAAAAAAAGAAAATATGAATGAGGCAAACAGGCATAGAGAGGTACAAGGAAAAAGTCAAAGCTCAAGGCTTTGAGCTCACGTGCACTGGTAAGATGTGGATATCACTTTCAAAAGTAAAAAGGTCCAGTGAGACAGCTGGTTTTAAAAGTGCAAGGTGAATGTACACAGTGTTGAGAAGACTGGGATCCTAATTAGAATAAGATATATTCCATGTTTGTGCAAATATATAAATATAAATTCTACTGTCATATATAACTAACAAGAACCAATAATTTTTTTAAATGCTTGGGTATATAAATAAGTAAATAAAATGCAAGGTTATAACTATGTTATTGCATATATTGATTTCAGAGAATGGCATGCTCAAGGGGAAATGGCCCAACTGATGAGAATATTCGCCTCCAAGGAAGAGAAGGTGATAAATTTCATTCTAGGGAGAAAGGGGGGAGCTGATTTTTCAGTTTGTCTTCTCTCTTAACTTTTCTATACTATGATATATATTGTCTTGTCAAAATTAATTTTAAAGCCATGCATGGTGGCCTGCACCTGTAGTCCCAGCTACTCAGAAGGCTAAGACTGGAGAATTGCTTGAGCCCTGAAGAGTATAAGGCCAGCCTGGGCAACATAGTGAGACTCCATCTCTTTTAAAAATGAAAATAACTTTTAAAATTACTGACTTTCAGAGCAACTAAGCACATAACAGGGAGGAAAAGCATGAGGAAAAGATTAACATTAAACAGAGACGAGTGGGGGGAGAGAGAAGGGGAAGCATATGGAAATGGTAGGAGACCCTCAATGTTACACAAAATTACATATAAGAGGTTGTGAGGGGAAGGGGGGGGGCGGGAAACAAGGGAGAGAATTAAACAACAGCAGATGAGTTAGAGAGGGAAGATGAGAGGGGAGGGGAGGGGGGATAGTAGGGGATAGGAAAGGCAGCAGAATACAGCAGTCACTAATATAGCATTATGTAAAAATTGTGAATGTGTAACTGATGTGATTCTGCAATTTGTATTTGGGGTAAAAATGGGAGTTCATAACTCACTTGAATCAAATGTATGAAAGATGATATGTCATGAGCTTTGTAATGTTTTGAACAACCAATAAAAAATAAATTAATTAATTTAAAAAAAGAATAAAAAAAAAACCTAAAAAAAAAATTACTGACTTTCAGGATTGTATTATAGGAATACATTCTGGACTCAACATAAAACCTTGAAGCCAGCCATGCAAAAATGATATATAAAGCCACAAATCAGAGAGGAAAAGATATCAGGGCAAGGTCTGCCCCTTGGGCACCTCTACATTTAGATAAACAGATTGAAAGCACAGATGACTGGGCAGAAAGAAGGACTATGTGACAGGAAGAACCTCATTCAAAAACAGGATGAGTAAATGCACTGAGGACTGTACCTGAAATTGGGGAGTGAAGAGTGAAAGGGCCCCACAGATTCACAGGGAAGAAAATGAAGGTTTTCCTTAGTGCTAGCCAGCCAAATTGGCAGACATTAGATTCGACTGGCAAATTGTGGGAGTAAACCCAGTGCTCAGCAGTTCATGTGCTTTTAAGAGTCTAAGAATCCCCAAACCACAAAGTGACTCACCTGGAATGTACCTGAGTTTCATGTAGGGAAACCCAGTCCACTGTGTGGTATCCAGTTTGGGAAAATAAAAAGAGGAAGGAAAGAAAACCTCAAAAAGTCAGAGGGTGAGACCATCCACCTAAGGATATAGGACCTCGCCTGGGCCAAATAGGGGTGAGGGAATAAGACCATCCCAGCAAGGAGATGGACTCATCAGCCTTTCCCAATCTACGTATGAGCAGACATAACCAAATGCTTGTGTTCCTCTTTAAGCAACCTTCTGCTAAGTCTCCAGCTGCTAACCTACACAAAAGAAAATGCTCTGCTCAGCCTGACCCTATTCCCTGCTCTGCTTAACCATCAAATTTCTTATCATAAATGAATCAATTGGCACTCAGTTTAGGTTCAGGCTCTCTGAACCTGGTAAACATGAGCCAGCACTGAGAGATGGTCAGTCACCACACTGCTGACAATTACAGCTTTTAACCCAGCAATGTCAATGTCTAGAGTCTGGGCCATGCTTCTTGCAGCCTGCCAGCAACACCTGTGCCCCAGGCCTTAATATCCAACTGCAACAGCATCTATTTTTCCAGTTCAGTTACACAGTTCGCTCCTGTAATGACAACTATGGTGCTATCCTCCATGTTTGTTTTAAGGCTGAACCTACAATATCCCTATTTTCTCTTAATCCAATCACTTCAATAAAGGTAAAAATTCATATGCTGTTCAGTTGCATATTGTGTACTAAATCTTATATAAGGGCTCAGGTAACAGATTTGCTTTGGAAACTAGGATTTAAACTGTAAATACAGTATATAAATACCCCACAATTTAGTCAACCATTCCCCTACTGTTAGACACAATATATTTACAAAACGTTTGAATCACATCAGGAGAAATGTAAAATTAGTTAAAAGCTAAATTATATGGATCAGTCTCAGGTACACTCTGGCTGTTTTGTAAACCTTTTAAAGTGCTCTACAGCAGGCCAATTAAAACAGAAACTGACAATACTGAAGGATATAGAAGGAGGAAATAAATTTCTGGTCCTCCCAGACATTCTGTTATTGTAATCAAGCACTGCATAGTGTTCTGAGTTTCTTGACAACTGAACAAAAAGGAAATATTGTGTGCCATTTAATTCTCATCATCTGATAAAAGGAAATAAACCACTTAAGAGAAATAAATGTTTGTTTAGTCCTAAATACTAAAACGAAACTTTTGCATTAGCCCTTACCCAAGGCTCAGCTAGCAAGAAAGGGTAACGTCTTTTCCAACCAATTATATAAAAAAGGCATAAGGCTTCTCTAGGAGAATGATTCTTGGTTGACCCTTACAGGAGGAAGAGTTGAAAGGGTTTTTTTTCCCTCCACAGGGTCAGGTTAGTGCCTCAGGTAAATGTCAATATGGGAATGCTGCCCAGAAGGGGACATCTAAGAACACCTGAACACTCAGAAAGACTGAGTCTCCCCAGGGGCCTAGTAGCTTCCCTGTGGTTTGGTACTTTCAGAGACCATACAATTAGTAACTGAATATTAGGGGATTTTTCCTTTCTTCTGTAATTAACTCAAGGTTTCAATCCACTTTAGAGAAGTGAAAAGACACTGGTTATTTCTGTGTTTTTTGTTTTCCATGACTATGAAATACACAAATACAGTATATTTCTTTTCATTTTTACTTGGATATGGTAATTTTTTCTTTCACTATATATTTTAATTACTATCTCAATTGTAAAAATGTATAGGGTGCCATATGATAACTTGATACATGTTTACACTGTGTAATGATCAAGTCAGGGTAGTTAAACATTTCTATCTCCTTAAACATTTTTTAAAATTTTTTGGTTAACTCCTGTAATCTCAGCAGCTCGGGAGGCTGAGGCAGGAGGATCATGAATTCAAAGCCAGCTTCAGCAACAGTGAGACGCTAAGCAACTCAGTGAGACCCTGTCTCTAAATAAAAATATAAAATAGGACTGCGGATTTGGCTCAGTGGTTGAGTGCCCCCGAGTTCAATCCCCAGTACCAAAAAAAAATTTCTTTTTTTAAACCATAGTTATGTGAATCTACCTCAATATCCTACCCTTGATATCATTTGGTTTTGGTTTTGTTTTTGCCCTAAACAGAAAAACTACATTTTAGTATGTCAAGAAACAAGAGTTTCAAATCAACCATGGTAGTCTAAGAAACACTGAACACCCACTTTGTACTAAGGATTTTACTTACTATATTATCTCTTAATTTTCACCACAACTTTATGAGGTAGGGATTAGTAATACCACTTTACAGTCAAGAAAACAGGATCTTCAAGAGTAAATGACTTGCCTAAGATCACATAGCTGATAAACTGTAGAACTATGATTCAAACTCACATACTTCCAACTTGTTCTTTTTGCTAATTCCTGATGTATTCCAGATGACAAGTAAAGTTGGGGTATATTTTCACTCAGCTTTTTAAATAATTTATGTGCCTACTATGATGAAATCCCAAACCTCCCCTCAACACTAAGGCTACTTGGTATAATCCGGTCATAATGAAACCCCCTCTAAAAATCTTATTTCCTACTGGACTCTACAAGGATCCCATTTCTACTCTAATCTAATCTGGTGGGTTTCATCATTATCTACACATTTATTTGTTGAGTATCCATTCAACAAATATTTATTGAGCTCCTACTATGTCCCAGGCAGGTTCTAGTGTATAGATATATATATAACAGTAAACAAAACAAATTTCCTGCTCTTCTTGTATGTATGTATGTATGTATGTATAGGTATGTGTGGTGTGTTTATGTATATAGAGATGGGAGAGAGGAATAAAGAGAGGGTAGAAATACAAAAACAAAATAAATAGATTACATGGTATGTTAGTATACAGTAAGTGCTATGACAGAAAATAAAGCAGAGTGGGGGATTAAGGAGAATAGTGTGGCAAGGAGGGTTGTGATTTTAGAAAGAACCAATAGAAAAATGCAAAAAAGAAAAAAACATGTCTTTAGGATTTTTACTTCATATTCAAGTTCAGTAGCAGACTAGACACAGTGGAAGAGAAAATTGGCAAATTAGAAGATAAACTTATTGAAAGAGATTCATTCACCTAGCAAATTAATATTTCTGAGCATATACTATGTACCTGACATTGTGCTAAATACAATTATTCCACCTTGGATCATCACAAAATTCCTTTTTACTTGCATTACATTCCAAGGATTACCTTCAACTCTCTAATGTCTACCCTTATTCATGTGGATATATCATTTATCTCAACAAGTACCCTGCATATAATTTTAAAAGAATAAGTATTTGTATCACACATTAATTCAGTTCTTAAATTATTCCATCTCCCTAACTAGAGTATAAATTCCTTGAGGATCAGACTTAGCAATAAGATTTTTTTTATATTTCCCACATCAAATAGCGTAAGTACCAGGTGTATAGTAGGCATTCAATAACCATTTGACTGATTTGGTATATTTATAGGTCACTATAACCAAACAGCTTTTCCTACAACAGCCCAAATACAGTTAAGCTTCTGGATATAGTCACAGTATTGTAATATCACTCTTTGAGTGATTGGTCTCAAAATTAAATTATGAGTCCACTGGTATAAGGTTAAGTTCTTCATCTAATGAAATTTTTATGAATGTGCCTCTCTTCTTATTTAGCTCAAAATAATTAATTGGATTTTTCAATCTTGAGAAGCCTTTACACACACATTACTAATTGTATCCTTAGCAAAAACCTTCTAAGGTAGGCAGTATACATATTGATCCTGTTTTGCAAATCAAGATGCTGAAATCTAGAGATATTAAGTGGTTTGCTGAAGTACAGATAAATACTGAGGAGAGAAGCAGTGATTCAGACCCAAGACTTCTGGGTCCTAAGCCAGAACCAGATGCACAGACCTAGATGAACTTATGCACTGCCAAGGGGTTTAACTGGTAAAGTGAACATCTGTAAAACATTAAAGAGCTCTGATTTCTAGTAATACTTGGGAAAATTATGCTTATTTTTTGCATACAAATAAAAATCACACAGTTTATTTAAGACAGAAACACTGATGAACCAAGAAAGGTATCCCTGATGCCTGCTTTATTTTGATTAAGCTTCACTGAATTTTTCTTTGCCAGTAGATGCTGCAAGCCCTGAGATGACTCAGGCAATATCCTCCTCAGCAAGACCAGAAGCTCTAGCATATGGCACAAGGTGCTATGACAGACACAGGTGCTACCAAAGCATGGCAGGGGAGGGGGATTCCCTTGGTCAGATGTGTTCCAGAACTCCCCACTGACTCACACCACCCCCTAAACACTATAGAACTGTGCAGACTCCAAGCCTATCGCAAAGGCATGGAGTCTTCTGATTCAAAATATGCACCATAACAATTGGCAAATCAGAGATCTAATGAATTCTTACTCTAGCTGGGCGCCATGGTGCACACCTATGATCCTAGCCAACTTGGGAGCCTAAGGTATGAGGATGGCAAGTTCCAGGCCAACCTATGCAAGACCCTAAGCAACTTAGTGAGACCCTATCTCAAAAGAAAAATAATAAATACCTAATAAAAAAGAGGGCTGGGGATATGGCTCTCTGGTTAAGCATCCCTGGATTCATATAAACAGTTGAATACTGCTCAAGTGGCTTTAAAAACCCTATTTGAAGCTACTATGATCATAACTTAGTTTTTCTTAATTGTTTTTATTCTTCTGAATAATACCCAAACTATCACCAAATGGATAAGGTTCTGCCCAGGACAAAAACAGAACATAAAAACATACCCTGATTCTCCATCCTGAACATTTGGTCATATGAGTTACACCAAGATGCAGTCACCAGAATAATCAAATTTCATTTTCCCAAAGAAATAATGCAACAATTGGGAAAAGAGTGTTCCATTCTTGAGCAAATAATCAGCATTGCAGATGGGAACTATGTCATACAAAGCAAAGTTGCAATTACATTATATATTCCTGGAGAATACGCAAGAGTTGCTCAAAGCCTCATAAAATAGAAACATTATCACATTAATTGCACAAGGGGGTTAACTGATCAAAAATCCATGTCATACCACAAAATTACCCTAACATTGCTTTTGTTAATTTCCCTTATGTTTGTGCAGTAAACTGTTTTGAAGTTATTGGGAAAAAATGACTGGGCAAGGATGTTTGAGTAGGCCTTTTCTTAAATAACCCAAAAAATACTGATGTAGGGTCATTTAAAGTCTTCATTCACTTATAAAGTTCTTTAAATATTTACCAAACTTATCAAGAGACATTAAAAACACAAATCCAGTTAAAACATCAATGAGTCCAATAAATAAAAGAACAGAAGAAAAGCCAAGATAATAAAAAAAAAAGTTGCCTCAGGGAAACCAAAGAAAATAAGCTTAAAACTTTGTGTTTCTTGTAGACAAGAACAAAATGGAAAACACTAGAACTGGAATGGATCTCCTGTTCTAGTTTAAGTTTTAATAAATCAAAAAATTTATTTTGTTGGTCCTAAGGTCTAAGAAGAAGCTATCTCAGGGTTTTTGTGGGAACTGGGGGAAAGGGGCCACTAAGATCACCAATGGCCTTAATAGTATTTTTCTCTAAAATGAGAGGGCCTTCCATGTCTAAGAATCCATAACAGAAAATGAGAAACATAATATTAGCTTAGTTTTTTAAGGGTAATTCTAGGGATGAAAGATTGGAGGGCAAAATAACATGGTCCAATTTCCTGATACTTTAGCTTAAACCTATTTTTTAAGAACTATCAAGTAATATTAAGAACATTCCTCTCTCAAACACCAAGCTTTTCAGGCAGGCTTCTAAAAAGAGGAGAATGGATGACAAAAATAATAAGGTTATTATTAAGGTCCTCAATGGCTGATAATTTAAAAGATCTATGAACTACAGCTTCCAGGTATGTCAGTTGTGAAAAAAAAATACACTCCTCAGGATTTATCCAAAAGAACTAAAATGAGCATACTATAGTGATAGAACCACTTCAATGTTTACAGCAGCACAATTCACAATAGCCAAACTATGGAACCAGCCCAGAGGCCTGTCAATAGATGAATGGATCAAGAAACTGTGTCATATATACACAATGGAGTTTTATATAGCCATAAAGAAAAATGATATAATGGCAGTTGCTGGTGAATGGATAGAAAGGAAGAAAATCATGCTAAGTGAAATAAGCCAGACTCAGAAAATCAAGAGCAAACGTTTTATCTCATATGTAGAAGCTAGAACAAAATAAGGGAAAGACAGTGGCAGAGGAGGAGACAGGATATCATAAAGATAAAGGGAAGATCAATAGAGTAGAAGAAGAATGAGAGGGAGGGAGGAAAGAAGGGAAAGAAGTAAAAATACAGAATGAATTTAACAACTGCATGTTGTATACATATATAAATGTACCAAAAGAATTTTACCTGTATGTATATGTAGAGAATACCAATAAAAATAAAGGAGGGGGGGCTGGGGATGTGGCTCAAGTGGTAACACAGTCACCTGGCATGCGCAGGGTTCTGGGTTCGATCCTCAGCACCACATAAAAATAAAAATGTTGCGTCCACCGAAAACTAAAAAAATAAATATTAAAAAAATATCTCTCTCTCTCAAAAAAAAAATAAAAATAAAATAAAGGGTGACTGGGGCTGGGGCTCAGTGGTAGAGTACTTGCCTAGTATGTGTGAACCTATTGCGGATTGAAATCAAATTCCCTGCATGTATTGTTTTGTTAAAGTGAACCAAAATACTATGTATAATTATAATGCTCTAATAAAAATTTTTATTGTACTAAAAAATTGATTTTCATATTATTGCCTGCTGAAAAGAGATTCTAAAATCACATACAAGATTTTCCTCAGAAAGCAACTCTGGTTCAAGGACTTAAACAATTATTTGATTCAAGTACAGAAACTTGGTACCACTGAGCAGCACATCATCAGCCCTACATCCTGTTCTTTTCCAGTCCTGGCAACTCTACTTCTCATGCATTTTTCTAGGTTATTCCCTCTTCTCTTCACTATCATTACAGTGGTTCAAGTTTCCTGCCTGGACTTCCACATAATTTCTTAACCATCTTCCCTTGCTTCTTAACTTAACCATCCATTCTCCAACAGCCACCAAAAGAATTTCTCTGAATCACAAATGAAGCTAACTAGCCACAGCCATGCTTAAAATTCTTGAGTGACTTCATCATCCATGGAAAACAAAATCTAAGTTCCTTACCATGGCATTCAAGGCCCATATAGATGCCGCATCTTCAAACTCTCCAATTTCACCTTCTACCACCATCTGTCCCCCACACATAAACACTTGTCTTATTCACTCCTCAGAATCTCACACACACACCTTGCTGTCCTCCTCTACCTGGCAATACTGACCTCCACGACCTCCCTCCCAGCACTGGCAGAGAAAAGGCAGAAATGGAGCTCTCAGCTGATGGAGCCTATCCTCCAAATAAACCATGAGGATCTCAGAGATGATGTATCAGTGCTCTGATACACCATCCACCTATTTATACTGCCAAGATTTTATCTTGATTCCCAGAACAAAACTTCTCCAAAGAGTGATACATCATCACTTGAGTGGATGTTGAAGGTGACATTTCCTGGAATAAATGGACTGAACAAAGGACTTCAAATCAGCATTCTCACAAAATGATCACCTCTGGTCCAAACATATACAGTGACATTAATAATGATTTAAAAATACTTCTTCTTCTGAAGAAAATTATCTTTGTGGTCCTATGTAAAGATGTAGTCAAGTTTATCTTGGAGTTGAACTTATAAAATTCCAAGAAATCATAATTCTTTAAAAATATTTTTTCGTTGTTGATGGACCTTTTATTTTATATGCAGTGCTGAGAATTGAACCTAGTGCCTCACAGATGCTAGGCAAGCGCTCTGCCACTGAACCACAACCCCAGCCCCAAGAAATAATTCTTAAAAGAATTCAAGAGAATACTCTGTTTAGATTTATATGCTCCAATACATAAAGTTCTTTCTACTTCTAGAATTAAATCAATTAATGAAAATTGAGAGAAAGAGACTTTGGTAATGTCCACTGTTCTACTCCAATCACCAAGCAGAAGAGTGGAATTTTCAAAGATGCAAACAGTTCCCCTTGGTCATATTACCCTGGATAGAAATTAGAGCTTCAAGAGAATAGGAGAGTGAGGGGAAAAAACACCTGGCACACCCCTCAGACTCTGGTTTCTCTGGTTTCCAAAGCTAGAAGTAAATGAGTCTTTCAGCTATTCCCCTTCTTGGTCTATTCCCTAAAGACCTAAAAAGAGCATGCTACAGGGACACTGCTACATCGATGTTCACAGCAGCTCAATTCACAATAGCAAGACTGTGGAACCAACCCAGATGCCCTTCAATAGACGAATGGATTAAAAAAATGTGGCATTTATACACAATGGAGTATTACTCTGCATTAAAAAATGACAAAATCATAGAATTTGCAGGGAAATGGATGGCACTAGAGCAGATTATGCTAAGTGAAGCTAGCCAATCCCTAAAAAACAAATGCCAAATGTCTTCTTTGATATAAGGAGAGTAACTAAGAACAGAGTAGGGACGAAGAGCATGAGAAGAAGATTAACATTAAACAGAGATGAGAGGTGGGAGGGAAAGGGAGAGAAAAGGGAAATTGCATGGAAATGGAAGGAGACCCTCAGGGTTATACAAAAGAACATACAAGAGGAAATGAGGGGAAAGGGAAAAATAATACAAGGGGGAGAAATGAAGGTCAGTAGAGGGGGTAGAGAGAGAAGAGTGGAGGGGAGGGGAGGGGAGGGGAGGGGAGGGGAGGGGGGATAGTAGAGGATAGGAAAGGTAGCAGAACACGACAGTCACTAGTATGGCAATATGTAAATCAATGGATGTGTAATTGATGTGATTCTGCAATCTGTATATGGGCTAAAAATGGGAGTTCATAACCCACTTGAAGCAAAGTGTGAAAGATGATATATCAAGAACTATGTAATGTTTTGAACAACCAACAATAAAAAAAATAAATAAATAAATACAACTATCCATTAAGCTTCCAAGAAATAAGTAAGTTTGCCTGAAAATTTGATTTCCTGTGGAGTCATCTTCAGATGCTGCAGGTTTTAAGTTATAATTATCAAAACATAGCACAGCTTCCAAAGTGAAGGCCCAAAGATGGGGTATAGCTCAGTGATAAACCATCTGCCTAGAGTATGGGAGGCCCTGGGTTCCATCCACAACACTAAAAAAAAAAAAAAACAGGGGTTGGGATTGTGGCTTAGCAGTAGAGCGCTCGCCTAGCATGGGCAAGACCCGGGTTCGATCCTCAGCACCACATAAATGTAAAATGAAGATATTGTGTTCACCTATAACTTAAGAATAAATATTTTTTAAAATTAAAAAAAAATAAAGTGAAGCCCCAGAGTTAAGAAAAGACACTCCCTGCCATGCTTTACCACCACCAATCCACCAAAGACTATGAAGACTCGTGTATCCAACATTTGCGCAATCATGAACTAGTCAATCAAGGGCCTTGCCTTTAGCAACCTTACAGTCTAGTGTGGGAAGGGAGGAGCAGCCAATAAATAAGTAAACAGAAAAAAAAAAAAAACATGATGATGCATTGTGGTAAATGCAGTTAGTGAAGGCAGTTGGCATTGTTGGCAAGATGCAATTTTTTTCATTTTGCTTCCCACATCCTCAATCAACATAAAACTTCATGGTTTGAACTGTTAAATGTACAGAGACCAGAAGGAAGATGGGTTTCCTATTGTAGTCCAAGGATTGATAAATTTAAAGACTATTTTGATGATCTTGGGCTCTAATAAAAATCTGCCTCTGCTTTTTTGTGGAAGGGTAGGGGGAGTACTGGGTAGTAGGGTCAACAATAGCCTTACTAGCACTTTGCTCCAAAATGCAAAGATGTTTTACATAAAAGTAGCCTATGAATATGGATTTCAAAACAAACACAAAGCCTTAGAGTTTCATTATGTTTTAGAATAGTCACTAGCTTAATATTTAAATAACCACTAAAGTCTGCCTGATAAGGAAGAATGCCTGTCTGTTTATGGATTTTTGATAAATGTAAGTGTAGTAATCAGTTTTTTTTAAAAGCACTGTTTCTATGACAATACTTATTAATCTAGCTAATAAAGTTATTTGCAGAAAAATAGAAAGTAGAGAGTAATAAGTACTGTTTCCCTCTGAAACCTCAGTTACCCTAATCATTCTAAGGTTATTCCATGAAGCAAAGAAAGACTTTCATCAACCCTGTTTATGATGTCTCACTTGAGTGTTACACATAAGGAACTGGAATAATAAAGAAAGTCATCAAAGGAGAGATGGGTGCTTTAAAATAACATTAAGTAAGTGATCTGAGAACTGCAAAGCTTTATATGACAAAATGACTCCTCCTCTGTGCTTGCAAGTCATTGTAACACTGGATCTGAAATTTACTATAGGCCTTATGCAAGTTCCGTGGTGGGCTGAAAGCAGAGGCACAGGAACAACCTCCAGAATATTCTTAGTCAGCAGGTAACATTCTGTCATCTTAGGCCACCACATGAAACCAATTGTCACTCACAGCTTCTGTCACAGAGTGGGATATGTCATGCTTCATTCGGTGCAAAATATGAGTTAAAAAAAAAAAAAAAAAAAAAAAAAAAAACTTGTTCAATCAATTTCCGCAGCCTCTGCTCAGCTAGCAGTATGAGAAGCTGGACAGCTGTGATAAAACATTAGGCTGCTTTGCCATGCCGACCCAGAAACCAATCACTGCTTCATAGCAAGGAATGAAAATCATGATGAAAAAGCTACAGTTAATCTACTCACCTAACAAAGGAAAGATGGATAAAATACCATCAGTACCACACAAAAGGGGAGGACTTTATATAAGGAGTAATAATTCATTAAGAGCTTTCTTTTAGAAAACAATCTGCCTCCTTTGCTATGTACTAAAATGACTGGGTGGGGCAGCCTATGTACTAACAATGAGATTTCTTCCAGAAACACTGTCATAAGGCAATTTCTGAACCCATGAGAAAGCCACAAGTGCAAACCTTGTATGGTTTCATCCTAAAGCAGACTCACATCCCTAGGAAGAGGCAAAAGAGACTTCTGGAAAGGATGTCAAGAGGAAGGGAAAATACGCCTTTTGTGCCCAATAATTTGGGAGGGGGGGCTGTTTCAGTAGGCAAGAGAGTAAACAGAAATGATTAAAGGTCCTACAACCATAACACCAGCCTTATCTGGCAGTAGGATGGAGAAACAAGCCAAATGGTAGATACTACCCTCACCTAAGCAAGGCAGAAGGGATTCACGCTCCCTGTAGAACTGCACAATAACGTAACCCTGTGCAGCTGTAACCTGCGTGAGTGTTCTGACTTAGTCATCAATAATGACTTTAAAAACTCTTAATTCCACTCATTTCCTATGAGGAAGAATGGGGAAAAGAAACTACTAGAATTGAAAGGGTTCCTAGCAGGGAATCTGAAGCCGCATTGCTAAGCTTCACCATTTAGTAAGTCAGATGAAAAAAAAAATCAAATGGAAAGTCATTTGATTTCTCTGTACCTCAATTTTCTCATCAAAAAGTGAAAATGGTATTGAGTTGTTATAAGGAATTAATGAGTTGATATTTATAAAATGCTTGGAATACTGTTTGGCACAAACAAATAAACTATGGTTTGACTTAAGTTTTTTTGACTTTATAGTGGTATGAAAGTGACACACATACAATAGAAACTGTACTTTGAATTTTCTATTTTGATCTTTTTCCAGGCTAGCAATACAATTGTGTCTCCCATGCTGGGCAGGAGCAGTGGGCCCCAGCTCCCAATCAGCCCTCACATCACAAGGGGAAACAGCTTAGCTGTGTAGCTAAGCTGGTGCAGTAAGTTAGGTGAATTCAACATATTTTCCACTTAAGATATTTTCAACTTTATGGGTTTATCAGGTTGTAACCCTATTACAAGTTGAAAAATATCTACATTAAGTACTGTTAAACTTTTTAATCAAAATAAAACTTTAAAAATATTGATACAAGTAGAAAGAACCTCTGGCTCCATTCAGACCTCTTGCCAAGGTTTAGATGTTTCTGTTCTCCCTTCTGCTCCAAATCACCTCCAGAATTGCTGACAGGACTCTTGGCAACTGTCACAAGGGCAGATATTCCTCACTCTTCTCACTTTATTGTTGCCCTGACCCTGGATCAGACCCCCATTCATCCCTGACAGAATCCTAGTTTGTTATGCTAACCTTTCGGTTCAAGGCATCAGGGCAGCAGAACAGATATGGTGATGGGGTCAAGCTGGCAACCAGACTCCTGAAGACACAAACAGGTTTCCATTTAAGACAACATTTACTTAGCTTTCTGAAAGGATTCAGGAAAACCAGCTGCATCTCATTGGGAGGCTCAGATACACAGCTTCTTCCACCTCCTCACCCACATGGGTCACCTATGCTGGCACAGATGACAAGCAATGTATTTGGGGGACTTCTGGATGAAAAGAAACCACAGACCCCTTTTCTGCCAATCTTTGATACCTTAGGCATATCCAGGGGCAACTCCATACAACCACCATAGCAGATTATAACATCCCCCAATTATCTTTATTGTTTTCAAAGACACAAAATATGGGAGACCAAGGTCATTTGCAGGCAAGCCTAAATCACCCCAAGCCTTTGCTCATCATGAATGCCAACACTTATTTGTTTTTTTAATTAATGGAGGATCAGGCCCTAAAAGGGCAATTGAGGGCCCCACTCACAGTCTGTTCACTGAATGTTTCCTATTTCATCTCCATGATTGATTCTTAACTCAGCCACACTCAGCTGTGCCCTACTCAGATTGTCACTTGTTGGGGGAAGAAACCATTTCTTTTTTTTCATATTTATCTTTTAGTTGTAGTTGGACACAATACCTTCATTTCATTCACCTATTTTTATGTGGTACTGAGGATCGAACCCAGGGCCCCAGAAACCTTTTCTTTATTTCCTATTCCTAGCACCAAGCACTATAGTACAATCTCTCAAATATTAAAACTGAGAAAAACAGAAATTGTATTTAAACAACCAACAAAGCTGTGTCACAAATATTCTGCTAGAATGAAGGAAAGTTACAGAATTGTTTTAAGTCCCAATGTCTGGATGATAGTGATTCTTAGACACAGGTATGTTAAAGGCTACAAGTCTCATCCAAACCATTCTCAAATTCCTAGGAGGAAGAAGTAGCCCCAAAGGGATCATAAAACTAATTTATATTTCTTTCTCTTACTGTTGTTGTTTTGGTTTTGTAGTCTTTTGTTTGGTTGTGCAGTGATGGGGATTAAACCCAGGACCTGGCACATGCTAGGCACATGCTCTACCACTAAGCTAGATTCCTGGCCTCATAAACCTAATTTCTTAATAACCCCTTGTATACAGCACTCCCATACCAATCCTTGTGATTGTGGTCTATACCCCTGTACAAAATAATAGTCAATAAACATTCAGATATTCCACCTATGACTTAATCTTGTGAAAATCATGATTGAGCTTAGCAAAGTCTCTTCACAGATTGAAATCTGTACTTAATAGACAGTACCAACATAAACACATAAGAAACTGAACAATATGAAATAGGAATGTCTCAAAGTTTGACTTAGGCAAAAATCATTTCCAGGATTCAAAAGTAACTGAATGTCTCCCAGAATATCATTTTTGGTATCCATTAATCCATTAGTGACAAATGACCATGTGATAAGCAAAGGTTATCATCACATGTGAACAGCATAGCAACCTAAGTAATATAAATTAGATGTGTCATTTGTATTTATTAAGTCTATTTCCAATTTGAAGTGAAAATTGCCTTGTGATTTTCATGCATAAATTATATCCATCTCTTGAGGGATATATTCATTTTTATTATTGTAAGAATAGAATGATGATTAATGAATGAGAGCTGTTCAGTTTACATACAAAATAGTAACTCATTAAGAATGCATTAATGTGGACACAAAGAGCATAAACCATATAGGAAAAAAACAGATTTTATCAAAACTTAAAACTTCTACTTTTCAAAAGAAACTGCTAAGGAAATGAAAAGACAAGCCACAGAGAGGGAGAGAATATTACAAACCACTTATCTGATAAAGGATAAGAACCCAGAAAATATAAAAGACACAATAAGACAAAACAAGGGAAGCTACAGTTAGGGTTCAGCGGAAGAGCACTCGTCTAGCATGTGCAAGGCCCTGAGTTCGATCCTCAGCCCCACATAAAAATAAATAAATAAAATATTGTGTCAAACTACAACTAAAAATTAAATATTAAAAAAAAGACAAAACAAGGGTTGGGTATGCGGCTCGGTGGAAAGGTGCTTGCCTGGCATGCATGAGGGCCTGGGTTCAAATCCCCAAGCACACACAGAAAAGAAGACAAAAGAATAAAAATGTGCAAAAATATAAACAGACCTCATCAAAGAATATATCCAATGACAAATAAGCATGAAAAGGTCCAATAAAAATAGCTAAAAAGGAAATACAAAATTAAAACAATAAGATATTACTTCACACTAGAATGGCTGAAAGTAATGAACATTGGTTAAGGATGTGGAGCAATTGAAAATCTTATACACTGTTACTGGGAATTTAAAAAAAGTGTTTAGACCCTTTGAAAAAGGTTGCCAGGTTTTTATAAAGTTAAACATACATTTACCATGCAACCCAGAAATCTCAGTCTTGGATATTTATCCAACAGAAATGAAAACACATGCCCACACAAAGATGCGTAGGCAAATGTTCATCGCAGCTTTATTTATAATACCACAAATGTAAAAACAACCAAAATGTTCAACAAATGGTGAATGTGTAAGTAAACTGTGAAACATTCATGTAGTGGAATACGACTCAGCAACAAAAAAGGAACACACTACTTGTATAGACAACATGGATGAATGAATCTCAAAAGCATTATGCGAAGTGAAAAGAAGTCAGAAACACAAGGATACCTACCTAGTTTACTTGAATTTCTAAAAAAAAGACAAAACTATAAAAATGTTAAATAGATCAGTACTTGAACTGCCACGAGCTTATGAGTAGCAGAGGCATCTTCTGCAAAAGTGCATGAGGATTTTTCATGGGAAGGGATAGAAATATTCTGTATCTTCACATCGTGGTGGTAGTTAGATAAGTGTACACGGTGTGAAAACTTACTGAACTATATATTTTAAAGGATTAAATTTTATTATATGTAAATTATGCCTCAATAAATATGGCTTCTTACAACAATATAAAAAATAAATTAATAGTTAAAGAATATAAAGAGAAATAATATATCCAGTTAGGACAACAAATATCTAAAAATTTAAGTAACTATAAGATAAAATAATGCATATCATATTATACCAAAATTCTAATCTTTGTAGAATTGTTTGGTGCATTAGCATTTATTACAAAATCAACTTTTAGAATTGCATCTGATTTCTTAAATGCAGGCAATCTAACAAATTCACATGCAATCTCTAGTGGCTGATGGTACTGAGAAATTGTCTTGCTCTGTAAACATGAAACTTTTAAAATGACTATTGACACTTTTAATGAAAATTATAGTATTATTAATAATCATATATCGCTGAATAAAATTTCAGATTTATTTAATTCAGAGTTTCATTCAAAGTTGGTAATATTTTGGTTTGGCCTTACCCAAATACTAACATTTGCCATTCAATATTTAACCAACATAGTTATTCAGTGACCAAGCTGCTAACTCTTAGGTTTTAAGTTTTGGTCCAGCCTCCACAGAACCAATGTCAAAAAACACTTCCCTCCTTTCAAGGACTTACGATCAACACAGCATTACCAACATTTATGCTAGAAATCCAAATTCACTTGAAGTACTTTGATTTCTTGCTTGCTTGTTTATTAATTGATTGACTGCAGTGCTGGGGATTAGAACCCAGGATGGACCTCGTACATGCTAGGCAAGCACTTTACCCATGAGCTACATGCCCAGCCCAAATTTTTTTAAAAGAAAAAAAATCCAGAACAACTATAGTTTAAAGATATAATGGGGGGCGGGCTGGGGTTGTGGCTCAGTGGCAGAGCAGTTGCCTAGCATGTGTGAAGCACTTGGTTTGATTCTCAGCCCACATATAAATGAATAAAATAAAGGTTCATCGACAACTAAAAAAAATTAAACTTTAAAAAAATATATAATGAGGCTGGGGTTTTGGCTTAGTGGTGAAGCACTTGCCTAGCACATGTGAGGCACTGGGTTTGATCCTCAGCACCACATAAAAATAAATAAATAAATAAGCAAGCAAACAAACAAATAAACTAAGGCATTGTGTCCACCTACAACTGAAAAAAAAAGAAAGATCATGGAAGCAAAGATCTCATTTATAATACTAATAAAATTTAAATAAACCAAAGTAAAGAAAATATTTATGTATATGTAACAAAAATACAAAATATGTAAGGATAAAATTAAAGAATGTGCCAAACTTGAGGAAAACTCAAGAACCCTCCAGAAGAACACAAAAGGTTTGAACCAATGGAAAGGTAGCATAGGAGGTCCTTGAATCAGGAAAAATCAAGACCATAAAAATGATTTTTTCCATGTTCACCCATAAATTATATACTATCCTAATAAAAGCACCACTACACATTTGGCAGCAACTAGACAAGGAGATTTTAGAGTCACATGCCAATTCAAACCAACAAGACCACCAGGAAAATCAAGAACAAAAGAGTAATGAGGGGACACTACCCTACCAGATTTGAAAATATATTCTAAGAGCTTCAGTGATTGGTACTGTGGTATTAATTCACAGAGACATAACAAGGAGCAGAATGGAAAGTCTATAGATACATGCAAGTATTTCTTATATGAAAGAGAAATTATACCAAATCAGTGGGATCTATATGGTGTTGGGACACGTCGTAGTCATTTGGGGAACACCTTTCTAGTCATGAAGTCCAAACATCTCTTTTAAAAAAATGGAATATTTCAACTACTGGATAGCAACAAAGAGGGAAAATATATAAGCAAAGCAAAAACAAATGACAAACTAAAAAAAAAATTGCAACTTATCATAGATAAAAGGCTAACCTCCCTAATGTACAAAAAGTTTTAGATTCAAGAAAGAGTCAAGATCATAGGAAAAAATAAACAAAGAAACTAAGTAGGCAATTCACTGAAAAATGTGAAGGAGACTTAAACTTTTTAAAAGATACTCATTATTGGTAAGAGAAGCAAATTCAAACAACTCTGAAATACCATTCTCTCACACTGACAAAAATCCAAGTTTGTCAACATACCCACTGGCAAGACCATGGGAAAACAGGCACCTTTATTCACTGCAGGTGAAAGTGAAAAATTATATAATCTCTAGTGAGAAGAATCAAGCCATACCATCCAAAATTACAAATGTATTTGCCGTTTAATCCAGCAATCCCACGTCTAAGAATCTATCCCACAGATACAATAGTATATGTAGATGTTCAAGGTTATCTGCTGCAGAACTATTTGATTACCATAAGACTGGAAACCCTTCCACCTAGCAACAACGGACTAAAAGTATGGCATGTCCACACAACAGAACATTGTGCAGCTATAAAAGAAAAGAATGAGAAACAACTACTTGCACTAACTGGACAACTTAAATCACACACACACACGGTACAGTACAGAACCCATGGCATACTATCTTTTGTGAGAGAAAAGATGGGCATTAGCACATGTATTTATATTTGCTTATATTTATATAAACAAACAACAGAACAACAAACATTAAATATAATGTCAAGGAGAAATGGAAAGGAGTATCCATTTTCACTACATTCCTTTTAAATTTCCTTTTATATGTGGACAATGTAAATGTATTACCTATTCAAAAAAAATTATAAATACATATACGAAAAAAAGACAGGCATGGTAGTATATGCCTGTATTCCCAGCTACAGAGGAGGCTGAGGCAGGAAGATGTTCTGGGCCCAGGAGTTCAGGGACAGCCTGGGCAACATAGCAAGACCCTGGCTCAAAATATTGCAAAAAAGACTTCAGGAAGGGCAAAAACAGGCAAGACTAAACAATACATTATTAAGTTCTACACACACGTCATAAACCCTTAAAGACTATTTCAACATTTCTTTTTTTGTTCAAAATTTCTTTTTTGTTGTTGAAGTTTGTGACAATATAATTAGGAGGTAGGCTGGGTTTGAAGGTTTTTGTTTCTATGGTTACATTCAGGTCACAAAAGCCTTCAAATTCCTCTAGTGGTACCTTCTTGTTATGAAGTACAGTAATTTGCTGCAAGGTTTTTCTCAATGTTTTCTCCTCACTTGGCTCTGGGTCGCTCCAATGGCTCTGAATTTTTTCACTGTTGCCCATCTCTCTCCTGTAGCTCTCCAAGCTATATTCCATTATTGTTTTTGCTTGATGCCTATTAGCTCAGTAGTGGAGAAGTAGAAGGTAGGCACATTCCCTGATGTTCCAATTGATCCTCAATATCAGGCAGACACTGTGAACCTGGGTCTTGTTCCTCCTGCATGAGCAATCCTAGGCCCAGCAGGTAATTCCTTTTCCTCTGTAAGAGTAGAGCTTCTTTGTTTTTCCTATTGTCCCATCCCACATACAATGTCCCCCAGCGCCCTTGGTTTTGGTTATCCTTCTTCCTACAGATTAAAACTTTTGTTCCTTAGGGGGACTGGGAGTGATTTCTGGGCAGATTTAGCAGTGGCTATTTTTCTCCTATCCCAGTCACCACATGGAGTAAACTTTGTCAGGATTCTTCGTGGTAGAAATCCTAGAAGAAAAGACTGCAACAGGGTGAGAACCCCTTATACCTATGACTGCCCAATTTTTGACAAGTTGTTAAAATTTTCTAGCTTAATCTTCTTACTGGAGTATATGCCATTCAGCAGTGTTTGTCCCAGGTAAGCAAATGCTCAGGTCTTGATTCTCCTTAAGATTTCCCCTATCTCTCCTATGATTTGGGGTCAGTTGTTTGCCTGAAAACTCGTTTTCTTTTGGGTTCAAGAAAAGTCATTAATTTGCCATTTGTCCAGCCTTTTCTTGTTTGAAGAATGAAAGCTGTATGCATGACATCTCAGAGCTAAAACCAGATGTCTATTTACTAGTTTTTCAAGTGTACTTATATATCATATATAATCTTTTCCCACAAGGACTGGATATTTGAAATACTGAAAAACTATAACAAGCAAATTATAATATAGTAAGTAGTAATTCACTAAACACTTTGTTTATCAGACATACATAGAAAGTTTAGAAATTCCTATAGTATTAATAGCCAGTTCAGGATTCTGATCAGTTTGAAACACATAATTCTCACTTGAGTCGTAATTCCCATTAAAGACAGCACTTGTTCTCATTAACTTGTATGGTCTTGTAATACATCAATACTTGCTATCCATTTGCCCTTTTGAGGTGGAAAAAAATGCTCCAACCCCACCTTGACCTTGCATCTCTGGCTCAGCCAGGCCTTTCATACCAATAGGAGGGAATGAGAACCCAGCAGCAGTTTGGTTGCCCTACTCCCACGGAAATGTCTCTTACAGAAACCCAACTCTAATAAGGAATTTTTCAAGCACTGCTTGGATTGTAAGGAATTGAAGAAACATCACTATAAAGACAAACAACACTGATTCAAAGAGATTAGTACCTTCCCCAGGCATAGTTTCCCTGGCTGAACTCATCCATAAGGGGCCTGAGACTGCCAGGGTATCACTGGTGAGATCACTGTGAAAAAAGACATTGTTACAGAAATACCAATTTACTTACAAAGATTAATGGTAAGCATTAAATTAAAATGTTTGCTATACTATAAAAAGGGTCCTTCCTTCTGTCCTCCTATATACGACCACTCCCCTCTCCCCAAATACATATGAACTCAATAAAATAGCATTGATGGGTAAGCTTACAAAATAGTCTGTGTGAAGTTTCGAAAGCATATGCTAAATCTTTTAAACATGGACAAATATATATTATAATTACCTCATCTTACCCTTTAGCATATATTCCCATAGCATCTTCAGCTTGTGCCTCAGTACCTGATTTCCTTTCTAGAAGAATTTGCTGATAGGGATATGGATTATTCTTGACCCTGATCATACAACATTTCCCCTCCATTCTGGGCTGTGCCCCAATATTGGATATACTGCACCCTATAATAGGCACTCAATTTGAGGACAGACCTTCATGCCAGTCTTGGGCCTAAGTGCACTCAGATGTACTTTGTGCCCTGTCTTGCTCTGCTACATGTTGCAGAGGAGAAGGGATGAAGGGATAGGGAAATTCCTGCAAACTACATTTCCACATGCCCTTCCAAGTAGCTTCAGATTAGATTCATCCCATGAGAGGCACAGGTGAGAGACTATAGAGTGGGAGGAAGGAAGAAACCAAGGCTGTTAGATCTTTCCCTTTCCCTCTCCTCCTTCTTCCTCTTCTCTTTCCCTCTCTCTCATTCTCCATGGCTGAAGCTCCCACCACAGAGCCCTTTCTGTAAATCCCATATGTCACCATACAACCTTCATCATGGTTCCAGTCCCTGCCAGGTGACCTCATTCCTGGGCTCTGATAATAAATACTACTACCTTCTCCTTGTGTTAGCTGGGAGGGTGAAAGTGGCTTTCTGTTGTTGTTCCTCTCTAGGTTGCTTCAACACTCTATGTGACTTCTCAGCTCTTCTGACGCCTTAGTTAACAGTTGCCTCCTACTGAATTGCCTACTTCTTTTTTCCTGACTGGACTAGGAGGACTTCATCTGCCACATCAGAACTCTATTCTTTACCAGATTTCCCTGCAATGGATAAAAATCACTGCAGTTTTACCATCTTGTCTGTGTCTCTCTTCAGTGCTATCATAAAGAATCTGCACAACATGTCACTGAAAATAGACAATTCTCTTATTCACACTACTGAGAATCACTCTGGCACATTCATAGCCTACTCTATTAATGAATCAATGCAATCTTTTCTTTTCCCAGCTCTCTCAGCAGCAAAAATGTACAGCAGCCAACAGAGTCCTAGACTAGAAAAAGAAAATCCATGGCAGGCATGTTTTAGGCATGTGGCAGTGTGTACAGAAACATGCTTAAATACACATTCTACATAAAGACACATATATACACACACAGGGCCACAGCACAAAAAAGATAAATATCAAAGGACAATGTGTATGTGTATGAAAAAGAAGAGAGATCAAAACTCTTTTATAGAATTAAAGTTTCTATTTTCAGACAAGACAGACATAGGGACTGGATTTATCCTCATGCCTAGGATAAATAAAAATAAGCAGCAACAACAAAAAATACATAAAATAATGGTTTGCAAGATTGTGGTAATTAGGAAATAAAGGACAGTGGTCCCTGAGGGATGGGAAAATATGAGTTGAGCCCTGGTTGCCCATCTTACTGCCTTGAGAGACTTTTCAGTCCAAAGAACAAAGAGCGGGGACAGAGGCAAATTCTGGCAGACCTCTCTAATTGAGAAAGTTGAGACTCTAGATACAAAGGCAGTTAAAATTCAAAGGTGAGAGTACCAGAAAATAGACCTGCACAGAGAGAATATCCTGGAGATACATAGAGAATCTCTCCCTCAGGTATTCAGGAGAGATTATCATATGCAGATAAGGGGAAAAAACATTCTAACTGAAAGGATTGGAGAGAATACTTCATGACAATCACGAAGGTCTCAGAAGACTGCCTGTGCTTACCAATCAAAATGGAAAAACTCACAACACATAGGATATTGGGTAGAATAGTCAAGATGGTCTTGCCTCAGCAGTGGGAATAATTGACCCTAGACTGAGGACTGTTCTAGACCTGCTTAACCCAACATAAAAGCAAGACCCCAAAGGATCAAACTATTTCAAAGGAAATTAACTACAGCTAGGAATAAAATTCAAGACAATTTATGGTATACAAAAATGTCTAGTACCTAACAAAGTAAAACTTGTAGCATCTGGAATCCAATTAAAGATTAGAAGGTATGCAAAAAGGAACTATAACCTATAGTAAGGAGAATAATCAATCAAATGAAACTGATCCAAAAAAAAGCTAGTGTTACCCTGACACTAAAGCAGACAAAGACATGACAGGAAAACTACAGACCAACGTCATGCATAAACATAAATGCAAAAATCCAAATAAAACTTGAGCAAATCATTCTAACAATATATTAAAATCAAGTGGGATTTAATCCCAGGAATCCAGGGTTGGTGTGTTATTCCAAAAATTAGTATAATATACTATGTTAACAAACTAAAAAAGAAAAATTGCATAATTATCTCAACAGAAGCAGAAGGATATGGAGGCGTAACTCAGTGGTAGAGCACCTGCATAACACGGTTAATCTCTACCCTGTGAAACAAAAACAATAGAAGGAGATATGCTTGAGAAATTGCAATATCCATTCCTGAAAGACACTCAGCAGAATAGAAGGAGAAGGGGACTTCCTCAACTTGATGATGGGCATGTATAACATTAATGGTGAAACACACACTGAGGGCTTTCCTCTAAAATCAGAAACAAGACAGACTTCCCAAACCAGTTCTAAGACAACACTGTACTAAGGTTGTAGCCAGTGCAATTAGGCAAGGAAAAAAAAGACATTCAGATTAGAAAGAAAAAAGTAAAACTGTCTTTATTCACAGATGATGTAACTATGTATAAATCTGATAGAATAAGCAAAACCTACTAAAACTAAAAACTGACTTTGCCAAGTTACAGGATACAAGATCCTTATGCAAAAAAAAATATTGATTGTATTTCTGTATAATAGCAATGAACCACTGGAAATTGAAATTATAAAAATAATACCAATTATAACACCACCGTCACAAATGTTAAACACATACCATCAAATGTGTGCAAGACCTGTGTGTTTAAAACTAGAAAACACTGCTGAAATGAATTAAAGAAGTCCTAAGTAAATGAAAAGATAGATTCATGAGTCAGAAGATCCAATACAGGAATAATGAATGAATGGAAAACCTTGACAATACCATGTGCTGGGAAAAAAATGTGGAGCAACAGGAACTCTCACATGTGCTTGATGAAATGTACAACTGTTCTAGAAAAGTTCGACTGTTTTCTTATAAAATTAAGCACATTTACTCTATAATCCAGCAATCCAATTCCTCATAATTCACCACAGAAAAATTAAAACTTACATTCACACAAAAAAACTTATACAATAGTGTTTATAGCAGCCCAATTCATGATCACCAAAAACCATAAACAACTCTAATATTTTTCAACTGGCAAATGGATAAATAAACAATGCTATATCCATAAGGTGCAATCTCACACTACAATAAAAATGACCTATTGATAGATAGATGTAACAAGGTGAGTCTCAAAAGCCTTATGCTATACCGTATGATTCCATTTATATAACATACTTGAAAAGAAAAAAAAACTACAGCAATTGCTTGAGTGAATTGATAGCATGAAAGTAGCCTTCATCTTGGATGCGGTAGTAGTTACCTATCTAAACATATGTTAAAATTCATAAAACTGTATGTCATAAGTAGAAAGTCCATTTTAATTGTGATTACTGCAAAACTAAAATTAATAAATCTAAGAAGGTAATGATTAAAAAAATATAGGAGTGTGCTGGGCACGGTGGCAAATGCCTGTAATTCAGCAACTTGGGAGGCCGAGGCAGGAAGATCACAAATTCAATGTCAGCCTCAGCAATTTAGAGACCCTGGGTTCAATCCCCAATACCAAAACAATAAATAAAATAAATACAATAAATTAGGTGTGGATATAAACCTAAGGAAGCCTCAAGAACACAAAAAGCTAATAAGCAGTTGATAGCACATGTTACTCTAAAGGAAAAAGTTAGTATAACAGGCCATGTGTTACTAACTCTAGGGAGGCCTGCTTATATGACTGATCCTTGCAACAGCTCCTGGATACCTGGCCTGTGAGATATATCCTATGCTCACAGTTGATAAGGTTGGTTTGTGTACCTAGAACACTGTTAATTTTGCTATAATGGCCTGACTAGACTGTTCATATACATTTGACTTATAGTGAACACCTGCTTTCTCTTTTAGGGGAGGACAGTGGGGATTGAATCCAGGGCTTTGCCACAAACTACACCACAGCCCTTTTTTGAGGCAGGGTCTCACTAAGTTGTTGAGGCTGGCCTTGAACCTTGAATCCTCCTGCCTCAGCTTCCCAATTTGCTGGGATTACAAGTATGTACCACACTGCACCAGCATGAACATCTGCTTTCTTTCTAGATATCAGAAATTTCAGTAAGAGTGCTTGTGAAGCTCCCAATAAGAAAGCCTGAGTCCTAAGCAAGCTTCCCTAAGGAGAAACACTGGGGATGTTGTTGTAATTAATTGCTGGAAGAAGTTTGCTCTGTTCAATCTCTCTCTCAATCCCCTAAGAAAGAACTTTGGAAGCCCACTCCTAGATTCTTCCAGATTCCACTCATTATGTCTTTTCCCCCTGCTGATTCTGCTGTGTCTCCTTTCACTGTAATAAGTCATAGCCATGAGTACAAATGCCTCTGCATTCTGTGATTCTTTTCACTTAATGTGTAGGTGGTTGTCAGGTGCCCAAAACTGTCAACAAATAAATTTAAAGTAGCATTTTAAATCTGAACCCTTCCCTTAAAGCCTTTCTCTGAACCTATACTGCCTACTTTTTGGCATTCCAGAGAATCCCAAGTAGTGTCATATCCATAGTATGTATGAACATCTATATTGGGTCCTCAAAACAGCCCTGTGTGAGACCAGTAGAAGAAAAAGACCAGGGGGAATGGGGAAAGGGGAAATGATGTCAGCCAAATTATACATGTATGAATATATAACAACAAATCACATCATTATGTACAACTATAAAGCAACAATAAAAACTATGGGGAAAAACAAACATCCCTGTGTGTCACATTTAAGTTCCAAGTGGAACTCAGGGCCTGGTGTCCAAGTTACAATTAAGTTCAGAAGAAAATAACAGACTCATTTCTCTCTCACTTTCAAGAAGTACATAAGTATGCAATCCAAGCCCGGCATGGCAGCTCTATGCTGCCGGAGGCTCTAGTGCTATTTTATTGCATTGCCAGAAGTGTTTTCCATTCCCAAGGCTATCTCTTGATCCAATACTGCTGCTGGGCTTTAGCCATTATACCCATACTCCAAGAAGACAGAAGACACTGAAGAAGAGCATGCTCCTCCCTTTAAGGATATTCTATACAAACCTCACTCAACATTTCTCCTTCTATGTCTGCCTAGAACTTAGTTATATGACTACACCTAGTTGGAAGAGAATCCAGGAAATATTGTGCTTTCATTGCACAGCAATATGTTGAGCAAAACTCAGGATTCTGATAGAACAAGGAAAGGGAGAATGTATACTACGAACTAACTGCAGGCTCTGCTATACCCAGTTAGTTCTCTTAACACAAAGTAATCTGAGAAACAATTCATTAATAACTCAGTATGTATCTTTATGTAAAGCAAGTATTAAGGGGATAAGAAGTGAAAATTTGTTGGGTATAAATCTAAACTGACACCCTAATTAGAAGTTTCTCACTTTGCAGCTTCTTAGCAAAAATGTGATAGGAGCCTACAGCAAAATTCAATAGAATACCCAATGACACTTACTATCTTAGTAACATGTTAAACAAGTTTAACAAAACACCAGGCTAAACACTATTCTTCCCCAGAGATGGTAGTGCTTCTGAAAATATACAGAATCTTAATTTTTAAAAATACCATGTGGTAAGGAGTGACAGCAAAATGGCAGAACAGTCAGCTCCAAACTCCCATCCTTTCACAGAAGCATTAAAAAACAAGCAGAAACTGTCAGAACTAATTTTGCCAGGATCCTGGGAAACGGTAAAAAGTTTACAGCTGACTCAAGAACAAGCCAATTCTAAAATGGTAGAAAAGCTTTGTGTCATTTTACTTGCTCCTTTCTTCACCCTGTCCCTAGCTCAGTAGCAGAACCAAAAGACAGCAGCCCACATTCCCTGTGCAGGGCCCTGGTGTCTGGTTCCAGAGAGAGCAAAGTAGACTTATTTGAAAATTTTTTGCATTTGTTTTTTCTAACCTATTTGGGAATTACACAAACAAATGACTCAAGGTGCCCAACTCTGTCACTCATGGCAGAGAAGCAGTAGGCTTTGTTCTAAATCATTATAAGGAAGATGAAAAACCGGCAGCTAACTGGAAAGTATGGCTCACTCAGAGAAAAAAAAATAACAGGAGGCATCTCTGAGGAGGTTAAGACACTGGACTTATTAGGCAAAACCTTAAATCTAAATATGATTAAAGATAACTATAATGTACCAATTTAAAAACAATACATTCCAGGCATGGTGGCACACACCTGTATTCCCTGTGGTTTGGGAGGCTGAGGCAAAAAAATTACAAGTTCAAAGCTAGCCTCAGTAACTCAATGAGGCCCTCAGCAACTTAGCAAGACTCTGTCTTCAAATAAAACATTTAAAAAATGGCTGGGTATATGGCTCAGTGTTTAAGTGCCCCTGGGTTCAATTCCCAGTACCAAAATAAATAAAATAAATTAGTTAATTAAGAAAATAAAGTAAAATAAAATAGAAGGAAAACTATTAGAAACCAGTAGAGTAGAGAAGGGGTCTAGGGAGAGGGAGGAGAGAAGAGAAAGGGGAAGTAGTGGGGATTGGGGATTCAAATGGGAGCAAATTATGTTAAATACACTTATGAATGTCAAAATGAG
This sequence comes from Marmota flaviventris, assembly GCF_047511675.1. NCBI lineage: Eukaryota > Metazoa > Chordata > Mammalia > Rodentia > Sciuridae > Marmota > Marmota flaviventris. The sequence continues at coordinate 38,957,511 of NC_092518.1, forward strand.
CCCCACTAATATATATGACTATAAGATAGATAGATAGATAGATAGACAGATAGATTGATTTGCTTATAGGACTAAAGAAAATCATGAACAAAGACATAAAGGAAACCAGGAAAACAATGTCTGAACAAAATGGAAATAATGATAGAGATAGAAATTATAAAAAACAAGTATTAGAATTCTGGAATTGAAAAGTAAAGTAACTTAAATGAAAAATTGACTAGAGTGGCTCACCAGCATATGTGAGCAGGCAGCAGAAAGAACTAGCAAACTAGAAGATAGGACAATTGAAATTATCAAGTCTAAGAAGCAGAAAGAAAAAAGAATGTAGAAAAATGAAAGAGCCTAAGGGACCTGTGGGACAACATCAAGCAAACCAACATCCACATCATGAAAATTCCAGAACAGAAAGAAAAAGGGTTACAAAGGATATGTAAAGACCTACTGGCTGGAAAAGTTCCCAAATTTAATGAAATACATGAATCTATACATACAAGAAACTCAAAAATATCTCCAAGCAGGGTTAACTCAAAGGGATACACACTGGAAAACATTATAATCAAACTGATGGAAAACAAAGAAAGAATGTTAAAAGTAGCAATGAGGGGCTGGGGTTGTGGCTCAGTGGTAGAGCACTTGCTTAGCATGTGTAAGACCCTGGGTTCAATTCTCAGCACTGCATATAAATAAATACTTAAAAGTCCATGAAATACTTTAAAAATAAAAAGGAGCAATGAGAAGTGACTTGCTACATTCAAAGGATCCTCCATATGATAAAATTGATTTCTCAGTAGAAGCCTTGGAAGAAAGAAGAAAAGTGGGATGACTAAATATTTAATATGCCAAAAGTTAAAAAAAAAATCAAATAGAGAAAACCCTCTGTCAACCAGGAATTCTGTATCTGGCAAAACTATCCCTCAAGAATAAAGAAGAGGGATTGGGGATGTAGCTCAGTGGTAGAGCACTTGCCTAGTACATGTGAGGCACTGGCAGCACATATAAATTAATAAAATAAAGGCATTGTGTCAATGTATAACTACAAAAATTTTTAAAAATAAAGAAAAAATTCCCATATAAACAAAAGGTAAGGGAGTCAATTATTATTAGACCTGCCCTATAAGATATATTGAAGGATTTCTCAACGGAATAAATGAAAGAACTCTAGAAAGTAACTCAAAGTCATATGAAGAAAAAAAAACACTGGTTTTCCAAAAACAGGTAATTTTTTCAATCCACCTTTTTTTATTTGTTCTTTTTAGTTATTCATGACAGTAGAATGTCATGTACTTTGACATAACAAACATACATGGAGTATCACTTCCCATTCTTGTGGTTGTACATGATGTGGATTTCCACCAGTCATGTATTCATATATGAACAGAGGAGATTTATGTCCATTTTATTCTACTGTCTTTCCTGTTTCCATCCCCCTCCCTTCCCTTCATTACCCTTTGTCTAATCCAATGAACTTCTATTCCCCCCAACCCTTATTGTGAGTTAGCATCCACATATCAGAGAAAACATTTGGCCTTTGGTTTTTTGGGACTGGCTTATTTCACTTGGCATGATAAGTCTCCAGTTCCAACCATTTACTGGCAACTGCCATAATTTCACTCTTTTTTATGTCTGAGTAATATTCCATTGTGTATATATGTATCACATTAAAAAACAGGTAAATTTTACACTTTTGGTTTGTAAGTTTTTTTCTTATATGATTAAAAAAGCCAATGCAAAACAATAATTGTAAATCTATGTTACTGGGCACATGCCGTATAAAGATATAAAATTTAACAATAATAATATAAAGGGACAGGGGCAAACTGTAAGAGCAGAATGTTAGTATACTATTGAGTTTTAGGATAGGCTTTTCCCTGTAGATAAGATTATGCATTAAAGGACAGAATGAAAAGGCAATACACAGAATGGGAGGAAATACTTGAAAATTGCATATTTGTTGAGGGATTAATGTCTAGAACTCCTACAGCTCAATAAAAAGGACAACAGCAAAGAAACTAAACCAATTTAAAAATGAACAAAGAACTTTAATAGAAATCTCTCCAAATAAGATATGCATATGAAAGGATACTCAACATCATCAGCCAATGAGATACTACTTTACATCTACTAGGGTAGCTATAATTGGTTTTTGTTTGTTCACTTTGGTACTGGGAACTGACCCAGGGTTACTTAACCACTGAGCCACATCCTCTGCCCTTTTTAGTTTGGGGGGATTTTTTAGTTGTAGATGGACACAATACCTTTACTTTATTTATTTATTTATTTATTTTTATGTGGTGCTGATGATCAAACCCAGTGCCTCTCACACATGCTTGGCAAGAGCTCTACCACTGAGCCACAACCCCAGGCCCCTTTTTGCTTTTTTTATTTTGGAAACAAAATATTTTATTGCTAAATTGCTGAGGGCCTTGCTGAGCTGATGAGGCTGGCTTTGAACTTGTGATCCTCTTGCCTCAGCCTGCCAACCCACTGGGATTACAGGAATGTGCCACTGTGTCCAGCTATAACTGTTTTTTTAAAAATGGAAAATAACAAGTTTTAGACAGAATGGAGAAAAACTGGAATCCTTGTACATTGCAGTGGGAATACAAAATTATGCAGCTGCTATGAAAAACAGTTTGTCAGTTCCTCAGAAAATCAAACACAGCCAGGTGTGGTGGAGCACACCTGTAATCCTAATGACTCAGGAGGCTGAAGCAGGAGGATCGCAAGTTCTAGGCCAGTCTCAGCAACTTAACAAGACCCTCAGAAATTTCTGGAGACCATGTCTCAAAACAAAAAGTAAAAAGGGCTGGGGATGTAGTTCAGTGGGAGAGTGATACTGGGTTCAATCTTCAGTACTGCAAAAAAATTCAAACAGAACTACCATATAACATAGCAACTCCACTCCTAGGTAGATACTCAGAAGGACTGAAAAACAGGGAGAACAGATACTTGTGTGTAAATGCCCATAGCTGCATAATTTATAATATCCCAAGTGTACATACATCAACTGACGAATAAACAGAATGTGGTATGTATATAAGCAATGGAATATTATTCAGCCATAGAAAAGAGTGAAGTAAATACATATGCTATATAACAGAGATGGCCTCTGAGAATATTATGCTAAGTGAAATAGGCCAGATATAAAAGGACAAATATTAGAGGAATCCACTTACATAAATATCCAAAACAGGCAAATTCCTTGAGGCAAAAAGTAGATTACAGGCTATTAGTGACTAGGAGAGAGGAATGGAGAGTTGTTGCTTAAAGGATACAGAGTTTCTATTTGGGAAGATGAAACAATTTTGGAAATAGTGGTGAGGGTCAACTGTATGAATGTTAGAAACCCTACTAAATTGTTACAAACCCTACTAAATTGTTGTTAAAATGGTTAAGGTTAAGTTGAAGTTTTATGCATTACCAAAAGTAAAAAAAAAAAGACAAGAAAACGCCATGTGGTTCATCAGCCAAATACACAGTTTTCTGCAAACATGGATATTCATATACTTACATATCCTTTCATTTTCCTTCCTTAAACAGTCCACTTCAATTCAGGGAGATGTTTTCATACACAAAGGTTTCCTTTTCAGAAGCTTCACCATCACTGTGAATCTAAGGCACAAGAACCTGAAGGAATGCTAAATGGCATTAGAGCACCTTATTTTTTTTGTAGAAAATAATGCATTGAACAATATTTCCAGAGCATGCATAATAAGACAAGCAGAGTTCTAGAGGCTGGAGAGACAGTAACAAACAAAAAAGATATGCCATGTCTGCCCAGGGCTTACATTTTAATGTATTTTGTAAAGCTCATGAGGAGATTCTCATACACTAGTCACAAATATCACAGCCAGAGAAGAGAGCCAAGAGAACGCCACAGGCCCCACTCTATCCACCTCCATAAAAGCAAGTTATAGAGCTCAGAAAGCTTTTTAAAATTTTTTTAGCCAGGCACAGTGACACACACCTGTAATCCCAGCAGCTTGGGAGGCGGAGGCAGGAGGATCATGAGTTCAAAGCCAGCCTCAGCAACTTAGTGAGGCCCTAAGCAACTCAGTGAGACTCTGTCTCAAAATAAAATATAAAAAGGGCTGGGGATGTTGCTCAGTAGTTGAGTGCCTCTGGGTTCAACCCCCAGTACCAAAATTTTTTTTTTATTTGTTCTTTTTAATATACTTGAAAGTAGAGTGTATTTTGACATATTGTATATCCATGGAGTATAATTTATTCTAATTAGGATCCCATTTTTGTGGTTGAAATGAGAAAGCTTTTAAGCAACTCCTTCTACCTGAGAAGGCCTGGGGCAGCCACTCTGAACACTTCTCTTAACATCTGTTCTATTCCCATAAAATACTAGTAGCCTTCTGTCATCAATGGAGTAACACCTGGAGTAATGATCTTTGGGCTGAAAAGGAGCAGGCTTTGTGCTCCCACGTGGATTTAGAGCCCTCAGGCCGATCTAGCATAGGAAAACTGAGTCTTCAACATCAGTCAACCTCACTGTGCAGTTCTGCACTGGAGTTTGGGGCTAAAGCCTCAGCTACCATAAAAGTCACCTTGCTTTGTTTTATACTCTGGGCATAGATTTCCCTGAGACCTCGTAGAAACAGGTAATGGAGCAGGATTCAGGCTCTACACTAACTATCCTGGTCAAATGCCTCTTAAGCCATATTGATCCCATGCCTTAACAAACCCCCACTTCCAAGTTTCAAGCTTGTGACAGTGACCACAGGAGATACTCGACCTAAGTTTCAATTTCTTCTTCTGTCAAAATGCGACCAATAATACAATCTCAACACATTTGATGTGAAGATTTAGTAACTATGTAGGCAAAATACTTAAAAGAGTGACTGGATATAATAGCAGGTGCTCAATAAACAGCTGCTATTTTCTACTATCATTTTATTACAAAAGAAAAACATAGTGAATGTATTTGAACAGTAAAAGTTTACATATTCTTATTCAGATTTGCCAAAAGTTGGAAGCAACCAAGATGTCCTTCAGGAAGTAGGTGAATATAAACTGGTACATCCAGATAATGGAATATTATTCAGTGCTAAAAAAGAAATGAGCTCTGAATCAAGCCATGAGAAGACATGGAGGAAGCTTAAATTCACATTGCTGAATAAAAGAATCCAATATAGAAAAGCTACATTTTGTATGATTCTCAGTATATAACATTCTGGAAAAGGCAAAACTATGAAGACAGTCAAAAAAGATCAGTGGTGGCCAGGAAGTAGAGGGATGAGGGAGGGAAATATAAATTTACAGGCAGAGCACAGAGGATTTATAGGCAGTAAAACTACTCTATATGATGTATTAATTGTGGATATGTTATAATATTTTTATCCAAACTTATAGAATGTATAACACTAAGAATGAACCCTTATGTAAACTAGAGGTTTGGGTAATAATGTTGATATATGTTCATCTATCCCCACCAGAATGGTGGGGATACCAATGATGGGGGAGGTCATGCACATTTGGCAGCAAGGAATATATGGGTAATCTCTGTACTGTCTGCTCAATTTTATTGTGCACTTAATAACTGCCCTAGAAACTAAAGTCTTTTTTTAAATTATTCTATACCAGTAAGTCTGTGACTTCAGAATGAAAACAAGCAAAAACCCTGGCAATGTGCTAACACACAAATTTCTGGGCCCTACCCAAAATGTCTGGGTAAGTTGGAGGCAAGATTTGTCACTATCAACAATCTCCCAAATGACATTGATGCTGCTGGTTTGGGGACCACTTCGAAGAGCATCACTAAGTGGAACCATGAAAACAATTTCATAAACTCAAAGACAATACTCTCTTCCAACTGGATTATTTAAAATACAGAATTTAGTTTATCAGCAACCAACACATTAAAAAAAAAGAAACTACATACAAATGCTGCTACCTATTTCTCTTTTCTGGATTAGGTATGACAAAGTACTCATCAAATACTGCAACAGAGTGGCTGGCTGCTTTCCAAACCTGTTCCTTTTCCTCCAAGTAGACTACATTTCCCTGGCTCCCTTCCAGTTAGATGTGGCCTTGTGCTAAATTCTGTCCAAGTGGACAAAGTAACATGCAACATTTCCACGCTTAGCACATGTGTCTTTCCCACTTGGTCCTCTTTTCCTTTCCTCATTCATCATCTGGAAGGGGGGGATTCCAATGCCCTGAGGGCTGAGGAAACCACAAGATAGAAGGTACCAGGTCTCTGAACCACAATAGGAAGAACCACTTACCAGTCCCTTGCAATGGCCCATGATATGAGTAAAAAATGAATTTCTATTACGTTAGGTCACTGAAATGGGGTTAGTTTGTTTTAACAACTAGCATTACCCGAATATAACCATCTGCATTGATTAAAAGCCAAGTATAATGCTTTAACTAAAATCCAGAAGTCTCCAAACATATATTCTCTTGTCAGTAAAGCAAATGGACTTGAAAACAATACAAAAAATGAAATTAAAAAGAAGTCACTTATTATCAGGTCAGTTAATAATATTATCAGGTCAGTTAATAATAGTATTATCTCATGTAAACTAATGTCAAACAATGTTAGTTTGGTACTAAAGATTTAACCCAGGGGTGCTTTACCACTGAGCCACATCCCCAATCCTTTCTATTTTTATTTTGAGACAGAGTCTCACTAAATTGGTTAGGACTTCACTAAGTTACTGAGGCTGGCTTTGAACTTGATATCCTCCTGCCTCAGCCTCCTGTGTTGCTGGGAATACAGGTATGCGCCAGAGTGCCCATCTAGTCAAACAGTGTTAATAAGTGTCAAAAAGATAAGGAAAGTAACAGTAAGTATACAGCCTCACCTGAAGGCTAACGGGGGGAGGGGGGGCTAACTTCTTTCCCAACCTATTTTATTAAGAAAGTTCAAAACGTGCAGGATAGTTGAAACAAGAAGGTAATGCACACCCTTTCACCCACCACATAGATTTAATAATTCCTAGTATGTGGTCATATTTGTTTTCCTCATAAATGTGGTATATTTTCTGACTAAATTTTCTGAAAATTGCATGCATAAGGACTCATATAGTTTACCACTAAATAGTTTAACCTACATCTCCAAAGAGAGAGTACATTCTCCTCCATTACCTGAATTATCCTTAGAAAAATAATAATAATTCCCTAATATCGTATCATCTAATACCCAGTCCACATTCAAATAGCCCTGTCCCCAAAACATCTTTTATAGTTCATTTTCATGGACCAGGAGCCAATCAGGGTTCCTGTGCTACATTTAGTTATGTCTCTTTAGTCTCTTTTATCTAGAACACTCACTCTATTTCCCTTGACACTGACTTTTTTAAAAGAGCAGGATTCGAAAATTTGTCCCATATTCTGGATTTGTATGCTTGTTTTCTCATTGTTCTATAACTTGTTTATCCCCTGTATTTCCTGTAAACTGAAAAATGTGTCTAAATCCTTGATGAGATTCAGAGTAAACATTCAGAGAAATAACACTACACAGGTGAAGCTGTATGCTTCCTATTACATCGCATCATGGGGCACATAATACCAGATAGTCCCATAATGAGTCAGGATAAATTTGAAAACTTGGTTATAAGATGGTAATACCAAACCTCTCCGTTGTAAAGATACCTTCTTTCCTTTGCAATAGACAAGTGATCTGTGGGGTAATACTCAACTCCATACAAGTACTTTGTTCCCTAACAAACTTTCACCTCTAACTCTAGAATTCACTGAAAACCCCTGCCTAAATCAGTTATCACGGGGGTGGGGGGGTACAAATGGTGATTTTCTAATTAAAAAATTCCAAAAAGGTTAACTTTTACAAGTTCTAGCTAGGCATGGTAGCACATGCCTCTAATCCCAGTGACTCAGGAGGCTGATACAGGAGCATCCCAAGTTCAAGGCCAGCCTCAGCAATTTAGCAAAGCCCTAAGCAACTTGGCAAGAACTTGTCTCAAAATTTAAAAAAATAAAAATAAAAATGACCAGAGATGTAGCACATTTGTAAAGTGCCCCTGAGTTCAATCCCCAATACCAAACCCCCCATTGATTAGAAGTTCTAACAAATGCTTTCAGGAAATACCATTTTCTAATTTTAAGACAGAAACATCTCACTTCCATTTATAACTTTTAAATAAGTAAAAATATTCTTTATGCCCAGAGACTTTTTAGAAAGAACATTATACTATTCAAGAGGATGCTGCCCAAACATATAACTCATAGTTCTAATGCATTTTTGCTGCATGTTATTTATTTTAAAACAACCTATAATTGCAAAATTAATGGGTTGAGGATGTAGCTCAATGGTAAATCCTTGTTTAGCATTTGCAAACCCTGTGTTCAATCCCCAGCACCACAGTTTTTTAATAAAAATTGCAAAAGTAATGTGTCAATGTTAAATTTCAGATCATTCAGAAGAATGTAAAAGAAAAAGTAACATCTTCCCACTCTCTCTCCCAACATTTGGCCCTACTCCCAAAGGATAACCATCCTTGTTTATGTTCATATAGCATATAATTATTGGAAAAACAAAGAAGATGATATTATATATAATGTTCTATCCCTTATTTTCCCCATACCACTATTATATGAATAGCTGCCTTAAAAGAACATCTCAAAACACTTCTTTTTATCAGTTGCATAGTATTCCTTAATGTGAATGTGCTGCAATTTAACCAGTCCTTTCCTGACAAGTAGTCCAAATTTTTACTGCTAAAACTAATATTGCTGTTATCATGGTTTGGGTATGAGGTATCCCCCAAAAGCTCATCTGTGAGACAATGTCAGAAAGTTTACAGGTGAAATGATTGGGTTATGAGAGCCTAAACTGATTAACACAATAATTCACTTGTATGGATTAACTGGGTGGTACCTATAGGCAGGCAGTGTGTGGCTGGAGGACTGGGGGCTATGCCTTTGGGATAGTTGTCCATGGTGAGGGAAAACTCACTCTCTGCTTCCTGACTGTCATGTCCTGAGATAATTTCTTCCATCATGACCTTCTGCCCTAACATTCTGACTCACCTTAGGCACAGAGCAATGGAGCCAGCCATCTATGAACTGAGATCTCTGAACCCCTGAGCAATAGATAAACTTTTCTCCATTAAAATTGTTCTTGTCAGCTCTTTCGGTCACACCAGTGAAAAAGCTGACTAAAACAGCTGTCTATATAATACAATATACTAATGCAAGTATTTCTGAAGGATAAAGTGCAAGTCTTGAAACTGTTGGATGGGGGGGGGGGTAGGTGCATTGTAGATCTTTTTCTAGGTATTAATAAATAGGCCACAAAAAACACACAATTCTCACTCCCACTGTGTCCTAATGCATTTTAAAATCACAGTTGGCCTCTGCTGAACAAACCTCAAGTAGCATAGCTTGCCAAAGAATCACAAAGTCAAAAGTGAGGGCTGGGGACATAGCTCAGTTGGTAGAGTGCTTGCCTTGCATGCACAGGGCCCTGGGTTCAATCCCCACACCAGAAAAAAAAGAACAAAGTCAAAAGTGAGAATGGGAACTAATATTTACCAAGTGCTTAAGTACCAGACACTACCCTTGACCCTTTAAAATATCTCAACAATACTTTAGCAATCCTTTGAGTTGAGTAACATTATCTCCATTTTCCCAAAGAGGAAACTAAGGCTCAAGCTTTATAAGGAATAAGACTACCATTTGAATTCAGAGGTAAAAGATACCAAAGCAAGACCATACATAGCTGCCCCAAATGGGGGCCAAAGTGAGGGGCTCCTTAAAAAGGACGGGGAGGAATTCTGATTAACCAGGAAGACGGTGGTTCCAAAATGTTTATTCACAGGCTCAAATGTTAATTTCTTATTATTTCAAAGAATCATATTTTCCCCTCTGAGACTTACCCTAGGAGCCCACTCTCAGGCTGTGCTTAGCAATCCAGCTCCAACCCAGCAACAGAGCAGCAATGAGCCCAGGATCCACAGAACCCAGAGAGGCAAATCAACAAGTCCTCAGAAAACTGATAGGAGTGGAGGAAGGGGAAGTGAGAAGCAGGTGGTGGGCTCTTGTGGATATTTTGAACCCATATCAGTTGTCACCAAAAAAAAATATATATATATATATATCGTGGGGGAAGTAGAACTATCATACACTTAAGAGAGAATCACAGTTGACTGACAAAGCCTGTTTATGCCACCCTTCCATACCTCAACCGCTTACTGTTTCTGCTGTGCAGATATGCGGGGCCCAGTAACTATAGGATGCCACTTCAATCACATACAAAGCCAGCTCAGAGCTCCCTGGCCTGACAAAACAGGTTAGACTGGTGCCAGACTGGTGCCTTGCCCCATGCCTGCAGCTGGCATGGTAGGGTCTGGGGGCTGCTTTCAACCTCACTGGAGGGACTCTTTTCTTATAGCTGCCTCCACCTATGGTCAGGCAGAAGAGCTTAGAACAGTACCTTGCTGATTAGGGGAGTTCCTTTCTGTTTAAATGCTAAGCTTGCACAACATGTCTCCTACTGTTCTCACCTCCTTTGCATCCCAGCAAGCATTTACAATAGGGTCTATTTGGGCACACTTCTCCTGATGTAAACATCAGCTCTTCCCTGGGGACAATGGGAATAATAAAGAGGAGAGGAAGGAAACTCTTGCCCCATTTTGTCTCCATCTCAGGAACCGAAAGGGCACAGAAAAATGATAACATGTGATTTAAACAGGGGGAAGTGGGTGTGAAATTGAGTGATTTGAGGAACACCTTAAAATACCATCACAAGTGACACAGAATGGAGACATGGACACACTATCAGGTGATTCCACTTCCATCGTTCAAAAATCAAAAAGCATAAAAGGGTATACAGTGACATCACCCTCCCACTCCTATCTCATGTCCAGCTAGTTCCTCCCTACCAAGGAAACTAATATTACTAGTCTATTGCATGCTCTTCCAGAAATAGTTTATGATTATACCAGCTTATGTATTTTTTTTAAATATTTAACAACACCCCTCTCAAATTGAAGCATCACTTCAATATAAATAGAAATTAGACTTTAAATTTTTTTCAACATAAAGCGTTTTAAAATTCACAGTTGAACTCTTTGACTTAAAACAATTTACCAACATTTAAAAGTCTAATTGTTTGCCTCCAGAAATTAAAACAAGTACCAAGCATACAGTTGATACTTAACAAATGTTTACTTAGGTCTTTCTGTCCTTTATTACTCAGAGCCAAGAGAAAAATTACTCACTTCCTCTACTGATATCAAGAAATAAAAATCTGATTTCTTACTATTTAAAAAGGGAAGTCCTGAAAAATCTGTATTGCATTCACTTAAACGTTCAAAGACTGGCTTAACTGTAGTAATCATTTCACTCTGTATATCAAAACATCATGTTGCACACCTTTTTAAACAAACAATTTTTAAAAGATCATCAAAATGAATTTTAACAGAATCCCCATGCCAATAATCTGCAGTATATAATGAATAATTAGCTAATCAGATGACATTAGAATTCAGATGGGGGCGACTGAAACAGAAGACCAAATATCCCTGAGAGAAAAAGAAAAATGTTTTCTCATGATTACAAGTGATGCAAATCAAAATATCAATATTTGGGATATTCGCAGATGTTACACATTGACAAAATAAATTTCTTGATACATTTAAAAGTAACACCAAGAACTGAAGATATAGAACAAAATTACATAGGAATGCTATGAGATGATGCTGCCTTTTCTGAATAATCATCAATTAAGCCAGGTTAGTAACATGTTTGTCCATAACATGTACACACACACACACACACACACACAGGCGCACATCCCCAATGACTAAAAGGTTAGGGTGAGTTTTTAAAGTACGTATGAGCAGGGCTGGGGGTATAGCTCAATGGTAGATCTCTTGCCTTGCATACATGAGGCCCTGGGCTCAGTCTCCACACCACAAACCAGTATATATCAGCAAAGGAAAATTCCACTGTTGTTTTTAAGCCTTAACATAAGTGACTGAATCCCTAAAAACATGGAGTACTCCTCAGAAAATATATTTTTAAATCCTCACTTGAGCACATGCATTTATGAGCCTGTCAAATCTACTTCTATTGCACACTGTCCTTTAAGGAGATGGATCTGGGGCCTATAAAATAAAAAAATATATATTTTCATGGCTATCTACATACATATAAAGGTAGTCTTCCTTTGCAACATGGCTCTCAGTCAATCACCTGAAATGACAACATGCTTTAATTCCCTACTCAGGAATTCTCTGGGCTTACCCACCACCCTCACATCAGTCATTTGTGTCCCAAAGCACAGGGCTCAAGAACAGCCAGGTATGGAGGCCAAAGTCTCTCCTGAAACCTATGATGTACAATAACTAACTTCATTTTAGATGTGGTTGTTTTGATTCAAGACCTGCTTAAGCCATTACTTCTTCAAGGCTGGAGGGCTCCTGAAAGCATTTGCCTCTTAACAAAATTTGTCTGAAAAGGTCATGAGCCCTGGCTGTCAGCAACTAACCAAGAACCAGGAGAAGCAATGCCCAGGGCTAAGGGTAATTTGCACATTAAAGATTAAGGTGTCAGGGATGGGGCTTTAGCTCAGTGGTAGAGTGTTTGCCTAGCTTGCAAGAGGCACTTGGTTCAATCCTCAGCACCACATAAAAATAAACAAATAAAATAAAGACATTCTGTCCATCTACAACTACAAATTTAAAATATATATATATATATATATATATATATATATATATATATATATATATATTAAGGTGTCTGCTTTTCACTCTATCAGGAAACCCTGGATAGAAACTGAGTGAAGAAATCCTTTCAGTATAAGTGATGAAGTAAAACAAACGTTCCTACTTGGGAACAGTCATGAAGTGGTTCATCTATTTCACTGGAGGATGCCAACATGGGCTTTAATGTCACTGAATTAAATTCAAAAGAACATGTATGTGGCTCTAGTTTGGAATCATGGGGGAATAAGAGGGGGTATAGAGGAGAGGGATGACTCAGATTATTGCTGTGTTGTTATCCACATAATAACAGGAGATTTATACTGACCACCACGCATATAACACAGTGTCCTGTTAAATCCAGAAAAGGATGGTGGCAGCAGCCCATCCTTAACGACAAAATAAGGTTGACTTCCAAATTAAAACCACTACTTTTCCTCTTCACACACTCAGAAATGTATATTCAAAGTTGTTCCATGTTACCATTTTAGGAATACAAAAGCTCCTCTCTGCTTAAGTAAAAGCAAGTAACTAGGTATAACTTCCCACTGGGATCTAAGAGAAGGACGTGAACTTGTCTCCAGTCTAGAAGCTTGACACGGTGGTGCCACCACTCTGGGTTATGGACCAAACTCACCTTTCACAGAACTTAATGTTCTGGCTTTATTATTAACAAGAGACCTGGGAACACGGACCTCATAAGTGGGCGCCTACCTAGGTTGACTGTGGATGTGGCAAATAAGAGGCCGGGCCAGCCCATATCCAAGCAGAGACACCTTCAGCCCTCATCCCCACCCCTACGCGGTGTGGCCTCCCAGAAAGTCAACCACCTTTGGCCCAAACACACACACTATGTAGATCTGAACCGGGGTGGGGAGGCGGGTGATGGAGCGGGGCGCAACAGAGACAGAACCCGGCGGAAGGAACTGGGCCATCTCTATGCCTTTCATTTTCCTTGGTCCCTGGTGAAGAAACGTCGAAACGGGGTGGAATTCTTTTTAACGGTAGTAGAAAGCCAGAAAAGGCAGACAGTTGACCTTGGGAGCTCACATCGTCGCAGCGGGAAACGCAAAAGAAACCAAACACGTTGGCAAGTGAAGGGGGAGCACCGCGCAGCGCTGGGAGGAGCGCAGCGGCCCCGCTGCTGGAGGGATGTGGGGGTGGGGGGTGCGACAGGGGTGCTCACCATAAATCATGGCCAGTCCGGTCTCGTGCAGGAAGCGCACCCGGCGGTGCTTGAACAGCCAGATGGTGAGGATGGTGAGGGTGAGCAGCAGGATGAAGGTGAGCAGGCTCACGCTGTCTTGCCGGTGGCTCTCCTCTGCCTCCTTCTCAGTGGCTAGCTCCTCCATGGCGCTGCTGTCCTCAGCCGCCGCCCCAGAAGAGGAGGCCGCGGCCCCAGCACGCAGCCCCCGACCCAGTAGCAGCGGCAACAGTGGTAGCAGCAGTAGCCGTGGCCGCAGCGCACGGACAGCCCGCCCAGGGCCCGGGCGCGCCGTGTCACCAGGCTCCATTGCCCCAGGGCCGCCTGCGCCTCCTCCACGCGGGTACCAGTAGCCCGCGCCGTCGGCGGGTTACCGTGGCGCCGCGGACTCGCCGGAGTAGCCGTGGCCGCCGCAGCTCCTCCTCCTGCTCGCGCCGGGGCTGGGACTGCGCCTGGAGCTGCGCGGGGGAGGGGCGCGCACAGTGCGCAGGATCCCCAAGCACCGCCCCCCGCCCGCGCACCTGTTCATCCCCCTGCTGAGCGGAGCCGCGCCCCGCGCCGACCCGGCAGCCGAGGCGTGGCCAGCTGTCGCCTTCCTATCCACCGGCGGGTCGCCGGCCCTTTGCCTGTCTTTGCTCTTGACCAGTTCTTGGCGTACCTGGCCAGACCTTCTGGGGTCGCCACCGCGCTGCCTAAACGGGACGGCAGAGGTCGCCTGCTCCTGGCACGAGCCAGGAGCGTCAGCTTGGATTCCCTCGCGGTGCGGTCTCTAGTCCTGTCTTTGGTGCCACTGCAAAGAGTTTGATCTCACGCCAGTATGTAGTCGCTTTGGGCCCAGTAAAGTGGGAACCCTGAAGGAACTGAGGACCCACGAAGCCACATAACCCCCTACACCTCTTTTCTCTCCTTTCATATCGCTTTCCATCTCTTAGGACTCCCCAAAATCTGCTAGGCTTCATTCAAACCTCTGCTCCAGTCTGGCTCAATGTGAGGATTGATAAAGGTCAGAATCGGGAGAGGGCGTTGAAATACCTCCTTCATTATTTGGAAAAAAAAAATAGACTGACATTATTGGAAAAAGACTGCAGCTAAGTCCCTTGGGGAAGAAGTTTGAACCAGAAAGAAGTGAACACACCACACCGGATAGATGAGTAGCAGGTGGCCCTAAGGCAGGATCGGTGGACCAATGGGAAGGGGTTTACACTGATGACCCTTTTATTTTGACTTCCTGGTAGCTCAGGGAGTCTTTGAATCTTAGAACAAAGCTCAACTCTGAAAAGATTTATGAATTGGCCTCACAACAAGCCTCTTGAAACAAATCCTTAGAAACTAGAATTTTCCAATCCATCTTGTCCCTCTGGTCAAAGAAAAAAAAGAGAAGTCAACTTAATTATTGAAGTCCTGATGCTTAGTACTATGCTCATTATATATCATTATGAAATAATTCCCATCAACTCTCCTTGTTTTCTCTCCCAGAGGATTTTGCATTTTTAAGAAAATTCATTGAAGAAGTTAGGAAAGCTATTCAGATCACTGCTGCCTTCCCTGTTCCCTTCTAGGTGAACATTGTGCCAAGAGTGTCCAGTGAGTGCCCTCTTTATGACAGGGAAATCTCTTCATCTATATTTTGGTCAGTGCCTTTCCCTACTCCTCCAGACTGTCACCCAGCCCCTGCCCAAAAAAAAAAAAAAAAAATCCATATGCAATTAGAAGTCCTATGCAGGTTCCAGTGAAACTGCCAATACTAAAAACCCAGATGGTTAGACAACAATGGGGAATTTTGATCTAATTTCAGGAAACTTACGGAAAGGCTGTCTTTACTAAAAACTGGTCAAATCAATCATAATCTTATGCCCTGTTGAACTCCCAGAAATCCAGGACAGGATTTTTCCCTGTAGCTGAAGTTACCTTAAAAGTACAGATTTTGAGCCAGGCATGGTGGCACATGCCTGTAATCCCAGCAGCTCAGGAGTCTGAGGCAGGAGGATCCTGAGTTCAAAGCCAGCCTCAGCAACCTAGTGATGCCCTAAAAAACTCAGTGAGACCTTGTTTCTAACTAAAATACAAAAAAGGCTGGGGATGTGGCTCACTGGTTAATCACCCCTGGCTTCAATCCCTGGTACAAAAATAGAGTACAGATTTCTTAGTATTTGAAACAGATTGTATTTTCCAAAAATGGACTCCAACTGTATTTTCAATCCTAGAACCTTAGCACACTTCATCAAGAGATGACATCTATGTTCCCTCCCCTTGAACTTACATGAACCTTTGGTACTATCTCAAAGAACAGAAAGTAGCAATTGATGTGATTTGTGAGGCTAGGTCAGAAAAGGTGGTCTAGCTCCTATTTGTGTGTTGCTCTCAGTCTCGCTTTCCTTCTCATACACTCTCCACTCACTCTGAAACTTTGGGCTTCTAAGTAAGAAATCTACCTACCTTGAAGCTGCCATGCAAGAGAAACCATATAGAAAGCCCATCCATCAATAGAAGCAGATGTCACAGGAGCCCCAACTTTTTTAGTATTCCTAGCCCAAATGTCATATATGTGAATTACTGAGCATTCAAATTATTTTGTTTCTGGTCACAATCTTACTATAAATCTATGAGAGGCCACAAGCAAGAACAATCTAGCTGCTGGGCATGGTGGTACACACCTATAATCCCAGTGACTCAGGAGACTGAGACAGGAGGATTACAAGTTTGAGGCCAGCCTTAGCAACTTAGTGAGGCCCTGTCTCAAAATAAAAAATAAAAAAAAGGGCTGCAGGGTGGGCTGGGGCTGTAGCTCAGCAGCAGAGCGCTTGCCTAGCATGCGTGAGGCACTGGGTTCAATCCTCAACACCACATTAAAATAAACAAAATAAAGGCATCCTGTCCATATACAACTACAAAAAAAATTTAAAGGGGGGGGCTTCAGGTATAAATTGGTAAAGAGCCTCTGGTTCAATCCCCTGGACCAAAAAAAAAGGATGAACCAAAGAATCATCTAGCTGAGCCTAAAAAACTGAACCTGTGAGATAATAAAAATGATTGATGTTGGTTTAAGTTAGGGTACTGAGTTTGAAGGTGACTTCTTCCACAGTAATAGATAATCAGAAGAGTAATTATTGTATAAAGTAGTCAAATCAATTAGAACATGAAAATCTCCACCTGACTTTTCATAAATATACGCCAAACACTCCATTATCTATCTATCTATCTCTCTCTCTCTCTCTCTCTCTCTCTCTATATATATATATATATATATATATATATGCAAACTAACTTATGTAATACAGAGGTTTCTGATTCCAGTTAACACAGAATAATCTTAATCAACCCATTCTCTCCCAATGAATGCAGCTATAAAACCTAAACAGATCTGGACATGTGCCAGTAGTCCCAGCTACTTGGGAGGCTGAGGCAAGAGGGTTGCTTGAGCCCAGGTGTTCAAGACCAGCCTGGGCAACAGAGTGAGACCCCCATCTCAAAAAGAGAGAGAAAATCCTTAACAGAATGCACAGAGGAGCTCTTTACAGGTTCTGAAAAGTAATTTTGTTAGGTAAGTTTATGAAGAAAACCAGAATTTGAAGTAAAAACTGGTGTTGAGTTTACCATTTTTTCTTCCAGTCTACACTGGACTGGACCCAAGGCAATCCAAAATCCCAGAAGGGGGATTGACATGGACAGAGAGCTTCAGGAAGAGCAGAAAATAAGTCACCTAATGTTCAGGAAAACCCTGATAAATACCATTTTCCCTTTTTTACTATTAATTCTCTTAAGCCTTAACCAATAAACAATGCTACTGTGGCAGCTGAGTCAGTGATAATGGAGGACGCAGAACCCACAAGCATTCAAAATGCCAAGAGAGGGAAAATTCTTCCCCCTGGTTGGAGTGGTTGTGGTCCTAACAACAGGGACTGCCATAGGGACCAAGGGCAGATGCACTTCTTGGCCTTGCTTCATGGCCTGACAGCAGACCCCAGAAGGCTTGGTGTTCACTACCCTCAACCACTGTCAACTGTGCATTGATGAGATCAGGGTGCCCTGTATGTGTTCTCTTGAACAGCTGCAGGAACTTATCCCTAGCCCAGGGTAAAATGATTGAGTTGAGTACACCTAAAGACAATTAGCATTTGCACACCTGCAAATAATCAATAAAACAAGCTGCCTTCTTTTGTTCAGAGCCAGCTAGACATCTTGTCAGAACTGTGTCTCCCTTCCTAAATGGAAGCCCATTAAAAAGCCTTGCCTGCCTACTCACTCACCTGACTTGAAGTCATTTTCATCATCATCAAGTCAAAAGATCCCAGGATCCCATATCATCAAGACATTGGGGGCAAACCCTCAATGATATTTTTTTTCTCTCTCTCTACTGTTACCTGGCAGAAAATATGGGCAAAGTTGCATTATGTACATGACAAAGAAGAGTAAATAAAGACCCAGGATTCTTGCTAGTAGATCAAGAGGAGAACTACAAGAAATCAAAAAGTACCAGAGAAATTGTGGAGAGGGAGAAGGTCAAAAAAAACAAGACCATTGGGCTGGGTTTGTGGCTCAGTGGCAGAGCACTTGCCTAGCATTTGTGAGGCTCTGGGTTCAATCCTTAGCACCACATAAAAATAAATGAATAAAATAAAGCTATAAAAAGAACAATTTAGTTTATATTAAAAAACAAGCCCAGGGCTGGGGCTGGGGCTCAACGGTAGAGCACTCGCCTAGCATGTGAGAGGCCCTGGGTTTGATCCTCAACACCATGTATAAATAAATAAATAAAATAAAGGTATTGTGTCCAAATAAAATTAGAAAATTTAAAAAAAATTCCATAAAGGTGTTTACAAATTTCTAGGTTCACTTGACCTTCTCCATGGATCTGATACTAAAAATCATGCCAAAGATTGTGATAACTAAGAAACATATCTCCACCCAAGTCCTAGGCTAGGTACTAGATAAAACACAGGTAGAATAGATCTGAAGAGCACTGCAAAAGTTTTGAAAACTGATTTGACTTTGAAGCAATGATCCACAAAAGGGTGATCAGAACTTGTGATCTAAACCCAATCATGTTGATAAACTATAACAAAAATACAAACATTCCTCTATTGGCTACAAGTTCTCATGAAGTAATATTCGAAATATCCAGGATAAAACTCCAAATTATTCAGCACCTGAAGAACTCAAAAATCCAAACTTGAGTGGAAAAAGGCAATTCATGGACACTGATGCTGAGACAACCTGGATATTGGAATTACCTGAAAAAAATATTGAAGCTACTATTATAAAAATGGTCCAACAACCTGTAATCCCAGTGGCTTGGGAGGCTGAGGCAGAAGAATCACAAGTTTAGAGCCAGCCCCCAACAATTTAGTAAGGCCTTAAACAGCTTAGCAAGACCCTGTCTCAAAATAAACAGATTAGAAATGGGCTGGGGACATGGCTCAGTGGTTAAGCACCCCTGAGTTAAATCCCCAGTACCAAAAAACAAAACAAAACAAAATTCCTCAACAAGTAAATACAAAGAATCTTCAAATGAATGTGAAGATTAAAAGTCTCAGCAAAGAAGAAAAGAATAAAGAAGGAACAAATTTAAATTTTAAAAACAGAAAACTATTATAACTGAATTTTTAGATTTTCAACAAAATTCAAACTGAAATTCAATTCAAACTAAAATTTTTACATGATTGCAATATAAGAATGGAAATGAACCACTCCTTGGTATTTATCCTAAAGAATTAATCATACTATACTATTATATTATTAATCATCATACTATAACGATATATTCATACTCAACGTTTATAGCAGCACAATAGCCAAACTATGGAACCAGCCTAGGTGTCCATAAATGGATGAATGGAAACAGAAAATGTGGTGTATATACAAAATGGAGTCTTATTCAGCTATAAAGAAGAATGAGATTGTGCTGTTTGCAGGAAAATGCATGAAACTAGAGACCATTATATTAAGTGGAATAAGCCAAACTCAGAAGGCCATAGGTCCTTCTGTTACATAAAAGAAAGCTATAGAGAAAAAGAAAAAGAAAGGTCTGGTGAGAGATCTCATGAAAATCAAAGGGAGATCAGTAGAATAGAAAAAGGGGACCAGGGAGTGAGAGGAGGGCAGGGAACAGGAAAGTGCTGGGAAGCCAAATTATATTGTTATATTGTATACATGCATGAATATGTAACAACAAATCCCACCATTATGTACAACTCTAATGTACCAATAAAAAATGTGGGAATAAAAGAAGAATGGAGTGAATGAGTCATTAAATTTGAAGATGGATCAATAGAAATTATCCAATCCGAGAAATAGGAAAGAAAAAATGAGAAATAAATCAACAGAGCCTCAAGAACCTGTAGGATAATAACAAACATCTGAAATGTATAATAACTGAAAACATTCCAAATTTAGCAAGAGACATGAAGCTGCAGAAACAAGAATGTTGGCAAACCACAAACTGGTTAAGTCCAAAAGAATCAATGCCCAGATATAGTGTATTCAAACTGCTGAAAAGAAAAACTAACAAATTATCCTTAAAGCATAAAGATAAAAATGACACATCATATGTAGGGTAGTAAGTATTTGAATGAATATGAATGATATGAATTTCTCATCAGGAACCAAGTGGATCATAAAAAAAGACAAAGCATTTTTGACATGATCAGAGAACTACCAACCCCAAATAATATATACAGTAAAAATAGCTTTAAGGGTGAAGAAATTAATCATTATGACACAATCACTTCTATACAGTATAAGAGAAGAAAATACTTCCCATTTTTTGACATAAATATTATGCTGATACCAAAATCATATTGACAGTTGAAGAAAAGAAAGTTACAGTCCTCTCTCTCATGAACTCAGACATAAAGGTCCAC
This sequence comes from Marmota flaviventris, assembly GCF_047511675.1. Taxonomy (NCBI): domain Eukaryota; kingdom Metazoa; phylum Chordata; class Mammalia; order Rodentia; family Sciuridae; genus Marmota; species Marmota flaviventris. The sequence continues at coordinate 38,978,258 of NC_092518.1, forward strand.
AATAAAATATTTACAAATTAAATCAAACAATGTATAAAAAGAAATATACCCACTAACCAGGTGGTGTTTATGCTGAGATGGCAAGGGTGATTCAACATCAGCCAATCAATGCAATCCACCATATTAACTATCTAAAGAAGAAACATCACATGATAATATATTTATTGATTCAGAAAAGCATTTGACAAAATGCAACATCCATACATGATAACTTTCAGCAAAACAGGACAGATAAAGTGCATGTACAAAAAAATAAGTTAGCATTATTCTAAGGTAGAAGATTGAATTCTTTTTCCCTAAGATCAGGAAAAAGGCAAGAAAATCCACTATCACCACTCAGATTCAAAATTGTACTGGAATTTTTAATCAGTGTATGAGGCATAAAAAGGAAAATACGAGGTATAAACATAGAGCAAAAATCACGATATATAAATTTCAATGTAATACTGACAAAACAGAACAAAAAAACAGAGAACAAAAGTCAGGAGGGGCTGGGGTTGTGGCTCAGTGGTAGAGCACTTGCCTAGCATATGTGAAGCACTGGGTTTGATTCTCGGCACTGCATATAAATAAATGAAAAAAAAAGGTCCATCAATGTCTAAAATATATTTCTTAAAAAGACAGGAAAGGAAAAAAAAGAAGTGGTCTCAAGGGATATTTGAATATTTCTCCTATCCTCAAATAACATTATTGTCTACTTAGAAGATTCCAAGGAGTGAGAGTCCCCTCCCCTCTCATTATTTCCGCAGGCCCCAAAGAGAAGGAATGGGACACTCACCCACTAGGGACAAGGCTCTTGATCCCATAATATCTCAGTTCCAGTAATGAAGTGAACAACCCTTAAGAAGGGGACCAAGACAACTTTCTGCCTGATGGGCAGGAGGTGAATTTCTCACACTCTGAGGAAATCCCCTGCTGACATTTCAACTAACTGTAAGCTTTGGGAGACTAAAGTTCTGTATCTTAGCATTTTTATCCTGCACTTTACCATCCTAGTATATAATAAGAGTCCAGTAAACCCTGAATGACTGTATGGACATATGGAGGAATGTGTGAATTTCCTCTTCTTTTACCTAGAAAGAGTGACAGTGGCTGCTGACCCTGCCTCTGTAAAGTATGCACATTTTGCTCCATTATTATAAGAAACTCTGCATAATTGGGCTCTGTTGACACTCTTAACAACAGAGAAGACCATTTTGCCTGTCAGTCTTCAAAAAATTGTGAATAATAAATTCATATGGATTATTAAAACTTCATCTCTAGGAGAATTATGCTGTTAAAAGAAGGAGAATGAGGAGATTCCTAGGAAACTATAAAATCTTAGAACCAAATAAGCAAGTTTAGGAAGATCTCAGGATACAAGGTTGGCACACGAAGGGCAAATATATTTCTATATACAAGCAATATGCAGTTGGAGATGAAAATTTTATTTTTTTTATTTTTTTAGTTTTTATTTATTTATTTATTTTTTATAAAACAGAATTTCTTTATTAAAAGTCAGCTTCTTTTAGGGGAACAAAAGACTATATTTATGTCACATTTTCCAGGAAATGTTTTTAGAATCATTTAGCACATCTTCAGACCTTTATAGTGGAGTTCAATAGGGTTCATTTCAATTCTTAAATGTTGAAGGAAGTGTTTATCTGATATTATTATAGATGAGATGATATTCTTCAAGAATATTATTAGAGGTTGCTGAGTATGCATGCAAGGGTAGAGGCTTTTTTCCCCTGAAAGTATTTAGTATATAGGAGATCTTTTTGTGTGACCCAGAAATTTTTGATAATGTCTATGCTTCCTCAATGTTGAAATTATTGGAATATTGGGAGACATACTTTAGTAGCATTAGCTTCATTTTTGTCTTTCATCAACATTTCCAGTTTATTTCTCCTCACCTTTTTTTAAATGTTCATGACAGAAAATTATTCATAGCAAGCAACCATTTATTACAAGAATATGCAATTACATTCTTAGTTAAAAATCTCAAGGCATTCAAATATTGCTTAAAGATTTTTAGAAGTTCTAGCAGATAGACTGTGGAGCTGAAAAGACAGACCTGGGTTTATATCTTGTCTCTGCTATTTAACTTCAGTGAGCCTTAGGTATTTTATTTATAACCTGGGCACAGCATTGCTTATTTCATAAAGTAGTTGTGAAGATCATGTAAACTTAACACAACAATGCTTGCATTCACTAAGTGGTGGAAATTGATAGAGCTCAAGTGATTTATTTTTTTTCTTTTTTTCCGAATATTTTCCTCATTTTATTAGTATTTTTTCACTCATTCCTTTGAAATGAGCCATGTGGGGATACAGTTGCACAGTTTAACCTGATGTGCCAGTTTTCTTATGAACTGTGGGATTAATAGTCTATTCACTTAATTTGCTTTTCTAGTGTTTCTTTTTTTTTTCCTTTTTTTTATTGGTTGTTCAAAACATTACAAAGCTCTTGACATATCATATTTCATACATTAGATTCAAGTGGGTTATGAACTCCCATTTTTACCCCAAATACAGATTGCAGAATCACATCAGTTACACATCCACATTTTTACATAATGCCATATTAGTAACTGTTGTATTCTGCTACCTTTCCTATCCTCTACTATCCCCCCTCCCCTCCCCTCCCATCTTCTCTCTCTACCCCATCTACTGTAATTCATTTCTCTCCTTGTTTTTTTCCCATTCCCCTCACAACCTCTTATATGTAATTTTGTATAACAATGAGGGTCTCCTTCCATTTCCATGCAATTTCCCTTTTCTCTCCCTTTCCCTCCCACCTCATGTCTCTGTTTAATGTTAATCTTTTCCTCCTGCTCTTCCTCCCTGCTCTGTTCTTTGTTGCGGAGATGAAAATTTTAAAAATATATCATTCACAATAGCACACAAAAGAAAGGGAAATACTTCGATATATGGGCTGGGGTTGTGACTCAGCGGTAGAGCGCTTGCCTGGCACATGTGAGGCCCTGGGTTTGATCCTCAGCACCACATAAAAAAATAAAATAAAAGCTGTTGTGTACAACTACAACTAAAAATAAAATATTTATTAAAAAATACGTTGATATAAATGTAACAAAACATGTTTAGGATATATATGCTGAAAACTACAAAATATTAATGACAGAAATCAAAGAAGACCTAAAATGAATACAGACACATCCATGTTCGTGGATTGGAAGACTAAACTTAGCAAAGATATCAATTCTCTCCAAATTGATGTTTTATATTTAATGCAATTCAATTAAAAAAATCCCAGCAGAAGTTTTAGTAAATATAGACAAGGCAAATCTAAAATGAATAGGAAAATCAAAGTAATCAAAGTACAATAGCCAAAACAATTTTGAAAAAGAACAAAATTGGAGGCCTCACAATACTTAATTTAATATTCAGTATAAAGCTAATATATAAAGTAGCAAAGATATCAAAGGAGGGTGATATGAGTAAGGACTATTATAGATTTATTGATGAAACAGAATTGAATCCAGAAATAAATTTACAAACAAAATTTATTTTTGACAAAATTGGAAATATAATTTAATAGAAAAAATACATTCTTTTCAAAAAATGGATTGAAATTAATGGACATCCATATGCAAAAAGAATCTACCTTGAACTGAACTTTATGCCTTCTACAAAAATTAGTTTAAGTAAATTATAGATATAAATGTAACATGTAAAACTTTTAGAACACAGAGAAAATCTTTGTGATCTGAGCTAAGCAAAGAGTACTTAGACATAACACCAAATGTACAACTCTTCTGTGAAAAAAAAAATGCCAATAGACTGATAAAAGTTTGGGGCTGGGCATAGTAGCACATGACTGTAATCCCAGTGGCTCAGGAGGCTGAGGCAGGAGGATTGCAAATTCATAGCCAGCCTCAGCAACTTAGCAAAACCCTAAGCAAATTAGCGAGACCCTGTCCCAAAAAAAAAAGGCTAGGGATGTAGTTCAGTGGTTTAGTGCACCTGGGTTCAATCTGTGGTACCTAAATAAATAAATAAATAAATAAATAAAAGCTTTTACACTACAAAATACACTTTTAAGGGAATAAAAAGATATATTTCTTGGACAGGTAGAATTAACATTGTATACCGGGTAAAAATGGGAGTTCATAACCCACTTGAATCAAATCTTTGAAATATGATATGTCAAGAGCTTTGTAAGGTTTTGAACAACTAATAAAAAAAACTTATGAAAACAAACAAAAAAGAACTAACATTGTCAAAATGGCCAACCTACCAAAAGTGCTATACAGATTTAATGCCACTTCTATTAAAATTCCAATGATGTTCTTCATAGAAATAGAAAAAGCAGTCACAAAGATCATTTGGAAAAATAATAGGCCAGAATAGCCAAAGCAATCCTTAGTGAGAAGAGTGAAGCAGGACACATCACACTACCAGACCTTAAATTACACTACAGAGCTATAGTAACAAAAAAAATGGTATGGTACTAGCACCAAAACAGACATGAAAACCAACGGAACAGAATACAAGATACAGGGACAAACCCACAGGTATACAGTTATCTCATGCTAGACAAAGGCGCTATAAGCATACATTGAAGAAAAGATAGCCTCTTCAACAAATGGCCTGGGAAAACTGGAAATCCATATGTAGCAAAATGAAATTAAACCCCTGTCTCTCACCGTGCACAAAACTCAAAGTGGATCAAGGACTTAGGAATTAAACCAGAGACCCTGTGCCTATTAGAAAAAAACATAGGCCCATCTCTTCATTATATTGGCTTAGGAACCGAGTTCTCAACAAGACACCTAAAGCACAAGAAGTAAAATCAAGAATCAATAAATAGGATGGAATCAAACTAAAAAGCTTCTTCACAGCAAAAGAAACCATCAAGAACTTGAGGGCTGGGGTTGTGGCTCAGTGGTAGAGCGCTTGCCTAGCATGTGCAAGGCCATGGGTTCAAACCTCAGCACCACATAAAAATAAAATAAAGTTATATTTTAAAAGAACTTGAATAGTGAACCTACAGAATCAGAGAAAATCTTTGCCACCTGCACCTCAGATAGAGCATTAATCTCCAGGATATATAAAGAACTCAAAAACTTAACACCAAAAAGCCAAATATCAATAAATGGGCAAAGGAACTGAACGACTTCACAGAAAAAGAAATACAAATGGTCAACAGATACATGAAAAAAATGTTCAACATCTCTAGCAATTAGATAAATGCAAATTAAAACCACACTGAGAGTCTATCTCACTCCAGTCAGAATGGCAATTACCAAGAATACAGGCAACAATAAATGTTGGCAAGGATGTAGGGCATTCTCCAATTTTATATTAGCTCAAGGAGGGAATGAAGGCCTCAAGAAATCCCAAGAGCTATGCCTTGAGTTCAGTTAGCCTGAGATGTTTTAGGATGTAGCAGGTGAGGAGAACTAAAATCTTTTTTTTTAAAGAGAAAGGTTTTTAATATTTATTTTTAGTTTTCGGCGGACACAACAACATCTTTGTATGTGGTGCTGAGGATCGAACCCGGGCCGCACGCATGCCAGTGAGCACGCTACTTGAGCCACATCCCCAGCCCAGGAGAACTAAAATCTTAAAGTCAGTCACACCCACAGGATACTATAAATTCTATAGGCATAAACATTACCTGCATGGTTAGGGACCTCTTTTGTAGAATTAGAAGTGTCCAAAAAGAGCTCTGTGGTAGATTTTTATAAATAAGTTGGAGAGTTAATAATTTATTCAGGGTTTATTATGAAAAGAACACTTTGAGTATTTGCAACGGAGAAAATTTAATGCAAGTAATTGGTTCTACAGTTGATAGAAGAGCTGAGACACCAACTAGGGGACAAGATATACTACTAGGGATTAGCACAAAGAAGGCCCTTGGCTGGAAAGATGAAGAGGAGGGAGTTTGATAGTTCTTATTCCCTTCTCCTTCCAAACTTGGGATCAGGTCACATGAGAGAAGCTAGCACCATAGCAGGCTGTCATGGTAGATGATATCCATGGAAGGGATTCATGGGGGAGATGGCAGGCAGCCAGACAGGGAAAGGGCTTCCTTCCTGGTTCTTGCTGTTCTTGTCTGCCTTGCTCCACAAGCACTAGTTTGCAGCTTCTTTCAGCACTTTCAGAGCCAGCCTCAGCCGAGCAACCAGACCTCCTAACGAGCCTTAATATTAATTCCCCAGGGCCTCACTTTACTCTGAATCCCCAGGTTCTGGTAATCCCATGTCTTCCCTGTTGTTCTCCCAACCTTAAAGGTAGTAGTTGCCCCATTTAATTATTATCTCTGAGTTCTCTCAGAGTAGCCTTTTTACTCTCTCAGTTTTCCAATACCTATGTAACCAATTTCCTACATTAACCCTCCTCTGTGAAAACCTCTAGTGATTTTGGTTCCCTGACTGATAGTCCAGTCTCTGGAAACTGAAAGCATAAAGTAAGAAGGCAAGCAAAGGTAAGACTGACCATGAGTTCCTCATGTTTCTTTTGCCTCTGACTTGCATTTGTTCCTGTGTTTGAGTATAAGAATCACAATTCCTAAGCAAGATACATGAGGCTTATGGAGGATTTTGCTGGCAGTTACTAATATTTCCTATTTTCTTCTTGTAAACACAGGGAGGATTACATTTTCACCTCTTTGAAGTTTTTGGTGACTTTATGACTTGCTGTGGCTGATGAAGGAAGAGCAGAAGTGGTGAATCTCATTTTTAGGTGCATGTATTTAAGGGCAAATGCATGATTCTCTGTGCTCTCTCTACTTTCAGTGTTGAGTACTGAAGCCTCAGGTTGAGGTGGCATCATTCTAAGGCAGACAACCTGTGTACAACATGCGGTCTGGGAGATTATTATAATTATTTTATTTTAGGGCTTCTTTGAACTGTTACTACAATACAGCCATCCTCAGTATCTACAGGATACTGGTCCCAGGATTCAAAATTTATAGATACCCAAGTCCCTTATAGAAAATGATGAGTATTTTCTAATAACCCATGCACATCTACCTGTATACTTTAACTCATCTCTAGATACGTAAAAATGGTTTGGATCTGAAATGCCCCCCAAAGATTCAAGTACTCAAAGCTTGCTCCCCAGACCATGGCACTGTGGGGAAGTGATAGAACCTTTAAATTAAGAAGTAGGGCCAGGCCAGGCCTGGTGGCACATACCTGTAATCCCAGCAACTCAGCAGGCTGAGGCAGGAGGATCATGAGTTCAAAGCCAGCCTCAGCAATTTAGTGGGGCACTTAGCAACTCAGTGAGACCCTGTATGTAAATAAAATATAAAAGATGGCTGGGAAAGTAGCTCAGTGGTAAAATGCCCCTGGGTTCAAACCCTGACACAAAAAAAGGAAAAAGAAAAAAGAAGTAGGGCCAGGGTTGGAGGAAGTTAGATCATTGGGGGCATACCATTGAAGGGACTATTGGAACTCTTGCCTCTTCCTGTTTATATCTCTCTCTCTTCCCAGTCACCATGAGGTAAGCAGCCTCCATAACCATGCTCTCCTGCCATGATGTATTATGCCACCATCAGCCCAAAACAACAAGGCCAAGCAACCATGCATAGAAACCACTGAAACCATGAGCCAAAACAAACCTTTCCTCCTTTAAGTTTTTTTTTTTTTAATCTCAAGTACTTTGTCACAGGGATAGAAAGCTGACACAAGATGACTCAATTCCTGATGCAATGTAAATGCTATGGAAAAAGTTGTTATACTGTATTGTTTAGGGAACAATGACAAGAAAAATGTCTGTGCATGTTCAGGACAGATCCAACAATCTTAGGCCTAAATACATGTCATCAACAAAGTAACATTTTATTTCTTTATCAGAATATTTTCAATCCAGTGTTGGTTGAAGCTATGGAAGCAAAATTCACAGATACAAAGGCTTGACTACATAATCTCGGCTATCTTGATGAATATATTTGTCATTCTCCCTTGCCTACCTCTCTTGATTAATTTCAAGCCACTGTTCTCCCTCTCTCACTGTTCCCTAAGTACATCAAGATATATTACATCTTTGAGCAACAACATATGCTCCCCCTTTTGCCTTATCAATCATTTTGATCTGACTCTTGCTGCTAGTTGTTCAAAGTCAAGTACAGATGCTACTTACTCCAGGAAGCCTCTGAATCTGGGTTTGGGGTACTTCCTGTATTTTCCCCTAATAGTCCATGTTTACTTCTAATAGACACTTCCCATGTTGTATCATATTATCTGATTATTTGTTAATATCCTCACTTTACAGTATGCTCTTTGGAGGCAGTAATTGTGGGGTTTTTTTGTTGTTGTTGTATTTTGTTGTTTTGTTCATTTATATAGCTCTAGCAAAATAACACATTCAGCACAATGCCAGGTACATAGTAGATGTTCAAGAGATATTTATTGAAATGTAGATTTTGGGGCTGGTGGTGTAGCTCAGTAGTAGAGTGCTTGCCTAGCACATGTGAGGCACTGGATTTGATCCTCAGCACCACATAAAATAAATAAAATGAAGGTATTGTGTCCATTGACAACTAAAATTTTTTTTTGAAATAACATAAAAAAGAAATGTTGATTTTATATCAAATATATAAAGCAGGATCTAAAAATATTCATATGTATATATAAAATGCAATTTAATTGGGAATCATTTTTGTAGATTCTTGATCATCTACTTTACTTACAATTCATATCTTAGTTATCATTCCCTTTTGTCTAATATCTTTTCTGCTCCCTCCTTACATTTGTTGCTGTGTCTCTATGGAATATCAGCTGTCAACATTCGCTTAGTTGATCTGTGTTGGTAAATACAGATTGTTAAAATTCAGTGTAGTCCTGGGAAACTTGAAGAGTTTAAATATCTTTTGTATATTTAGTGCTATAATATACCACATAACATGTTCCAAGTTAAACTAAAGCTACTTTTAAATACAAAAGAAAAGATTTGGTTTTTTTCAGCTGCTTATCATCCCCAAATCAGAGCTGTTCATTTTAAATTCTACTTCCTGACTAAACTGCAAAACAGTCTCAATTCAGATTCTCTAGAACAAAAGCAAAGTCATTTCTAGACACTTGTAGTTTTGTTTTATGTTTCTCATTATACACATCAAGATTCTTCTAAATGTGAGTCATTTAAGCAAAGCCTTGGGAAACTTCCAGATTCTTTTTTAATTATCTTAAAGTCATTGGAAAATATTTAAGCAAATGCTTGTGAGAATGTCTTTATTATCATGTTTTAAAATCAAAAAGAGCCTATTGAGAGTTCAAGATACTCCTTAAAGATTTAACAAACAGTTCAAGTTTGTTTCTTCTATCTTCCTGCTTCTGTCTCACTACATTAAGTACAATGTAGGTATTGCATTTTCAGCTCCTTTTAGCATCCTCCAGATTTGGGCTTCCATCCAGAGCTCCCACTGCAGTGCACCACTCTGTGAGTTGATGATAGGCAAGGTCAAACAGCCCCTGGGGAACCTTCTTGAATGTGTTGACTACCATAGGTATAAATAGATGATCCTTTTCTGAAAGTAAGATGGGCAGAAAGACACAGGGAATACCCAAGCACCATTACCTTCATGCCTGTACAAATGCATACAGACTGTATGTTTATGATTCAGTAGCCATGTTAGAAAGGTGCTATCTCAGACCTTATTTAGGGGTAAACTACAATATACCTTAAGAGTTCCTTCTGCAGACATTATCCTTCTTTCCATGGTGACTGAAAAATTCTGACTGACATGTATGGGAAAACTGATCACTTAAAGGCAAGTTTACTAGAAGTACTTTAGCTCTAAGTATCAGAATCCTGCTCCCCATGGCTGCAGCAAATAGTTTATCTTGCTCATTTAAAAGGCATTCTGTCTGTAGGAAGCCACTAGTGTAGGCTCAGTGTCTCAAGGATGTTAAGAACCACATCTCCCCATAGCTAAGCTGTTATGGTTGAGAGGCAAGTACTGCAGCTCCAACAATCAGGTTTCAGAGCAGGAGGAAGCATGAAGGGCCACTGCAGCCTCTTTCCTTTTATCAAGAAGAAGAAAATAAGCCAGGCACAGTGGCAGATGCCTGTAATTTCAGCAGTCCAAGAGACTGAGGTAGGAGGATCTCAAGTCCAAAGCCAGCCTCAGCAATTTAGAGGACCTTAAACAACTTAGGGAGACCCTGTCTCAAAAAAGGGGGGCTAGGGATGAGGTTCAATGGTTAAGCACCCCTGGGTTCAATTCCTGGTACAAAAAATATTAAAATATTTGCCAGCTTATTTCTCTGGAGCCAGGATGACTTCTCCTTGTGTGTCATTGACAGAGTGTGATTTGGTGGCCACCACTCTGGTTGTAATAGAACCTAGGAAAACAAGGAACAGGTTTGTCACAATGACAGTATAGTTGGAAACTATTGCTTAGGCAGAGAACATTACTGTTTCAAAGAAAAATCAAGGGCCTGTTTAGCTATGAAGAAGGCAAGTGATGTGGTCTGCCTCAGGAGCATTATACTCAATTATAAGGCATCCAATTTGTGCCAAAGCCTTTGTTTAGAATGGGTCAGGGTGGGATGAATTGCACCTGGTTAGTGAGAGGATTCTCCTCCCATATTCATCCATAAAAAAGAAAGCTACAACATGGATGAACCTCAAAAACATTATGCTAAGTGAAACCAGACACAAAGGCCATATATTATATGATCGTATTTACATGAAATATCTAGACTAAGTAAATCCATAGAGTCAGAACACAGATTGGTGGTTATCAGGGCAAGAGAGAAGGGAGAGTGACTGCTTAATAGGCTTGGGATTTCCTTTTGGGATCATGAAGGGTGATCATTGTATAAAATTGTAAATGCACTAAGTGTCACTAAATTGTACACTTTAAAATGGTTAATTTCATGTTATGTGAATTTCATCTCAATAAGAATATTCTCTTCTAATGAAAAAAATTAAAGAACATCTTTATGCAAATCATCTTTGTACAGCATTTATCCTTCAACTTCTACAAACCCACCTTGGTAGTAGTAGTTTCCATAAGAGCCAACTTATCTGCAACTGGAGCAGAGACAACTAGTCATGCTCCAATATCCCATTCTTTTATCCTTTCTTCCTTAGTATCTGAAACCTAGTCATGTGCTCAGCAAAACAACCAAACAAAAACAAAACAAAACAAAAAACCCATTACATTTCCCAGCTTCCTTTTCAGCAAAGTATGACCATGTCACAAAATTCTGTTAAGTGAAATGCAAGTGGAAGCATTGAGTAGATTTTCCAGGTAGGATCCTTAACAATTCAAGACATTTTGTCCTTCCCTTTTTCTTTCTTTCAGCTTGCAATACAAATTTGATGACTATAGCACCACCAACCAACTTGGACCATGAGGAAACCTTAAAGATGGAAGCCATGCACTAAGGATGGTAAAGTAAAAAGACAAGAGATTTGGTCCACAATGACAACTAGAAGATACCACCCCATTCATGGAGTGTGTACTTCCAGATTTCCTTGAGATATATGAGAGAAAATTGCTATCTCATTATTTGTTGGAGGAAGGGTATTATTATTTGCAGCCAAACTTACATAACAAATACAGTCACATAACTTTCTCAGATGATTCTTTATTCTTTTAATTATTGGAAATAGTGCAGCCCAGAACATGAGTAACATATTCCACCTCAAGGTAAAAATGGGCCTATCTACAGGGCTATCATTTATTCCAAAATAGGTGCTACTACTTATCTGATTTGTCTGATGGATGTATCAAGTACAAATTTTTATCAACATATCTCATGGGTCATGGGTTGGCCAAACTCATTCCATAAGCATGTTTTATTTGACCAGCATACTTGTTTATTACTAAGAGTATTCTCATTATTTTGTATTATTGGTGCTTGAATATGGTTAGAAGCATGCATTCTCTAGTTTCCCATGATCCTCCCACTCTATTTTCTCATACTATTTTACAGGTATACAGACCCCACTGGTCTCATGAAGGCATTCGTGAGAACAACCCCTTGAAATGACTCTTTCAACTTGGGACTTTATAATTAAAGTAGACTGCCACTGTCTGGCTGGGCACAAATGCCGCAGTCTGGCTGGGCACACAATCACGAGCCACCACACAGCTTGTAGATTCAAACAGCAACTCTTTATTCCCGAACTCACACCAGCCGTCTACAATCACGTTCTGGGGAAATCCACGTTCTCTGCCCAAATCCACGTTCTCTGCCCAAATCCACCTCCACTGGCTTCTATCTCCAAAATATACTGTCTGAATCCCGTGAGAACTCAAGGGGAACTCAGGCAGCAGGATACGCCCTATTCCCAGCAGGAATAATCTTAAACCTTAAACCTGGAACCTAAACTGGGAACGCCCTAAACAGGATTATCTTAAAACCGGGAACACCCTAATCTGCCTTGGTCCTTGAGCAAGGTCACCTACATTCAATGTCGCTGCAACATGTCAGCAACATGGGGTACGCTGGCAAGGAAATTGTCATACCTACTTGGCTAATGGCTCCCAGCATCTCCCCCCTTCTGATTAATTAAACAACAAGCAATGTGGCTTAAGGACCGTGCCTGGTAGGTTGTCCAATTCAACATATGGTTCTTACCCGTCATCGGAAAACTGACCTTTAGGCGTCAGCCTCCTGTCTTAGGTTGATACCACTGCAATTGAATCATACCCGTCACTGACTACCGGTCCAGCATAAGCCATTGGCCCCCAAATTTTAGACCATCACTAGCAGAAGGGAGGAGGATACAGAAATGCCACGACACCAAGCCAATTGACGGCTCCTTGGGAAAAAATTGCATCACTGGTGACACCATCAGCAAAGATATGTCAGCACTACCACAATTAACATGGGGTGCGCTGGCAAGGAAATAAAAATTGCATCACTAGTGACACCATCAGCAAAGATATGCCAGCATTACCACAATTCGCTGCACCAAACGATAGTTACATAGTCCAGGCAAGTTCTGCAAGCAGTTCAAAGCGGAGGAATCTATCAATATGTCCATTTCCTCCCAAAGTAAGTTTCCTCCCAAAGTAAGTTGACTCTTTGATTGAGCATTACTTGTTGAGTTCTTCACCGGCACTGGGATGGAGATAGGAATTCTGGCAATGATGCTAAAGAGACATTATCCTGAAAAGAATTATTAAATATAATGAAAAGGAAAGGTGAAAGTAAACAAACAGATCTGTTAACCTACTTTAAAAACAATCCTTAACAGCCTTTTACCTAATTTAAACTAGTAAACAAACAGATCTGTTAACCACCTTTAAAAACAATCCTTAACAGCTGTTTACCTAATTTAAATTAAACCATTTAAATCACGTGAATAAAAAAAAATAATAATAATTCGGATCCATTTTTTCATGAGCGCTCCTCATATAAGAAATATGGACATACGCACATACAGACATACAACACAAAACACAAGAGTGCACACAAACGTACAACACATAAGAAAATAGTAAAGGCCTTGTAGCTTTACCTAGGTGAAATCTCCATTGCAATGTTTAAAAACTCCACAGTCAAAAAATAAAACTGATCAGAAAAACATTAACCTAGGTTTGTATGAGCTCAAAAAATAAAAATAGAACCTTATGATGTGGAAAAATGCAATAATAAAATAGCTATTGAAAAAAGCATCCTGGTTAATCACTGTCGCAGATGTAAGAATGGCCAAGCTGGAGTTCTGGATATCAGCTGTTATGGATTTGAGTCAAATCATCTTCTTTTCGATCTGTAGAGACTGTTTTAGTTAATCTCTCTGGAATCCAAATGGGCTGCTGTTCTCCCTGTGGAAAAACACAAACAGACCCCCGACTCCAGACAATCACTGGGTCAGGACCTTTCCATTGTCCTGTTAGAATATCTTTCCAAAGTACTTTAGGCTTATGTACATTTTTTGGATACATATGCCTTTCCGCAGCACTAAGTCCTGATGAATCCAAATTTAAAAAGTTTAGAGTAAAAAGCGTTATTTTAAGTTTATCTTTGGGGGATATATACCCCCTTCCAATTCCCTCTTTTTGCTTTAATAAGTATCTTTTAATAGTTTGATGAGCTCTTTCAACTATGCCTTGTCCCTGTGGATTGTATGGGATTCCTGTTATATGAGTAATACCAAATGATGAGCAAAATTGTTTAAAAGAGGTAGAGGTATAGCCAGGACCATTATCGGTTTTTAACTGTTTAGGAACGCCCACAGTGGCAAAATTTTGTAAGCAATGAGCTATAACATCTTTAGTTTTTTCTCCGGCATGAAGGGAGCCCATCAAAAATCCAGAAGAAGTATCGACTGTAACGTGTAAATATTTTAATTTTCCAAATTCTGGCAAGTGTGTGACGTCCATCTGCCAAATATGGTTAGGTATCAGTCCTCTAGGATTGACTCCAAGATTAACTTGTGGTAAAAATGTCACACAATTATGACATTGTTTTATTATATGTCTGGCTTGTTCCTTAGTTATTTTAAAATGCTTTTGTAAAGTATTAGCATTAACATGAAACCTTTTATGAAAATTTGTAGCTTCTTCAAATGTAGAGAAAATATGTATGTCATGTGTAGTTTTATCTGCTAAATCATTGCCTAAACTAAGGGCTCCAGGCAATCCTGTATGTGCCCTAATATGTCCTATGAAGAATGGATCTTTTCTGTCCCAGATTAGACTTTGTATAGTGGAAAACAAAGAGAAAACAGTAGAAGAAGGGGAAATCCTACCAGCATCTTCAAGAGATACTATAGCATTAACTACATACTGACTATCAGAAAATAAATTAAATACAGAATCTTTAAACATCAAAAAAGCTTGTAAAACTGCATTAAGCTCTACCTTTTGAGCTGATTGTTTGGGTACTAAAAATGTAAAAGTTTGATCTGGGGTAACTACTGCTGCTGTACCATTATTAGACCCATCAGTGAATATATTTGGAGCATTCATGATAGGTGTTTTTCTTGTCATTTTAGGAAAAACTACAGGATGCTTAGACCAAAAAGACAACAAAGGATTAGATGGTAAATGATTATCAAATGTAACATTAGATTTACACATGATTATTGCCCAAGTATTTAACTCATTAGCTAACTCATCAATTTGATCCATAGTATATGGAGTAATAATTTTATTGGGAGAAATTCCAAACACTCCCTTCGCTGCTTTTATTCCTTTGAGTATTAATTGTCCTACAGCCTCAGGATACCTAGTAAGAATAGTGTTAGGAGAATAAGATAAATGTATCCACAATAATGGACCGTCTTGCCAAAATACTCCTGTAGGAATATTTTTTGTTGGTAGTACAATAAATAATAAAGGCAAACTTATATCAATTCTATCCAAATGCATATTTTCCATATATGTTTCAATAATTTTTAATGCCTTTCTTGCTTTAGGAGTTAACATGCGGGGTGAATTTGGATCTGATGGACCTTTTAGAATATCAAATAAAGGTCCCAATTCTCCTGTTGGTATACCTAGATAAGGCCTTATCCAATTTATGTCTCCCAATAACTTTTGAAAGTCGTTAAGTGATTTGAGTTGATCTACTCGTATTTGAATTTTTGGTGGACGGACCATGGTTGAGGATAATAGAACTCCTAAATAATTAATTGGAAAATTTAATTGTACTTTATCTATTGCTATCTCTAGATTATAATTTTTTAATAAGTTTGTAAGTGTGGCATAACATTCCAGCAATATGTTTTTATCTTTATGTGCCAATAATACATCATCCATATAGTGAAATATTTGTAGTTCAGGATTTTGATTTCTAAGTGGCTGGATTGCTTTGTTAACATATATTTGACACATAGTTGGACTGTTAGCCATCCCTTGAGGGAGTACTTTCCATTCATATCTCTGATCAGGACCTTCATGATTTAATGCAGGGATAGTAAATGCAAAACGTGGACTATCCTCGGGATGAATTGGAATTGAAAAAAAACAATCTTTAATATCTATAGCTAAAACATGCCAGGTTTTTGGCAATGCAGACAATTGAGGAATCCCTGATTGAGCAGGTCCCATAATAACCATCTCATTATTAATGGCTCTTAAATCTTGCAATAATCTCCATTTACCAGACTTCTTTTTGATGACAAAAATGGGAGTATTATGGGGAGATATGGAAGGTTGTATATGTCCTTCCGCTAATTGTTGTTTGACCAGATCATGGGCTACTTGTGTCTTTTCTTTAGTCAGGGGCCACTGAGGAACCCACACTGGTCTTTCTGATTTCCAAGTAATTTTGATTGTCTCAGTGGCCCTTTCTGAAAATCCAACCCATGTCTGTCTGTTCCTTGATCTATTTGTACTGGTGCTGCTATACCTTGCCCTTGTTTTCCTAATCTTTTTTCTTTCCTAAAGCCTTGTCTAGCCCTAGTAGTGGGCGCATTAGGATTGATGTTATTTGTTAATGTCAAACCTAATTGATCTAGGACATCTCGTCCCCATAAATTTATAGGAAGATGATCCAATACATATGGCTGTATAGTTCCTTCACATCCTTCAGGATCCTTCCAATCTAATATCATAGAACTTCTATGGGGATTAGTCGCCACTCCTAGGCCTCGAAGCGTTTGAGTGGCTTGTTGTAATGGCCAATGTTTTGGCCATTCTTGACGAGAGATAATGCTAAGGTCAGCTCCTGTGTCCAGTAGCCCATTAAACTCATGGCCTTGAATATTTAGTTTTAGCATTGGGCGAGAATCTAAATTTAAAGACAACATAGCCCAATCTACACCTGTGGAGCCTAATCCCCTGGAACCTCTTTCTACACTATGACTAGGAAATTTATTATGTAGGCTGGGTATTATTAACAACTGTGCTATTCTATCTCCAGGTGAAATTACTGATATACCTCTTGGAGAACTAGCTATAATTTTTATTTCACCTACATAATCGGGATCAATTACCCCAGGACTTATCATAAGTCCTTTTAATGTAGATGAACTACGTCCCAATAATAAGCCTACTGTTCCTTGGGGAAGAGGTCCTTTTACTCCTGTGGGAATGATTTGAACTCCCATCTCTGGAGTTAATACTGCTCTGGCAGAGGCGCAGATGTCCAACCCTGCGTTCCCTCGGGTTTGTCTGATGAGGGATTTAATGGACAATGTGTCCTGGGCACTACCCTGATGGTGTTGCTGGGTTCCTCCACTGCCCCGTATATTTGTGGTTGTGGGCCCCGGAGCATTGGGCCCCCCTGTCCGTTTTTTGGCAATGGAGCCTGATGCCTTTCTCCACGATATCTTGGATAAATACCTGGTCTTTGTCCGTTTTTTGATAAGGGAGTACCTTCTATGGTGGTTTGAGAACGGCATTCATTAGCCCAATGTCTCCCTCTACGGCATCGTGGGCAAATACCCGGTATTCTATTCCTTTGATACCTACTTTTGTTAAACCCTCCTCCTATGGGGCAATTCCTTTTAAAATGTCCTGTTTGTTCACAATCATAGCATGTTTTTGGCCTGGCATCTAAAGCCTGTTGTACTGCAGCTGCCAAGACTTGCCCTTGTTCATTAATATCTCTACATAATTTAATATGTAGACCTTCTGCTAGTGATGGTCTAAAATTTGGGGGCCAATGGCTTATGCTGGACCGGTAGTCAGTGACGGGTATGATCCAATTGCAGTGGTATCAACCTAAGACAGGAGGCTGATGCCTAAAGGTCAGTTTTCCGATGACAGGTAAGAACCATATGTTGAATTGGACAACCTACCAGGCACGGTCCATAAGCCACATTAACCTCACTCCCCCACTGGCACCAAGGCCAAATTTGGGGGCCAACAGAGGTGAGGCAAAGAACCTCACCCCCCCACTGGTGCATAGACCTATCCACAAGTATGGCTGTATGCTGGACCGGTAGTCAGTGACGGGTATGATTCAATTGCAGTGGTATCAACCTAAGACAGGAGGCTGACGCCTAAAGGTCAGTTTTCCGATGACGGGTAAGAACCATATGTTGAATTGGACAACCTACCAGGCACGGTCCTTAAGCCACATTGCTTGTTGTTTAATTAATCAGAAGGGGGGAGATGCTGGGAGCCATTAGCCAAGTAGGTATGACAATTTCCTTGCCAGCGTACCCCATGTTGCTGACATGTTGCAGCGACATTGAATGTAGGTGACCTTGCTCAAGGACCAAGGCAGATTAGGGTGTTCCCGGTTTTAAGATAATCCTGTTTAGGGCGTTCCCAGTTTAGGTTCCAGGTTTAAGGTTTAAGATTATTCCTGCTGGGAATAGGGCGTATCCTGCTGCCTGAGTTCCCCTTGAGTTCTCACGGGATTCAGACAGTATATTTTGGAGACAGAAGCCAGTGGAGGTGGATTTGGGCAGAGAACGTGGATTTGGGCAGAGAACGTGGATTTCCCCAGAACGTGATTGTAGACGGCTGGTGTGAGTTCGGGAATAAAGAGTTGCTGTTTGAATCTACAAGCTGTGTGGTGGCTCGTGATTGTGTGCCCAGCCAGACTGCGGCATTTGTGCCCAGCCAGACTGCGGCAGTAGACTTAGTCAAGAATGTCTGAGCCTCCACTATGAAATTATTCACAAGTAATGAACCTAAGTATAAATGTGTCAATAACATAACAACAATAATATACCTTGAGGTTCAGATGTTAATTTCTAATTTCTCTCCATTAAGAGAAACTCTAAGGATATGATTAGGGAAGTGTTTCTTAGTCCTGTTGAAACTTTAGCAACAACAGTGTCAGAGTTGGTATGTTCTTGCATCTGGACTATTACTGTAACAAATGTCTGAGATAATCAACTTATAAATAGAAAAGATGTATTTTGGGTCACAGTCTTGGAGGTTTTAGTTCATGGTTGGTTGGCCCTATTGCCTTTGGGCCTGTGACAAGGTAGTATACCATAACAGGTTATGCATGGTAAAGCAAAGCTGTTCACCTCATGGCTGAGATGCCAATGAGAGGAAGAAGAAGAGACCAGAGTACCACAATCCCCTTTGAGGGCACATTTCCAATGAACTAACTTTCTCCCATTAGGCCCAACGTTTTAAAGGTTTCACCAACTTCCAACAGCACTATGGACTGGGGATCAAGTCTTTTTAACACATAGACCTTTGGGGACATTTAGGATCCAAACTACAGAGTAGAGAGTGGTCAGGTGAGCTGCAACCAGCACATCCATAAGGGTGAGGCTGCCTTGGGTATTGTGATTAGGTCTTGTTCCAGAAAGTTCATTGTGAGGATGATGGATTATGGTGGTGAAAATGATGAATTATGGTAGAGCCAAAACCAGAAGCCAGGAAACCAGTTGTATCAGTTAGACTTTGCTGTAGAAGGAACTACTCTCCACCCACCTTGGTGGATTACAAAACACACATGCATTTATTTATCTCATAGCTGTATGGTTTGGCTGTTTGGGTTGGTTAGCTGGACAATTCTGCTGATCTGGGCCAAGCTTGGCTAGGCTTGCACATGCATTTGCTATCAGTGGCTGAGTCACCTGGCAGTAGGCTGGTCTAGGATGGCTCCTAGATGGAATGATTCATCTCTGTTCCACATGGTCTCATTCTCCAAGTTTGCCCACATGACAGTGCTGGTAGAGGTTCCCAGACCAAGGCTGTAAGAATGCAAGTCCTCTTGAACTTATGATTCACAAAAGTATTGCTTCCACTGCAAAGCAAGCCTCTAAGCCAGCCTGGATTCAAGGACTTCTACCTTTCGATGGAAGGAGTTGCAATTACTTGTGGCCATCTCTGCAATCCAATGTTAGTAGGTAAAGTTTTATAATTCAGAAGGAAACAAGTAATAAGAATGAAACCATATGAAGACTTGAATTGGGTGTCAACATACCTTATATACAAACAGAGATATGAAAATTTGTGGTATATATGTGTATTAAGAATTGTAATACAAAAAAGTACATGCATAATGGCATAAATTGATGTGAACATACTTTTTATACAGAGATATGAAAAATTGTGCTCTATATGTGTAATAAGGATTGTAATGCATTCCACTGTAGTTGTGTATTTAAAAGAAATAATAAAATCAATAAAAAACAATGAAACCAAATTAATGACAATGGGAATGGATGAGAGATTTACTTGGGAGAAGTCAGTGGTCACTTTAGGTTAGATTGGGTCTTCTGGCTCTAATTTGGGGAATTAAGAGGTTGGTGGCATCACTTAGAGAAGATGAGTATTGAGTGTCATGAGAATACCCAGGAAAAGAAGCAGTGCTGATGGTCAATCTGACCAGGTCATGTCATTAAGAGGGTTTAGATTAACCTATTGCAGTTCTAAGCTCTTATTCTTTCATGCAAGCCTTTATAGCATGCTATAATTATGAAACATTGTTATCTGCTCATGCATGAAATGAAATAACATAAGAAGTAGAAGGGTTACCTCTGGGTAGCAGTTTTTTGTTGCTCTAGCAATTTTAAAAAAAAATTCACTGTTTTTAAGTAGCAAAGAAATAAAGCACAGACAATGTTTTTCCTGTTTGAGGCTTGCATCTGGGACTTTGAACTTGCAGTTGCCTTTCCTTGAATGCCTTCCCATCCTGTCTCTTTGCCCATCCCTCATCTGGCTCCTTATCATCTTCCAAGTTACAGTTTACATGTGATTTTTCACAAGGAGATCTTTTCTGATTACCTGATCTTTTTTAGTATTTATTTTTTAGTTGTAGTTGGATATAATATCTTTATTTTATTTATTTATTTTTATGTGGTGCTGAGGATCAAACCCAGGGCCTCGCATGTGCTAGACAAGCGCTCTGCCACTGAGCCACAACCCCACCCCCCTGATGTCCCAGTTGTTTTAATTCTTTCTCAGCAAATTTGGTTTGTCTTATTTGTGGGTTTGTGTTTATCCAATTACATTAAAATTGAGCCTTGAGATCAGAAATAATCTCTCTTTTGTTCACTCCACACAGGGTCTGGAAGATTCTAATTGCTTAATATATCTTTGTTGAATGAAATTAGACTATTAGATGCCTGGAGATAAAATACAAATGTTGCTCTTTCTTGGGCACTATTGTAATCTGGTTTACTATGAGTTTAGAACTAGATATTGAAAAGTATAGGGTAGATTGTGATCTTCAAGGTGTGATTAAATGCTGTAATGATTTACTAGCATAATAAATATGTACTGAGCATTTACTCTGTCCTTTGTATGTATTAACTTTTTAAGTCTTCATTACAAGTTTATGAGATGTTGATAAAGGTGCTATTATTATCCCCATTTGGCAGATGAAAACAGCAAGTCACAAAGAAAGTAAATGAGTTGTCTAGGGTTATACAGATAGTTCATCATAGAACTGAGACATAAACCCAAATAGTCTAGCTTCAAAATATATGCTCCTAACCATTATGTCACAGCTACTTTAAAACAATTTTACTAGCTTCTTTAAAAGGTCTGCTATCTATTTGTCTAGTGTAACTCTGCTCAGAGACTGCATCTAAATAAATAGTCTATCAAGTTTCCTCTTAGCCCTATGAATTAGTAAGTGTATGATCACCTGAAAAGTTTTATAAGCCTAAAATAAATATTCATATTAATTTCTATATTTTATATGGTCAGCTTACTTGAACCAAGTAATGGGAGCCAAAGCTGCAAGAGTTTGACTATACTGTCAAACCAAATTTTTGAACTAGTTAAAACAGTGTTCTTAAACTATACTCCAAACTCAGCAAAATAAGCTGATTTTCTTAATTCTCCTCTAAGAGAATTTAACCCCACTGATGGATAAATGAAAACATTAATTCCTTCTGAGGAACAAACCTTCTTGCCCGAAGGGCACATATCAGTTATCAGTTGCTGTGTAATGAGCCGTCCCTAAACTTAGTAGCTTAAAGTAATTATTTATTCAACATAGATAAAACTTGAGTAGATTATACTAAGTGAACTAAGCCAGTCACAATAAAGCCAACTACACTATGATTCCATTTATATGAGGTATTTAAAGTAGTCAAAGTCATAAACACATAAAGTAGAAGAGTAGTTGCCAGAGCTGGAAAGAAGGGAAATGGGAGTTTTTGTTTAATGAATATAGAGTTTCTTTGTTTTTATTTATTATTTATTTATTTTTAAATTTTTTTGCAGTACTGGTGATTAAACCTTGGGCCTCACATATGGCAAGCAAGGTGCTCTACCACTGAGCCATACCCCTAGCCTCAGAGTTTTATTTTTGCAACATGAAAAAAATTCTGGAGATCTTCTGTACACCAATGTGAATACATTTAAAACTACTGAACTGTACATTTAAAAATGGTTAAGATGTTAAATTACATGTTTGTGGGCTTTTTACTACAGTCAAAAATATTTAATAATAATTATTACTTATTGTTTCTCACAATTCTATGAAACATCTGGAACTCAGATGGGCAGTTCTTCTGCTGGCCTTACTTGGGGTCTCTTATGCAGTTGTGTTTGCCCCCCTCCCAGTTCTGGCATCCTGTAGGCTGAATTATCAATGCAGCCCAAAACCCATAAGTAGGCATTAGTGCTGACCAAGAGAATTCTCAAAGAATATTCTAACTCAGAGAAAGAATGAAAATCCTTGGTTGTATTTTTCTTTTGTGTTCTAGGTTTTCTTATATATACTCTAGTCCTCAAGCAACCCTATGGTGGCAATGGTAAGGTTTTTTTTTTTTTTTTCATTTCACTTGAAGTTTTAAAACAATTGATTCTACATAGACTAGGGAGAGTGGACATTCTTGCCTATTCCATGTTTTAGGGAAAAGCCTTCAGACATTCACCATTAAGTGTTATGTTAGCTATAGGATTTTGTTTCTTTATTTGTGCATGCCCTTTGTCATATCATAGAAGTTCCTTTGAATTCCTTGTTTTCTGAGAGTTTTGTTTTTCATGGATGGATGCTAATTTTTTCTAAATGATTCTTCTGCATCAATTAATAAGACCATGAGGTTTTGCTTCTTTTAATATGGTGGAATTCATTGATTGATTTTGAATATTGAACTCAACTTTCATTCCCAGGATGAGTCTATGTGATCATAGTTATCTACATATCTACATTATTCATCATGTCCCTACAAATAGGGACAGCATTAGAAGTGTTAGCCAATACAAAGGCACCAAAAAAGGAAACAGATTGGAAAGAGAGAAATAAAATTCTCCCTATTTGGACACAATATAATGATAATCTACATAGAAATTCCTAAAGAATCCATAAAATAACTTGAAACTAGTGAGTTTGGCAAGGTCACTGAAGGCCAACATACAGAGATCATTTCTACTTTTTAATATACTAGTAATAAACAATTGCAAATCATTTACAAAAGCTCCAAAAATGAAATACTTAGATATAAATCTAACAAAACATACACAGAATGTATATACTGGACAACTCTATTGGAAAGCAAAAGTGGAGAGAATAGCAATGGAGATGGAGTGTGGGTAGAGGGCAGCCTCTGCCAAACCATCTGCTCCACTTTAAGGAAGCACCCTCCACCTCACACACCCCATGGATATTACTCCGACAATTATCTCAGCTTTTACTTACTTATTCTTCCTTTTTATGCATATCCTCAGTATGTGTTCAGTCTTGCCTAATAAATTATCTATTTTCACAATATTGTGGCATAACAAATTACCCCAAAACTCAGTATGGCTTAAAGCAATAAGCATCCATTTAGCTCACAGATGTGTGGCTCAACAAATCAGACTGAGCTCAGATGTGGGATTCTTCTGGTCTTCTACCTTCTGGGGGTTGGCTAGTTTTCAACTTATCACAAATAGCCTTAGCTACAACTGGGGTGACTTGACTCTGTGCACATGTATCTCATCCTTCAGCAGGCTAGCTAGGCATGTTCTTATGGCAGAGGAGGAACAGCAGAAATGGATACTGCATATGCTTCTAAAGTTTCTGCCTGGATTGCATCTGTTAACATCCTTTTGGCCAAAGAAAGTAACAATGACTAAAATCTAAAGTAACATGACTTAAATCTGAATCAAAGTGCACTGTCTCTTTACTGAAAGAAGCCTCAAAGTTATATGTCAAAGGGTGCAGATACAGGGGGAAGTGAATAATTGGGAATATCAGTGCACTCAGTCTACTAGAACCATGGTGTCAAACTCTTTAGCATTATTTTGAAAATTTATTTATTCTAATTTGTTATATATGATAGCAGAATGCCTTTCAATTCATATTACACATATAGAGCACAATTTTTCATGTCTGTTTGTACACAAAGTAGAGTCACACCATTCGTGTCTTCATACATATACTTAAGGTAAGATGTCCATCTCATTCCACCATCTTTCCTACCCCCATGCCCCCTCCTCTTCCCATCCTCCCCTTTGCCCTATCTAAAGTTCGTCCATTCCTCCCATGTCCCACCATCCCCATTATGGATCAGCATCCCCATATCAGAAAAAACATTCAGCATTTGGTTTTTTGGGATTGGCTTACTTAGCATAATATTCTCCAACTCCATCCATTTACCTGCAAATACCATGATTTTATTCTCTTTTATTGCTGAGTAACATTCCATTGTATATGTATACCACATTTTCTTTATCCATTCATCTACTGAAGGGCATCTATATTGGTTCCACAATTCAGCTATTGTGAATTTTGCTGCTATAAACATTGATGTGGCTGCGTCTCTGTAGTATGCTGTTTTTAAGTTCTTTGAATATAAACTGAGGAATGAGATAGCTGGGTAAAATGGAGGTTCCATTCCAAATTTTCCAAGAAATCTCCATATTGCCTTTCCATAATGGCTGCACCAATTTTGCAGTCCCACCAGCAATGTATGAGTGTGCCTTTTCCTCCACATCCTTACCAACACTTATTGTTGTTTGTATTCTTAATAGCTGCCATTCTGACTGGAGTGAGATGAAATCTTAGAGTGGTTTTGATTTGCATTTCTCTAATTGCTAGAGATGTTGAACATTTTTTCATATATTCATTGATTGATTGTGTATCATCTTCTGAGAAGTGTCTGTTCCTTGGCCCATTTATTGTTTGGGTTATTTGTTTTTTTGGTGTTAAGATTTTTGAGTGCTTTATATATCCTAGAGATTAGTGCTCTATCTGATGTGTGTGTGGTAAAAATTTGCTCCCATTCTGTAGGCTCTCTTCACCTCACTGATTGTTTCTTTTGCTGAGAAGAAGGTTTTTAGTTGAATCCATCTCATTTATTGATTCTTGATTTTAATTCTTGCACTATAGAAGTCTTATTAATGAAGTCAAGGCCTAATCCGACATGGAGATTTGGGCCTAATTTTTCTTCTATTAGGCATGGGATCTCTGGTTTAATTCCTAGGTCCTTGATCTACTTTGAGTTGACTTTTGTGCATGGTGAGAGATAGAGGCTTAATTTCACTTTGTTGCATATGGATTTCCAGTTTTACCAGCACCATTTGTTGAAGAGGCTATCTTTTCTCCAATATATGTTTTTGGTGCCTTTGTCTAATATAAGATGACTGTAATTATGTGGGTTTGTCTCTATGCCTTCTATGCTGTACCATTGGTCTACAAGTCTATTTTGGTGCCAATATCATGCTGTTTTGTTACTATTGCTCTGTAGTATAGTTTAAGGTCTGGTATAATGATACCACCTGCTTCACTCTTCTTGCTAAGGATTGCTTTAGCTTTCTGGGTCTCTTATTTTTCCAAATGAATTTCATGACTGCTTTTTCTATTTCCATGAGGAATGTCATTGGAATTTTGATTGGAATTGCATTAAATATGTATGGTGTTTTTGGTAGTATGGTCATTTTGACAATATTAATTCTGCCTATCCAAGAACAAGGTAGATCTTTCCATTTTCTAAGGTCTTCTTTAATTTTTTTTCTTTAGTGTTCTGTAGTTTTCATTCTAGAGGTCTTTCACCTCTTTTGTTAAGTTGATTCCCAAGTATTTTTAGGCTATTGTAAATGGGGTAGTTTCCCTAGTTTCTCTTTCAGAGAATTTGTCACTGATGTACAGAAATGCCTTTGATTTATGAGAGTTGATTTTATATCCTGCTACTTTGCTGAATACATTTATTAGTTCTAGAAGTTTTCTGGTGGAATTTTTTGGGTTTTCTAGGTATAGAATCATATTATTGGCAAATAGTGCTAATTTGAGTTCTTCTTTTCCTATCCATCTCCCTTTAATTTCTTTAATATGTCTAATTGCTCTGGGTAGAGTTTCAAGAACTATGTTAAATAGAAGTGGTAAAAGAGGTCATCCCTGTCTTGTTCCAGTTTTTAGAGGGAATGCTTTCATTTTTTCTCTATTTAGAATGATGTTAGCCTGGGGCTTGGCATAGATAGCTTTTACAATGTTGAGATGTATTCCTGTTATCCCTAGTTTTTCTAGTGTTTTGAACATGAAGGGATGCTGTATTTTGTTGAATGCTTTTTCTGCATCTATTGAGATGATCATATGATTTTTATCTTTAAGTCTACTGATGTGATGAATTACATTTATTGATTTCCATATGTTGAAGCAACCTTGCATCCCTGGGATGAACCCCACTTGATTGTGGTGCACTATCTTTTTGATATGTTTTTATATTCAATTTGCCAGAATTTTATTGAGAATTTGTTTAGCACCTTTGCCCCCAATCCATTTGGGACCTATTTTTATTGCACATTACCTTGATGTTGTCATTGCTCTCCCAAGATTAGCTAAAATTGGTCTAAGACCCACCTAGAGATGTCTGGCCCACTGATTTTTACTCCAATCTCACATTTTCAAGCTATTGGTCTATACTAGGTTAGTCTATTGAATGAGGGTAAGAAATAAGGTCTGTGTTCATGCCTGAGTATTCTGATCTGAATCATACTGTCTCCATATTGCTGAGCTTCCAGAAGTTTGAATATGACCTCACTTCACTCAGACATCATTTCCAGCTATCTTTACACTGGTATAGTCCTTTTGGGGATATGGAATCAAACACCTTCCCCTGTCATTAGAAAATACTACTGATTTCAAGTTGTGTATCTGAGTATGCTAACTTCTTTTGTTCTTTAGATCAGTCACTGTCTGTGTGCTCTCTCTTGCCATTTTAACCAAATTATAGATTTTCCACAATCATATAGCTATGTTATTCTAAAGTGGCCTAAAACACTAGAACTGTTTTCCTCCCATGCCAACTTATCCTAAACTGTTGTCCCCATATTCAGTAAATAATTGATGTTGATAAAGACTGTGTTCCAAGCTGAATACCCAAAGTACATACCAAAGTTAAGTTATGGGTTAGATAGTGGAATAAAATTCCATTAATAATCTATGAAATAAAAGTTGAGTGAAGATTAAATCTGGTCAAGCCCTAGTCTAACACAGAGAGATACTATGATTAAGCAGGGAATGTATGAGTGTCTAAGACTTTGGGCCCAGTCAGGACAAAGTTGATAGGAGATAACATGGAGGTAAAACTCAAGAGTCCAGATAATGTCACATGTTGGGTTCCCTAAGAAGTAGACTCTGAAACTGAGTTTATCATGCAGGATGCTTATTAAAGAGTATCTTTCGGATAGGAAGGGAAGGAAGAATGGGGCAGAGAAAGAAGCCAAGCTGCAAAATAGGCCCCACAGCCTCAACTTGGTCCAGGGAGGAAATAATGAAGATAAAATGATGCCTCAGAGTTGTCTTGAAATGGACCAGAATGGCCAGGCCTCACACCCTTGCGTCCACCATTCATTGGTTTTGAGGTACCAAGAGGAGTATGATCTTGGGCAAGGAAGCTCTGCAACTGAGGCGATCTCTAAAAGGACTCAGAGCTGAAGGCTGCCTACCCACAGTTCTTCTAGCAACTGGGACAAGTTCTTCTTTAGTGGGAGATTTGAGAAGTACATGAAAATGTCCACCACAGAGAGCAATTTAGATACCCTATGTTTCTTTAAGTGGCTGAAGTTCCTATTCCTGTAGGTTTAACTGAGTCTCACTGTTTTTTGTTTGTTTGTTTGTTTGTTTGTTTGTTTTGTTTTTGGAGGGGTGTGTGTGGACACTGGGTATCGAACCCAGGGCACTTTTCCACTTAGCTACATCCCTAGCCCTTTTATTTTTATTTTGAATGGGGTCTCACTAATTTACTCAGGGCCTTGCTAAATTGTTGAGGCTGGCTTTGAACTTACAACCTTCCTGCCTCAGCCTCCTAAATTGCTGGAATTGCAGTTTACCACTATGCCTAACTACCTAAGCCATTCTTAAACACAAGCCCAAAACCCAGTCTATTACAATGATTCTACTGTGCTCCTTTCATTGATCTCTGAAATTGGGGATCTTTTTTCCCCCATCATTTTTGTCCAGTTTGATATACTGCTTGAGAATCATCACATAATCCTGCAGAGATAAACACACAGAGCTTAACACATTGCAGCAATTTTAGAACATATCTACAAATTCTTTGATTCTCTTTCCATCAAGAAGTATAGCATGAGCTGGGGATAAAGCTCCGTTCATTGGTAAAGTGCTTGCTTCACATGCATAAGGCCCTGGGTTCAATCCCCAGCGAAGAAGAAGAAGGAGGAGGAGGAGGAGGAGAAGGAGGGAGAGGAGGAGGAAGAGGAGGAGGAGGAGAAGGAGGAGGAGGAGAATGCCCTTTCTTTGGACTGGGACAAGATTGTGATTGGCTTATAACCAATAATAAAAGGCAGAAGTTTTGTTGGGTGAGTTCCAAAGCTCGGTCAGAAAAGGTGATGCAGCCTCTGCTTTGTTCCCTGGGATATTAGATTCTTAAAATTTTTGATTGACACACAATAATTGTACATATCTATGAGTACAGTGTAATATTTCAATACATGTATATAATGTGTAATGATTGTAGGATAATTGACATGTCTGTTATTTCAAACATTCATACATTTCAAGATAGCTAGTAGAGAAGATTTTTTAACTTTTGAAATGTTGACTTATGATGTAAAAAGTCTGAATGTTCTGAGGCCACCATGCTATGAGGCAGTCCAGGCCACATCGAAAGGTCACATAGAAGAGTTCTGATTAACATCCAGCTAAGACCCCAGTCAACAACCAGACATGTGAATGGTGACCCCTTCACATAATTTCAGCTCCTAGCCATTGAATCACCCCAGCCATTAAGTCTTCCCAGCTCAGGCTGCAGACATTGTGGAACAGAGACAACTCCCACTGTGCCCTGTCTGAATTACTGACCCACAAAATTAGTGGACACAATGAAATGGTTATTGTAAACCACTAAGTTTGGGGGTAATTTGTTACTGAGCAATCATAACCAGAACACACAGCTAGTTGCCTATGATACAAAGCTGACTATGATAAATGCTAAGATCGCCTGTGCACACTTATATAATATGCTCTTATGCATCTTTTGACTCTGCAGGAACCTCGAAATGACTCCAAAAATTCTATCTTATGAAGAATTTAAAAAGAAGAATTTCCAGATTTAAAGTATCATTTTAATGAGTCTGTTTGTTTCCAGAGGCAAGTATGTGACACATGAAGTCCAAGAGTAAAGGTACATTAGAGAAGGTGAAAAGTCAGTCATTAACCACACGGGGTTAGTTTCTGATCCTAAACGC
Organism: Marmota flaviventris; assembly: GCF_047511675.1. Classification (NCBI taxonomy): domain Eukaryota; kingdom Metazoa; phylum Chordata; class Mammalia; order Rodentia; family Sciuridae; genus Marmota; species Marmota flaviventris. The sequence goes on from NC_092518.1 coordinate 39,007,679, forward strand.
TGTGTGAATGTTTTGCAATTTAATCTGATTGGCACTAGGTTTTTGTTTATTTTGCATTGACCAAATATAATATACAAGTCGACCCAGTTATGTTAGTCATAAAATATATCAAGTCATCTTAGTCAAATAGCTTTTAAAGCTAAGAATTTTCTCTGTGTTTAAGATAATCTTCTTTAGATAATGTTTCCACATACCCTCAAATAAGCAGCACATATCAGCATTTGAGAAATCAAAATGAAGGAAGTCCTTTTATTTTCTTAGTGGCTAAGATATTTTATACTGTTAGCAAACAGAAGTGGTGAGAAATTCCATTCTAGGTTTCAATTAAAAGAAATCACCAAATAGAAGGAATGGAAAACCAATATCTCTACAGATCAGAATGTGCCCTTTATGGCAAGCAATGCCTCTGGAAATTTCAAAGCCAAATTTTTCTAGTGCTCAATATAGCTAAAATTCTGAGGACTGGAATTTTTTAAATGTATCTTATTACCCGTAATGTCACCCTAGTTTTTGTAACCAGATACTTTAGGAATATAGTTGGAGATCACTTGCCAGAAACATCCCTTAGGTTTCCACTTAACCTCTTAAAAGCTTTGTGGAACAGCCAACTCCACATCCCATTTAAGTATTTTCTCCTAAACCCTTGTTTGGATATGAGGTGTCCCCCCAAAGCTCCTGTTAATGCAGGAATATTTAGAGGTAAAATGATTGGACTTGAGAGTTATAACCTCATCAGTCCATCCTAGTTTGAATGGGCTGGCTGGGTGGTAACTGTAGGGAGGTGTGGTGTGACTGGAGGAGGTGGGTCACAGAGGATATGCCCTGGAAGGGTTCATTTCCCCTTTGGGCCTCTTTCCCACCTCTGCTTCCTGACTGTCATGAATGCAGTAGCACCCCTCAACCATGCCCTTCCACCATGATGTTCTTTCTGCCTCACATTGGACCCAGAGCAATGTATTCAGCCAACTATAGATTAACCTCTGAAACAATGAGCCAAAATAAACTTTTCCTTCTCTAAGTTGTTCTTGTGGAGCATTTTGGTCACAATGATGATAAGCTGACTAACACAACTATTGAAGTCATCAAGGTTTACTAAACATGAAGCATATATATTGCAAATAATTTATCTTCCTAGTTAATGATATTGGGGGTCTTCTCAGAAATGCTGTGGCAAGACACATTGAAAGAATTCCACTGACTCAAGTCAATTAACAGCATATGCTGCCGAGGTCATAGAGGTCAGAAAATGAAAAGAGAAAAGATAAACCGAAGGCTCAGAGGTGGCAGGTACTATTATTATCAAATTGAAAACTAAAGCCAAGAGAGATAAGTAACCTTCCCAGGATCATGTAATTAGGAAGGGGTAGGACCAAATTTTGAACACAGGCATAGCAGTCAAGTTCATAAAGACAGAAGATAGAATAGTGCTTTCCAGAGGCTACAGGGAGGTGGGAATGTGTTTAAAATTAGAGTATAGAGTTTCAGTTGTAAAGATGAAAATGTTCTGAAGATGTATTGTTGAGATGGTTGCACAACAATGTGAATATATGCAACACAACAGAACTGTATACATAAAACAGTTAAGATGAGGGCTGGGGTTGTGGCTCAGTGGGAGAGCGGTTGCCTAGCATGCATGAGGCACTGGATTTGAGCCCCAGCACCACATTTTAAAAAAATAAACAAAATAAAGGTATTGTGTCCATCTACAACTAAAAATATTTATTTATTTATTTTTTAGTTGTAGTTGGACACAATACCTTTATTTATTTTTATGTGGTGCTGAGGATCGAACCCAGATTGTGCACATGCTAGGCAAGTGCTCTACCGCTGAGCCTCAACCCCAGCCTTACTAAAAATATTTTTTAAAAATAGTTAAGATCAGGGCTGGGGTTGTGGCACAGTGGTAGAGCGCTCGCCTAGCACGTGCCAGGCACTGGGTTCGATCCTCAGCACCACATAAAAATAAATAAAAACAAACGTATTGAAATAAATACTTGCCTAGCATGTGTGAGGCCCTGGGTTCAATTCTCAGCACCGCATATAAATAAATGAATAAAATAAAGGTCCATCAATTTCTAAAAACATATTTTAAAAAAACAGTTAAGATGATAAATTTGGGGCTGGAGTTGTATCTCAGTGGTAGAGCATTTGCCTCGCAAGTGTGAGGCACTGGATTTGATCCTAGCACGACATAAAAACAAATAAAGGTACTGAGTCCATACACAACTATATATATATATATATATATATATATATATATATATATATATATATATGGCAAATTTTATGTAGAGTGTACTTCACTATAATTTTCTATTGTTGTAGAATTATTTCTTTAATGCTTCATAAAACAGAGCTTGTGAAAAATGGAGCCCCCAAATAGTAGAAAATATTTAAATACACAAGACTATGGTTACCACCTATCACTTCCAAAGAAAAACAGGGATCAAGGAGATCATCAACTGATTGCTTTGCCTCTTTCACTTCCATTTCTTCTGTATCCATCCCTCAATTCTAGCATTTGTTTCTCTATTCCTTATCCCACTCATCCCCCACTTTTCTACTCAGCCTTCATGTAGCCCACCCACTTACATTTTTTATTAGTACATTTTAATTATACAGAACAAGGGGTTTCATTGTGGCATATTTGCACATGAAAATAACAACATTGATCATACCCCCACCCCCATTTCCTTCCCTTACCTGCCCCTTAACACAGATATGGACTCTACTCCAGACTAGTTATTAGGAGAACTTAGCAAGATAAAGTATTTCCAAAATAGAATTGTGTAAATTGCTAAAATGTGAGGAAATATTATTTTTGTATTAACTTGATGTCATACCCTGTCCCATTACCCTGCCTGAAACGGTCTACAACTCCTTAAGGAACAGAAGAGATAGAACTTTATCTTAGAGTTTTTAAAATTATAATAAAGCCAGACATGGTGGCATATACCTGTAATCCTACTAACTCAGGATTCTAAGACAGGAAGGTTACAAATCCAAGGCCAACCTCAGAAACTTAGTGAGACCCTATCTCAAAATAAAAAATAAAAAGGTCTGAGGATGTGGTTCAGTGGTTATGCATCCCTGGGCTCAATCCCTAGTACCAATAAATAAATAAATACATAAAATTATAGCAAAGTACCCCTCACACAAAATTAACCATGTTAACTAACTGTTTTTAAGTATGCAGTTCAGATATGTTACATATATTCACATTGCTGTATAACTGTCACAGCCATCCATCTTGAGAACTCCAGAACTTTTTCATCTTGCAAAAGTGAAACTCTGCATCATTAAACACTAATTCTTCATTCCCATCTTCTTGTAGTCCCCAATAACCACCACTCTACTGTCTTCATGAAGTTATCTCATATAAGTGGAATCATACATTATTTGTCTTTTTTGTCCCTGGTTTATTGCCCTTAGCATGTTCTCAAGATTTATCCATGTAGTAGCATGTGCCAGAATTTCCTTCCTTTTTAAGGCTGAATAACATTCCACTGTATGGATAGACCACATTTTGTTTATCCATTCATCCATTCATAGACATTTGGCTTATTTCTACTTATCTCCAGAGCTTTTAAAAATCAGTGCTGCTACCAGCTCACACACCAAGAATCACCCCCACCCTTTCTGACCTGCTTCCTACTCAACACTATCCTCCATGTGTCACAGGCTAACTCTCTTCTCCACTCTTTCACCTATGCCTTTCTCCTTGCCTTGGGGAAGGTTTCACTCTTATGCCACCCTTCCCCTTAGTCTTCCATATATCCCTGCTTCTGTCATCCAACCCTGACTCTGGGCCCTTCATTTGAGACATGAGGCTCTAATACTGGGTTTCTGGAAGACCTTGTAACCATTTCTTTTTCTGTTGGGAACATATCATACCCTCTACCAATTCCCTGTAGATGCTGGCTCCTAGGCCCAAAGACCCAGGTTGTGGTCTAGCTGGGACCTTTCCAAGTCAGTGAATTCCCCTGGCATGGCCCCCTGCTGCCACCTGCTGGCTGTACACATCAATGCTTCTATGGGCTTGTTTCCTATTCAAGGGACCTGAACAAAGGAGTTAGCCCTCTGCATCCTATCATCCATCCTGGAATACGTCTTTCAACAATGTACATAAATGTTTTCCTTTCAGTATTTTCGCCCTGTCCCAGTTTTATTCCCTCTCATATATCCTGCATGGAATCCCTGTTCTGTTTTTAAAAGAAAGACCTTTTAACAAGTCTATGTTCAAGTCACAGATAGTCTTGTCAGACTTGCAAAAATATAGAGGAAAGTCTTTCTGTATTTGGGCAATGTAATCTGAAAAAGAACAATGGAATTCCTAAATGTATAATGGTTCTCATTAGCTCCATGACAGCAGTTATGTTATATTCAAAATAAGTATATTATGGATATCAAAATATAAAATAATCAGATTTTTTGAAATTCATAAAATGTTTTTTTTTAAAAATCTTTTAAAACAATAAATAAGGTGGTTTATTGATGTTACTTTAATTTTAACACAGACATCCAAACAAACTTGTTGTAGAAATACAATAAGAATTACTCTAAAGAATCCTAGGCCCTTTTGTTTGGGGATTGAACACAGGTGCAACTACCACTGAGCTACATTCCCAGCTTGATCTCTTTCTTTCTTTCTTCCTTCCTTCCTTCCTTTCTTCATTTATTTATTTATAGTGTGGGAATCAAACCAAGAGCCTCACACATGCTAGGCAAGCGCTTGGCCATCACACTATATCCCCAGTCCTTACTTATTTATTTTTGGGATAAAGTCTTGCTAAGTTGCCCCAATATGCTTTGAAGTTCCAATTCCCCCGCCTCAGCCTTAACTCTTGGGCCCTTTTGAAACAAGAAGAGCCAAGAGTAGATAACAGATTTAAGGTTATGCTTGTTATGGTTTGGATCTGAAATATCCCCCAAAGGCCCATGTGTTAAAGACTTGGAGCCCAGCCTATGGTACTGAAGGGAAGTGTTGGGACCTTTAAGAGGGGGAGACTAGCTGGAGGAAGTTAGGTCATGTGGGTATGCCCTTGAAGAGGATATGGGGACTCCTGCCTCTTTCTATCTTTCTCTTCCCAGTCACCATGAGGTGAATACCCTTTTCCACCATGTACTCCTTCCATGATGTACTGTGCCACCAGACAGCAACAGGACCAAATGACCAAGAATTAAAATTTCTGAAACTGTAAGACAATATTAATCTTTTTTCCCTTTAAGTTGATTTATCTCAGGTATTTGCCACAGTGATGAAAAGTTGATTAACACAATGAGTGACACTATTTTGTGAATGGTCAAAACTGAAAACATATAAAGGCCTAAGCCTGGGCATTTGAAGGTAAAGGATTAAAATCACATATTGACAACTACATCTTTATATAGTATTATATATTTCTTTCACTCCCCACCCTTGAGTTCATGCTTTGCTTTCACACTGAACATTACATCTGTTTTCTCCACCATGTGTCTGTCCCTAATGGGTATCCACTCCATCATAGTATCTTGTCATGACAGGTGAGGTCAGTGGCACAAGAAATAATATTTTTAAAGAGTAGTATAAATGTTGGGAAGGGAGATGACTATAGAGTAGATAGTAGAGTCCAAATAATGGGCTAGGGATTCAGCCTGTGGAATATAGTGCCTTTCTTGTGGTTAGGGAAAGGGATGCAAGAAATCTGGAAGGAACCATGTTATAGTAAGAGATAGCTTCACAATTTGTTTTGATAGGAAGGGTCTATCTATAGTAGCAATCTATGGTGAAGGAAGGACTTCTAGGGATCTTTCTTAGAGAAGCATGTGTCTAATAATTTATATAAAATTGAGAAAATATTGATCACCATTTAAAAAATAAGGAAAGTGCTGATGAAGATTACAAAGAGGCTTCAATAGGAGGCATCACAATACCAGATTTTAAATATACTACAAAAACTGTAGTAACAAAAAAGGCATGGTATTTGCACCAATACAGACATGAAGATGAATGGAACAAAATACAAGATACAGGGACAAACTCACATGAATACAGTTATCTTATACTAGACAAAGGCACCAAAAACATGCATTGGAGAAAAAAAATAGCCTCTTCAACAAATGGTGCTGGGAAAACTGGAAATCCATATGGAGTAGAATGAAATTAAACCCCAATCTCTCACCCTGCACAAAACTCAAAGTGGACCAAGGACCTAGTCATTAGACCAGAAATCCTGCAACTACTAGAAGAAAAGGTAGGACCATCTCCATCATGTTGGCTTAGGAACAAAGTTCCTCAACAAGACACCTAAAGCAAAAGAAGTAAAATCAAGAACCAATAAATGGGATTCAATCAAACTAAAAAGCTTCTTCACAGCAAAGGAAACCATCAAGAACTTGACTAGAGAACCTACAGATTCAAAGAAAATCTTTCCCACCTGCACCTCAGATACAGCATTAATCTCCAGGATATATAAAGAACTCAAAAAACTTAACACAAAAAGAATAACCCAATCAATAAATGGGCAAAAGAACTAACCAGAGACTTCACAGAAGAAGAAATATGATTGATCAACAAGTACATGAAAAAATGTTCAACATCTCTAGCAATTAGATAAATGCAAATTAAAACCACACTGAGATTCCATTTCACTCCAGACAGAATGGCAATTACCAAGAATACAAGCAACTATAAATGTTGGCAAGGATGAAGGGGAAAATGTTCACTCATCCATTGCTGGTGGGACTGCAAATTGGTGCAACCACTATCAAAAGCACTATGGAGATTCCTCAGAAAACATGGAATGGAACCACCATTTGACCCAGTTATCCCACTCCTTGGTTTATACCCAAAGGACTTGAAATCAACATCTCCAGTGACACAACCACATCAATATTTATAGCCGCTCAATTCACAGTAGCTAAGCTATGGAATCAACCTAGATGCCCTTAAACATATGAATGGATAAAGAAAACGGGGTATATATACACACTGGAATATCACTCAGCTTTAAAGGAGAATGAAATTATGGCATTTGCTGGTAAATGGATGGAGCTGGAGACTACCATGCCAAGTGAAATAAGCTAATCCCCCAAAACCAAAGACTGAATGTTCTCTCTGATTGGCAGATGATGATTCACAATAGGTGGGGAGGGTTTGGGGGCTGTCCTCAATTGGACAGGGTAGAATGGAGGGAAGGGAGGGGGAACAGGAATGGGAAAGACAGTAGAATTAATCAGACATAACTCTTCTATGTTCTTACATGAATACAACCTGTGTAATTCCATATCATGTACAACCAGAAAAATGGGAAGTTATACTCCATGTATGTATGATATGTCAAAATACATTCTACTATTGTGTATAACTAAAAAGAACAATTTTTTTTTTAAAAAAAAAGGAGGCTTCAATGGGCTGGAGTTGTGAATCAGTGGTAGAGCGCTTGCCTAGTACGTGTGAGGCCCTGGGTTCGATTCTCAGCACCACATGTAAATAAATAAAATAAAGGTCTACTGACAACTAAACAATTTTTTAAAAAATAAGCTTCAATTTCTCCATTGATTACAGCATTCTGCTGCATTGTGTTCTGGTCAAAGGTAGAAATGAGAAATCAAACTCAGTTCTAGGCAAGGGGTCAGTGAAATATCCATAAGGCTGGAGACCTCTTTGAATGAAAGAAATAAATGAAAATTACATAAACTCCACTTGCCTGAAACTATAGAGCTCAGTTGGGACTCTGGAACCACATGAAGATTATGAGTGGAGAGTCAACCTACAGATATTTCCCTGAAAGGTGGGGAAAGGAGGTGGTCTTTAGTAAATGTTATCCCAAAAATGCCAACATAGATTTGGTTATTTTAGGTGCAGGGTCCAGGCAGATCCATCCTTGCGCTGTCAGGCAAATATCTTTGTTGTTCTTATCATAGGAATCTAGTGAAGGTTAAATTGCATTGACACATGTCAATGCCACTAGGAGAAAACAGATGCCAGTAGGCTGAAACAATGTAAAACATTGATAATTGTTACTAACAATAATTAATTAAATTCCAAATCACAATACATTTTAATTTCTGTCATTTACTTAGTGATTTTGAGTGCTTAGCAGGGACTCTGCTGTAGCATACATTGTTTAATTTAATTTTCACAGCAATCCCATGAAATTGGTAGCACACCAAACTCTCAGCAGATAGCAGCAGCCTCTTTTTTATATAGGAGGGAAGTGAAGCTCAGGAACATGAACTTGCCTGTTGCCACAAGGTTCCTGGGATTCATACCCCAGCAGTCTGACTTTAGCACTCATTCTCTTAAACACTGCTATTTTTTGTCTTCTTTGCCCCCTATATTTACATTTAAAACTGTAAAGTTACTCTAAAAAAAGTTCATTACAATGAAGTTTCTTTTCTTTTGGTACCAGGTATGAAACCCAGGGGTGCTTAACTACTGAGCCACATCCTCAGTCCTTTTTCTTAATTTTTATTTTTATTTTGAGAGAGGGACTTGCTAAGTTGCTTAGCACCTGCCTTTTTGCGGGGGCTGGCTTTGAACTTGTGATCCACCTGCCTCAGCCTCCTGAGCTCCTGGGATTACAGGCATGTGCCACTGTGCCTGCTCATTACAATGAAATTTCTACATGTACAACTCACTTTGGAATAAGTCCTCCCCCTCTCCTTCAGGTGCCGCTCACCTGTAATGAGAGAGAAAGAGAGAGAGAGAGAGAGAGAGAGAGACTGGGTTACCTGCCCAGCATCCATCCCTTATCTTGCTTGTGCAAGGAACTCTCCAATTTTATTTAAGCATCTGCATCTCTGTTCAGCCTTTATAATTTGGATCAAAGTGATGGAAGCTTGAGGAATGGGTCCCGAGAAGTCAAGGCCAGTTTTAGTAATCCTATTGTACTTACTGAGGTTTCAAAATTCCCCCCAAAAAAAGCCAAGGAATCCAGCATTTACCCTGGAAACTATTATTGTTCCAGAGGTGAGATCATTACCCAAGTTCTCCAAAAAGACGACGACAAATAGAGAACATGCATTTCTTGGTTTAATTAAAAATTCTCACCTGCCAGGCACAATGGCAGACATCTGTAATTCCAGCAACTTAGTGAGGCCCTAAGCAACTTAGTGAGACCTTGTCTCAAAATAAAAATAAAGATAAAAAAGTACTGAGAATATGGCTCAGTGGTCAAGTGCCCCTAGATTCAGTCCCTGGTATAAAAACAGAATAAACAAAAACAAAAGTTCTTGCCTTTCTATCTCTGTTTTCTCTCTCTCTCTCTCTCTCTCTCTCTCTCTCTCTCTCTCTCTCTCTCACACACACACACACACACACACACACACACAGGTAAACGCAGCTCCCTGCACAAACTATCCCAAAACTATCCAAAGAAAGAGCTGAAAGACCAAACCTATTCCACCCATGCAAGTTTTGCAGCAATTATAGATAAAAAAACTCTCCTTTAATCCCAGTAGTTCAGGAGACTGGGGCAGGAGGATCACAAATTTGAGGCCAGCCTCAGCAACTTAGTGAGGCCTGAAGCAACTTAGTGAGACTCTGTCTCAAAATTAAAAATAAAAAAGGTTGGGATGGGGCTGCAACTATGACTCAGTAACAGAACACTTTCCTAGCAATGTGAGGCACTGGTTCGATCCTCAGCACCACATACAAAAATAAATAAATAAATAATAAGTAAATAAAATAAAGACATGCTGTCCATCTGCAACTATAAAAAAGTTTTTAAAGAGGGCTGGGAGTGCTGCTCAGTGGCAGAGCACTTGCTTAGCACGTGTGAGGCACTGGGTTCTATTCTCAGCACCACATAGAAATAAACAAATAAAATAAAGGCATTCTGTCCATCTACAACTACAAAAAAAATTTTAAAAGTGGAGGCTGGGATATGGCTCAGTGTTTAAGCACCCTTGGGTTCAATGCCTGCAGCCCAAAACCAAAAAAAAAAAAAAAAAGTGGAACAATCCACTGAGAAGCTCGTATCAGCAGTGCCTGATGATGATGAAAAGCAAACTGGCTTAGTCAGTTTTATTATTGTTGTTGTTATTGTTAAATTCTCTATAACAATGAATCCCCTCATTGCCTATATTTAAGATGAGCCATTCTATTCTCATTTTCTCTCCTTTCTGCTTGGCACCCACTGAGTCCATCTTTTTTCTGTTGGTTTATTTATTATGTATCCATTTTCATTTCTGGACTTTCTCTTCTAAGTACATTGATCTTTCTATTCATATGCTAGTTCCACTCTCCAGGCTTTATAATATTTTTTGTGGTACTGGAGATTTAACTCAGGAGTGCTGTACCTCTGAGCCAAGCCATATCCTCAACCTTTTATATGTTTTATCTTGGAACAGGGTCTCACTAAATAGCTTAGGCTGGCCTCGAAGTTGTGATCCTCCTGCCTCAGCCTCCAGAGTCTCTAGAACTATAGGACTGAGCCACTGCACCTGTCCTATAATATATTTTAATATCTTATTGTTCTGGTTCCCTATCATCATTTTTCTGTTTTTCAGATTTTTCTGGCTACCTTTTTTCCATATGAATTTTGAAATCAGTTTGTTTAATCATGGCTTCTAGCTTCAACTATAATTTTAATGAAGTTTTAATTCATATATTTGAGGCTTGTCATCCTTTGTTATTATAAAATTTTTCATCTACCAAGGTTAGGGGAAAACTCTTGTTCTATGTATTATGATTTTTAATATTTTAAGTTTTTGTTTTTCCTTGAATTGGTGATTGCTATGATTTAAGTGATGGAGTCCCCTCCAAAATTCATTTTGAAACTTAATCCCCAGTATTGAGACATGACCTTTAGGAAGTCAAGAGGACCCTGCCCTCATGAATGAAATTAGCACTATAATAAAAGGGCTAGAGGTTAATGGGAGCTCTAGCCTTGTGCTTCCACCTTCTGCCAGTGAGGACATAGCCATAAGGCACCATCTAGAAACAAGAAGCAGTCTCATTGGACACCAATGCCAGCTCCTTGATCTTGGACTTCCCAGGCACTAGAACTGTTAATAAATAAATATCTGTTTTATAAATTACCTAGTCTCAGGTATTTTTATAGTACCACAAATGGAGTAAGTCAGTGATAAACTCAAATGGTACAAAATTCAAAAGAAACAAAAAGATTTGTAGTGAAGTCTCTTTCCTGCCCATCTCTCTTGTTACCCATTTCTCCTCCCATTAGGCATCCTAATTGACAGCATTTTTCAGAGGTAGGCTATGCATATATAGGCAAATATATGGGATATCTTTTCTTATTTTACCTTCTTATATAAATAGAAGCACACTTTATAAAGTGTTCTGCATCATGCCTATTTCATAGAACAATATTTTTAGGAAATCATTCCAGATTACTGCATGAGCTGCATATTTAATTGAATAAATGTCCCACCGAGTACCATTATTGGGTTCATTTTAGATTGTTTAAAGATATATTGCTTGTACATACTGTATGACTCAATTTGCAAGCTGATCTACAATGACAGAAAACAGATCAGTGGTTTCTTGGGGATTGGAGATGGAAATAAGGGAATATGACACCTGCCAAAGTCATTGAAATGGCCGGGCTCAGAGGCACAAGCATATAATCCCAGTAATTCAGAAGGCTGGGGCAGGAGGATCACAAGTACAAAGGAACCTCAGTAATTTAGGGAGACCCTAAGCAACATAGCATGGTCCTGTCTCAAAACAAAAAAGGGCTGAGGATGTGGCTCAGTGCTTAAACACTCCTGGGTTCAAGCCCCAGTACCAACACAAAAAAGTCATTAAATTGTGCACTTGAGATGGGTGCAGTTTGTTATGCCTATGTTACACCCCCAATAAAGTTGCTTTTAACAAATCTAGTATTATTACAAGTAGTGTTGGGTGTGTGGGAGACTCCCCGTTGAAGTTAAAGTATCCGTCTTGCGAGAACATCACGGAATCCTTTACCCCTCCCCCTCCTCTCTGCAGGATGCCAAGCCGAAGGACGCCAAATTCAAAAGTTTTCTCAACAAATCCTGGCGGAACACAGTGTCAGCTCGCCATTCCTGAGTCACCCTGCCAATCAGCACCCGCCACGTGGCCTAGGCAACCCTTCTTAAGCAGAAGCTTGCAAGCTCACACTCTCTCTTTGCCTTCTTTCTCCTTCTCTCTCTCTCTCTCTCTCTCTCCTCCTCCTCCTCCTCCTCCTCCTCCTCCTCCTCCTCCTCCTCCTCCTCTCTGCTCTCTGCCTGTTCTTTTCTTCCCCTTAGGGCAGCACCCCAATAAATCTCTTGGCTGAATCTCGGTCTGGGGTGAGTCACTCGCCTTTCAAGTAGTGCTATAATAGATAAACTTTACATATGTATCTATTCTATCTCCACTTGTTTTCTCAAGTATTTATTATGATTCATGGTATTTCATTTTGTTTCTTTTTGAAAAGGACAATTTTTTGGGGGGGAGGAGGTGCTGGGTATTGAACTCAGGGGCACTCAGCTACTGAGCCACATCCCCAGTCCTATTTTGTATTTTATTTAGAGACAGAGTCTCACTGAGTTGCTAACTGCCACACTTTTGTTGAGGCTGGCTTTGAACTTACAATCCTCCTGCCTTAGCCTCCCAAAGCGGCTGGGATTACAGGCATGTGCCACCACGCCTGGAGTGAAAAGGACAATTTTGATACAAAATCCAAAAATATATTCATTCACATATTTTGATGTCCACTTGTTTATTGTCTGTCTTACCCACCTCACCCCTGCCCCCAGGAGAGAACAGGAACCTTGTCTGTCTCATTCATCACTTTATCTCCAGAGCATAGAATGGTGCTAAGCACAGAGTAGGCATTCAACAAAATAGCTGTTGAAAGGCCATTCAAAATATATATTTTCAGGCTTCATTTCTAGGGATCCAAATTCAACAGGTCTGATAGGTTTGGGGAATCTGTATTTTTAATAAGCTGCATAGGTATTTCTGGTCACTAGCCAGCTTTGAAACAATGCTCTTTCTATGTCAGGTCATCCAACTTCTCACCCAGGTAACTGTGGCAGCCCTCTTCCTCCTTGCATGCCCCCCACATTTTTCCAGTGCTGAGGATGGAACCCAGGGCCTCATACATACTAGGAAACCGCTCTACCACTGAGCCACACTCCCAGTCCCTGCATCCCTTCTTAAAACATTACAATGTAAATTGCTTCCAAAGATTGCCATAACACTCCTGTCTATCCTGAATGCCTTTCTCAATATGACTTTTCTGCTCCTCCAATCAAGATATGCAGCCTCTTTAATTTTGTCTAGTCTTGTAACTTGCTTTGACCAATAGAATATAATGGAAATGGTGCTGTGCCAGTTCAATGCCTGGCAGCATCTGTTTTCGAAGTTAGGCTGAAGAGAACTGAGGCACCAAGCCAAAAACCTCCACCAAGATCCTCGATGTATGTGTAAGGTCATCTAGGAGCCTTCACCCTTGGGGAATCACCCCATCTGATGCTACTCAGAGAGTAGTTAAACTGGCCCTTCTAAGCCTTCCCCAAATTCCTAACTATGAGCAATTAACTGATACTTCTTTTAAGCCCCTACATTTTTTAGTGGAGTGTTAAAGGTCACAGATAACTAAAATATGTGTTATAGCATTGCTTTCAGTCCTAAATCCTCAAAGGGCTTGAAAGGCCTTTGATGATGTGACCCCTGGTCACCTCTCCAACCTCACCTCCTGTTAAACGTCCCAGTCTAGCAGACCTTACCTTACCTAGGCTTCAGATGCTATTGCCATGTGCTCCTGTCTTCGGAGTTAATCAGCCCTGGAGTTGTCCAGGGTTAAGTTACCAAAAAAAACTCTTGTTATTTTTCTCATATTTGAAACAGGAATAATCATAGCACTTATCTCACAAGACTATGGTATGAATTCACTAAGATAATGCATGACAAATATTTAGGATAGCACCTGGCACATAGGCACCACACAACAAATGTTAGTAATAAGGAGGCTGGCATGGTGGTGCTCACCTATAATTCAGCAACTCAGGAGGCTGAGGCAGGAGGATTGTGAGTTCCAGGCCAGCCTCAGCAATTTAGCAAGATCTTCACCAATTTAGTGAGACCCTGTCTCAAAAAAAAAAAAAAAAAGAAAGAAAAAAGAAAACTTTTTTAAAGCTGGAGATGTAGCTTAGTAATAAAGCATCCCTGGGTTCCATTGCTAGCACATGCACAAAAAATAGGAGGGCTAGGGTTAGCTTAGTGAAAAAGCACATGCACGAGTTTCTGGGCTCAATCCACAGCCACACACACACACACACACACAGAATAAGTACTGCATTGTGTTACAGCTGTCTGCTTATTTGTTTTCCCCTGTAGACTGAAAACTCTGCAAGGACAGCAGAGACCACACATTCCCCATTCCTGAATCCTCAGGGTCTAGCATAGTATGTGTACTCAATAAGTAATTGTTGAATATATGAATCAATCAATCAGCAAGAGAGTAAATAAACAAACTTATTAGTGATGTGATATAAATGAACAAAACTGCTAAAATATATGTGGATTGGTATTGACCTCTTATTCCTTAAGAACATTAGGTATTTGCCAGCTCAACTTATTATAATGTGGTTAAGTAGTCTCAGGGTCCTGATTAGATAGGATCATAGAGAGTATTGAGCCTAATTTTTTTTTTCCTTTTTTTTGGTATGACTTTTTCTTGGGATCTCAGTTAATTTCTTCTTTGAAGGTGGTATGTAACTCTCCTGTCCTTTGTAAGGGCTTCATTTTAAACTTATTTCATTTGTCTGTTTATGACAAATAATATTGTTGTGAATGGAATTTTTATTCTTTGGTTTTTGCAGAGAAAAGGCAATTTTCTATGTACTGTTTTCACTTTAAGTTTCTGCAAGATTGTTTTTGTTTTTGACGACAAGCATGAACAATTGCTGGTTGTCAGGGAGATAGGATCATTACTGCAGTCTGAGAGCTGAAAACATCCAGATGTGTCACATTATTAATTAATCTGACACATTATTTTTCCATCTGATCTTCAAACATAGTCCCTTGATACCCTGGTTATTAACAAGTAGTATAATTTATCCCCTGGAGGTCCTCAGAGTGACATAATTCAGAACTACAAAACAAGGCCAGGAAGTATCATATATTTTATAACACCAGAAGTAACTTCTAAAGTTGATCAGGTGTTTTATGATAATTTAATGGTAATTTACAAATTACCTAGATGGAAATTGAGTGTTTTTTGTTTTTGTTTTGTTTTAAAAAAATAACCTTAACTATTCCACTCTATGTTCATTATTAATACTTCTTCTCCTTCTAATCTCTCTCTAACACACTTCAATCAAGCTAGTCCCTACCTCTGTACCAGAATTGTGCTTTTCCAAGTCCCTACCAACCTCCAATGTAACTAAATCCTTTGATCACTTCAGTCTACATGAAAGACTCTCTTCCTTTTGTCTCTGGATTGTTTTATCTCACTGGTTATTCCTTATTAGTTTTTAAAAATCTTATTTTGAAATAATTTAAGGCTCATAAGAAGTCACAAAAACACTACAGAGAGGTTCTGTGTACCCTTCAACCAGCTTTCCCCTAAAAGACAACTTCTGATGTAACCAAATCAAAACCAGGAAATTGACATTGGTACAATACTCCCAATGGAACTACAGATTTCACCAGTTTTTACATGTGTTTATTTGGCAATTATACAGTATAGATTCATGTAACCACCATCACAATCAAGATACAGAACTGCTTTGTTGCCACCCCTTTATGATCATAATCTACCCCTAAGCCCTGGCAACAACTAATCTGTTCTCATCACTAAAATTTTGTCATTTCAAATGTGTAATATACATTGAATTGTTTTTAGATTGTCTTTTCTATTTTATAAGGAAAAAATCAATTAAACTTATTACATGTGCCAATAGTACATTCTTTGTTTGACCTGGGCAGCATTCCATTGTGTGAATATACCAGTTTGTCTATTTGCCCATTAAAAGACATTCAGCTTTTTAAAGTTTTGGCTGTTACAAATAAAGCTGCTATAAACATTCCTAAAGGCAATATGTTCTTTCTCTTTGGTTACTTTCAAGCATTTTTTTTCTTTGTCATTAATTTTCAGACATTTGATCATAAGTTGTCTGATTGTGAATTTCTTTAGTTCTATCTTTTTATGGTTTGTTCAGCTCTTTGAATTTTAAAGTTTATGTCTTTTACTAATTTTTTTTATTGTCCCATAGGTCTTTGAGATTCTGTTGCTTATTTTTCTATTTTCTCTCTCTTTCTCACATTGGATAATTTCTGTTGATCTATCTTTAAGTTCCTTGGTTCGTTCCTCTCTCATCTCTGTTCTGGCTCCTGAGTACTTCAGATAGTGAAATTTTTTATTTCACTTATTGTATTTTGTAGCTCTAAAATTTTCATTTGGTTCATTTTTATATCTCTTTTTTATTTGTTGGGACTTTCTGGGTTTTTTCAATAGTTTTGAGAATGTTCATGACTGCTTGTTGGAACTGTTTTCTGGTAGCTACTTTATAAAATTGTTCTCAAATAATTCCATCTTGGTGTTGGCAACTGTTGATTGCCTTTACTCATTCAAGTTGACATTTTCAAACTTCTCAGTATGATGGTAATTTTTATTATATCCTGGACAGTTTGAGTGTTATTTTATGAGATTCTGGTACCTATTAAAATCTTGTACTATAGCAGGCAGTCAACCTGTTTATGTTAAGGACATATACCTTGCACTGCTTTTGTGAACTATATGATCCAAATACACGTTTAGTTTCCAAAGACTTTGAGGTACTATTTGGTTCTGCTCAGGTGTGTGCTGCCCAGAAGTTAATCTGGAATCTGAGTGGTGTTCCAGACCAGTGTTTGTTTCTGAAGCTTTTTTCTGTGTTGTTTCTTGTCAGTTTCACACTTGAGCTGCTCAGACATCTGCCCAGGATTTCATACATAGATTTTTAAAATCACTTTCCCTTCTGTATGTAATCTTCCTGCCATTTTCCAGTTGGGAAGGGGAGGACTATGACTTTTTAAATGCTTTTATTATTCATTACAATTATTCATAATAGTGGGATTCATAGTGACACATTAATAATGCATATAACATAATTTACTCCATTCATTCCCCAGTACATACCCTTTTCCTCCCCTCCTCTTCCCCCTGTTACCCTTCATCTACTCTTCTGGTATTTTTTCTATTTATTTACACATGTATATACTTTTTTTCAGTGGCACATTATACTTATTTATATATAACAGTGGGATTCAACTGTAGTATATACATGCAAGCATATAACTTTGAATGATTTT
Source organism: Marmota flaviventris (assembly GCF_047511675.1). Taxonomy (NCBI): domain Eukaryota; kingdom Metazoa; phylum Chordata; class Mammalia; order Rodentia; family Sciuridae; genus Marmota; species Marmota flaviventris. The sequence goes on from NC_092518.1 coordinate 39,024,933, forward strand.
ATTCCCTAGTTTTTCCCACTTCCCTTCTTTCCTCCCTCTTTGATTCCCTATCTCTATTTATTCTATGATCTCCTTTTATTCCTTTTCTTCTTTCTAGTTTTTCCATATGAAAGAAAACATTTGACCCTTGACTTTCTGAATCTGGCTTTTTTCACTTAGCATGATGGTCTCCACTTCCATCCATTTACCAACAAATGACATGATTTCATTTTCTTTATGGCTGAGTAGAACTCTGTTGTATACATATATTTTAAATTTATTCGTTAGATTAGGAGGAAAAGAGGGATGAAAATGATCTAAATTCTTGTGGAATGAGGTTTCTGTTTACTGAGATGGGAAAGAATGAGGAAAGAGCAAGTCTGTGCAGAAAAACTGAATTGCATTCTGGAAGTCTGATTATCTATTAGATAACTAAAGTGGTTATGTAAGTCTAAGACTCAGGATACTAGTCATGGCTACTACATTCATCCATAGCTACTCTCATCAAATATTGTGACTTTAAAAACCATCATAAATAGTTCTCAAATAAATATTTTCAGTAATGACTACTATCCTGAGTCCTAGACTTACAATAACCACTTTAGTTATCTAATACATAATCAGACTTCCAGAATGCAATTCAGTTTTTCTGCACAGACTTGCTCTTTCCTCATTCTTTCCCATCTCAGTAAACAGAAATCTCATTCCACAAGAATTTAGATCATTTTTCATCCCTCTTTTTCTCCTAAACTAATCCAATCTACCAGTACCTGTTGTTGCCTCTACCTTCAAAATAAAAGAAAAATCAAACCATTTCTCATCATTTCCGTAGCTACCATCTTGGTCAAACCCAATATTATCTCTTAATGTATTATTGAAATAGCATTTTAAGGAGTTGTACTGCTTCCTTCCTTGCCTTCCCAACATTTTTTCTCCACTTCAAAGTGAGCCTTTTTACATGTAAATCAGTTCACATCACATGTTTGTTTAGAACTTCCTGAGTCCACCTCAGAGTCTTTACCATGCCCCTACCTAATTTGGTGCTGCCATTCCTTTGCCTAAATTTCCCACTAATCTTCTTGCCCACTGTGTTCTATCAGTACTGGCCTTTGTACTGTTCTTAAAACATGCCAAAAATTTCCTCCCTTCCAGTGCTAGTATTCTAGTTGCTGTTTCCTCTGCCTGGGATGCACTTATTCCAAATAGTCTACTTCTTCACTACCCTCAGGTTTGTGCTCAGATATCTTATCAGAGAGCAGGATACAGTGGCCCATATCTGTAATCCCAGTGGCTCCAAAGCCTGAGGCAGGAGAATTGAAAGTTCAAAGCCAGCCTCAGCAAAAGTGATGCAGTTATCTACTCAGTGAGACCCTGTCTCTAAATAAAATACAAAATAGGGCTGGGGATGTGGATCAGTGGTCGAGTGCCCCTGAGTTCAATCCCTGGTACCCCCCCCCAATCTATCAGAGAGGCCCTCCCTAACCACCTTCTCTAAAATAGTATGCTTGCTACTGTCTCTTTGCCCTGATTTTTCTCCTAAGCATTTTTCCCAGTTATCTACTGTTGCATAACAAATCACTCCAAAACTTAGAAGTTAATGGATTAGAAGTTCAGGCATTCTGGACCCTCATCTGGAATGGATTTAATGAATGGAAGCAGGCCTCACATGTTACTATTGTCTGAGTTGCTTCATTCTCTGTTATGTACTCTTCACATGACTAGTTTGAGATTCCTCATAGCAAGGTGTTCTCAGAGTAGTTGGATTTCTTAAGTGGTGGTTGGCTTCTCCCTTAGATGAAGTGGAAATTACCAGACATTTTAAATGGTTTCTCCAGTACTGATATGGCAATACTTTGCAACATACTCTTGGTCAAGGAAAGCAACAAAACCATCCTAGATAGAAAGAGGAAATAAATAGACTCTGCCATGGGGTGAAAGCAACCAAATGCATGTGTGGGGCCAGAGGGGGTAGGAATTGATTAATGATGACCTTAGCTATCTTTGGAGATTATATGCCACAGTACCTATAGCCCTTTAACATTATTCATATTTGTCTACACCACTAGGATAAGGTCCATGAGACCAAGAGATTGTCTGTATAATTCACTGTTACATCTCCATTGCCTACAACAGTGCCTGAATACATAGTAGATACTCAATTATTTCGTTAATAAATTTTGCATAAGGTCTAACCTTCAATGATTCCTTACACGGAAAAACCGAATTACTGTCCCTACAATTGTTAAGGTCTGCTAACACCTGGTCCAATATTTTGCTTCGTATCTTTAATTATAAGCTTATACCAAAAAGAGAAATTTACAAATTTTACCTATGGTGAAAACATGTACCATGAAGGAACAGAGGTAGAGACCTTAGAGGATTGTGAACCTGGAAAGAGGCATATTACTGTCAATGCCAAAGCTTAAGGATACAATATGATTGGGATGCAAAGCTCTTCTTCAGATTCATCTCACTATCCCACTCCTCGGTTTATATCAAAAGGACTTAAAGTCAGCATACTGTAGTGACATAGCCACATCAATGTTTATAAGCAGTTCAATTCACAATAGCTAAACTGTGGAACCAACCTAGATGCCCTTCAGTAGATGAATGGAGAAAGAAACTGTAGTATATATATACAATGGAATATTACTCAGCATTAAAAGAGAATAAAATTATGGCATTTGCAAGTAAATGAATAGAGTTGGAGAATATCATGCTAAATGAATTAAGCTAAGCCCCCAAATCCAAAGACTGAATGTTCTCTCTGATAAATGGATACTGATCCACAATGGGGGGAGGGGGCATGGAAAGAATGGAGGAACTTTGGTTTGGGCAAAGGGAAGCAGGGAGGGAAGGGGGTATGGGGGTAGGTGAGATGGACATCATTACCCTAGTATGATTGCACAAATGGTGTGACTCCTATTTTGTATAACCAGAGAAATGAAAAGTTGTACTCCATTCATGTACAATGAAATGAAATGTAATCTGCTGTCATGTATAACTAATGTAAAAAATACCATAAAAATAGATTGCACCAAACTACAAAAACTTCTGTACAACAAAAGGAATAATAAAGAGAAAACCTATGAATTGGGAGAAAATTTTGTAAACCATACATCTGATGAGGGACTAACATATAAGGAACTCAAACAAATCAATAACAAGAAGACAAATAACCTGATTAAAAAATGGACCAAAGAGGTTGGGGTTGTAGCTCAGTGGTAGAGTGCTTGCCTAACATGTGTGAGGCACAGGGTTTGATTCCCAGCACCACATATAAATAAATAAAAAATAAAGTTCCATTGACAAAAACAATTGACTAAAAATATTTTTAAAAACAGACAAAGGACATAAATAGATATTTCTCAAAGGAGACATAAATGGCCAATAGATATATGAAAAATGCTCGATATTACTAATCATTAGGCAAATATGAATCAAATCCACAAAAGGATATTCATGTCATATTGATAAAATGGCTATTATCAAAAAGATGAATGATAACGAGTGTTGGCAAGGATATGGAGAAAAGGGAACCCTTGCACACACTGTTGGTAGGAATGTACACTAGAATAGCCATTATATAAAAAAAAAATACCATGGAGGTTTGTCAAATACTTAAAAGTAGAAATACCATATGATCAAGCAATCCCATTACTGGGTTTTTACTCAAGGGATTTGAAATAAGTATATCAAAGAGATACATGCACTTCCGTGTTGATCACAGCATTAATCACAATAGCCAAGATATAGATCAATCTAAGTGTCCATCAACAAATGAAAGGATAAAAGAGGGCTAGGGATGTGGCTCATGGTAGAGTGTTTGCCTAGCATGCACAAGCCCCCAGGTTCAATACCTAGCACCACACACACACACAAAAAAAAAAAAAAAAAAAAAAAAAGATGAAGAAAATATGGCATATATGCCCAATGGAATATTATTCATCCTTAGAAAAGGAAACCCCGCCATTTGTGATAAAATGAACGAAGCTAGAGGATACTATGCTAAGTGAAATAAGCCAGGCATTGACAGATACCACATGTTGTCATGTATATGTGGAATCTAAAACAATCAAACTCAGAAGCAGGGAATAAAATGGTAGTTACCAGAGGCTCTGGGGTCAGAGAAATAGGGAGATATTGTCAAAGGGTGCAATGTTTCAGTAAGGAGGAATAAATTTTTGATAGTTATTATACAGCACAGAGAATATAGTTATTAATAATGTTTATGCTTCAAAATTACTAGAGAGTGAACTTCAAATATTCTCACCACAAAAATGATCAGCATTTGAGGTGATGTGTATGCCAATTATCTTGATTTAATCACTCCACATTGTACACATATATCATAATATCACATTGTATCCCATAAATGTGTACAATTATAATTTGTCAATTAACAATAACAAGTAATGTACAAAAAAGAGAATAGACTATTATTATGCATACTGCCAGTTTGTTTTTCCAAAATCTGGTACTGTTTTGCTCCACCCCATACTCTTGCCAGGACTTTGCTAATTTAATGTTGTTTTTGTCTTCATATTTTATTACTAGTGAGATGAAAATATTTTAAATATTTAAGAGCTCTTTGCATTCCCATGATCATAAATTGTTTATTCATTTCCTTTGCTTTCTAATAAAATGCCACCAATATGACAACATTAAAGAATAGAAGGAGGTTTGGGAGAAGAAAATGGAGGTGATCTGCTTCTGAGAGCTTGAAGACACTCTTATTGGCCCCAGGTAAACTTTTCCATGCTTTTCTTTCGCCTAGATGTTAGCCTTTGTACTCACCTGGATAGCCTGTGAACCATGTGTCAAGCACAAGGCCAGGCCCAAGCTGACAGATTGTACTGATAGAGGAACAATTCCTTTTAAGACTCAGACAATTTTCTTCTTACATTTACAACAAAAGGAAGAAGGAACCAAAGGTGCCAGCTCTTCATGGCCCTTCAACAGGGCAGCAAACATAGAGGCTAAATGACTATAAAACAAATTAATAGACTCCTTGTTTCTGAGGAGCCTACTGTGACTCAAGCAGAGTGGTTTTATTGCCTATGTTAAAGGGGTGAGGCAGAAAGCCTCTGACCTCATCCAAATCCAAAGGCTATAAGAATTTATCTTATGACAGCTTTCTAGGCTGATATCGTCCAGGGAAGATAAGCAAGTGAGCAGGAAATGACTTTGTACTTGCTTCTCTCAAGCCTCCCATGCAGAAGAATCACAAAGCATTCTGCCAAAATCTAAATTTATCTGTGGCTTATGTGGGTACCAGCTTCCCCCAGCTTCATGGTGGAGCTGGTCCTCTATACTCTGCAGGTAAGGACTCTTGGAATTATGTCTAGACCTTTTATCAACTTATGGAGTTTTGAGAAAACTTGATTAGTGTCTAAGAGGCCACTATCTTCTCTATATACAAAAAGATCAACTGAAAAATCCATTCATTTATAGCAATTATTCTATTGCCAGGGAGATCCTAAATGTTATGAATCAGATTCATCTGCAATTGAGTCATAATATGGCCCACGGGATAGCTGCATAGAGCTACAGCAAATTACCACATCATGTTCATTGGCCTCATGAAGACCTCCAATATTATTAGTAATATTGATGGGTATGTATTAAGGATGTTAGGGCTTCTGAAAAGGAGACATAAATAGCCAATATATATATATGAAAAACACTCAATATTACTAATCATTAGCCAGGTGCAATGGCATATGCCTGTAATCCCAGCTACTTGAGAGGCTGAGGCAGGAGGATTGCAAATTCAAGGCCAGTTTTGGCAACTTAGTGAGACCCTGTCCCAAAATACAAAATTAAAAACAGGGGCCGTGGATGTACTCAGTGGTTAAGCGCTTGCTTATATGCTTGAAGCTTTGAGTTCAATCCCCAGAACTGAAAAAAAAAAAAAAAAAGTTGAAGTATAGTTCTTATTAGGAGTGTTTTCTGCAACACTGTTTCTTCAGAGCTAAAAGCCAGTGTTTAAATGTTTCTTGTCCTCTGGGAAACTCTTTAATCCTGGAAGCTAGTCCTGGGACTTTTAAAAATCCCAGGGCTCCTCTTTGATAACTGTGTACCAAACCTTTCACATAGGCAGCTATTGCATTCTGATTATAGGCAAGAACAAAATCAAATAATCAATCTACATGATTGAAGAAAAGAAACCCCCAAGTACAGCTGGATTAATTTGCTAGTGTTGCCCCAAAAAAGTATCACAGAATGGGGGGACTTAAATAGCAAAAATGCATCGTCTCACACTTTTCGAGGCTGTAATTCCACAATCAAGGCATTAGCAGGTTTTCTTTCTTCTGAGGACTGTGAGGAAAAGATCAGTTCCAGATCTTTCTCCTTGGCTTATAAGTGGCTGTCTTCTCCCTATATGTCTTCATATCCTCTTTCTATGGATATTTATGTATCCAAATTCCCCCTTTTAATTAAGATATTGGTTACATTTGATTAGGTCCTACCCTAATGACTTCACTTTAACTTGATTACCTCTGTAAAGATCCTGTCTCAAAATAAGGTCACATTCTGAGGAATTACTGAGAATGGTTTTTAATAAACAATAATTCACTTTAAGTCAGGATTTGTAGGGTTTAAAGTTTTTAAAATTTGGACTGGGTCTTTTGAAGAAAAATAACAAAATTGTCATATTCTCCCAGTAATGAATGCTACAACATTGTTTGCAACAGGGAAACAATACGTAAAGACCAATGAAAGCTAAACAGAAACTAGCTACTATAGTCAAATATGCAAAGAAAAAAATTCCCAAGGCAAACTTGATAGACTTATTAGTAATCCGCAAAGATGACTATACAACCATTCGGATGACCAGAGGCACAAATTTGATCAACACTTCAAAACTACCCAATAAGAAAGAAAAGTTAGAATCTTGAAATTTACACACAAGAATTTTAATTCTAAATTAGTATGGCTGCAAATATTTATTTTTCAATTTTTTGGTATAACTGTGGGTATACTTCCTAAGATAGTCTAAGTTCTTATCAAATCTGTTACATTTCTTATCTATACTTTCATTTTAACAATTATATTCTATACATACCCTATTGCCTAGTGATTGATAAGAAGACTGCTTGAAAAAAAGGATACAGAGTATAATTTTGAAAATATTATATAAAAGTATAATTCTCATATAAACTAACAGCAAGCTAGTGTCAAAATTCATTAATGAGAAAGCCAAAATGTTGATAAATCTGGTTCAAAGAGGATATGAGAAGTTGGATTTTATATAATCAATGGGGAAAAAAGGAAGAGTGAAATAAGATAGCTACCATGGATACAAAATTGGTTAATTTGCTAAAGGGCAATAAACCATAAACATTTGGGATCATCTTTTCTGCTGGGTAGAGAAGAAACTTATCACACTTTGCCAGTTTTATTTATTTACTTATTTCCCTGGAATCGGAATTGAGCCTAGGGGCACTTGACCACTGAACTACACCCTAGCCCTTGTTTTCTTTTATTTTGAGACAGGGTCTCACTATGTTGCTGAAACTGATCTTGAATTTGGGATCCTTCTGCCTCAGTGTCCCAAGTAGCTGGGATTACAAACATGCACCACCTTGACCAGCTTCTCTGTTTCACTTTCTTTTCCTGATCTAAGAATGTGCTATGAGCTGAGTGTTTGCTGTGGGAAGGTGAGGAAGTGGGAACTGCACCAAACTTAGCAGAATGGAAGATTTTGTCTAGGATAAGCCATGACATTTGTTCACTTCGTTATAAACTCAGGGAGGAAGAGAGGGGAGACTAGGAAAGAGTTTCTACTCTTATAAGTCCAAGGGACTTTTGGCCTGCTTAGGTATTGGACAGCTATATGATATTAACCTTTCCTTTGTAAAATTTCGTAATTATTATTATATATCATTTTTATTAGCATTTTTACCTTGTGACATCAGTTATTTTGCCTCAATATTTTTTCTCTCTATTTTGGATTTATTTTTAAACTATCTAAATATTGATGAGTAGCAATTATGTAAGTGGAGATCTTCTAGATGTCAGATGGAGAGCTTAATTTTGGTATACATGGGAAGAGGAAACTAACTAAATCTCTCATTTAGCGTGGGTGAAATGGGAAGTAGTTCTTTTTTTTTTTTTTAAGTAAAATCCTAAGGATAAAAACAGATTTTCTAACACACTGTGATGAGCTCTGTAATTTTATATTTATCTGAGTTTGTCCCTTTCCTTAAAAATATGGAGATGAATGTTTAGAAAATGGAAATTCCACTAGAAAAAAATGATTTTTTTTAGTCTAGAAACTATCATTTCAATATACTTTCCTTTGGAGTTTCTTTGATACAAAAAGTTACTAACATTATTTTCACTTTATGCTGTTAAGAACATTCACTTCTGGGGACTGAGGTTGTGTCTCAGTGGTAGAGCACTTGCCTAGCATGTGTGAGGCACTGGGTTCAATTCGTAGCACCACATAAAAATAAAATAAAGTTTCATCAACAACTGAAAAATAAAGAACATTCACTTCTGGCTGGATACGGTGAGGCATACCTGTAATCCTAGTGGCTTGGGAGGCTGAGGCAGGAGGATTGTGAGTTCAAAGCCAGCTTCTGCAATTTAGAGAGATCCTAAGCAACTCAGTGAGACCCTGTTTCTAAATAAAATACAAAAAAGGGCTGGGGATGTGGCTCAGTGGTTAAGTACCCCTAGGTTCAATCCCTGATACCCCCCCCAAAATAAATAAAGATAACTGTATTTATGTGGGTTGGTCTCTGTGTCTTCTATTCTGTACCATTGGTCTACATGTCTATTTTGGTTCCAATACCATGTTTTTGTTACTATTGCTCTGTAGTATGGTTTAAGGTCTGGTATTGTGAGGCCTCCTGCTTTACTTTTCTTGCTAAGGATTGCTTTGGCTATTCTGGGTTTAGTTTTCCAAATGAATTTCATGTTGCTTTTCCTAGTTCTGTGAAGAATGTTATTAGGATTTTAATAGTAATTGCATTAAATCAAAACTGCATTAACAGTTTTGGTAGTATGGCAATTTTGATAATGTTAATTCTGTCTGTCCAAGAACATGGGAGATCTTTCCATCTTCTAAGGTCTTCTTCAATTTCCATCTTTAGTGTTCTATAGTTTTCATTATAGAGGTCTTTCACCTCTTTTGTTAGAGTGATTCCCAAGTATTTTATGATTTTTGAGGCTATCTTGAATGGGTTAGTTTTTCTAATTTCTCTTTCAGTGGATACAACACTTTTGTATAGAAATGTATTTGATTTATGGGTATTGATTTTATGTCCTGCTAATTTGCTGAATTCATTTATTAGTTTAGAAGTTTTCTCGTGGATTTTTTTTGGATCTTCTAACTATAGAATTATGTCATCAGCAAATAATGATAGTTTGAGTTCTTCTAACACACATAAATATAGTTATCTCATATAGTTATCTAGACAAAGGCATCAAAAACATACATTTGAGAAGGGATAGCCCCTTTAACAAATAGTGCTGGGAAAATTGGAAATCCATATGTAGCAAAATGAAATTAAACCTCTATCTTTCACCATGCACAAAACTCAACTCAAAGTGGATCAAGGACCTAGGAATTAGACCAGATACCCTGCACTTGATAGAAGAAAAACTAGGCCCAAATCTTCATCATGTTGGATTAGGCCCCGACTTCCTTAACAAGACTCCTAAAATGCGAGAAATCAAGAATCAATAAATGAGATGGATTCAAATTAAAAATCTTCTTCTCAGAAAAAGCAACAATCATTGTGATGAAGAGAAAGCCTACAGTATGGGAATGAATTTTTACCACATGCACATCAGATAGAGCACTAATCTCCAGGATATATAAAGAACTCAAAAAACTTAATGCCAAAAAAAAAAAAAAAAACTCAATAAGTGGGCTAAGGAACTTGTCAAAAGAAGATATACAATTGATCAACAAATATATGGAAAAGTGTTCAACATCTTTAGTAATTAGATACATGCAGATCAAAACTACTCTAAGATTTCATCTCACTCCAGTCAGAATGGCAGTTATCAAGAATACAAGCAATAATAAGTGTTGGAGAGGATGTGGGGAAAAAGGTACACTCATATTGTTGGTGGGACTGCAAATTGGTACAACCACTTTGGAAAGCAGTGTGGGGATTCCTCAGAAAACTTGGAATGGAACCACCATTTGACCCAGCTATCCCACTCCTCAGTTTATATCCAAAGACACATAGCAACACCAATGTTTATAGTAGCTCAATTCACAATAGCTAAACTGTGGAACCAACCTAGATGCTCATCAATAAATGAATGGATAAAGAAACTGTGGTATGTATACACAATGGAATATTACTCAGCATTAAAAGAGAATAAAATTATGGCATTTTCAGGTAAATGGATGGAGATGGAGAATATTATGCTAAGTGAAGTAAGCCAATCCCCCAAAACTAAAGGCTGAATGTTTTCTCTGATTAGTGGATGCTGATCTATGATGGGGGGTGTGGAAAGAATGGAGGATCATTGGATTGGGCAAAGGGGAGGGCAGGGAGAGGTTATGAAGGTAGAAAAATGGTGGAATGAGATGGACATCATTATCCTAGGTACATGTATGATTGCATGAATGGTGTGTCTCTATAACCAGAGAATTGAAATGTTGTGCTACATTTGTGTATGATAAATTGACATGCATTCTGCTGTCATGTACAACTAAGTAGAACAAATAAAAACTACAAAAAATAGAAACAAAGAAAAAAGAAAAACAAAAACCCATTCACTTCTGAGAAGCTTTTTTTCGACTCTTCTATTCTCCTGGCTCCCATCAGAATTAGAAATCTGTATCTCCTATAATTCCTATTTTGTGAAATCTGCTATACCTTTTCCTAATTATCAGTGTGTGTGTTGTTATATCCTTAACATCGTATTGAAATCATTTATTTTTTTATCTATCTCTTCTATTAAACTGAGCATTTAATCCATTTTCATCTCATCACCTAGTATAATGCCCAGAATACAGGGATATTTATAAATTTTGTAAGAAAATTTTAAAAATAAAAATAAAAAAGGTCTGGGAAAATAATTTTTGTAAGAATGAATGAGAATATTGTCAGACAGCCCAGTATAATATCCTAATCTATTTGGTAAATTGACATTCATATGAGAGGACAGATTCACCAATTGTAATAAAAAAAAGAAGAAAAATAACACAGGATGAATCAAAAAGCTGATTAGGAAGTCAGGTCATTGATGAAAAAATAATTTTTATTTGGCCTAAATTGAGTCTCCTATTAATAACATTGTATAAGATACCCTATGATAAGTGCAATTAGAAAAAAACAGTCTTTGTAACCTGATTACACAAAATTTCCAATATTTTAAAACATAATTGGAACTGATCAATAAGGTGGTAAAAGAAAATCCAGAAGAATTATTTGAAAGTTAAAATGTGAGACAATGTATGCCTGTTAGCCCAGCAACTTAGGAAGCTGAACCAAGAGGACTGCAAGTTTGAGAACAGCCTGGGAAACATAATGAGATCCTGTCTCAAAATGAAATAAAAAATGGCTAGAAATGTAGCTCAGTGCTTACCTAGTATGTGTGAAGCTCTGGGTTCAACCCCTGGTACTGCAGAAGAAAAAACAATAAATAAAAAGTAAGAAGGAATGTTAGCTCAAAAGAAATTTTCTGTCTATGTAATTTTAAAACCTTCCAATCTCCTTTTTTGGTAGAGAGATAATATCAACACATTGCAGTAGCCAGCCTAGGAGATAACGCCTCGAAGATCTGTGCCTTACTGTATTCATTTCCCTTATTTAGTCTCTTCACTTTGTGAGTAGGGTAGGTGCTGAGTGACCAATAGAATGCAGTGGAAGTGACATTGTGTGGCTTCTGAGGCTTTGCTACAGGAGGCCTTGCAGCATCTGCTTTGATCTCTTAGAACACCCACTCTTGGAGCCCTGAGCGTGAGATGTGAAGTCCAACTATCCTAAAGCCTCCTTGCTGGAGAGATTACATGTAAAAAGTCTAAGATTTCATGTATAATAATTCCTGGCCAGTTCCCCAGCCATTTGAGTCATCCAAGCTGAGACTCTGGACATACTGTGGAACTCAGTTAAGTTGTTCCTGCCAAACCCTGCCTAAAATGCAGACTCGTGGATAAAATAAATAGCTATTGCTTCAATCTATTAATTTTCGTGTGGTTTGTTATGCAGCAATAGATAGCTGAAATACTCCTCCCTTTCCTTCCTCCTTCACTAGATGTGAATAGTTTCCTTAGATGGGTGCAGAGTGAACAAGGATGTGTCCAGTCATCTCAAGGTTGGAGAATTTTCTAGCCAACTGTATTGGGGTAATTGATTATCTGTGTTATACAGATAAACTGCATAAGGGCTGTCTTCTGATTTTTTTTAAATTGGGAATGGAACCCAGGACCTCACAAATGCCTTCTGGGTGCTTTAACACTAAGCTAAACTCTCAGTTCCAGGATTGTCTTCTGAGAAGAAACTATGTCACTTCTGTGGTCAAGACACAGGGAACCCTGGACCATCTCTAGAGCTTGTGGCCAGGCATAAACCCCAACCTAACAGATAAATACATACACTAAGCTGAACATAAAGTGCAGCATTCTACAGAAAAGAATTGACAAAAAAAAAAAAGTGACCAGAGTATAAACAGCAGTAGGTGTACTGGCAGAAGGAACAACTAAAGTCTGTCTGGACTTTGCAGGATTTGAGCTGTTAGCACATTCCATTTCAGGACCTGCTCCCCACCCATGTTTGTAATAAGAAACTCATCCCTACATCTGCAGCAATTAGACCAGAGGTACACACCAGTCTATAGACAGTTTATTTTTGACTGGCCAGTAATTTATCTGACTATCTCTTTTGAGAGTCTGAACTAGTATATGAAGAGAGAGTGTAGCATTCAGTTGGAGAGAAAGGCCAGGAGGGATCAAGGCCCGAGAACTGTTGGCAGCCTGTATATTTTGATAAGCATGTAGAGAGCTTGTTTGCAAAAAGTAGTGATGTGAATTCATGGGGAGAGAGAAAAAGAGAGAGAAAAGAATTTTAAGAGTGAGAGACAGAATGAGAGAACACTAGTCCTAGCTCTACTTACTGACTTTTTAGTCCCCAGTTTTTAAAATGTAACTTTATTTTATTTTATTTTGGGTTTGGGTGATGATTTGATGGGAATTAACAAAACAGGGACTTTATCTTCACTTTTATTTAAGGGTCTCTGAAAAGACCACTGTTTTATACTGGCTTTGTTTCTGGTTTATCATTAATGAATATTTCAAAAGAGAGTTTTAGAGTTTGTTTCCCTAAAACTAGTTTTGTCATGCTGTTTGTGCATGAAAAGGAACATTATAACTGTGGGAAGGAAATCCTACAGGCATCAGGCCCAAGCAGATGCTTCTTTACTTCTTTATTTCCAATCAATGAAGGAGGAACAAATTTAAGGCAGGAAGAGGCACTAGAAAACACATGCTCTGGATTTATCCAGTACCTGCTCAATCACTCCTATTATGACCCCATATTTATCCCTTTCTCTCTCTGGTCCTTTGCTTCCTCTGCTGCACTATGGTGGTGATCACAGTTTTAAAATTCTGTAAATATAAAGTGTCTAATGAGAATCTAATCCAAAAACATTCTCACATAGGACTTTCATCTCATTCTGAAGATGAAAAAATTGCACTGAGAAAAGACTATTGCCTAAGATATGCAATGTAAATTTGCAGTAATTTCTAATACTTCAGCACTGTACTTTTTCTTCCTGATTGTGCAATAAGGACAGGAAGTGAAAAGGGGAACATTGTTAATGTTCAAGTTAAGTCAGAGGCTCAGTTAGGATACTTACAAGATGTGAATAAGTGGGAAAGTAAAAGATAACCAAATTTGAACCTGAATCAATATGCATTTGATGTCCTACCAAGATGTCAAAATACTGTATCTCAGAGAAATCAACTTATTTTTTCTCTTACATAAGCTATACATATGGGTTTTCATAAAATTCTACACAAGTATCATTAATGTTAATAATTGGCATATGTGAATTTTAAAAATCTACTTATGTGTTCATTCAACAAAATGCTTTATTTATTCTTTTTTTTTTTTTTTTTTTTTGAGATGGGAGTCTTGCTGTGTTACCCAGAATGGCCTTTAACTTCTGGGCTCAAGCGTTCTGTTTCAGTCTCTCAAGTACTTGGGATTGCAGACATGCCAGAGCATTTTATTGAGCAAGGAGTTGGACCGGGCTGGAGGATTTAATGGTACATGCTCATTTTAGACATGCCATTTGGTCTTTAATTCATAATTCTAATAAAGAGACATCACAATTATTTTTCTGAGTACTTGCACAAGTTTTGAGCAAACGTGAAAGTTTTAAGAAAGCATAGAAGGTCAGGGGGAGTTGTGGAGGAAGGTTCCTAATGGGCGACAGTGGCAAGGCAATGTGTGGGGCTAGGGGGAGGGTTAATAAAGGGAGGAGTAAGGACTATAAATTTCAGGGTCTTCCTGTTTGAGCAGAGGTTCCTGTTCCCTCACAACTTGCATGATAAAACAAGTGTAATATTCGACTAAGCATCCATCCCGCGCCTAGAATTTGGGCAAAAAGACCCGGATGCCGAGTCCCACCTCCCACCAGCTAAGGGGGCCCGCTGAGTTCCATGAGGGGCGGGGCTGAGGGGTGGGGCGGGGCTGAGGGGTGGGGCGGGGCTGAGGGGTGGGGCGGGACAGAACTAGGGGAGGGGCCGCTGTGCGTTCTCCAGAGCTGGGCTGCTCCGCCGCTGAGGGCTTACGCTGGAGCCAGGCTTGGATTGGTGAGTACGTTGGTCTCTGTTTATAGGCCGCACAGAACTGTTCACGGGGCTTTGATTGGCTCAACAGGCTCTGAGCCGTCATTGGCTACAGTGGGTCGTCAGGGCGACTAAGGGGAAAAGAAGAAGGGGTGTTGGGCCTGGCGGTGAACCGGGGCTGCGGGCAGCTGGGCGGCTCCGCGGGTCGGTGTCCAGAGAGCCGCGGGGCCAGAGTGCCCAGGGTTCACATCACACTCCAGGAGGTGCCCGGGCTAGTTGGTTGGCTGGTGAGACCCGCAGGCCAGGACCATGGGCTGCTACTTCTCTAAGGGGCGGAAGGCTGAGGAGTCGCGGCCCGAGAGTGAGGAGGAGCAGCCCAAGCAGTACAGCTGGGACCAGCGCGAAAAGGTAATGAAAGTATTTCAACCCCTGGTCTCAGTCCTTTAGAGCCGCCCGGCAAGTGGCCCTTATAGCCGGGAAGGTCTAGGGAAGCCGACTCAACGATATGGGTAGCTGAAGTCTGGGTGCAAGACTTTGGGAGAGCGTCCCAAAGAGCTGTGAAAGGGGCCTTCAAGTTCGTTGTCCAGGTAGATGTACCCTCGGGGGCTTTGCCTCGGTTTTGCTCCCTGACTTGCGCCTACTTCCCGTTCGAGGATAGACTCAGGGAAGGAGCCAAGAATGCGCTGAATCGCAAATCACCTCATTTCACCAGCCGCGCTGAGCGGGGTTTGGTCCAACCGTCGAATTACATATGGGACTGATTCTCATCTCTTCCGCGGCTTATGTTCTGTGGCTGTTTCTCTTTTGTCTGCACTCCCTGGCAAATCTCTTTGGTGCCGCATGACATATTCCACTGCTGCATTTTCTTAGTTACTAAGTGTACTGTTATAATGTACAGCTTCCCTCTCCCTCCTTTTCCAGTTGGCTGAAAGGGATAATGAAAATCAAAAGTCTTGAATGCGTGTTAAGACTGTAAAGTGAAAGTAATTGGTATGAACTAGGCAATATTTATTATTGCTTTATGTGAATGAAAACACCCTTATTCTTATTTTGAAGATATCCCCTAGTCTTGCACAAACACACTTACTCATCCATTTCTTAATGGTTCCTCTTTTTACATAGTTCTTCATTTATGCCTAGTAACTTTGATAGACTTAATTATTCTCTTCCAAACAAAATGAGATTGTCTTTAATGAGTGTAAGAACAGTTAACTCTTACCTAGTGCAACATATCTTTACCCCCAAAATACTTTATAGTAAGTTTCTTACTAATGGTTTGATTCAGTCATAAACCTTCCTGCCCAATCACCAATTCCCAGCAGAATTTAGGCATGTAGATTCTCCAAGTGTTACATTTAATAAATTAGAAGCTTTTTTCATTATTCTCAGCCCCATCTTTCTGCCTCTGGTTCTTAGACCCTTCTTGCACCATGTGATACATTTGTTTTCTCTTATTCATACTTCATGGTGGCATTTTATCATGTATGAAAGCTGTGTTTTCTATTGTACAAGGAGATTGCACCTATCTTTTTTTTCTTTTCTTTTGGTACTAGGGATTGAACTTGTGCGCTTTATGACTGAGTTACATCCTCAGCCTTTTGTATTTTTTATTTTGAGACAGGGTCTTGTTAAATTGCTTAGGGCCTGGCTAAATTGCTGATGCCAGCTTCAAACTTGTGATCCTTCTACTTCAGCCTCCTGCACTTGGCTAGAACCTGTCTTTTAAAGTTATTTGGTGAGCGTTTTTTGAAAGATTCATTTTCCTCAGATCTAGGATTTCTAACAATGCTGTTTAAACTTGAACTGTCTGCCACAGAGAAAGTTGTGTTTTTTAATTTTTATTTTAGCTTTTTGTTTTGAAATCATAGGCTAAACTTTAGTTTTAGCCTATGATTTCAAAACAAAAGTTTAGTTTTAGCCTATGTTTGCCTCTGATTCATTGTTTTACAATAAATTGTGCTACAGTTAACCTTTATTGACATTTCATTCAGCTTAATTGGGATCTTTCCAATTAATCCCTCTTTTAGATCAGTGGATGCGTTCTGTGATTTTTCTTCTTTTGCTCTTTGGCTAAGTAAAATCATTGAAAAATAGAACAGGGGACACCATATGTAGCAAACTGTTACTTATAAACAGGGAACATTTTTTGAGAACATTACTAGATACTACAGTTGTATAGATATTACTGATATGTATAAATAAGCTCATACTTCTGTATGTGTATTAAAAGTTTAGGGGCTGGGGTTATAGCTCAGTGGCAGAGCACTTGCCAAGCACATGTGAGATGCTGGGTTCAATCCTCAGCATCACATAAACAAACAAACAAATAAATAAAGATATTGTGTCCAACTACAACTAAAAAATATTTTTTAAAAAAAGTTTAAATTTTTATTTTACTTTTTGCAGTGCTGAGGGTGAAACCCTGGGCCTTGTGCATGCTAGGCAAGCACTCTACTACCGAGCTATGTCCCCAGCCCCAATACAAGATCTTTTTTTTTTTTTTTTCACAATACTTAGCAGCTATTTATGTAAATACTTGAAAAAGTCAATAATGGAAAAATAGGCTTATCATGAGAGTTTATTTTCATTGGATTTAGTTTGCCATTTAAAAAGTGCTGCTTCTAGGTTATCCTAGCAGATATAGAACACTTCAGGACACATGTATCTACTGTAACATACTATAATAGATACAGTCATTATAGAATGATTTATACTTTTGGAGGAAATTCAACAGTAGTAAGGGTAACTTGTTTATTTAAACTAAAAAAAAAGTTAGAATATACAAATTATTTTTTCTCATTTGATTGAAAGGGCTATAAAATTTCACATACCAACAAAGGAATCAACATAATCACATAGAGAACACCTCAGCTAATTGCTTTTACCTTATTTCCTCCTTAAAGGAGAGTGTACACTCAGCCATACAATATTCTAGACTGCACAATGGCTTCAAGGCTGGTCTACCATAAGTGACTGAAAGTAAGTTGTATTGGTAAGCTGACATTGAATAAGTTAAAATCTTGATCAACTCAATTAATCAAGATTTTTCTAACTAAATGAGCATTATATTCCCCAAACAACTCAGTTTAAAAGTCTTTGGACCATTGAAGAAAGAGAAATATTAGCTTACATTTTGAAACAATGGAGACACCACATTTTTAACACTGCTTTTTCTTTCTGGAATTTGTTGTTGTTGTTGTTCTTTTGGAATAACTAGGAATCTCTCTATAGTGCCTCATTTACCATAGTTTTAAGTTTTATATGATTTTAAATATATTTCTAGTTTCTTGCTTGCTGTGAGCTTGATTTGGACTACTGTATAAATGTTCTGTATTAGTCCAATGATGTTTTCAGTGACCATGGTCTTGTTTGCTCCTAGATTTTGGGGGAGGGGCTATTGGGGCTTGAACCCAGGGGTACTTAACTACTGAGCCACATCCCCAGCCCTTGTTTATATTTTATTTAAAGACAGAGTCTTGCTGAGTTGCTTAGGGCTTTACTAAGTTGCTGAGCTTGGCTTTGAACTCATGATCCTATTGTCTCAGCCTCCCAAGATGCTGGGATTACGGGACTACACCATCATGCCCTGCTCCTAGAAGAGTTTAATCATACCTTAGAAGGAACAGAATGCAAATACAGCCTAGAGAACATAACTGAGATATACTGCATTATATTAACAGAAATGGTTTGTGTTAAAAGTTTAGGTTTCCATAATGTAAAACAATGGCAAGTATTTACTTTGTTCACAATGTTGCAATTTGTATAAAGCTAAGATGGTTGATTCTGCTATATTTTAATATAGCTTATATGTTTTTAAAGTCATATCAATTGCCATTCAGCTTCTATGATTTTATGTATAAAACCAAAATGAGTTCCCTGAAGTTTCCTTGCAACTTAGAAAGTGGTGTTTAAATTTTCCTTAGGTTGTGTAACCAGAGTACCTTTATTGAGGGGCACCCTTGGGGTTTTGAGTTGGGTAATTGGGTCAGTCTTCAGGGACTGAAGTAAGAAGAAATTGTCTCAATTAGAAAGAATGTTTGGGGAGTAAGTGTTGTCATGGCAACTGACATACTGTAGTCAACAGTGGAAGAAATTCATTTTCTATTGCTGCTGACTTTGAAAAAAAGTTTACAGTTACTGCACTGACATGATAAGAAATATATTTGGATTACAATATCTGTACATAAATAATTGGAAAGAAATGCTTTTATCTTTGTTATCCACATGCTATCTTCCAGTTAGGCAAAGTATTCAAAATATGTGTATTCAAACACCAAGGGAGATCCAGAATTATAATACCCATCCAAGCCCTCCAGGAAATTACTTGTTTTTTTTTTTTTTTTTTTGGAGTTAAGACAGGGAGTATTTAAGTGAAAATCAGGTGAAGATGATACAGAAAATTATTTTTCATTTCCCAGTTATTCATACCAATGTTCCTCCTAAATAAGAGGAAATGAAGATTATGTATCTAAACAATAATGACATAAATTTGAAAACTGTAGTTGGGTATGAACAACACATCTTGTATTTGTTACATTTGATTCATGTTTAATAGAAATAATACTAAACAAATTTTTTTAAATTCAAGTTTCTATTGTGTAACTTTTGTTAAAGCAACCAATTTGTGCACTTCAGGTTCCTCATCTATAAAGTGGGACAGTTATAAATATTTCTCCACTATTTAATATGGCAAAGGCCTGTCCTTTCCCTGTTCCTCCTTTGAACCAGATTGGCAATCCAAATAATTTTATACTACAGAACTGTTTAACTGTAGAATCTTTAGCTATTTGATTAATTTCTCCCCATGAACTAGAGAGGTTAGACAGTAATGATCATATCCAAGGAAAGAACTTGAACAAACTTTAAGCAGATTATAATTCCCAAAGTTGTTCATCAGTGGAAAGGGTGGCTTTGTGAGAAATTGACCTCCACATTAGTCAGAATGTTCAGAGGTTAAACGGTAACCTGCTAGAAAGAAGTGTCTGCATCAAATAGGGGGCTAGATGCTATTTTAGCCTTCTTTTAAGTAAGCAAGGTATTCTAGTTGTCCATCTCTGCATACCAAACCATCTCTGCATACCTGAAACTTAATATCTTAAAACAATGGCAAGTATTTACTTTGTTTACAATATTGCAATTTGTATAAAGCTAAGATGGTTGATTCTGCTCAATGTTGAATCAACTGTGGCAGTTTGACTAGGGGCTGAATAATCTACCTTCAGGATGGCTTAACAGCCTAGCTGGCTGGCAAGTTATTGTTGGCTTTCAGCTGGGAGCTCAGCTAGGGCTGAAGGCCAGGCACTCTCCATGCAGCCTGGGCTTCCTCACAGTATTATGGCTGGGTTCCAAGGGCCAGTGGCCCAAGAGATATTGGCAGAAGCTGCATTATCTTTTCCAAGTAGCTACTTCTTTTTTAAAAAGAATTTTTTGTGGACTAGATTTCCATTAAAATGAACAAAATCCATTATTTTATCTTAGATTAAGAATAAGATGTTCACTTTTGTTTTATATTAGAAAAATAATGCTTAATTTAGTTTAGTAGCTGTAGGACATCAAATTAATATCATGTTAATTCCAACTCCTAATTTTTTCTTTGATTTTGAAAGTATATTACCTTTTTTGTGGTGCTGGGCATTGAACTCAGGGTCTTCTTTTGTGTGTGTGGTGCTGGGGATATAACTTAGGGAAAGTGCTTTACTACTGAACTATATCCCCAGACCTATTACCTTTTAAGAATTATAATAAGAAATACAGTCTAATCAAAGCTCACTTCTATAAATGGCTCATATAAAAAAAGTAATTTAAACCATGATCTTTTTATGAGTGTGATTTTAGGCACTTTATTTGAGAACCAGTAACTTGCAAGGTTATTATGGGCCTAAGTTTCAGGTTGCTTTATTATTACTTTTTGCTTTGAGCAACTTTCAGGCATTATTGAGAAAGCACAGCAGCATAAATCTTGTTTCTCCTTTGAAGACTGGGTTGACAATTCAAATAATTTTATACTACAGAATTATTTAGCTATAGACTCTTTAGCTATATGATTAATTTCGCTCCATGAGTTAGGAAAGCTGGAATGTACAGAGAAAATATTAAATTACATTTAAATCCTTAGTTTTGGCAGCTGCTACAGACTGAATGTTTGTCAGATTCTTATGTTGAAGGCCTACCCTCTCCCAACACAATGTGGCTGTATGTGGATATAGGGCCTCTAAGGAAGTAATTAAGGTTAAATGAGGTCATAAGGGTGGAGCTCTGATCTGAAAGGATTAGCGTCCTTTTAAGAAGATTCGCCAGAGAGCTATCACACAAGTGCAGTTGCTCTAGTGTATGCATGTGCATGTGTTCTCTCTGTTTCTCTCTCTCCCTCCCTCTCTCTCTCTCTCTCTCTCTCTCTCTCTCTCTCTCACACACACACACACACACACACACACACACACACAGTATAAAGCCTGGTAAAAGCACAAAGAGAAGAGGGCCTTTGCTGTTGGAGGAGATTGAGACAGGCTGCCATAGCAACATACTGCAGACTGGGTAGCTTAAGTAACAGAAATGTATTTCTCAGAGTTCTAGAGCATGGGAATACCAAGATCAAGGTGCCAGAAGATCCAGCATCTGCTGAGGCTTCTTTTTTTAGTTTATAGATGGCTGCCTTCTTGTTGTACCCCATAGCCTCTTCTCTGTGTGCTTTCTTGCTCTTGGAGAGAAAACACTTGATGTCTCTTCTTATTCTTTTTTTTTTAATTTTTTTTAGTTGTTGATGGATCTTTATTTTATTTATTTATATGTGGTGCTGAGACTCAAATCCAGTGCCTCACATATCCTAGGCAAGTGCTCTACCACTGAGCCACAGCCCAGCCCCTCTTTTTATTCTTAAAAGGGCATTAATACCATCATGATGGGCTCTCATGACTTCATTTAAACCTAATAACCTCTCAAAGCCTCCCCACCTCTAAAAACCCATGACACTGGAGGTTTGCACTTCAACAAATTTTGGGGGTGAAGGACAGACATTAAATCCATAACAAAGTCTGAGCCTATCAATAAGACAACAGCTCAGTAAATTAAAAGTTAAGAATAGACTTTCTGTATTTGCAACAAGAAGTCTCAATGCCAATTTATGTAGTTGAAATTTGTCAGTTTAATACTGTATATCTCATACTATATCATATCAATTGTCATGTAAAAAACACTAGCTAAGGGCTGGGGTTGAGGCTTAGTGGTAGGGCACTTGCCTAGCATGTGCTAGGCCCTGGGTTTGATCCCCAGCACCATAAATAAATAAATAAATAAATAAAGGTAATGTGTCAAACTACAACTAAACAATACATTAAAAACAAACAACAACAAAAAAACACTAGCTAAGTTCTTTCTTTTTGGTGATGGTGGTACTAGGGATTTAACTCAGAGGCACTCTACCACTGGGCTACACTTCCAGACTTTTTTATTTTGAGACAGAGACTCACTAAGTTGTCAAGACTGGACTCCAGCTTAGAATCCTCCTGCCTCAGCTCCCAAGTCATTGGGATTACGGATGTGTGCCATTGCACCTCATGTTGAATTCTTTTTTTTTAATGTTTATTTATTTATTTTTAGTTTTAGGTGGACACAGTATATTTTACCTTTATGTGGTGCTGAGGATCAAACCCAGTGCCTCAGGCATGCTAAGTGAGCACTCTACCACTCAGCCACAACCCCAGCCCCTTGCTGATTTATTTTTATCCAGTTGTGGTTTTTTTCTTTTTTTAAATATTAATTTTTTTAGTTGGACACAATACCTTTATTCCATTCATTTATTTTTATGTGGTCCTGAGGATTGAACCCAGGCTAGGCAAGCGCTCTACCGCTGAACCACAACCCCAGCCCCCAGTTGTGTTTTTTTTCACCTACTTAATTTTCATATAAATATGCTTGCAAATGTTTAAACTTACCTGTGTCTAGACAAAATCATTTGGCCAGAATCTTGAACCCCAAATCAAATCCCCAGGAAAAACACAAAATTTTTTTTAAAAAATTATTTTTTAGTTGTAGTCAGACACAATACCTTTATTTTATTTATTTTTTTAATGTGGTGCTGAGGTTCAAACCCAGGGCCTCACACATGCTAGGTGAGTGCTTTACCACTGAGCCACAACCCCAGCCCAACATTCACAAAATTTTACATAAAAGTTTTAAGAAGTTTCTGGTACAGTTAGATAAACCACAAACATGCATGAGGATTCCACTTGCCCATTGATCTTGAGGCGTGGTAAAAATAGGCCAACTCCTGCTCCTTTTCCCTACCTCTCTCTGTTTGTTGGCACTTTCATTTTTACCAGCCCCTCTGTGGGAGTTGACTTGGTGCCAGAAAGAGAAGCATAAAATGTTTTTACCCTGCTTAAGGTTTAAAGCAGAACTGACTTAAACCACTCTTTCTTGTTCCTTATTTCCACCTTAAGGCCTACACTGGCTCAAGATCCCATTAGCCTGCTCATGGCTATATTCCCATCCCCTTCTAGTAGCTTTCCAAGGGAATGCAGCCTAAACCTTTTTTTATTCAGGTGTAGGAAAGAAGAGAATGTAAAAAGCAAAGACCCAGGTCAGGCATTAAAAAGAGGGCTTCTGCCAGGCTTTGTGTATAGTTATAGTTTATTTTCCTACTCAGAAATTGGCCAGCTTGAATAATGACCCAATTAAGTGTCACTAAAAAAACAATTTTTTTCTTTTTATGATGCTGGGGATTGAACCCAGGGCCTTGTGCATGTAAGGCAAGTGCTATATCACTGAGCTATACCTGCAACCCTACTTTTAAAAGTTTTTTTGGTACTAGGGATTGAATCCATGGAGCTAAGTCCCTAGTCCTTTTTATTTTGAGACAGGGTCCTTCTAAGTTACTGAGGCTAGCTTTGAACTTGTGATTCTCTTACCTCAGCATCCTGAGATGCTGGGATTACAGATGTGTGTCACCATACCTGGCAAACCCTACCATTTTGTTCTTGATCAGTTCTTTGGGGATGGGATTGAGGATGAGGTGTGGAGAAGCTTCAAGTTCCCCTTAAGAGATGTATGATTATCAAACTTAGTTACTATTCACATAACATATGTAGATCACCTATTGCAAGTTACACTCTAAGGTAATAAATTTTAAGTGATCAAAATGGATTCAACAAGTATGTGTGAAGTGCTTTGGTAGAATTGAACACTGTTCTGGGTTCTGGGGACAATAAGGGTGAACTAAACAGATCGTTCTTTTTCATGAAAGTTATGTTCTCATGGAGGGCAGACGGTAGACACATAAAAAATATAATTTATATATAGTATGTCAGAAGGAAGCCAAGCACTTTGGAAAATAAAGAGGTAATGTTGGGAGAAATGTTTCAGTTTTAAATAGACTGATTGCAAGCTGGGTGCAGTGGCACATGCCTGTAATTCTAGCTACTTGAAAAGCTGAGGCAGGAGAATCCCAAGTTTGAGGCCAGTCTCAGCAACTTAGTGAGACTCCATCTCAACTTAGTGAGACTCCATCTTTCAAATTAAAAATTTGAAAAAAAAATAGACTGGTTTCAGGATTCCAGCCTAAAACTTATATTACAGGAAGGGTCATAGGTTGATATTTAATGTAATGTAGGTACTAAGGAAAGGGAGCATGTTTCCAGTTGAGGGAACCTGGAAAGCTTCACAGAAACTGTTTCACAAACAGACAAGTAGAACTGGGAGAAGGTATTCTGGGTCAAGGGGAATCAAAGGCCACATATACAGCACAGTCAGTATTTCAGATTTACTAAAGAACAGAGTTCACATGGGAGGGCAACAGGACTTAAGATTAAGTTGATGTTATATAGTGATGGTTTACATTTAAAGATTTTCTAATACCACACAACCTGATTTGGTGTTTTCTCTTTCTATGGGATTGATTCAATTTGCTAATTTTGTTTTCATGTATGGGCATGTGAAATGGGCCTGAAATTTTCTTCTTTTGTTATGTCTCTTTCTGCTTTTCTTATTAGGGTCAATGTTGGGCAGGCTACTAGTCTTGACGTTTTTATAAGGCCTACTGTTATCTTTGAAAGAGCAATTCACTGTGTGTATTTCTTTAATAGTACAGGTTGAGTGTCCCTAATTTTAAAATCCAAAATGCTCTGAAATCTGAAGCTTTATTTGTAGGGGTAGCAGGGATTGAACTCAGGGGCACTCTACCACTGAGCCACATCCCCAGCTCTATTTTTTTTTTGTGTGTGTGTGTGTGTGTAGGTAGACACAATACCTTTATTTTATTTTTTTATGGTGCTGAGGATTGAACCCAGGTGAGCACTCTGTCACTGAGCCCCAGCCCCACTATTTTGTATTTTATTTAGAGACAGAGTCTCACTGAGTTGCTTAGTGCTTTGCTTTTGCTGAGGCTGGCTTTGAACTCATGATTCTCCTGCCTCAGCCTCCTGAGCAGAGGGGATTATAGGCGTGTGCCACTGTGCCCACCCTTTGGACAGTTATTGTAGCAGAATGCTGAGCTAGATGGGGAAATACTGATTATACAGCTCCCAACTCAGAGCAGAGACAGCTGGTACAATTGCTACCTCCACACCCAGATACTTCAGAGATCATGTAGCTGAGGCTTTGGCACTTACTATACCTCCTAATATCTGGCAGAATCCAAAGCTTTAAGGCCCAGTAAGAAATTTCCACTTCAAATATCTTGGCAAAGAGTAATTTTAGACTCTTTACTTTTAAGTTTATTTTTTGTTTTGTTTTGTTTCACTGGGGTTGTCCTCTCTGTTGATTTGGTAGGTTTCCCTTTACTATTTGACAATGTGTATGTTAATCTAATTTTATGTACCTTTTTAATGTTCTAATATGTTAATTGGATTTATTAACTCTGCCTTTGCTTTCTCTTGCATATTCTCTCCTTTTTTACTCTTATTTTATCTTCTGTTTCTTTCTTCCTTCATGCCTTCCTGGTTGTTGTGTTTTTTTTTTTTTTTTTTTGTCTTCTTTCTCTTCATATTCTATATAGTTTAATTTTAATTTTTTCAGCCTATTATAGAGTATTACTCCACTTTTCCACTTTTTGACTAGTGGAGTTATAGAGAACATTTTCAATAAATTTTTATCATTTACTAGTATACTGTTTGCTTTCAAGTAGTTGCAGTTACTGGTGATTATTATCTCCTCCCAAAACAGTGCTAGGGATTCATCATAGCACTAAGAACACAATGAATGGGTGCTTTGATGCTGAGATTTACCCCTGGTCCTTGGTACATGGTAAGATAAAGCAGCTCACTAAAGAGGCCCTTACATAACAGTGGAAGAGATATCCATCCCAGCAAATGAGCAAATCTCAATATTAAAGCACAGGAAACATAAGAAAGCAGGGTAATAAAATGCCTCCACAATTCCAAAAAGGTTAACTTTTAGAAGTTCTAGCTGGGCATGTGGTGCACACCTATAATCCCAGTGACTTGGAAGGCTGAGACAGGAGGACAGCAAATTCAAAGCCAGCCTCAGTAAATCAACAAGGCCCCTAAGCAATTTAGTGGGACCTTGTCTCAAAATAAAAAAGATCTGGGGATGTAGCTCAATGGTAAAATGCCTCTGGGTTCAATCCCCAGTACCCACCCCTAAAGAAAATCAGAGGTGAAATTAAGGAAATAAAAACTATAAAAATAATACAAAGGATCAATGAAATAAATAATTGATTATTTGAAAAAATAAGCAAGATTGATAAACTCTAGCCAAACTATATGGAGAAAAGAGAGAGAGAGAGAGACCCCAAATTACTAAAATTAGAGGGAAAGATGGGAATATTAAAACAGGCACAACTGAAACAACTTAAGTCTCAGGTTTATTAGGGACTACTTTGAAAATTTACATTCCAGGGCTGGGGATGTGGCTCAAGCTGTAGCGCGCTCGCCTGGCATGCGTGCGGCCTGGTTCGATCCTCAGCACCACATACAAAGAAAGATGTTGTATCTGCCGAAAACTAAAATAAATAAATAAATAAATAAATATTAAAATTCTCCCCCCCTTCTCTTAAAAAAAAAGAAAATTTTATATTCCAGAAAACCTAAACAGATCAATAACAAGCAATGACATGAAAGTAGTAATAAAAAAACCTCCAACCAAGAAAAACCCAGGACCAGATGGACTCATAGCTGAGTTTTACCAGATATTTAGTGAAGAACCAATGCCAATGCTCCTCGATTTATTCCATGAAATAGGAAGGGAGGGAATGTTTCCAAGCTTATTCTATGAAATCAGTATTAACCTGATACCAAAACTGGATAAAGACACTTCAAAGAAAAAAATTGCAGAACAATATCCTTGACGAACATAGGTGCAAAAATCCTTAATAAAATATTAGCAAATTGAATTCAACAACACATTAAAAAGATCAAATATCATGATCAAGTTGGTTTCTTTCCAAGGATGCAAAGATAGTATGCTCAACATGTGCAAATCAATAAACATAATACACCAAATAAATAGAAGAACCCAGGACAAAAATTACATGATCAACCCAGCAGATGCAGGAAAAAGCCTTCAACATATTTCAGCATCTCTTAATGAAAAAAAAAAAAAAAAAACCCTGAAGAAACTAGGAATAGAAGGAACTTACCTCAACAATGAAGGCTATATATGACAAACCCAAAGCCAACATCATACTGAATAGGGAAAAACTGAAAGCATTTCCTCTAAAATCAGGAACAAGATAAGGATGCCTGCTCTTACCACTCCTATTCAATATGATACTTGAAATTTTACTCAGATTATTAGGCAAGAGAACAAAATAAAAGGAATATAAATAGGAAAGGAAGAAGTCAAATGATATGATCCTATACTAAAAAAAAAATTCCACTTCTAGAACTTATAAATTTAACAAAGTAGCAGGATATACAATCAGTACATAAAAATCAATAACTTTTCTATACACCAATAGTTAATCCACTGAGAAATAAAAAAGAACTCCACTTGTGATATGTTAAAAAGTACCTCAGAATAAAGCTAACCAAAGAAGTAATTAGCATCTATAAGAAAGTTACAGAATGCTGAAAGAAGAAATTGAAGATACTAGAAGATGAAAAGACCTCCCATACTCATGAACGGGCAGAATTAATATTGTTAAAATGGCCATATTACAAAAGTGATCCACAGATTCAATGTAATATCCATCAAAATACCATTGATGGGGCTAGGGTTGTGGCTCAGTGGTAGAGTGTTCACCTAGCATGCATGAGGCACTGGGTTCAATGCTCAGCACCACCTAAATATCAAATAAAGATATTATGTCCACCTACAACTAAAAAATAAATATTTTTTTTAAATACCAATGACATTCTTCACAGAACTAGTAAAAACAATCCTAAAATGCATCTGGAAAAACCAAAAGACCCAGAACAGCCAAAGCAATCCTGAGCAAAAAGAGCAAAGCTGGAGGCATTACAATACCCAATTTCAAATTGGATTACAGAACCAAAGTAACAAAAATAGCATGGGACTGGCATATAAACAGACATGTAGACCAAAGGGATAGAATAGAGCATTCAGAGACCAACCTACATACTTAGTCATGTGATTTTTGACAAAGATGCCAAAAATATACAGTGGAGAAAGAATAGCTGCCTTAACAAATGGTGCTGAGGAAACTAGATATCCAAAGGTAGATGAATGAATCTGGATCTACATCTCTCTCCCTGCACAAAAGTCAACCCAAAACCTATCAAAGACCTAATCCGAGAAACTTTGCAACTGTTAGAAGAAAATGTAGGGGAAACATTTCATCATATAGAAACTGGTAACAATTTCCTGAATAGGACTCTTATAGCTCAGGAAATAATAAACATAGCTCAGGAAAGAATCAATAAATGGAATAGCATCAAAGTAAAACTCTTCTGTATAGTAAAGGAAACAATCAACAGCATGAAGACACAGCCTGTAGAATGAGAAAAAATGTTTTCTAGCTACTTTTCAAACAGGATTAATGTCCAGAATATATAAAGAACTCAAAAGACTAAAACCCCCCGAAACCCCCAAATAATCCACTCAATAAATGGTCAAATGCACTGAACAGACACTTTTCAATACAGATGGCTGACAGTTATTTGAAAAAAAAAATGTCCAACATCTTTATCCATCAGGGAAATTCAAAATCAAAACTACATTGTGAAAAAACAAAAAAAAAAACTACATTGTGAGCCGGGTACAGTGGTGCACATCTGTAATCCCAGTGGCTTGGGAGGCTGAGACAGGAGGATCGTGAGTTCAGAGCCAGCCTCAGCAATGGCGAGATGCTAAGCAACTCGGTAAAACCTGTCTCTAAATAAAATACAAAATAGGGCTGGGGATGTG
The DNA here is from genome assembly GCF_047511675.1 of Marmota flaviventris. Lineage (NCBI taxonomy): Eukaryota > Metazoa > Chordata > Mammalia > Rodentia > Sciuridae > Marmota > Marmota flaviventris. Next base: position 39,054,001 of record NC_092518.1, read on the forward strand.
GCTCCGTGGTTGAGTGCCCCTGAGTTCAATCCCTGGAATCCCCAAAATAAAAACAAAGTACCCTGAGATTCTGTCTCATTCCAGTCAGAATGGCAATCATCAAGAATACAAGTAATAATAAATACTGTCAAGTGTATAGGGAAAAAGTGAACTCTTAAACTCTATTGGTGGGAATGTAAGTACCACAGCCACTATGGAAATCAGTATGAAGTTTCCTCAAAAATACTAAAAATAGGACTACCATATAATCCAGCTATACCACTCCTTGGTATTTATCCAAAAGAATTAAAGTCAACATACTTTAGAGGTTTATGTATATCCATATCTATCACAACACAATTCACAATAGCCAAGTTAAAGAATTAGTCTAGGTGTCAGTCAATAGATGAATAGAAAAGCAAATGTGGTATGTATATGCAATGAAATTTTATTCATCTATCAAGAAGAACAAAATTATGTGATGTACAGGAAAACAGATGGAACTGGAGAATATTATGTTAAGTGAAGTAAGCCATTCTCAGAAAGATAAGTACTGTAGGTCTTCCCTCATATGTGGAAACAAGTTGGGAAAAAAGTATGTCATAAAAGTAGAAGGGAGATCAATAGGGTAGAAGAAGGGGACTGGGGGAATGAGGAAGGGAGGTATTGAGGAATAAAATTGATCAAATTATATGCATGTACCAATATGTCACAATGAAATTCACCATTCTGTATAATTAATATGTACTAATAAAGAAGAAGTTTGGGATTTTCAGATTAGGGTTATTCAACCAATAAAGTCTATGCAAATATTCCCAAATCCAAAAACTCCAAAATCTGAAACACTTCTGCTTCCAAGCATTTCAGATAAGGGATACTCAACTTGTAATTTAAAAATTGCTATGGCTTGCTTTACAGCCCAGTACATGATTTTTTAAAAAATATTTAATGTGTGTTTGAGGAAAATGTAAATTTATTCTACATCTTGAATGTGGAACTCAAGTTTATTTGTTGTGTGTAATTATTGTTTTTAATTTGGGGACCTATTTGACTTATTGAGAGAAACAGTATTAGAGAGCAATCCTTAGATTTGATTTTATTTTATGGCGTTGTGGATCAAGCCCAGGGCCTCATACATGCTAGGCAGGTGCTCTACCACTGAGCTATATATTCATAACCCCTCTCCTTATATTTAAATTCATCACTTCCGGGGGTATAGAAGGGAAGCAATTGCCCTGGTTAGTCTTTACCTGCTTTCCTAGCTTTACATCCAGCACAGTATTTCTTCCCTGCCCTGAAATACTTCCAAGGAAGTCTGGATTGGAGGTCTACATCAGAGGTGGTGTGCAGGAAGCAAGAGCAGAAATCCCAGAAGTTCCTTTTATATTTTATCCTCCCACACATTTGTGTAAGGGTTGGTCATGGTTTTCCCCTTTATTAGTGGGTTCCTTTCTTGGTATGTTTGGGGTTGATCTTGGGCAATGGAACAAGCAACTATATTAATTCATCATCTTGTTGGAGACCAAACTGAAACACTATACCTTTCTTTTTGTGGGTCACCTGTAAAATCCTGGAAATGGAATTGGTTGAATATTTCTACAGTAAACCTGTGTTACCTTCTGTATTTTTTCATTTCTGTTTATGGCACTACTAGCATCCAATCACATGAACCAGAGCAATGTTTTGTCAAGCCTGTAGGTGGGGATAATAGAAAATATTTGGGAGCATAGCATAAATTAATGGTAAGTATTATTTTGTAAAACTTATTTCATTGGTATGTATACATTCACAAGTACTCATAAGTCTGGCTACTTTTTTTTCTAGTGCTGGGGATCGAAACCAGGGCCTTGTACCTGCTAGGCAAGTGCTCTACTGCTAAAGTATGTCCCCAGCCCACAAATATGGATAAGTCCACATGCTGGGCTGTGCTGAAGAATGTATTAATGTGTGTTATAATGTAGAAGCACTGAACCAGGGAAGTATCATTTCCCTAAGAAGAATCTTTTTTTCCCACTTTCTTCTGCCTTACCTCCCTTAGCCATTAAATTACCAAATCTGCTGATTTTGTTTCTTCAATAATTCTCATCTTCATCCCATCCTCCTGTTCCTAACTACTACTCTAGTTCCAGCTCTTTCTCTATCAGCCTCTCAAATTCATGCTTCACAATCTCTTATTCTTAACAGAGTAATTTAACTGAAATGTAAATTGAGCTTATTTAATTCCTTCTCTGGTTCCCTATTTCCCGTGGATAAATTATGAGATTTATAATGTGACCCTGCCTACCTCTTTGGCTTCATTCACTATTATTCCATTGATGCTGATAACACCAGACCAGTTTTCTCCCTGCTTTCTGAAGAATTTTACTTTGTTAATTCTGTTTATTTTGTCTGGCATGGGAAGTGGGGGAATCCTTTATTTCCATCTCTTTTTTTCTGGTAAACTGTATCTTATTCATATTCACTCATTCATTCGTTCATCTCTCTCTTTCTCCCTCCCCACTCCCACTTCTTTCTCTCTCCTAACCTCTCCCATACTGGAGCTTAAATCCAGGGGCACTTAACCACTGAGCCACATCCCCAGCCCCATTTTTTTTTTTTTAGAAGGGTCTCACTAAATTGCCCAGGCTGGCCTCCAATTTGTGATCCTCTTCCTCAGCCTCCTGGGTTGCTGGGATTACAGGTATGTGCTACCATGCCTGGATTATTCATTCTCACTTTGTACAGGAAATCTTCTACCCCACTAGGTTCCTCCTTTGTGTTTCCAGAATATTCTCAGAACCTCTTATTAGAATTGACAGGTTGTTTTAAATTTATTTAGGTAAGTATTTACTTCCTTTATGGAAAGAGCTGGTCATATTCACTTAGTGTCTAAAGCAATGCCTGGCTCATATTGGGTGTTCAATGTTGGTTGAGTGACTGAATATCCAGAAAATTAAAGTGACTTTTTCAAGATCATTTGCTTATAGGTTACAAAACTGAACTGGAAAACAAGTACCTCTTTTATTGTCTCATGCTATAGACAAATGCTCCTCCTAATATATTATGTAAACCTGGATAAATACAGTATTTATTGTACATTACTGAATAAATCACTTTAAGCTACTTTGCTAATGACTAGGATGATTATAATTTGCTTTGTAAATAATGAAATTCTTATATACTGTATTGGAGCTTGTTTCTGGTACATTTTTCATGAAATTTATATGTTCACAAACAGTTCAAACTAGACTAAAAATTATTTGGAAGAAATAAGAATGGTCTTTTAGGTGAAAAAATGTGTGTGTGTGTGTGTGTGTGTGTGTGTGTATAAAATTTGTATGTTGTATGGTGCTAGAGATCAAACCCAGGGCCTTGAATATGCTGAGTACACACTGTATCACTGAGGTATATTCCCAGTCCCAGTGACATTCTGATAGCTCAGGTAGATAAAAAATTGTGACACATTCCAGGCATGTTATTTAAAAGATTATTTGAGCTAGAATGCCTGAGGATGGAAATGGCAAAATTTGGAAAATTACACTGTAGGAGTAGCTCAATAAATGTATGAATCAAATTTGTATTTATAAGCACCAGCATATGATTCTTGTGCTCTTAGGTTCTTCCAATTTCTGTAGCATACATATTGCAGATATCAGTTGGTGATACTAAGATACAAAAACTAAGACCAATTTGTGGAAGGATAGGGAAAGTTATTTCAATCTGGGTTTATTTCCAATTTCAGATTTCTTTAAAGAAATAGAAATTATAGTACAACTATAGTACAAAATAAAAAATGTGGGGAAAAGTAGAAGTTATAAAGGTGATGCATCAGAAAAAGCAAAAGCATCATAAAGCTGAAATAGTATATTCTGATGTTCTGATTATGATAAATGCGTAGAAAAAACAGATGCATAGGATATGAGTTGAATTTTTTTGTAGTGCTGGGGATTGAACCTGAGCCCTTGAGTATGCTAGGCAAGCACTCTACCACTGAGTCACATTCCCAGCCCATGAACTGAATTTTTAAAAAATATATTCTTGAACTTTGTACTCCATGTAAATTTTTTGGTTATATAGATTCCAAATATACTAAAAGTCTATTGATAATAATGATGATATGGATGTCACCTGGGTTAACTCATAGAAGGTTCAAACCATAATGTCATAGAGGCTGCCCTTTAACTTGAATTCTCAGAAACACAATCTGATGGCAGAGAGAAAGTGGATTTATCTCCTGGGAAGTTATATTAACCAAGATCATAAGTTATATATAATGAGAGCTGTAGTTGCTAAAGGAACCAGACACTTGATTCCTCTAGGTATATATTTTCTTCCTATAGTGTTGTATACTAGCCTAATAATTTTAAAACATTTCAATTTTTTAATTGATGGCTCTTTTCACCCATAAAGAACCACAATGCTATTATCACACCTAACAAAATGAAAATTTCTGTTTTTCATTTCTTTTTTTAAAAAAATTTATTGGTGCATTATAATTACACATAATAGTGGGATTCATTTTACCATATTCATACATGCACATAATTTGATCAGTTTTATTCCCCAATACCTTCCCTTTCTCTCCTTTCCTTCCCCATCTACTAGTTCTTCTCATCTCCCATTATTTATTATTATTATTTTAGTGCAATGCAATTATATGTATAAGCAGGATTCACTGTAGTTATGTTCATACACAGACACATAGCATGATTTAGTAGATTTTGTTCCCCAGTACTTCCCCATGCCCTCTCCTCCTGCCTCCTTCTTGATCCCCTTTCTCTACTCTATTATTCTTTCTTCTGTTTTTGTGAGATCCTCTCCCTCCCAACACCCAAGAGAGGAAAACATTCAATTCTTGACTTTCTGAATCTGGCTTATTTCACTTAGCATCATGTTCTCAAAAATAGGGAATGCCTCACAAATTTGTGTGACTTCCTTGTGCAGGGCCCATGCTAATATTTTCTTTATTATTCCCATTTCAGTATCTGTACTGCCAAAGTGAGTACTGATAAATTCTTTAATATTACCTAATATGCTCTATATATGTGAGTGTGAATTTCCCCAGTTTTCTAAAAAAAGTATTTTTACAGATGATATGCTTGAAACTGGATCCAAACAATGTCTACACATTATATTTGGTAGATATGCCCTTGTGCCTTTATCTATAAGGGTTTCCTTTCCCTTTTCCCTCCTTTCTTGTGTTTTTCCCTCATTCGGAGGGAAAAAATGTCCTATTTATTTTCTTACTATATTACAAAGTCAAGGAGATTAGGAACTTATATTTTAGCACTGAGAGCTGTGCCTGGCACCCCATAGACATTTAATTGATTTTTGTTGAGTAATATTAATAATATTTCAAGTCTGTGTTTTATCCCTGCAGGTTGATCCAAAAGACTACATGTTCAGTGGACTGAAAGATGAAACAGTAGGTCGCTTACCTGGGAAAGTGGCAGGACAGCAGTTTCTTATTCAAGACTGTGAGAACTGTAACATCTACATTTTTGATCATTCTGCTACAATTACCATTGATGACTGTACTAACTGCATAATTTTTTTGGGACCTGTGAAAGGCAGTGTGTTTTTCCGGAATTGTAGAGATTGCAAGTGCACATTAGCCTGCCAACAATTTCGCGTGCGGGATTGTAGAAAGCTGGAAGTCTTTTTGTGCTGTGCCACTCAACCCATTATTGAGTCTTCTACCAATATCAAGTTTGGCTGTTTTCAGTGGTACTACCCTGAATTAGCTTTCCAGTTCAAAGATGCAGGGCTAAGTATTTTCAATAATACATGGAGTAACATTCATGACTTTACACCTGTATCAGGAGAGCTCAACTGGAGCCTTCTTCCAGAAGATGCTGCGGTTCAGGACTATGTTCCTGTACCTACTACTGAAGAGCTCAAAGCTGTTCGCGTTTCCACAGAAGCCAACAAAAGCATCGTTCCAATATCCCGGGGTCAGAGACAGAAGAGCAGTGATGAATCATGCTTAGTGGTATTATTTGCTGGTGATTATACTATCGCAAATGCCAGGAAACTAATTGATGAGGTAAGGAGAGAAAAGAAAAATAGACATACACCTGGGCAGAAACACACCACTCTGGAGAACTTCCATTCTTTTCAAATTGGCTATTAGAAATACCGGCAACCCCCAAGTTACAGTCCTCTGTCCCACCTCTGCAAGACTTGTCTGTAAGCAGGTTACTTGGTCTTCAAAATACGTTCCTAGAGAAAAAAAATTCTTAAAAATGTAATTCAATTTGGTAAACATTTATTAAGTGCTGATTATGTAAAAAGTTAGTCTGTTGCCATATTTCATTGACTACATGATGCATATTTGTTTTCCACATTTTTGCATATCTTAAATGCATCTTATAATTGATGGCAACTTAGATATAATGAAATGTAGTATATGCTGAAAAAGGAGATACACAGGCAAAATTATCTGTCCTCAAAGAATTTCCATTCTTGGGGCTGGGGATATAGCTCAGTTGGTAGAATGCTTGCCTCACATGCACAAGGCCCTTTATTTGATCCCCAGCACCACAAAAAAGAAAAAAAAAGAGAATTTCCACTCTTTAGAATGAATGATTTCCACAAAAGTTCACAAAAGTAGTAAATAATAAAATATGGACTTTTATAATTTAGTTTGAAAATTTATTTGGAGTTTTAATTGGTTAGGGAGTGGAAAAGACATTTAGGAATACAACATTTGGATCCTTTGAGAGCAACTTTCACATCATGCTCCTTAGATTCTATTGCCTTATTGCCCTAGAAGGAAGGTAGGTATGGAAGACAAGATGAGTCTGGGATGACAAAGGTTTTAGGAATATGAACAGCAGCTCTTGGTGAGCTCCTGAGTAGAGAAGCTTGAAAAGCTCATGAGCTTTCACCTGAAAAATAATTAGGATGTAGAAGTCAGGGGCTACAGAAGCAGCAGTTCCATCATTGGGTATTCTGTTAGGGAGTGGCAATAGGATATATTGAATATCCATTAATCAGAAGTCCTTTAGGAGGGCTCTATTTTAATTCAGTAATCAAATTCCAAAAGCAGAAATGAAAGGAAAATTCATGGAGTCTCTTTAAAGGAATTAAAAAAGAACATAGCAAAGGGAATAATTTTAGGGAAAAAAGTAAAAATGACTGCCTCTCTTTAGCTGTACATCTACAATGTAGAAAACCCATGCTTGAAATCCATAAAGTATACCTGAGGCATAGTTTTCAAAACAATAGAAGTCAAATTGCGATTTAAAAACTTTGATATTTTATTTTGTGCTGATGCCAATCTGATAAAAGCATTCTATGAATCTGAAAAGATATAGAAAAATGTGCTTCTGGCCTTTAAACTATCTAGTCACATGTTAATCTAACATCTGACAAGTAAATGTTTTCATTGTACTATATAGTTATTTTTTTAACAATCTACATACAGTTTTCAAAACAGTAATTATTTAGGATTAACATCTTTTGGGTAGGAAATCAGAAATGTAGATAAAGAATATTTAACATGCTTAAAGAAAAAAGCCATCAAACAGTCTCTATGAGTCATCAGATGTTCTTAACTGTTTGATCTTTGGTATCTGATTATGAAATGACAAAGTGTTATGTACCCTCCAAAGGAATATGACTAGGAAGAGAGTGATGCAGATATTTTTCCTGGAATACAAATTAAAAATTCCACTGTGATAATCATAATAAGAGCTAATGCTTACATAGTGTTTACTATATGCCAGCCACTGTTATAAGAGATTTAAATAAATCAACTCGGTGTTCAAAACAACCCTATGAAATAGCTGCTATTATTCCCCATTTGACTGACAAGAAAAAATCAACCATAGAGAGGGTAAGTAACTTTTTTAGGCTATAGTCTTAATCCTTAAACATGATGCTATTATGCTGCCTCAGTAGTAAAGGAAAGTTGATAAATGCCTGATGGAATAGAAATATGACCCAAAGTGCATGGACTCAAGGGTCCTCCAACCTAGGGATTGTTTGGCTAGAGTTATCTAATTCTTAAAGTAAGGAATAAAAGAGAAAAATAAGAAAGAAAAATAAAATGCCAAGTACATGTGAAGAGAATAGAAAAACATGCTGAAAGACAAATGACCTGTATATTATATTAAGAGAGATTACATATTTTTAAAAATGAAGTTTGAGTTCCTTGGGAAATATATATAGAACACAAATTCTGGCATAAAAAAAACTTAAGTTTTTCTCATAACACAAATATATTAGGATAACATAGACTAGAAATGTGATTGCAAACCCTAGTTTTGTTAAAACCCAGGAATATCACAAAATTTTATTTCACATTTCTTTTATAAATTAAACATCACAATGGGTGGGTTTTTTTTCTGTATAAAAGTTGAGAAGGTAGAAATTCTGGGAAGGCTGGTCTAAGCAGAAAGCACATTCCATAAGGAGTCAAGATAAGTTACTGAGTCTTGGTTTTCTCAACTAAAAGTTTTCTTACTTGCTCTTATATACATCACGGATATGTACAGAATGAATTTGAGTAAGAGTAGTTTAAATTATTAGAAAGAATTTCATAATTGAAGTTGGTTAGTTACCAGTATTTTTTAATATCTTTATTTTACATTTATTATGTGGTGCTGAGGATCAAACCCAGTGCTTTGTGCATGCTAGGCGAGCGCTCTACCACTGAGCCACAACCCCAACCCTATTACCACTATTTTCAAGTCCTGAAAAGTAGAAGAATTTTCATGAAAAGGGGTCTCTTCAAGTATCTCCAGTGAAATATTAAAATAGATACAGTTTCATAGCTCATTATTTGGTTTAGAAAAATGATATTTTGAATTAATCATAATTTTGTCAGTGTGCATATGACTGTAAAAATGATAGGTGATGAGCAGTCTAGAAAATTAAAAACTGGTTGAATTGTTTCTGATGTTTTAAGCAGCTTTATAGTCATCATCTGGTAATGATGTACATGTAATTTCCTGCAATTATTAAGTGTATGTTCCTCTTTTTCTGAGATAGCATTAATCTGAGATACGATTCAAGTTTGATCCAGTTTGGTAGAATGGTATGGAATAATGTAGTTATAGGATGAAATACTATCAGACATTAACATTGATTTTATAGTAGAGTAGCTGAAAAATGTTCACAATCAAGTATGTAAAATTTTGTGAAATATTATGTAAGTAACTGATTTAAAAAAATAAGTGTGGAAAGTTATACATATTAAAATATTGACAGTTGTGGTTATTCTTAGCAAGTTGGTTAAGAGCAGGGTTTTCCATTTTTTTGTAGTTCTCTGGATTTTACAAAGAACATGTGTTAATATTGTAATGGGGGAATGGGAGAAAAGAAAACTAGGAGGGTAAGAAATCTGTATACCTATATGGCAAGTGCACCTTGATTGATATTTCTTTGTTTCTGTTATTTATTTTCAAATTTTATGCTGAGCATATGTATTATTTTTTATTATTAAAAACCCAGTAAGCTTGTCTAGTGGTTGTAATGACCTTGCCTTTTTTAAACTTACTTTCACAATTATTTTTAAAATTAATATGTACACATTGTAGTGAACCATAGAAATAAAAATGAGTTAAAAATAAGTTTAAAAATCATCCATAACTGTACTATACCTTGAATAGTCTTTTTAGGAATAAGTTTTAGAATTATTTAACCTGTAGTTACATGAAGTGGGTCAAATCACAGCTGTGTTACTTAATTTGGCACATTTCTTAACCTCTCTGTGCCTTAGTTATCATCTGTACAATGATACTAGTAATGGTACCAATCTCATTAGAGAATTAATGTTATATATGTAAAGTGCATAAAACTCTTTGGTACATAGAAATGTGACCTATCATTATTGAGCTATACTGTATAAATTTGGATTATGCCTTTTAAGATTGACATTATTATACAAGATTTCCCCCATCATATTAAAATATCTTTGTTTTGTTGGGGGGGGCGCTACTAGGGACTGAATCCAGGGCTTTGCGTATGCTAGGCAACTGCTCTGCCACTGAGCTATATTACCAGCCCTCTTTGTTATATTTAATGAACTATGATAAATGAAATGAACTATGGTATTTCATCACGTAAATAAATGTACATAATTTACTTAATGGGTCTCTTCTCATTGGAAATTTGCTGTATCACCAAAGTAAAACTTCTATTTATTAGATTCAATTTAAAAGTTAATTATGTTTTAAATTGAGGGACAATTCATATTTATTTGACTCTTAATCAGCAGTAGGCATTACAGTTTCAATTCTTAACCAGACCACCCATCTGGAATAAGGAATCTTGTGTGTGTGAGAACTTGTTACAGCAAATACACTGAATTAGAGTCATAACTGTGTTGCATTTTATACAGAAAAATTCTACAATAGGAAAACATTGTTGTAATCTCAGAAGTTCAATTTAAAATCTAAATGAAATTTTATTTTCCACAGATGGTTGGTAAACACTTTTTCCTAGTTCAGACAAAGGAAGTGTCCATGAAACCTGAGGATGCTCAAAGGGTTTTTCGGGAAAAAGCACCTGACTTCCTTCCTCTTCTGAACAAAGGTACCTTCCAGATGATTAGTGTACTTTTGTGGTTATTTTCTTGACCTCAGATTTGATTTACTCTTAACATTTCTCTTACATTGCCTTCTTTTTCTCATTTGTTCTATGTTTTTTCCTGGTACTGTTCAGAAATGTCAAATTTTCACATCATTCAAGAAGCCCTACATAAGTGACTAGAAATTGGGCATTAGTTTTTTCCCTGTTCTATGTTCTTAGTATTTAAGAGTCACATGTTATTATGTATTTTGTTACTTTTAGTTTGTCAAAGATGTACTTTGATCATACTGAAAAATAAATAAGAAATATAATAAAGTGTTATAGTATTTAATGTGCTTAATATAATTAATTTCCCATGTAGAAAGTTAATGCTATCAATAATTTTAGATACTGGATATGTCTAAAAGGAATTGGAGTTTATATGCCCTCTGGAAGGGTTGATGTCTGCCTATCTGTATTTGGAGTTATACTGATTCTACAGGACAGAGTATTATTTATCTGCTCAGAACAGGGACATTGTCTGCTCAAAGTACATCAGGATTTTCTTGACTGGCATGAGCAAATATTAATAGTGATATGCAGTGCTTATTGGTGTACCTTAAAGAGAGAGCACATCTACATTTATATGTTCTTTATGTTTAAATAAATTATAACATAATACAAAAATCTGTGTGAAAATGTTGGAGGACTGTTAGAATAAATTTCGTAAGTAATGCTGGGTGTTATTCAGCTATTAAATATTAACTCAGGGGCTGGGGCTGTATGTAGCTCAGTGGCAGAGCGCTTGCCCAGCATGCATGAGGCACTGTGTTCTATCCTCAGCACCATATAAAAATAAAAAACAAATAAAATAAAGGCATTCTGTCCATCTACAACTATAAAAAATTAACTCAGCATTTCATATATTTGTAAATATATATATTATATATATACTTATAAATCTTAGAGTAAATTAGTGATAACCATGTTTATATACACGTGTGTATTTGTATATAAAATTATGACCTGGCCCCAATGATGCAAAAATTTTGACACGGGAACCTTCAAATGGAACCTTAAAAATGAACCTTTAAACTCTTAACAGCTTCCAGAAATGAAATGACATAATAAGTGGACATCCTCAAGTGTGAGGGTTAGGAATAAAGTGAACATATGGGTAGGTCTAAATTAATGATTTATGTATTTTTGTGATGTTAGTGAAGTCGTATCATAGAAATGCTCTAATCCAAATAATAATATCTGCATCTAAATAACAGAATGTTCCACATGGAAGTGGTAAAATGTCCTGTTGCTGCAAAAAGTAGAACTAAAGTGAATGAGCAGATGTTATAGAAATTTCAGGAAATAAACATGGACAGATCTTTAAAACCATAGTTGCCCATAGGAAGTACTTAAAAACTAATGTGGTCATGTCACAAGGTCACAAAAGCCAACTTGAAGGAGGAGTTTTCAATGATCAATTTTGGTGACAATTTGGCCATCTAAAAGAATAGCGGGTTGGAGGTGTAGGTCAGTGGTAGAGTAGTTGAGTGCTTACCTAGCAGTGTGAGGCCCTGGGTTCAATCCCAGTACCAAAAAAGTGAAGATACTAACTTAACAATAAAAGAAATCCATGCATCCATGGTGATAAAAAAGGAGAGGGAATAAAGGAACAGTCATCTATTTACAGAATATTGTGAGCTAATGGATGTAGAAGAAATGATGTATACTTTGGAAATCACCATTTTTCCACCTCAATGTAATAATTATTTCACACAAAGATTATCAGTGGATGCTAAAATTATGGGAGGGGAGTTGCTAAGAAATAGGATATTTATACATTCTGATTCAAAGGGGGAAATCTTACAGCAAAGATTTGATGATCACCTTGTTAAAGTAGTGATCAAAAGTAACATCAGTGATGAACAGTTTCACATTATGTTTTCCCTGATGTAATGCAATGAAAAATACATCACATCACCTGGGAAGTGTTCTTGCCAAAAGACTTGGGAGGTTAAAAAAAGACTTAACTTCTAGTTTATGGGAAGGAAAGGAAATAAGTTAAATGATACCATGAGGAAACAAATTAGACAAATCAAAAACAAGACATTCTGCAAGACAACTAGTTGTTTCTTTAGACAGTGTCATGGAAAACAAAAATATGGAGGAACTCTTCTAGATTAAAGATTCTAAACATAACAACTGAATGCAATGAGTGAACCTTGATTGGATCTTGGATTGGGGTGGGTGGGCTATAATGCTATAAAAGGCATTTTGGGGACACCTGAGGAAATTTGAAGATGGTATGGGATTATTATTAATTTCTGTAGGTATGTCACTTTTCCTTAAATGATGGTAATTGTGGTTATATAGCAGATGCAGGCTGTGTCATGATGTCAGTAAAACAAAACAAAGCATTTGTGTGCACATGGTATACAGCATGTAATAGAGCAAATGTGGCCAAATTTTGATTTTTGGAGGGTGTAGGGGGAAGGCAAATGAATATTTATGTTCTTCTTTAAACTCTTGTACAATGCATGAAATTATTAAAAATTACAAGTTGGGGAAAATTTTTAAGCTGCCTAATTGGAAGAGTGAGCATGCTGTCAGGGTCCTTATATTAGTCATTCTGAGACAGAGTTCTCGATCTTGGCATTGTTGACATTTTAGGCCTCCTACTTCTGTTATGGGTGGCTATCCTGTACACTATAAGATGTTCAGGAACATTTCTGGCCTCAAACCACTAGATATTAGTAGTTCCAGTTGTGGCATCCAAAGTGTTTCCAGACATTACCAAATGTCCTCTAGGGGGCAAAATTGCTCCCAGTTGAGAACCACTGTTCTAAGAGTGAACTTTTTAAAAAATTCACTTTTATCTTAGTTTGTACCTCAGAGTCTCTAAATTTTCCTCTTCATTTAAAGTAGTCACCATTATTTATTTTTATTTAATGAATTATTGTTTTTGTTTTGTTTTTTGGTGCCAGGGATTGAATCAAGGGGTGCTTAACCACTGCGACACATCCCTAGCCCTATGTATTTTTGTGGTTTTTTTGAGAATTTTTTAATATTTATTTTTTAGTTTTCGGTGGACACAACATCTTTGCTTGTATGTGGTGCTGAGGATCGAACCCGGGCAGCACGCATGCCAGGCGAGCGCACTACCGCTTGAGCCACATCCCCAGCCCTAGCCCTATGTATTTTGAGACAAGGTCTCACTAAGTTGTGGAGGCTGGTCTTGAGCTTGGCATACTCTTGCCTCAGCCTCCTGTGTTGCTGGGAATACAGACGTGTGCCACCATGCCTAGCTTTTTAAATAAAGCTTTTTGACCCAAATAAGATAATTCATTATTCTTCATTTTGAGAATTTTCCAAACCCAAAAAATCCTCAGAACTATCTAGGGTGCTTTTAAAGATATAAATGTCTAACTTCCACCTCAAAAAGAATGATTCAAAAATCTCTGAGACATACCTTTAGAATCTGAATGTTTAAGTTCCCAGATGGTTCTGAAAACTAATTAGATTTGGGTTCCTTTGTTTTAGAGTCATTCATTCAACAAACATAGTAGATGAGGTCTGAGAAGTAGCAGAGGAACTAGATGATGTAAGAACTTCTAGGCACCATAGAGATTTTGCATTCTAGTCTCAATGATGTGAAAAGCTACTGGGCATTTTTATTTGTGGGTTTTTTTTGTCTTTTTAAAATGAACTTTTATAATGAAATGATTTTAGGATTCCGGATAAATTATAAAGCTAGCACAGAGAGTTTCTGTATAACCTTTGCCTGGCTCTGTCTAATGTTAACATAGCCATGTTATATTCGTCAAAACTAAGAAATTTATATCAGTAAAATGCTGTTTAACTTCAACTATAGAATTTATTCAGATTTCACCAATTTTTCTACTTACGTCATTTTTCAGTTTCAGAATTCAGTTCAGGATCCCACACTGTTTTTATTTGCTGTGCCTCGTTAATCTCCTCCAGTCTCTGATAGTTCCTCAGTCTGTCCTTTTTTATAACCTTGACTTTTTTGAGCAGTTCTGGTCAATTATTTTGAGGAATGTCCCTCAACTTGGGTTTGATGTTTTGTCTACTTAAACCAGAGTTATGGGTTTTGGAGAGGAGGCGAAGTGCCCTTGTTTACATATAACATCATGGGGCATAGGATATCAATATGAGGTGGTATCTGCCAGGTTTCTCCTCTGAAAAGTTTTTGTTTCTCTTCCATTCTTTAGTCTTTGGAAGTGAATCACTAAGACTAGCCTAAACACAAGGAGAGAATTAAGCTCCACCTTCTGGAGGAAGCAGTATCCATATACATTATTTGTAATTCTTCTGTAAGAGATTTGTTCTTTCTCCCCCATTCATTTATTCAACAGTTTTTTTTCTATCAGTATTGACTCATGGCTATGTATTTTATTGTTTGGTTATAATCCAATATTATCAAGTTGTTCCAGTTTTAACCATAGGGAGCTTTTCTGGGTTGACTTCTCTGTCCCTTTGACATATTCCTATCCTTTTGATTTTTTAATGCTTCTTTACCTTCTTGCTCTAGAAGATATTCCAAGCTCATCCTGCATTTTCTTTGTCCTAGAAATAATGTCACCCATTTCTCTAAGGAACCCTGATGACTTGTATTTTAGAATGGTTGGAAACCAAGATCTGGGTGTTAGATGTACCCATTACTCCTGGGATACCACTGGTTCTAGGCCTTTTCAATGCACAGAAGTAGAAAATACATGTTTGATTATTAACCCATATATACATAATATCTATAATTAGTTCTTTTATCTATCTGTATATACATTCAAATATCTTTGACCCTATTCCAGCACCACAGGGTTCATCCTAGCCTCTCTTCTTGTATCTTACTCAAAGTGAATTATTTGGCTCCCATTATCTATAATTTAGTCATGCATTTGTTTGTCCCTAGCATACATAAAATGTAGTTTTAGAGTTACTAACCCATAACCTTGTGAGAAATTTATTTACCAACTAGAGTGCAATGGTCTTAAAGTAACCACTCAAAACACAGTTCAGTCTACATGGTCTTGATAGATGTATAGCATTCACCACTGCATAACATAGAAGGCAGTTACAGCCTACAAATTTCCCTCATGTGGCCCCTTTATAGTCAGTCAACCACAGCTCCCAACAACTGATTTGTTTTCTATCTTGGTAATTTTGCCTTTTTCAGAATGTTCCATAAATGGAACCATATACTCTGTAGCCTTTTGGGTTTGGCTTCTTTCATTTATTAAAGTACACTTATGATTCAACCATCTTGCTGAGGGACTCAATAACTTGTTTCTTTTTATTGCTGAATAGTATTCCTTGTATGGATATAGCACAGTTTGTTTTTCCCCTTACTTGTTGGAATGCTGTGTTTCCAGTTTTTGCAAATTATGAATAAAAGCTGCTATAAATTGTATGTATAGGTTTCAGAGTATACCTAACCTTTCAAATTGCTTGAGTAAACACATAGCAGTGGGATTGTCAAGTGGTTGGGTAAGTATTTGTTTAACTTCATAAGAAACTGCCAAACTTCTGGGTGTGATGACGCATACCTATAGTCCCAGTAACTTGAGAGGCTGATGCTTGACCTAGAATTTGAGGCCAGCCGGGGCAATATAGTGAGAATATATATACATATATATGAATGAAATTACAGAACTCTTTTCCTAAGTAGCTGTACTATTTTGCATTCTTGCCAGCTATTAATGAGAATTCCTGTTCTTATGCATCCTTAACCAGCATTTTGAATTGTCAGTTTTCTCTTTCTTTTTTTTTTTTTTTTCCTTTTTGGTGTTGGGGATTGAAACCAGGGCCTCATGTATGCTAGGCAAGTGCTCTACCACTAAAAGGCATAGCCTTTTATCAGTTTTGTAACAGGTGTGTCATGATTATCTCCTATTCTTTTAATCACCTTTTTATCTTGGAATAATTTTAGGTTCATGGGAAAATTGTCAAGATAATTCAAATAGCTCCCATCTACCTTTTAAGGAGTTTTCCTAGTTTTAATATCTTACATAACCATGGTACATTTTCTAGGTATTTATGCCATTTGTTAATAGAAATAATTCTATTTCTTCTTTTTCTTTGTACTGGGAATTTAACCCAGGGGTACTTTACCACTGAGCTACATCCCTAGTCCTTTTTTTTTTTTTTTTTTTTTTTTTGAGACAGGATCTTCTAAGTTGCTGAGGAAGCCCTTGATCTTGGGATCCTTGTGCCTCATCCTTCTGAGTTGCTGGGATTGTAGGCATATACCACTGCATCCAGGTCTTATTTTTCTATATGTATGCTTTTCATTCCTTTCTCCTGCATTATTATACTGGCTAGGATTTCACTATGATGTATATGGAGTAGTGAGAGAGGACATCTTTTCCTTCTTTCGGGGTACAAATGTTCAGTCTCACCATTAAGAATGATGCCATTTGTAGTTTTTTCACACATACCTTTGTTATGTTATGGGAGTTTCTGTCTATTCCTAGTTTGCTGTGTTTTTATCATTCATGGATAATAAATTTTGTTGAATGCTTTTTCTGCATTTATCAATGTGATCATATTTTTACTATTCATTTAATCTGGTAAATGACTTTTATTAATAACTGAATGTTGAACCAGCTTTGTATTCCTGAGGTGAACCTCCTTCATGATGACATATTATCCCTTTTAATATATTTCTAGATTCAGTTTGATAATATATGTATTTTTTTTATTTTATTTTTTGGTACTGGGAATTGAACCCAGCGTCTTGTGCATGCTAAGCACACACTATACCACTGGACAGTACCCTAGCCTGCTAATATTTTGTGGGGGTATTTGCATATTTGTTCATGAAGGATGTTGGTCTGTAGTTTTCCTTTTCTATAATGTCTTTATCTGGTTTTTGCATTAGGATAATGCTAGCCTCATAAAATGTAACCTCCTCTTTTATGATCTTGAAGTGACTGCAGAAAATTAGTATAATTTCTTCCTTAAATGTATAGTAGAATTCACCAGTGAGATTATCTGGGCCTGGAGATTTCTTCTTTAGAAGACTTTTAACTATAAATTTAATTAGTTTGTTATATATAGGACTCTGGGCTATTTTTTTCTTCTTGAATTTTATAGTTTGTGTCTTCAGGGAATTGTTGGACTTCATTTAAGTTATTGATCCATGGGCATAGAGTTGTTTATAGTATTTCCTTATTGCCTGTGTGATCAGTAGTGATGTCTTTCTTTCATTTCTGCTGTTGCTAATTTGAGACCCCTCCCCATCACTCTCACTCTCACTCTAATACTCCCATTAGTCTAGACACTTGTCTCTTCAAACCCAGTGCCTTGTGTATGCTAGGCAAGCATTCTACCACTGAGCTACATACCTATCCTCAATTTATTCATCTTATACAAAATTGAAAGTTTGTATGCTTTGATTAATATCTCCTCATTTCCCCCATTCACTGGCAACCATCATTTTTTCTACATTTCCGTGAGTTCAACTTTTAGATTCCACATCTAAGTAAGATCATACAGTATTTGTCTTACTTTTTTCTGATTTATTTCATTGAGCATAATGCCCTCCAGGTTCAAATGGCAGGATTTCCTTCTTTTTATTGCTGAATAATATTCTTTTGTATATGTATGCCACATTTTCTTTCTCTATTCATCTGTCAGCAGATACTTAGGTTGATCCCAAGTCTTTGCTATTATTAGTAATGCTGCAATGAACATGGGGGGCAAATATGTCTCCCAGATAATGATTTTATTTCTCTTGACTCTATACTTTGTATATATGGGATTACTGGATCATATGATAATTATATTTTTAATATTTTGAGTAACTGGTTTCCAATATGACTATAGAAATTTACAGTCCCATCAACTGTGCACAAGGGTTCTCTTTGCTCCATATCCCCTTTGGTACTGGGGATTAAGCCCAGGGGTGCTTTACCACTGAGCTACATCCCCAACCCTTTTCACTTTTTATTTTGAGACGGGTTCTCACTAAGTTTCTTAGGACCTCGCTAAGTTGCTGAGAGGCTGGCCTTGAACTTGCAATCCTCCTGCCTCAGCCTCCCAAATCACTGGAATTATAGGCATGTGCCACTGCACTTCTCTTTTTGATCATAACATTCTGACGTGTAAGAGTCGAAATCTCATTATGGTTTTGATTTGCATTTCCCTGATGATTAGTAATGTTCATCATATTTTCATATAAAGTTTATCATTTTATTGATAATTTCAAAAAAATAGCTTTTGTCTGATTTTTCCTTATTGATTTTCTTTTCAATTTCATTGATTTCTACTCTGATATTTATCTCCTTCTTTTCACTAGCTTTAGATTTTATTTGCTCATAGGTTTTATTTGAGCATAGGTTACTGATTTTAGATGCACTATACTGTTGATTCATTAACATTGAAATCATAGGGCTGGGGTTATGGCTTAGTGGTAGAGTGCTTGCTTAGCACGCGTGAGGCACTGGGTTCCATCATCAGCACGACATAAAGTTTGTTGTTTTTTTTTTTAAGAAATCACATCTAACAGTATTTACAACTTAGAAGCTTATCTAATGCATATTTTCTCATGAGGTTCAGAAAAGCCTTCCTCAGTGTAGGAACACTGGGAAGCACTTCAGCACCATGTTTGGGGACCATTTTAAATAGTGAAATCATGGAAAACATAAAAATATGAAAAATATGGCACTACCCAGACGGCAAAACTGAACACTTGTTTAGAGTATGAGAGCTGAACCAAGAAGGCGGAGAGCATCTGCTTGTTCAGCTTCAGATGGGAACATTCACATCAGGGAAGTCAAGTTTTTTGCATCTCTGCAAGTCCAAGAAAAAACATGAAAACACTGCAAGTATTGATTTTCTGCAAGTATTGATTTGACAAATAATTTTAACAAGTAGGCAAATTCACAATAAAGGGATTTGCCAATGAGGATCATCTGTGTATATATTTAATGTTAAAATTTTTTCTTTAAGTACTATGGTTATATCTTGAAAATTTCAATATATATATTTTCATTTTCATTAAATTCGGGGTTTGGCAAAATATGGCCCACTGTTTGCTGTAGTAAATGAAGTTTTATTGGAGCACAGCCATGCTCATTCTTTTATCTGTTATGTTTTGTGATACAGCAGCAGAGTTGATTAGTTATTGATTCATGAAAGACACTGTATAGCACACAAAGCCTAAAATATTTCCTATCTGGCCCTTTACAGAGAAAGTATGTTGACCCTTGACTTAGTTAAAAACATTTTTAGTTCCCATTCAGACTTTTCTGTTGATCCACGTATTGTTTAGAAATATGATATCCAAACATTTGGGGATTGCCCAGATTTATTTGTTATTGATTTCCATGTTTTTCTCTTATGGTCCGAGAATGCATATTTGTATGATTTCTGTTTTCTTTAATTAGTGAGTTTGTTTTATGTCATGGGATATGGTCTATCTTTGTGAATATTCCCTGTGCATATGAAAAGAATGTGTACCTGCTGTTACTGGTGGAATGTTCTATAAATGACCACTAGGTGAGCTTGATGGATAGTGCTATTTAAATCATCTGTATGCTTGCTCATTTTCTGCCACCTTGTTCCTAACACTGGTGAGACAGTAGTGTTGAGATCTCCAGCTGTATTTGTGGAGTGAAAATGTATTTTCCACAATGCAATGTTTTTTAAATTTAGGATTATCCACATGTTAATCAAAACTGGTGCACTGGTACATCAGAATATTATTATGTTGCTTATTAGAAGTTCATTATATTCTAGTTAAAGAATATTAACTAAATTGCATGCCTGTGTAATTCTACTAAAATTGTATTTCTGTATTCTACATTCTGTTCTCCTTATAGAAAACAGGAAATTTCAGTAATAAATGCCTAAACTTAAAAAAAAATCCAGTGCTTTCTTGTAGTAATTCTGAATAAAAGTATTCTCTATTCCACTTTAGTTCACACTTTCTACTCTGTGAAACTGGAATCCTACATTTTATTAACAGCTTTTTATTTCAGTGCTTTTGGAAATTTCCTTATGTACTGCCTCTACTCAAAAGTAGAGTTTAATGACCCCATGTGTCCCATCCCCTAGTTTCTTACCTTTTTCTCATTCTTTAAAAAATCTATAATCTGCCTGGTGCAGTGGCACATGTCTGTAATACCAGTGGCTCAGGAGGCTTGAAGCAGAAAGCAGAAAGATCAAAAGTTCAATGCCAGCCTCAGCAACTTAGTGAGACCCTGTCTCAAAATTAAAAATAAAAAGGGCTTGAAATGTTGCTCAGTGGTTAAGTGCCCCTGGGTTCAATCCCCAGTACAAAAATTAAAATCTATAATCTCTTTTTAATCAAATTTTGATTTGTCCTGTCATTTCATCCCTAAGCATTTCAGTGTCTATGTGAAAGAAAACAAAATGAAAAACAGATATTTTCTTAAGTAACCACAATGCATCTAACAGTTAACAGTTAGCAATAATTCTGTAAGAGCATCTAATATCCAGTCTGTATGCAAATTACCCCAATTATCTAACAGAATTCTTTAGGTAGTTTTACAGTTAATTTGATCCAGATCCAAAATAGGCCCACTCATTGTAATTGGTTGTTTTGTATTTATCTCTTAACCAAAAACAGATATTCTTCCTCCTCTTTTTGTTTCATGCCTTTGTCTTGTTGAAAACAGTTGGTCAACTGTCTTTTAGTATTCTTGGGACTAATTTGTTCTTCTATCTTTCTTATAGACTAGAAGTTAGATCAAAGCCTTATTTACATTCAGGTTTAATTATTTTATTGGCAAGAATTCTTCATAGGCAGTACTATTTTCTTTTGCTTTAAATGAGAAGGTAAATCATGTTTGATTGTTGTACTTTCAGCCATGCTAAAATTGATCAGTAGATTCAGGTGGTAATGACCTTATCAATTTAGCATCCCTATAGGATGCTGAAAACAATGTGATTTTTGCCTAAACCAGTTATTTTAATAGGATTTGCAAAATGACCAGTTTCTAATTGTATCACTACCTCTGTCTGCATTTATTAATGGACATTAACAGAATTTCTCCTTGTATGCCAGAGGTGTTTAGCTAACTTGAAATATGCTTCATATTAGAAAAGCAGAATAAATAAAGAGAAAAATAAACATCAATTTTGACAGTAATGAATTGGTACCCTGGCAGCCTCCAGTGGTATACGGTGAGTTTTGTTTCTTTTTCTAAATATAATTATGAACTCATGAATTTTTATATATCAGTGTTTTAATAAACTGCAGGAATTATTTACCATGTCTCATCTTTGGCCAGCGGGAGCCCCTTAAGACTGGTTTCTGTGTCCTTTTGATATAATTCCATTAGCCTTTGATAGCTTCATTGCTTTTTGGCTCAACAAGATGTTCCAAATCAGACTGAAAATATAGTTGCTTGCCTAGTATGTATGAGACCCTGGGTTTGATTCCCAGTACCAGAAAAAAAGGTGTTCCAGGTTGATCTTAATCCATTTCTTTTCCTAGACATGGAATTATCTATTTTTAAAAATTATTTAGTTCTTGTTAGTGGAGAATGATGTTTAGAAATACAGGTGCTACTTATTACTGGGTTGTCATTTCTTCTAGTATTTACCAGTAGATTCAGCCAGAACTAAGGTTTTTTTTTTGTTTTAAAGCAAAAGAGATCATGAGTTCACATTGACATTTCTAAATGAAAAAATTAAGATTATAGGCTTCTCTTTTATAAGGTTAACTTAGCTGTGTTTTATTAAAAAATATATAGGAAGCTCTTCTCTGTCAAGACCTTTCTAAACTTGCCAGTCATATCTTTTTTTATTTTAAAAAAATGTTTGGTTGTAGATGTATGCAATACCTTTGTTTTATTTTTATTTATTTTTATGTGGTACTGAGGATCTAACCCAGTGTCTGACACATGCCAGGCAAGTGCTCTACCACTGAGCCACACCCCAGCCCCCAGATCTTTTATTTTTAATGAAAAAAATTTAAATATAAAAAAACAGAATAGTATAACAAACCCCCATGCCTATCACCCAGCTTTAACAATTCCCAACTACGGTAGTTAGCTTTCCATTATTGTAACAAAATACCTGAGATAATCAATGTACTAAAACGGAAAGGTTTGGTTTTGGCTCACAGTTTTGGAAGTTTCAGCCCATCACCAATTGGCCCTGTTGCTTTAGGCCTATTGGAGCACAGCATCCCATGGCAGGAGCATGTGGCAGAGGAAGCCTGTTCACCTCATGGGCTGGAATGAAAGGGAGAAAGAGACCAGAGTCCCACAATCACCTTTGAAGGAAAGCCCCCAGTGACCTAAGACCTCCCACTAGGCACTTCCTCTTAGAGTTTACACTACTTCTAAATAGCACCATGGTCTGAAGACCAAGCCTCTAACACATGGGCCTTTGGGGGACATTTAATATCCAAACTATAGCACCAACTCACAGCTAATATGTTTCTTATTTAATTTTTTTTTCATTTTATAACACTTTTGTTCTGAAAATCTTGGTTCCTTATAATATGCTTTAACTTATCCTATAATATGCATGTAATAGTTTCAGAATAACAGCAAATTTTACTACTAAAATTGAGATTACTGAAATTTTAAGATTTCCTTCTATCTTTTTATCCTTAGACCATATTCCACTGAGGGTGTACAGGCAAAATATTGCCTCGTAAGGTTGGTTGGAATAATTATTTTCTCTGTGTGGTCATGTCACTAACTTAATATGCAGTTAGATTCATTTGTTTCAGCTTGTTTTTACTTTTTGGAACTGCTTTTGCTTTTTAGCCCCCATATTTAATTTTGTTTTTTGAGGTGTTGATATGATATCCAGTGTCAAAAATATATTTAGAAAGGTATATTCAGAGCAGTTTCACTTCTATTCCTGTCCTTTCCACCTGGCCCCCTCTTTTCTCCTTGTGTTAGTCAGCTTTCCATAACTGAGTACTTAAAGAAGGAAAGATTCATTTTGGTTCATGGTTTCAGTCCACTGCCATCTGCCTCCAGTATTTCTGGGCCTGTGGTGAGACAGAACATCATGCTGGGGAGTGAGTGCATGGTGGAACAAAGCTGCTCACCTCATGGTGGCCAGGAAACAGAGAGAGCTCACTTTTATAACAAGGCCCCAACCCCTTAAACCCCTTAAGCTATGAATCCATAAGTGGGTTAATCCATTCATGTAGTCAGAGCCATCATGATTCAGTCACCCTCCAAAGGCCCTACCTCTGAACACTATTGCACTGGGGACCAAGCCTTCAACAAATGAGCTTTTGGGGGGATATTTAAAATCCAAACCATAACACTTCTTAGTTTTTTTACCTCAACATTTATCTTTTTACATGACAATCAAACTTTCTAAACAGATCCATGAGTTGAAGTAGGTTCTCTAAACTAAGAACCTTTTCCTGTTAAGCCTCCCTTTAGAATTGTTCCTACTTTTACCTCATTTATCTCTTGCTCCATTTGATGCCCTCTTAATGTTATCTTCACAGAGCCTGCTGAGAGCAAAAAAAAAAATGTCCCCAGTTACCCTCTTTTCTTTACCCAGTACTTATCTTGATCTATACACTGTGATGCTGAAAAACTCATACTTTAATTTGTTCCGTGTCTAAGTGCATAGTTGACTGCTATATATCCTTCCTTTTCTGTATATGTTGTCTGTATTAAATCATAAGCCTTCAGTTATTTTGGTGCCCCATGTAGTGTGATCTTTTCTTTCTCATTCTCGTGCTTTGTCCTGTGGCACATGGCTACACTCAACTTAGTATTCCATACTGATTCACCTTGATATTTCATGCTTAGTACTTCATTATTCTATGTTGTTTTGTATTTGTTTAATGAGATTATGTCTTTTTAAAAAGAAATTTGTAATTCCCTGGAGGTCAGGACTTCCCAATCACTGTAGGAAATAAAAATTAAATCTGTTAGGGATGCAGTGAAATTTGAATAAGTATTAATTGAATTAAAGGGCATGTTTTGCTCGTGTAATTTATGGCTATGCTTGCCAGCAATTTAACACCAGTAGTGCCAATTCTACATTTCAATCCAAGCTTACCAAAGATGAAATCATGAATCTCTACCCCAAAATTTAAGGTACAGAGAGTTTTTAAATTGTTCAAATTAATGTAAGGAAAAGGAGACACACATCCTTCTATTCAAAGGATTTAAAAAAAAAAAAAAAAAGATCTTTGTTCCTAGAATGTAGCTTTGAGACACACTCAAGGAAAATACTTTCATATGGGCATTGGTGCCTTGCCTCAATTCCTATTTGGCTTAGCTCCATTGTTGATGGCCCAAAACTTGGCTGGTAAGTAGGAGAGTTGGAAGCAAGGCTGGCTGCCTGGCAAGACCTACTTATGTTGACTTGGATTGCTTTTGATCTTATTTGCTATTTTATCAAGTATTCTTTGTACTGCTAAATCAGTGTAGATCCTGTGGCTTTTATAGAAGAATAAACCCCAGAAAAGCCAGACTATTTACAACACTTTAAAAATGTGACACTAGTCCTATAATAGCACTGCAGCTATTCATCATGAAATGAGACGATGTTAATTTGTTTTATGATTAGTGTAGGAAGAAGAAACTGAGATGATAAGCCCCATCTGTCTACTTCCCTCTTCCTTTTCTCTCGCCCCCAAGGAAAATGCTGGAGATTCTTCAGGGAAGAATACAAAGATTAATTTTAGAATATATTTGTGTTCATACTAAGAAAACACTTCTTGGGTTTGCTTATAGGTCCTGTGATTGCCTTGGAGTTTAATGGAGATGGTGCTGTAGAAGGATGTCAACATATTGTAAATGAGATATTCAATGGGACCAAGGTACAAGACTTCATTACTATATTTCAATCTAAACTTTACTTTCATCTCCTTTCCTTATAATCAAGTAGTATTTTTATCTTTGGTGTTCCTTGGAATTAGAAACAACAGCACATCATAATTCTTAGAACCTATGGTAAATAATTGGGAACTAGTTTTGATTTTTTTCCTTGCCAAACTAAAATTTTTAATTGTTTTAAATGGTTAGAAATTAAGAATATGCTTATTAAAAACCTTCAATAGTACATAGTAAAAGTTTCTAAAGTAAAATGTCATCAAATATCTCTTTATGTCCCTTGCATTTTAAAAAATATTACATATTGAAAAGCATTTTATTTCTAAAATTATATTCTTTAGATGGACAATTTTGTTACACAAGATCAT
The DNA here is from genome assembly GCF_047511675.1 of Marmota flaviventris. Lineage (NCBI taxonomy): Eukaryota > Metazoa > Chordata > Mammalia > Rodentia > Sciuridae > Marmota > Marmota flaviventris. Next base: position 39,079,658 of record NC_092518.1, read on the forward strand.
TCTTATTTGCTTCAGTAATTTATCACCAAAATTTGAACTTGAGGACTATCTAGAAATATCACATGTGGGCATTTTCTAAGTGTGGTATGTTGCTGAGGTTGCTCTAAGAATTTTACACTTAAGGAATTTCATCAAAATAAAAGAAAGATCAGTAGAGTTGATGAAGGTGATTGAGGAGGAGGAGGAGGAGGAGGAGGAAGAACAGACAGGAAACGGGAAAACCAGTAGAATGAATCTGACTTAACTTTCATATGTGAGTGCATAGATGAGGCACAGAGGGGCCTGACATTGGGTGTATCGTTGCAGACACTAATTTAAAAAAAAAAAAAAAAAAAAAAAAAAATATATATATATATATATATATATATATAAATGAATTGAAGAGGGATGTCTGGAGTGGAGGGAGGGGAGTAGGGAGTTGTGGGGGAGTGCTAGGGACTAAAATGGAGTGGGTTGTGTTCTATGCTTCTGTGATTATGTCAGGGTATATCCTGGTGTTGTATATAACTAAAATGAAATTTTTTAAAGTAAAAAAAGTCACTATAAACTTTTGCATTTGTATGCTTAAAAGTTTTTCAATAAAACCTTTAATGAAAAGCTTAATATAATAAAAAACCCAAACATATAAAAGAGGATTAAATGAATGAATATGTAATTGGCTTTTTTTTTTTTTTTTTTTTTGGTACCAGCGATTGAACTCAGGAGCACTCGACCACTTAGCCACTTCCCCAGCCATATTTTTGCTGAGGCTGGCTTTGAACTCACAATCCTGCTGCCTTAGCCTCCCAAGCTGTTTTTTGATAAATATCTGGGAGGAAGTTTTTTATTTTGTCCTATATCTTGAATTTGCAAAATCTAAAGCACTTTTTTCTTCTGTCTCATTTTATTATCACAATAGTACTAAGGGAGAGGGGAAATACCAGATTGAATATAAAAGGAAACCGAGAGATAAAATGGTTATATGACTGAGTCACTTTAGAGCTGAAAGATTTGGAGAGCATATCATCCAGCTTTCTCATTTTACATGTATGGAAACAGCTGAGAGAAGCGTATTAAATTCCAGCACCATACAGCTAGCTTATGATAAAGCTAGAATAGAACCCAGGACTTCTCTAATTCCTTCCTGGCCAATATTTGTAAATATTGTAGGAATGGTTCTATTGAGTACTGCTTTATTGATGTTCAGAAAATAGTTCATTTAAAATTAGTAATGAATAATGGGTGCAGTGGCACATGTCTGTAATCCCAGCTACTTGGAAGGCCAAGGCAGGATTGCTTGAGCCCTGGAGTCTGAAGCCAGCCTGGGCAATGTAGTAAGACCCTGTCTCCAAAAATTGTGGTGTATCTCAGTGGTATAGTGTTTCCTTGGTATGCAGGAGACCCTGGGTTCAATCCCCAGTACCATGAAAAATAAGGAAGACAAAATTAGTAATAACATCTTTAGCAGCTTTGAAAACATAATCTTTAATTTTTCTTCTCAGACTATTGAGATTTCTTATTACAAAATAGAAGAAACAAAGAGTACTTTTTCTTTAAATAAGCTTTCTTATTCAGTAGCTTTCATAATATTTTGCATTAAACAGTAAGATTCCAGGTATAATAAAATAAAACTGAAGTATTATGAAAATGAAGACCTTAATTATATCATAAGTGCTTTTACAAGAGCTTAATTTACATTGCAGCTATTGAAATGATATTGAATGGATTCTACAGAAAATCTACAGATTAAATATTATAAATGATATATTTTAATTCCTTTTAAATAATAAGTTTGTGCCTTTGTTCTGTTGGTGATGTGGCTTTTAAGAGTCACAATATTTATTTTTGTTTCTTCTATATTTAAAATAGATGTTTGTATCAGAAAACAAGGAAAAAGCATCTGGAGATGTAGACAGCTTCTACAACTTTGCTGATATACAGATGGGAATATGAAATGCAATGTGGAACCAAGGACTTGGTATTAAGCCTTTTCCAACTTCTGTGCATAGAGTTTGATAATAAGCTTTTCTGTATTAGCAGTAATTTTTACCAATGCTGAAATTGCTAAAGGTTATTTTTAATAACATGTTGAATATAGCATCATTTACTTGAGGTTCAGAAATAGCTCATTTAAATTAAGTAGTTTTAATCAGCTTAAAAACTATTTAACCTACTTCAGTGAGTTTATGATTTTGTTGCTCTGCAAATAATACTCTCATTAAAAACTGTAAGTGGCTATCAATTTGTGATTTTAATCCTAATTAAATGTTCTTTCAAATCTCTAATAATTTAAACTTTCCAACTTTCCTCAGTGCTCCATGATATTTGTTAGGGATACATTTCATGGCTTATTTTATCTTTTTTGTTAATTTAGAGATATTTGTTACTAGTTGATAAATTAGAATGAACATATGCACATTTTTTCATGTATACATATCCAGTTAAATATTTGCCTCCTAGTTGTATTATATGACTAGTGACATTTTGTACATGGAACTGATATAATACTGTAATATAATTTGTAAACTGAGTTTTTTAAAGAAATAGGCATTTGAAAGCTGGGTATGATGGTGTGTGCATGTAGTCCCAGCTACGTCGGAAGTGGAAGCAGGAGGATCACTTGAGCTCAGGAGTTCAAGTCCAGCCTGGGCATCATAGTGAGATCTCCATCTCAAAAGGAAAAAGAAGAAATAGGCATGTGATAACCAGCTTTGCAAATAACTACTAACTAATGTTGGTATAGCTATTTAAAAACTACTTTATAAGTAGTATGACTATTTGAATAAATTCCACTTTGTTTAGTTTTTTAATACAACTGCTAGGTGACTCATACTTCTTAGTAAGAAATAGTATATGCAACACTAAGACTATAGAGGCCCAATCACCAGCAGTTTTTACAAAGGTAATTGCTGTTTGATCAGCTCTTGTTGGGCTATCAAGATAATTAGAACATAACCTTGTGGCTTTTAGGTAAGAAATACTTAGATATGATGATAAGCTATGCAGGTTATTGAAAAGCTTCATACATTTGATTTTCATTAGATTTGCCATTCATGCCAAGTAATGGTCAATATGGTAAAATCATTTTGGTTGTGTCAAAGCATTATTTCTCAAATCCATCTGACCATAGTAATTTTCCAGGATGCAAGGGAGATATACTTGTTCAGAAATTCACATTTTTACTCACATTCTTGGACCTAATCCTCAGATGCACAGGTTCAGTCTTTAGGAGAAACTTAAGGAGTATGATTTGATCTAAAGTAATTAATTCAGAAGGTGTTGATGGGTTGATCTTGTGAGAAGATACTGAACCTGCCATCCACAACTCATATAGCAGCTAATAGGAAAATGGCTTTTGTGGCACTGTTTTTAAAAAGAATCTGAAATTTAATTCTATTTTGATAAAACTAAGACCAAAAATGGCCACTTGTAAGAATTACTTTTATGACTGTTAACTGAAAATGTATTGTCATGTTTCAAATGTTTTTGGATATATTCAGGTTAACTTATAACTACTATATGGAATTTGTTAACATGCAGAAATAATACATTAAAAAAATTTTCACTTTAAATTAGTATGTAACATTGAGAATCTACACTGTGCCTGGCCTCGTGCTATTAGCACTGCATCATTTAATTTCTTTCTATAGAATCATTTAATTTCTATTCTACAAAATCAATATAATTTCATAAGGCATAAACAAAAATGTTTAATATAATTTGGATCATAATTTACCAATGATCTTTGCAAATAGTGGTCAAGAGGACATTAACTTTTCTCTTAAGCTAAATTAACTATATTCCTTCCTTTCATAATTATATTATTAAGCACTATTCATATTTAAAATAATCATGATACTTTTTTCAAACCTAAAATACAATTTTATGCAAAGCTATGAACTGAGTTCTTTTATCTATCATATTTTAGCAAAAACTCAGGAATATAACTAACACATAAGGGAGATGTTGACTTAAGATTTTCCACTAAACTTAGTATCTGTTAATCAAAGTTAATTTTCTATTCTTCAGTTGGATAAGAGCTTTCAGCCAAGTTTAATTTGTCTTTAAAGACAGTCATTTGGATTCTGACTGTTTGAAAAGATTTTTACAAATAAGTAGTGCTATGATAGTTGTTTTTATAATTCTAAACTTTGATAGTAATCAATGTACTAAATTTGTTTCTGAATACCTTCTGAATTCATAAAAAATAGCAATGAAGACTTAGTAATTTTATTAAGTTGTACATGTTTACACATATTTGTTTATTTCTCTTGTGTTAAAATACTGCTGTTTTGTTTTGCTTCTGCATATTTATGTGTAGCTGTTATATGTAATTTATCTAGTGTTTATAAAATGTGATTTGTAATAAATGTTAAAATGAAAATGGCTTAACATTAATTTTTAAAGAGCACTTTTATAGCATACATTTACTCATGTACATGCCAAAATTTGACGCAAGTTTTTAATACTGAAAACAAAATAAAATGGTCTAGTTCTATGTCTTAGAAGAAATGAGCTGTATGCTGTGTGTGTACATTTGTACACAAGACACTCTGGAGAAATACAAAGGAAGTAGAAAACCTATTTTAATCTAAGGAATTTCCATATAATGCTTCCTTTGCTGATCACATTTTATTATGACTGAATAATTACTAAGATGAGGCATCTTTTTCTTCCATATTAAAAAATTATGATATAATTTCAGGTTTATACAAATTGACATTTTAAAATTACTATCAAATTCATCAACCTTTTATACCAAACTCCTCCCTCTCCTAGTCTGTAAATCAGAAGTACTGAAATGGCAGATTGGTTAGTTTTTAAAATAATATTCTTTATTTTTATTTCTACCAAAAAGGTTCTACACGTACTTTGAGGACATTTGGAACATTGGGGATAAAAGAGAAATCACAAGAAAACAATAAAATTGCTTCCCATCGTATAAAATTCTTGATGTCTAAGATGTATTTTTCTCATTTATAAAGGATATATTTAACTATTCTCTATAGAGAGAGTAGGTATGCAATTAGGGTATGATTATGCCTTCAAAACACATTCTAGAAAATACTTTATCCTTTAAAAGTATAATAAAAAGGCCAAAATTCATGTGAATTACAGTAATGTACTATAGTTTGGATCTGGACTATCTCCCAAAGACCTATATGCTAAAGGCATAGTTGCCCGCATATATGCTATTGGGAGATGGTTGAACCTTAAGGAGGTAGGCCTAGTGGAAGGAAGTTAGGTCATTGGGTATAATAGACCCTTGGAGGGGATATTGGGACCCTGGCCTCTTCTTTCCCTGTCTTTTTTGCTTCTTGGCTCCATGAGATGAGCATCTTTGCCCCACTATGATGTACTACCTTGCCACAGACTAAATTAACCACGGAATGAAATCTCTGAAATTATGAGCTAAAATAAACCTTTCTTACTTAAAAGTTGATTAATAAGCTGGGTGTGGTGGCATATACTTGAAATCCCAGCAACTTGGGAGGCCAAAATAGGAAGATCACAAATCGAGGCCAGCCTCCACAACTGAGTTAGACCCCATCTCAAAATTTTAAAAAGATGGGGTTCAGGTGCGGTGGCACACATCTGAAATCCCAATAGCTCAGTAGCCTGAGGCAGGAGGATCACAAATTCAAAACCAGCCTCAGCAACTTAGTGAGGCCCTAAGCAACTTATTGAAACCCTGTCTCAAAGTAAAAACTGGCTGGAAATGTGGCTCAGTGGTAAATCATCTCAGGATTCAATACCCAGTACCTAAATAAATAAATAAGGCCTGGGGATGGAGCCCAGGAAGCTATCTCCAGTAAACACACACACACACACACACACACACACACACATGCTGATTTATCTCAAGTATTTGTTACAGCAATGAACTAACATAATGAAAACTTTTTTTGAAAATGGAGTCACTGAGTGTTGGCTTGCTTTTCTCTTTTGGTATATAGAATGTTTGAGGGGAGGTGTAAATAAGCCTTTATAATACTTCATCTCTTTCCTTATATGACATTTGGGCTCTTGGTGGCAAGCTTCAGTAAGATGTTCAGAAATTGCAATTTTTTCCATTTCTAGTGACTTAGTGCTTTCCTGGTGAGGGCTAGTTCTCACCTACAAATAAATTATGAGCATAGGCAGTAAAGAGCCCCCAGCATTCTCACCTTGGCTCTGATCCTCCCTCTGTGGCCTGCCTTCACTGTTTTAATTTAATCTAGTCCACTTGTAATTGGACTAATGAAAATTAACTTGCAAATTGTGTGACAAGTAATTAACTGATGTTTGTAAAGTACCTTGAAAATGAAAGGTACTGTATAAATGTTAAGTATTATTGTGCTGAGCAAATGAGTGTGGTGTTCTTTTAAAATAGTTCAGCTGTGAGGCCACATGCCTGGCTACAAGTAGGCAGCTGAATAGGAAAACACAAGTATAAGAGGCTGTTAAGGCTTAAGTGCTGTTTTCTTATTGATTGATGTACTTTCATTTGTAGGTCAGTTTGTTAGGCTCATTAATAGAACCTTTTATACTCTTTCACCCTAACTTTTAAACAGATCTTATATTAAATGATTTTAAAATTTATCTAATGAGAGTTGTCCATTTATAGGGCCATGAAGGGTTTGATTTTTTCAATCTGTTTTTTTGCAAATGAGAAAGACAACTGAGGGTTGGAAGTCTAAATGGCCTGTCCAGTTCACCATATAGTAAATGAACTGTAGTGTGGGACTCTTGACTTCCCCTGGTGATTACTAGGAAAATAAGACTCAGCCCAGCAGTCTCCTCCTATGTGAAGCCTTTTCTAACACAGATACAAAGCCCATTCCTTGCTTGGTGCTCACATAGTATTCCATATAGATTTCCAAATGCCTAACACATTATTCCATTTCTTTATCCGTGCCTCTCTTGCTACTCGAAGTGTGGTTTGTGGGCCTGCAGCATCAGCACCACCTAAGAACTGATTAGAATCCCCAGCCCCACTCCAGATCTGTTGGGTAATCATCTACTAATAAATATTCAGGGGATTCACATACACATTAAATTTTGAGAAGCTCCATCTTAGACTGTTAGGTCCCCAAGCCCTAGAATCAAGACTTGGAAATCTTTGTATTACTTCAATGGGACTTAGGATCCTGTAAAGTGATCAATGTTTAATACATACTCTTGATTAAATGGGTCATAATCTAGTGTTTCATTCTACAGATCAGATTTTAGTCTCTTTTGTAATTCCTCTCCTTGATTGATTTTTTTGGGGAAAAACAGCCTATAATATTAAGCTACATTTTTTTGGTTTGCTTCATGTTGAAGTAGTAACTACAGTTTCTGCCCACTAAGGCTCCTGGGAAACTTTAAGAATATCAGTAATGTTCTCTGGAAACAGATAAAAGCACGGAAGTTTCTGACTTAAATTTTTATCTGCAGTGTTTTTATATTCAAGCTTCTTTTATTCAATTGGGAAACATATTACATAAAGCCAGAGTGGTGATTTGTTGATGCTGGGACTCAGTTAAAATGAAAAAGCAGTCAGATACTTGCTTTGGGCTTGTGGGAACAGTTAGTCACTTGATCCCTCTCAGATCTGTTATCCTCTTTATCTTTTGACATCTTTCCATTGGGGCGTTCAGGGATGAGCACTGGTATCATCAATAAAATGTGCAAGACTGTCGAAGAAAGTGTTCGGGTAGTTCCAATTTGGGGGGTGAATGTTGCTAACAATGGCTTTTCTTTCCTTCCTAGAATAAAGGCTAAAAATCTAAAATTTGAAATAAAAGTATAATTCTAAATTTACACTCTTATTTACTTATTTTTCTTTCTGTTTCCTCAGTATTAATACATTGATGAGGCTTAATTGTAATTTCTTTTAAAACAATTTTAAAATTTGAGATAGAATTTTGCTAAGCTTCTGAGGCTGGCTTCAAACTTGTAATTTTTCTGCTTTTACCTCCTGAGTAGCTGTGATTACAGGCCTGTACCATTTTATAATTTTCTTATTTAAAAAGTATTTCTTTGCATTGAGTCAATGGTAGAAATATACCAGAATTCAGGTGGCATGTTATCATCCACTTCCCATTACTGTTTTAAAGGTAGCATAACACAGAAAAAAGAAAACCATGTGCATTAATGTGGTCCTTAAATTTGAAGAGTCCAAAGCTAGTTTCTGACTTGAGCCAGATCTCAGCTGCTTGAAATACCAAAAAAAAAAAAAAAAAAATGCTGACCTCCTTTACATATCTTTGGTCAGGTATATAGTAAATCCTTTATTGTTAACATATATTTGTAGAGCAAATAAATGCTTGGCAGTTACAGTAACACTGTAGATAAGACAACATTTAAGGCTTATATGGTATTGTTCATGCCAAATCTGATAGTACCACATATAGGTACTGTTGTGATTATTCTTTAATACCTTTATTTTATTTATTTATTTTTATATGGTGCTGAGGATTGAACCCAGTGCCTCACACATGCTAGGCAAGTGCTCTTCAACTGCGCTACAATCCCCGCTCTGTTGTGATTGTTTTCAATAGTATTAAATATAAGGAAAAATGTAAGCCACAGAACACAGTAGATGCTTACTCAGATAGTGTCCTTCCTTCACCTTTATAAAATTTGTTTCTGTGAGTATAATTTTTTAAATTGTTGGGGGGGGGGAACACATAACACAAGATCTGCTCTCAAGTTATTTATTTATTCATTCATTTATTTATTTTACTGAGGACTGATCCCAGGGTCACTTAACCACTGACCACATCCCCAGCCCTTTTTATTTATTTAAATAATTTTGAGTCAAGTTCTTGTTAAATAGTTTAGGGCCTCACTAAGTTGCTCAGGCTGGCCTTGAATTTGTGATCCTCCTGCCTCAGCCTCCCAAGTCATTGGGATCACAGATGTACACCACCACACCCGCCTTACCCTGAACACATTTTAAAATTTACAACACTGTAAGTGCATTTTATGTGTAAATGTTGCATCCCACCTCCTCCAGCATATGTAAAGAAGTACCTCCAACTTTATCTGAATGGCAGAAATTAAATGGGTTTGGGTTTTGAAATGCTTCTAAGATACAGCAACTACTTATATATTAGGCTCTATTTTAAGCAGTGTACATATGAAATCTCTCAGCAACCCTGAAAGGTACTATTACTATCCATGTTTTTATGATTGAGGAAATTGAAGCTTTAGAGTTTAGCTAATTTGCCTATGGCCAAACAGATGCTAAGTACAGAGTCTGGATCCAAGGCCAGAGAGCACTCTAATTCTAAAACCTCTGCTCTTAACCATGGCATTGTAATGCTCAGTAATAATCAGAGTAAAACTAATAGCAGCTGTTTATTGAGCACCTGCTATAATAGCCAGGTATTGTGTTATGTATTTTGCATACATTGAGTCACTTAAACTTCACATCACATGTGTGAAGACTATATTATTGGTCCCTTTATTAAAGTATTTACTTTTTTAGTTGTAGGTGGACACAATATCTTTATTTCATTTTTATGTGGTGCTAAGATTTGAACCCAGTGTCTCACATGTGCTAGATGAGCACTCTACCACTGAGCCACAATCCCAGCCCCTATTGGTCTCTTTTGTAAGATAAAGAAATTGAAACATGGGTCAAGTACTTGTTTTGTTTATGGTCAAATGTTTGAAATTTGGAACTGAGGATCATTCAGAAGGGATTAGACCAAAATGGCTTAGGATATATATGGCCAAGATAGAGTAGAGCCTGAATCCTGCCCTATTACCTGTTTCTAAGAGGTCTCAGGGAAATCTATGCCCAGAGTGTAATACAAAGCAAAGTAACCCTTTATCATTCGCTGGGATTTTGGCCTCAAACTCCAGTATAGAACTGTAAGGAATGAGGCTGATGATAGCCATTTTCCTATGCTGCATAGGCCTGAGGCCCCTGAAGCCCACATTCTAGGTCTGGCTCTTTATCCACTGATGTGACAAGGCTCTTTCTATGAGCACTAAAGAGGAAGAATGGAAAGAAAGTAAGTTTGTCTTAATGGCTTGGGAGCTGCTGCTTCTAGGCATGGCTGCCACAAAGGGAGGATTAAGCAAAAGGGAGCTTCCTGACAGAAGATGGAAACATCCACTTAGCTCTTTACTCCTCTGAAAGTTCCATATTCTTTAACTGTAGTTCAGTTTAGTGTCCTGGAATCTTCCCAATCCAGTCTAACCACTCCCTTCAGGTAGGAAGGTAGGAGGAGAAAAGAGAAGAGAACTCTTGAGCCACCTTTCCTCTAAAGAACAAAGCGAATGTGTAAGTTGGCGTCTAAACCAACTCTCTGGTTATCACTCTTCCAGAGGAAAACGATATGTCTTGGGGGCTATTTTTCAAAATACATATGACCATCCGGGAAATTAGAAAGCCTTAATGTGTTAATTGTATAAAGCATTAACAGTGGAAAAAAGATCAAAGATGAACAGAGAAAAACATTCAAATAAGCATGAGTTTAAAAACAACAACAAAAGCAAAAATTTATCTCTTTGTACTGAGGAGAAATCTTGTAAGTTTCAAAACAAGGTCTGGAATATTGTACACACTATGCATAAAGAAACACTGAAAGGACAAAAACAAACCAGTATAAGTTACCTATAAGAGGCAAGGGGATGAAAGGGAAGCTTCTTTAGCCAGGTATTGTGAATGACAAAAACAACCACAAAAATAAAGGAAGGGCGGGCCAGGGCATGGTGGCGCATGCCTATAATCCCACCGATTCAGGAGTCTGAGGCAGGAGGATCACAAGTTCGAGTCCAACCTCAGTAACTAAGCAAAGCTCTAAGCAACTTAGTGAGACCCTTTCTCAATATAAAAAATTAAAAGGGCTGGGGATGTGGCTCAGTGATAAAGTGTTCCAGGTTCAATCCCTGGTACCCCACCCCCAAAATGGGAATAAAACAGTGGGAATGGGGCTTTATACCTTTTAGTTTTTATTTCTGAACTTTGTAAACAGATTATCCATTTTAAAATAAAGGTTGGGGGTTAAAAACAGTTGGTAGGCCAGGTGCAGTGGTGCATACCAGTAATCCCAGCAACTTGGGAGGCTGAGGCAGGAGGATGGCAATTTCAAAGCTAGCCTCAGTAATTTAGTGAGGCACTAAGCAACTCAATGAAACCCTGTCTCTCTATATAAAATATGAAAAGGTCTGAGGATGTGGCTTAATAGTTAAGCACCCCTGAGCTTAATCCCCAGTACCCAAAACAAAAAACAAAGAAAAAAAACAACTATTTCCAAGCCACAACACCCTGGGCCTTGTAATAATCTGCATATGTCATTTTAGAGGACTGGAAACATGCACTGGAAATAGATGGACCTATTTCAATTTCCCTGAGACACCTCAGTCACACCATTCTCCAAATCACACTTAGAGTATTTAAATTGAGCCAGATGGGGTGGCACAAGACTGTAATCCTATTGGCTGGGGAGGCTGAGTTAGGAGGATTGCAAGTTCAAAGCCAGCTTTGGCAACTCAGTGAGACCCTCTCTCTAAATGAAACTTTTAAAGGGGGGGGGGCTGGGGATGTGGCTGGCTCAGTGGTTAAGCACCCTGATACCAAAACAACACCACCACCGAGGACGACGACAACAACAACAAAACAGTTGGTAGAAAGAAAAAGAACAGGGGCTGGGGCTGGGGCTCGGTGGTAGAGTGCTTGCCTAGCATGTGTGAGGCACTGGGTTCGATTCTCAGCACCACATAAAAAATAAATAAAATAAAGGTCCATTGACAACTGAGAAAATATTAAGGAAAAAAAAAAGACCAACAGTAAGCAGAAAAATATCCTGGGAATACTTTCCAAAGACTAGTTGGGTGATTTTTTTTTCTTGGAATAGATCCAGGAAAGGAAAAGATCTGTGTTCAGAGATAGTTGTAACGAGATGCCTTTGGCTTGATACTACAGTATGAACCTGGGTCCCAGAGAGGAAGATGTTTTCTCAGTGACCAAGGAAGTAAAGGAAGAACTCCAACTTGATTAAGGGATAGGAAGCAAGCAGGTAGATATTAAGTCAGCTGGCACAACTTTCATTGATGCTCAAATGCATTATTCCTCCTTTTTACCTCATAAGAATGCTATTGGGGGGCTGGGGTTGTGGCTCAGTGGTAGAGCACTTGCCTAGCATGCGTGAGGCACTGGGTTCAATCCCCGACACTACATAAAAAATAACAACAAATAAAATAAAGGTATTGTGTCCATCTACAACTAAAGTATATAAAAAGAATGCTATCAGTGTCAATGCCACTTAAACTTCTAAATCTTTCAAGCTCTCTAGGTGTTTTGTGCATGTATGTCATGTATGTGTGTATGTGTGTTACTAGGGATTAAACTAGGGGTTCTCTACCCGTAAGCTATATCCCCACCCCTTTCTATTTTAAAAATATTTTTTAGTTGTAGATGGACACAATTCTTTTATTTTATTGATTTGATTTATGTTTATGTGGTGCTAAGGATCAAACCAGTGCTTCACATGTGCTAGGCAAGTGCTCTATCACTGAACCACAACTCCAGCCCGTCTATTTTATTTGTTGAGACAGAGTCTTACTAAGGCTGGCCTCAAACTTGCAATCCCAGCTTCTGTCTCCCAAGTAGCTGGGGTTACATGTGTGCACCACTATGCCTGGCTTCTCTAGGTGTTTTAAAAGTCACACTTGCCCTGTAGCAGTTTTCACTGATAATTACTCCCTTCTTTAAAATGCCTCCACAACTTGGCTCCTATGGTATTGAATGCAATTATCTACCAACTATGAATTCACTGTTCACTGCTTCTTCAGCCAGGTACTGTGCTAGACAGTTTTTCCTACTTCTTTGAGGCTTAGTCTCTGGCTAAGCCTTTACTCTTCTCCACCTCAACTGTCATCATGGTGTAAGATTAAGTCTTGAGTCCTCTGCTTTTATCCCTATGTCCTTTTTACTTCTGAAAATTATTTTTTTATTATTTTGAAACAACATAATTTCATACCACATATTTAACAAGCACTCATTATAATTGCTAAACTGAGAAATTAGCATTATTTGTGTTTGACGAGCTATACAAACTGATCCATTTTCTTTTGACAATAGATAGTAAAAATCCCAAAGAGCAGCTGGGAGCTGTGGTGCATACTTGTAATCCCAGCAACTTTGGAGGCTGAGGCAGGAGGATCACAAGTTTAGGGCCAGCCCAAGCAACTTAGCAAGGCCCTAAACAACTTAGTAAGACCCTATCTCAGAATAAAAAAATAAAAAGGGCTGGGGTAGGGAAGGGCTATATTTCTTCCTTGAGGTACATGAACCTTCTCACAGCTTTACCATCACTACTAAGCACAGCCATTCATCTGACTCAATGTTAACTCTTTACCAAATGTGTTCACTTGAATAATTAAATAATGGTTCTTCTGGTCCCACGATATACTGAACTGAATGCATCAAATTCCTCCTTCCATGGTCTCCCTGTCCTAGCATCTCCCTTTCTACTGATGACATGCAGTATCTCATTTACACCACTGACATTTTGGAGTCATCTGAGATTTTCTTTTTCACCATGCTCAGCAGCTCTTAACTAGGCCTGTTAAAATTATTATTAAAAAATATATATATTTATTTAATTTTTAGTTGCCAGTGGACCTTTATTTATTTAATGTGGTGCTGAGAATTGAACCTAGTGCCTCACACATGCTAGGCAAGTGCTCTACCACTGAGCCCCAGCCCCAGCCCTAGGCCTGTTTTTTCTTAAATGTTTCTCTTTACCATCCTCTCCTTTTATGCCCATCTTCACTACCCTGAGGTATACTACTGACCCCATGATGATTACACATAGCCTCCTAATTGAGATGTCTACTTGCAATCTTTTCTGTTTGCTTCCTCCTGTGCATCCCCCAAACCATAGTGTAAAAAGGCATAGTAGTCAAGAGCACAGCCTTTGGGGTCATTTTGTTATCACTAGTCTTGTATCATCTTGTGACTCTTTCTTTTTTAAAAAAATATTTATTTAGTTGTAGATAAACACACAGTATCTTTATTTATTTTTATGTGGTGCTGAGGATTGAACCCAGTGCCTCACATATGCAAGGCAAGCACTTTATCACTGAGCTGCTACAGCCCCAGCCCCTCTTGTGACACTTTCTATTTTGGAATTCTTTTTTTTTTTTGAGAGAGAGAGAGAGAGAGAATTTTTTTAATATTTATTTTTTAGTTTTCAGTGGACACAACATCTTTTATTTTATTTTTATGTGGTGTTGAGGATCGAACCCAGCTCCCAGCACTACTGCTTGAGCATCACATCCCCATCCCTGGAATTCTTAAGTGTCTTTCCAGCAAGATTGTCAGCTTTTTGAGTAATCCAAATGATGCGTGCCTTCATTTTGAGGAAATGGAGCACTTTCTAAAAGAACAAGAACCACATAAAAAACTGAGCAGCAACTATACACGAGGCCCTTTCCCAAAATTAACCTTAGTATTGTTTAAAGAACTCAATCTTCTTCTTTAGCCATTTTGTCCTCCTGACTATTGAATGCGTCATGATGTATCTCTATTTCCACTGATGACAGTTATACCATCCTTTAAGATTTGCCCATCCTTCAGGACTTAGCCAAGTTCTCCATCCTCCAGGAAGCCAATGACTCCTGATTGTTTAGACTAGTCTTATCAGAGTTGCAAAGAACAAGTATGGATTTGAAAACCATCGGACCTGAGTTTGACTTACATGCTGCTACATGTCACCGATGAAGATCTCCTCCACCATCTGTGTAATGGCTTTTGTTTCCTCATCTCTGGAATATTTTCAGTTATTTTGAGCAATCAATGAAATAAAGTGAAAAAACTAGTCCTGGTGTTAGTTCTCCTCTTTAATCATATAAAACCCTGAAGTATATTTTTTCTTGTGTCTTATTTTTTCAAAACAACACAAAACTCCCTGTGGACAGGTATCAAGACTTACATACTCATCCTTTTTGGCCTCAGGAAGTCAGATACTACCTGAGGCAAAAACTAGTTGGATGAATTCAAAGTTGAACATATTTGAGGGGACTCTAGTACACTAATGCACTAAATTAGTAACTCAGTGAATACCTAGCATGAGTTGAATACTGTAGATGGATGTAGGAGGGTGGAGAGAATTATTAGCAGGGTAAAAAAAATCAATAATTTGCCAGTTGTGGTTATGTAATTCAAAGTCATGAAGTAGGCAACCAATCCTTCTGTCCTAGGGTCCTTCTGTCTCCCTACTCTGCCATCCTAAACATGTAATTTTTTTAAAAAAATAATATTTTTAGTTGTCAATATACCTTTAGTTTATTTATATGCAGTGCTGAGAATCAAACCCAGTGCCTCACACATGCTAGGCAAGTGCTCTACCACTGAGCTACAACCTCTGCCCTGTAATAATTTTTTTAAATGCTGGTAAGAATCTGGGCTGGTTTGTAGCTCAGTGGTAAAGCACTTGCCTAGCATGTGTGAGGCACTGGGTTTGATTCTCAGCACTGCATATAAATCAATTAATTAAATAAAGGTCCATTGACAACTAAAAAAATATTTAAAAAAGATCTCTCTCATGCTACTAAGTATTGTGACTGTATTCTAGAAAGAAATTGGGGCAGGATCAGGCATGGTGGCACAAGCCTGTACCCAGTTACTAGGGAAACTGAGGCAGGAAGATTGCTAGTTAGAGACCAGCCTGGGCAACTCAGTGAGACTATATTTCAAAATAAATCTAAAAAGGTCTGGGAGTGTAGCTCAGTAATAGTGTTTACCTAGAATGGGTAAGGCACTGGGTTCCATCCCCAGCACCAAATTTTTTATTTAAAAAATAAAATGAGCTGGGGGTGTAGCTCAGTGATAGAGTTCTTGCCTAGTATGTGCATGGCCCTGGTTTCAGTTCCCAGTACCACACAAAAAAAAATTGCAGATGAGTGACAAAATAGCAACTAAGTCTGTCCCTTTTCATTAAGAAAACAATTACTTTCCTATAAGTCTCACTTATGTCTCATTTGTCAGAGCTGGGTCACATGGCTATCCTAGCTTCAAGGGAATCTAAGGAGATGAGTATTTTTACTTAGTACATTATCTCTCTGAAAAATCGAATTTCTGACAGAAAGGATGAAAAGAATGGATACTGGGTAAGCAGCTATCACTATTTGCTGCACGAAGCTTACAATCTGTTTGGTTTCAAATATACTACAGACAGGAGACACTCTTTACCTGACACATACTCCAATGTCCCAGGCTGGGGAGCACCCCACCACCACCATATGTGTATACCCTCCTTATTCCGTTTGACCTCTGACACCCACACAGGTCAACACTTCAGGAATATCCGTGGTCTCTGACACTCCACATCTGACTACCTCCATGGAACAAAGTAGATTCTTTTTCTTTCTTTTTTTGCAATGCTGGAGATTGAACCCAGGACCTTGCACATACCAGGTAAGTGCTCCTTCACTGAGCCATACCCCCAGCTTCCAAAGTAAGTTCCTGAGTCAAACATTAATTAAGGCATATGAAGACTTCATTTTTTTGAACCTCTGCATGGTGCTTAGAGTAAGAGACATTGCTTTGTCTTCTGTTTAAAGAAAGCAATACGATGAGAATACCACAGTAACCCCTAGGGGAATGCCTGTCTTTCACCAAAAATAGTTTTAATTCTCTTAAACAGTTGGTTTGGTTTTCTCTCATGGATCTTTTGAAGTATGTAATTCATCTTATTTCTCCCTTCTAACTGCTAGAGAAATTTTGAGCCACATAAATTTTATTAAACAATTATACTATTTATTTATGTCCTCTGTTTCCCTTTTTCTTTACTTTCTTTTTTCTTACTCGTTTTATATCCCTTCTTTACTTTCTTTCCACCCCCTACCAATTTTAGTTCTATGTTTGTGCTACATTTAATGCATCTATGTCAACCACATTAAATCACTGCTGAAAGAAGATCGGCTTTAAGTAAATATATGAGTAAAAATAACTGTTAAAAAGACAGCAGGGAAAAAATTTAAAAACATTTCCAAAAGTAACCCAAAAGTTTCTTTGGGGGAATAAAGAGTGGGAGGAGAACATTTGGGTAATGTCTCACAGAGAAGAAAAAAAATTCCAAATAAATTTCTGGAGAACTTAAGTGGCAAAATTATTGTTGTAGTGATCTTGAAAATACTGGTTCTTGAACCGCATCAGGCATGCAGGATTTATAGATGGACTTGGATACCACATACATAGAAGGAAGCCTGGAGCAGTTTCCATGGGCTTCTGTCCCATAAGGCTCCAGTGCTTCTATCTTCAGAAACTGAATACAGAGACTTCTGAGAACTCACATAGATGTTGGTTCCCAAGAGAACAACTCTCCTCTAAGCCACACACAATCACACAATACAGTTTACTTCTAATATGGACAAGGATGGCTTTTCTCTGAAATTGAGCATTCTCTGGAATAGGGCATTTTCTTAATCCCTTTGAAATTTCTGATTTAGAAAAATCCAATTTAAAGAAAAAATACAGCCAGGCATGGTGCCTCACGCTTGTAATCCCAGCAGCTCAGGAGGCCAAGGGAGGAGGATCGTGAGTTCAAAGCCAGCCTCAGCAATGTTGAGGCACTAAGCAACTCAGTGAGACCCTGTCTCTAAATAAAATACAAAATAGGGCTGGGGATGTGGCTCAGTGGTTGCGTGCCCCTGAGTTCAACCCCCAGTACCTAAAAAAAAAAAAGTTAAAAAGAATACAGTGTTCAGGGAAAATTAATTTTTCTGTAAGTGTATATAGATTCTGGATTTATGTGTGTGTGTGTGTGTGTGTGTGTGTGTGTATGTATGTGTATGTACAAATGACTGATTGTGTCACTCAGGATTCTACCAGGAAACAGAATCATTTATAAACACACACATAGTTTAGAGAGCAGAATTTCTTCTTGAGGGAAGACCAGTTCTGCTAATTAAGGCCTTCAACTGACTGAATCAGACCCAACAGATTATTTAGGATACTTTTCCTTAATTAAATTCATACTGGTTGTATACTTGAATCATATCTACAAAACACCTTCACAACACCACCTAGATTAGTGTTTAATTGAGTAACTAGGGACTATGGCCTACTCATGTTGACACATAAAACTGACCATTATAGTGATGTTTGGTGTTTCATTTTGTTTTTATCTTCCACTTCTGAACACTTTGTTCTTTGTGAAAATAAATCACAAGCTCAGACAGGCTTCCAAGAAGAGTGTAATATCACCAACTGGCTTTGACACATATTTGGTCTATGAAGGTCATTAACCACCTGGCAAAAGGAAGCTACACTGACTATAACTCATTCACTGGGTGTATGCTATTGCTTGATTACACTAAAGTGTTAGGTGCTAAGAAAATTAGCTCTTCAAATAAGTTATCACATAAAAAGGAAGGATTTTGAGAAATAGGTATTTCACCTATAAGTCATTTTTCTCATGCCACAAGTGTTTGCTGAGTACTAGGCTAGGTTAGTTGGCTCTTTCTACTCTTTTGATACAGAAATGATGGGTGCTTTGAAATACTCAAACCTATGCAAGACTAGAAAGTATTTTTGTTTTGAAATGTACTTACTGTCCACTAATGACCTTAAGCAATTTATTTTCTCTCTGAGCTTCATTTGCTTACCTGTAAAATACAAATAATAATTACAATTTTGAGGGCTTGGGAAGTATTAGGTGAGAAACTATAAATTAAATACTCGAAACAGTAGATACGCCAAAATATTGATTTTCTTTCCTTCCATGAATATAGCCTTCACAAGTGAAGTCCTGTGAGTTAAAAATTCTCTCCAGTATTTTTTGCAGAATATCTCCATATGGTAACAGTATTTTGGATATCAAAGGTAGGGAAGAGGGCTGGGATTGTGGCTCAGTGGTAGAGCACTCGCCTAGCATGTGTGAGGACCTGGGTTCGATCCTCAGCATCACATAAAAATAAATAGACATTCATCATTGAAAAACACAAAGCAAACATGAAATTCATTTGGAAAAATAAGAGACCCAGAAAGCTAAAGCAATTCTTAGCAGGAAGAGTGAAGCAGGTGGCATCACTATACCAAACCTTAAACTATACTACAGAGTAACAGTAACAAAAACAGCATGGTATTGGCACCAAAACAGACTGGTAGACGAATGGTACAGAATAGAGGACACAGAGACTAACCCACAAAATTACAATTATTTTATATTAGACAACGGTGCCAAAAACATGCATTGGAGAAAAGATAGCATCTTCAACAAATGGTGCTGAGAAAACTGGAAATCCATATGCAACAAAATGAAATTAAACCCCTGTCTCTCACCATGCACAAAACTCAACTCAAAATGGATCAAGGACTTAGGAATAAAACCAGACACCCTGCATCTAATAGAAGAAAAAGTAGGCCCTAATCTCCATCATGTGGGATAGGCCCCAACTTCCTTACTCCTTTGGTGCAAGAATTAAAATCAAGAGTAAATAAATGGGATGGAGTCACACCAAAAAGTTTCTTTTTAGCAAAAGAAACAATCTGTGAGGTGAATAGAGAGCCTACATCTTGGGAGCAAATCTTTACCCCTCACACATCAGATAGAGCACCAATCTCTAAGGTATATAAAGAACTCAACAAGCTAAGCACCAAAAAAAAAACAAATAATCCAATCAATAAATGGGCCAAGGACCTGAATAGACACTTCTCTGTGCATGTACCATAGACAAGCAATGTAAAGATCTTGCATCTTCTCAGAAGATAATATATAATCAATACACAAATCTATGAAAAAATGTTCATCATCTCTAGCAATTAGAGAAATGCAAATCAAAACCACTCTAAGGGGGCTGGGGTTGTGGCTCAGTGGCAGAGCACTCACCTGGCACGTGCAAGACCCTGGGTTCAATCCTTAACACCACATACAAAAAAAATAAACAAGTGAAATAAAGGTGTTGTGTCCAACTACAACTAAAAAAATTAATATTAAAAAAAACACTAAGATTTCATCTCACTCCAGTCAGAATGGCAGCTATTATGAATATAAACAACAATAAATATTGGCAAGGATGTGGGGGAAAAGGTACACTCATACACTGCTGGTGGGACTGCAAATTGGTGCAGCCATTATGGAAAGCAGTATGGAGATTTCTTAGAAAATTGGGAATGGAATCACCATTTGACCCAGCTATCCCTCTCCTCAGTCTATACCCAAAGGACTTAAAAACAGCATACTACAGGGACACAGCCACATCAATGTTAATAGCAGCACAATTCACATTAGGTAAACTGTGGAACCAACCTAAATGCCCTTCAATAGATGAATGGATTAAAAATGTGGTATATATACATAATGGAGTATTACTCAGCAATAAAAGAGAATAAAATCATGGTATTTGCAGGTAAATGGATGGAGTTAGAGAAGATAATGTTAAGTGAAGTTAGCCAATCCCAAAAAACCAAATGCCGAATGTTTTCTCTGATATAAGGAGACTGATTCATAGTGGGGTAGGGAGAGGGAGCATGGGGGGAATAGATGAACTCTAGATAGGGCAGAGGGGTTGGAGGGGAAGGGAGGGGGCATGGGATTAGCAAGGATGGTGGAATGTGATGGTCATTATTATCCAAAATACATGTATGAAGACACGAATTGGTGTGAATATACTTTGTATGCAACCAGATAAATAAATAAATAAATAAAGGTATTGTGTCCAATTAAAACTAAAAAATAAATATTTTTTAAAAAGGTAGGAGAGACTCAAGTGAGCTTTCCAGTGCCCATTAATTTACTGCACTGACTATAAAGACATTCTCACTGCAGGTTCCTTTGTATTGTGTACAAATGAATACCAAATATGTTATCATATCAACCATAAATGCAGATATTTATAATTGCTTTATTAGTTGAATAATCATGAATTTGCCTAATTTTATCTGAAAATGCTCTTGTGAGTCATGGTGGTAAAGTTTTGAACAAATGGTAGGTGTTGCCAGGTTTCACGAGTGTGAAATAATTTTTGACTGAGAAAAAGTCAAAAATTAAATTTTTTTCAGTGTCAGACTCGTAGTTTAGCATCGTATGGGCAGTTTTATTAGTTGTTAACTACACAAAGAATATAGCATTTTATTTTCCCAGGGAAAAAATGGAGATAAATCTAAAATCCTCTTCAATCTTTACTCCCCATTAGTAACTATCATTATCACTTTGATCTGTATCCTTCCAGCCATTTGTTTGTAGATTTGCATACATATCACAGTGCAGACAGATGAATTCATGTGGAATTAGGATTTTGCTTGTCTAAGGAAAATGCGGTCTATTTATTGATTTTTATCATGTGAAATTTGTGGTATGATGATCAAGAAAGAAATAGGAGAGAAAAGAAGAGAGGTCTTCTCAAGAGTGATCATTTACTTCTCTATATTTCTTTTTTTAATTTTTTCTCCCCTGAGCCCATTTTTGACAAGTTATACCAGCATAGTGCATGTACCATAGACAAGCAATGTAAAGATCTTGCATCCAGTTTCATCAACCAGTGGCTCAACCAAGAGAAAAATAATTACTTAAGTCTTCTACAAGTAACTCTCCACCAAAATCTAAGCATTATCAGTCTCATTTTATAAATGAAAAAAGAAAGAATATTAGTTCTGTCTTAAAGTGCAAACAAACTGAAGTCAGAACTCCCAACATCCAATTTTTTCCAACTGAAACATAAATCTCATTATTCATTTGATTAATTTTTTTAAGATATAAGGTAACCTCAAGTTTAAGACAAGATGGCATAGACTCATTTCTCCTTGCTCTTCCCTACTAAATACAACTAGAATCCCTGGAAATAATACAGAAGACCATCATAAGGGAATTCTGGATAGCAGCAAGAGGAAATCAGACTGATTAGATACCTTTGGGAATGGAAAGAAACATGGGGACTTGAAGAATGACACTAGGGTGAATGCTAGGGCTTTTATTTTTATCTTCCACATGTCTCACATTGGGTGTTGGACAGACCTGCAACCTAGAATCTCAAATCAGAGCAGAAGACAAAACAAAACAGAAGGGAAGAAATCCTGTTATGTGTGGCCAATGGACTGGGAAAGTAGAGAAACCCAGAGTAGCAAAAGAAAAATATTTTTGCCAACACCAGCCCTATCCAAGCCAAATGCCACAGTGTCAGCAGAGACTGGGTAAGGTATTGTCCCCCGGTCCGGTCCGTGACCACATGCAGCTGGGAGCGCTAGCCAAGATTGAGCGGGAGTCCCAGAGGAACCAGGCAGCCTGGGGAAGCACTTCCCTCCCCCGCTGGCTGCATCAGCCAAGAGCCAGCAGGAGCCCCATTCGCACCAGGCAGCTGGGGGAGGAGTGCTCAGCCTGTCTGGAAGCATCAGCAGCTACCCAACAAGGAGCTCAGATCGCCTTCCCCACAGCAGCAGCAGGTAGTCAGAGTTAGCACTTTAAGCCTGATTCCATCCCGTGACACTAGATAGCCCAAGGAGGCACTTTTCATTTCCCGCTGGCATCATTAGAGAATCAAGTGGCAATCTGATCTCCCGACCCCCACCACATGGCATGCAGTCGTGTGGCACTTTCCTCTCTCGCCAGTGGTGTCAGCAGAGAGCTCGTGGGGAGTCTGGACATCTGCCACTCCCCTCCACCCGGCATCAGCAGAAGATGCAGACAGGTGCTCCCGCTCCCCGCCGCTGTTGCCATGCCAGCGGAGGCTGTGAAGAGTCTGGACTTTCACCCTGTCTGCCAGCAGCAGCTGGTGCCCCTCACCCTCCCAATTAGAGGGAGGGCAGGATCGCAGAGAGCAGGGAGCTGAAGAAAAGGATTCTTTAAATCTGCCTGGGAAGTCTTGGAAAGACACCTGTCTGACCCAAATGTGAAACTTACTAGATCACCATGCCAGCAGGTCTAACAACTGAACTGCAGTGTGGCATACCACTCAGGTATTCAAGGCAGCTTCTGAGTAACACACAAACAAAGCAGACCAGAATAGCACTGCCAGAGTCCTAAAAACTGAATTGTCACTAGTACTGTAGCCCACAAAAGTAGGCCAGGAAAACCCAAAAATATCTACACGGAGACACATCATAACCAACTTCTATAAATTAAAGATAAAAAAATCCTGAAAGTAGCCAGAGAGAAAAGCAAGCATTACCTATAGAGGAACACTGATTTAAATGATAGCAGATTTCTCATCTGAAACCAGAGAGGCCAGAAGGAAGTGGTACATTTTTCAAATGACGAAAGAAATGAACTGTCAAGTATAAATTCCATGTTCAGTGAAAATATCCCTCAGGAATGAAATTATGACATTTGCCAGTAAATGGATGGAACTGGAGACTATCTTGCTAAGTGAAATAAGCCAATCCCCCCAAAACCAAAGGCCGAATCTTTTTTCTGATATGCAGATGCTGACTCATAATTGAGGGGATTTCACCAAATTGGACAGGGGAGAATGGGGGGAAGGGAGGGGGTATAGGAGTGGGAGAGAAAATAGAATGAATAGGACATAACTTTCCTATGTTCACATATGAATACACAACCACTGTAACTCCACATCATGTACAACTATGAGAATGGGAAGTTATACTCTATGTACGTATGATATGTACAAATACACTCTACTGTCATGTATAACTAAAAAGAACAAATTTTATAAAGTTCTGGAAAAAAGAAAATATCCTTCAGGAATGAAGGGAGAAATAAAGAAACTCTCAGATGACAGAAAATTTATAAAAATTTCTCCTAGTAGATGTACCATTAATGAATGGCTAAAGGAAGTTCTCTAAATAAAAAGGAAATTATACAGAAGGTGGGTTGGAAATTTAGAAAGGAAAGAAAACAATGAAATATGTGAAAATCAAGATAAATATAATATGCTATCCTACTCCTTGTGAGTTTTTTATTTATATATGACAGTGGAATGCATTACAATTCTTATTACACATATAGAGCACAATTTTTCGTATCTTGGGTTGTATACGTAGTATATTCACACCAATTCATGTCTTCATACATGTACTTTGGATAATAATGATCTTCACATTCCACCATCATTAATTACTTCATACCCCCTCCCTTCCCCTCCAACCCCTCTGCCCTATCTAGAGTTCATCTATTCCTCTCATGCCCCCTCTCCCTATCCTTGTGAGTTTTTTAAAATCAGGTTGAATTGTTGAAGCAAAACTCATAATACCATCTGATATTGGATTCAATGTATATAGAGGAAATAGATAACAAAATTATATTTCAAAAGTGGGAGGGTAAAGGGATATAAATGAAAATGGAATTTTTATACTTTAGTAGAGGTAGTAAAACGTTGGTAACTATAGAGTATGATTAGTTACATACATATATTTTAATGCCTAGAACAAACATTAAGGAAACTAGCAGAGAGCAATGGCACATACCTATAATCCCCATTACTCAGGAGGCTGAGGCAGGAGAATTGCAGGTTCCAGGCCATCCAGCCTCTACAACTTAGTGAGACTCTGTCTCAAAATAAAGAAAAATTAAAAAGGGCTAGAGATGTAGCTCAGTGGTAAATTCCCCCAAAATCAATCCCCAGTGCCCCCCCCCAAAAAAAGAGAGAGAAAACTGTGCAAAATGATGGACTCAAAAAAACACTAAATAAATCAAAAGGAATTCTAAAAAAATTTCAAGTAACCCACAGGAAGGCAAGAAAATGAAAACAGGAATGAGAAATGGAGGGAATAGACAGAAATCAAATAATAAAATGTTAGATTTAGCCCTGAAGTATCAGTAATTATGTTCAGGTTAAACAGTCTAAATAAATGACTTAAAAGACAGAGAACTTGGGCTGGGATTATGGCTCAGTGGTAGAGTGCTTGCCTAGTCTGTGTGAGGCACTGGGTCCAATTCTCAGCACCGCATATAAATAAACAAAATAAAGTCCATTGACAACTAAAAAACTATTTTTTAAAAAAGACAGAAAACCCATAAATAGATTTTTAAAACCCCACTATGTACTGTCTATGAGAAACTCTTCAAACATAATAACACAGGCACACAAATGTTAATTTTTAAAAGTAGGGGTAGTTATAAAGTAATATCTGGCAAAGTAGACTTTAGAGCAAAGTAAATTATCAGGAACAAAGAAGGATGTTATATAATGATAATTGGGTCAATTTCCCAATAAGACGTAGAATCCTAAATGTACATACACAAGTAAACAAAATACATGAAGTAAAATCTAATAGAACTGCTGGGCGCAGTGGCACACACCTGTAATCCCAGTGGCTTGGGAGGCTGAGGCAGAAGGATTACAAGTTCAAAGCCAGCCTCAGCAACTTAGCCAGTCCCTAAGCAATTTAGTGTGACCCTGTCTCAAAATAAAAATTAAAAGCCACTGGGAATGTGGCTAAGTGGTTAATCGCCCCTGGGTTCAATCCCTGGTATCAAAAGGAAAAATAAAATGTGATAGAACTGAAAGAAAAAGACAAATTCACATTTATAGTTGGAGACTTCAATATATTCCTCTCAGCAATAAAACTACTATAGAAAATCAGCAAGATGATAGAATCAACAACACCATAAAGCAACAGGATCTAATTTATAGGACACTCTACCCAACAGTAGCATAACTCACATTCTTTTCAAATACCCATGAAACATTCACCAAGGCATCCCATATTCTGGGTCATAAAACAAACTTCAACAAATGTAAAAGAATTGAATTCACACAGAATATAATAATAAAGTCTACAAGGAAAATCTCCAAACACTTGAAAATGAGACAACACACTTCTCATTAATACATAGGTCAAAAACAAAGTCTCAAGAGAATTTTTTTAAAAATGAAAACAAAAATACAGCCCAGTGTGGTGGCACAGGCCTGTAATCCCAGTGGCTCAGGAGGGAGGCCGAGGCAGGAGGATCATGAGTTCAAAGCCAGCCTCATCAACTTAGCGAGGGCTTAAGCAACTCAGTGAGACCCTGTCTCTAAATAAAATACAAAAAAAGATCTGGGGATGTGGCTCAGTAGTTAATGCCCCTGGGTTCAATTCCCAGTACAAAAACCAAACCAAAGCAAAAAAACTCCAAAAACATTAGATTTGTGGAATCTAATCTGTGCTAGCAGGAAATTTTATAGCACTAAATGCTTACATTAGAAAAGAGGTAGGGGGGCTGGGGTTGTAGCTCAGTGGTAGAGTGCTTATCTAGCACATGCGAGGGCCTGGGTTCGATTCTCAGCACCACATAAAAACAAATAAATAAAATAAAAATATTGTGTCTAGTTACAACTAAAAAATAAATATTAAAAAAAGAAAAGAGGTAGGATTTCAAAACAATCAGATAAGCTCCCACCTTAAGAGACTAGGAAAAGCAAAGCAAAATAAATTCAAAGCAACAAGAAGGAAGGAAATAATAAAGAGCAGAAGTCAATGAAATTGAAAATACGAAAACGATAGAATCGATGAAGCAAAAAGCTGTTTCTCTGAAAAGATCAATATAATTCATAAACATATAGCAAGACTGACTAAGATAAAAAAAGTCACTA
Source organism: Marmota flaviventris (assembly GCF_047511675.1). Lineage (NCBI taxonomy): Eukaryota > Metazoa > Chordata > Mammalia > Rodentia > Sciuridae > Marmota > Marmota flaviventris. Next base: position 39,106,094 of record NC_092518.1, read on the forward strand.
ATATCACAAATGAGACAACAAATCTTACTACAGATCCTGTGACATTGAAAGGAAAATAATTCTATAAAGAACCCTATGAGCCAGGTGTGGTGGCACTGGCTTGTGATCCCAGCAGCTTGGGAGGCTGAGGCAGGGGGATCAAGAGTTCAAGGTCAGCCTCAGCAATTTAGCAAGTCCCAAAGCAACTCAGTGAGAGCCTGTTTCAAAATAAAAAATAAAAAGGGTTGGGGATGTTGCTCAGTGGTTAAGCACCCCTGGGTTTAATTCCTAGTACAAAAGAAAGATCCTATGCACATATATGTGACAATTGAGATGAAATGGATCAACTCCTTGAAAAATCACCAACTACCAAACTCAATCAAATATATTTATCATCTGAAGAATCCAATAATTATTAAAGAAATTGGGTTTGACATTTAAAAGGCCTTGAAAAAAGAAAGCTCCTGGTCCATGTGATTGCACAGGAGAATTCTACTATACATTGAAAACATTAATACTAGTTTTATACACTCTATTCTAGAATACCAAAGAAGAAGAAACACTTCTGTGCCAGGGGTCCCCCAAACCATTCTGTTTGATTATTCATTACAAGGACTCACAGAATGTAGCACATAGTCATACTCATGGCTATGATTTATTACAGTAAGGGAATACAGAGCAAAATCAGCAGAGAGAAAACACAGATAGGGTGAAGTCCAGAGGAAACGTGGTATAAGCTTAAGAATCTTCTCCCACTAAAGTTACACAGGATGTACTAAATCCTACAGCCAGCCATTCTGACAGTGATGTGAAATGTGGTCTATCAGGGAAGCTCATTAGAAACTCAATTCCTGAGGCATTTGTTGGGAGTTGATCATGCAAGCAACCTCTGCCTAGCACTTACCAAAATTTCAGATTCCCAGAAGGAAAGCAGGTGCTCAGCATATTGTTTGTACAAACAGTTTAGGCACACTGACAGTCTTATCAGTCCTGAAAATGGTGGGAACTTACCCCCAATCCAAGCTCCAGATGCCATCCAAAGATAGGACTTTCAAAGGATAGCAATCAAGCCAGCTCTGTTAAATCTTTCTGCATAGCTTGGAAGTTGGGAGACTTGAGTTCTAGTCCCAGGATAAAACACATTTGTATAAACAAAGTATACACAGTGACCACTCTTATCAGTTCTGGAAATGGTGAGAATTCTCCTAAAACCCAAGTTCCCAGATACCCACCAAGAGCCTGCTATCTTAACTCTTTTTTGCACAACATCCCAACTCATTTTATGAGGCTAGTCTTGCTTAATATCAAAATCAAACAAAGATAGTACCAATACCCTCAAAAACTTTGTATGGAAAGGCAAATTACCTTGAACAGCTAAAAGAGTTTTGAAACATAAGAATAAAATGAGAGGAATCACTCTACTCAAGGCTTATTATATAAGTAGAGCAATCAAGAGTGGTATTCAGGGCCTGGGAATATAGATAAGTTTTTAGAGTGTTTGGCTTGCATGCACAAAGCCCTGGATTCAATCCCCAGCACCACACACACACAAAAAAAAGAGTGGTATTCAGGGGCTGCGGTTGTGGCTCAGTGTTGTGGCTCAGTGGTGGAGCACTTGCCTAGAATGTGTGAGGCACTGGGTTGAATCCTCAACACAACATAAAAATAAATAAAATAAAGGCATTGTGTCCATCTAAAACTAAAAAAAAATAAATTTAACAAAAAGTGGTATCACAGAGGGATAGACGTACACATTAACAGAACAAAATAGAGATTCTAGAAATAGTCCTACAAATAGCTCAACACAAATACATGAAAATAATTTTGACAAAGGTGTAAAAGCAATTCAATGGAAGACAGACAATCATTGTATTTTATTTTGTGGTACTGGGGATTAAATCAGGGGTGTTCTACCATTGAGGCACATCCCCAATATTTTCTATTTTTTATACAGTGACAGGGTCTCATTAAGTCACAAAGGCTAGCTTGGAACTTGCAATCCTCCCACCTCTGCAGTCATTTTGTTTGAGTTACCAAATGTCTATAGGCAAAAATATGAACTTCTATCTCAGGTTCATGTCATATACAAAAACTAATTCAAAATGAATCATGGACTTAAATGCAAAATATAAAACTACAATCATTTTATTTATATGTTTAGGTAGTGGGTATTTAACCCAGAGGCACTTTATCATGGAGCTGCATCCTCAATCCTTTTGTGTGGAGGGTGGGGGGATAGGGAGATATTACTGGGGATTGAACTCAAGGCACTTTGCCACTAAGCTACATCCCCAGTCCTTTATTTTTAATTTTTATTTTGAGACAGAGTCTCACTAAATTGCTTAGGGCCTTGCTAAATTACTGAAGTTGACGTCGGACTTCAATCCTCCAGCTTCAGCCTCTAGAGTTGCTGGGATTCTAGGGATGCGACACCGTGCCTGGCTATCCGCCCCCACTCCACCCTTTTTAAAATTTTTATGTTGAGACAGGGTCTAGCTAAGTTGCCTAGGGCTGGCTAAATTGCTGAGGCTGGCCTCAACCTTGTGATCTTCCTGCCTCAGCTGCCCAAATTGCTGGGATTACAGGCATGTGGCACTACACCTGGCTTGACTCTACAATTGTTTTAGAAGGAAACACCTGAGATGAAAATTTCTTGGGCATGACATCAAAAGTATAATACAAGCCAGATGCAGTGGCACACACCTGTAATCCTAGCGACTCAGGAGGCTGAGGCAGGAGGATTGCAAGTTCAAAGCCAGTCTCAGCAACTTAGTGAGAACTTGTCTCTCAATTAAAAAAAAATAAAAGGGACTGGGGATGTGGCACAGTGCTTAAGTGTCTCTGCTTCAATCCCTAGTACCAAAAAAGAAAAAAAAAAAGTACAATACAGGGCTGGGATGTAGTTCTGCAGTAAAGTGCTTGCCTAGAATGCGCGGAGCCCTGGGTTCAAAGCGCAAAGCCCGCAGCTCAAAAAAAAAAAAAAAAAAAATACAATATAATACATAAATACAAAACTTAATAAATTGGATGCCCTCGAAATTCAAGATTTTAGGCCCCCCACAGTGGCACATGCCTGTAATCCCAACGACTCCAGAGGCTTCAGTAGGAAGATCAAAGTTTGAAGACAATTTAGTGAGGCCCTAAGCGATTTAGTGAGACCCGGTCACAACATAAAAGGTAAAAAGAGCTGGGGATGTACCTCAGTGGTAAAGCACACCTCGCCTCAATCCCCAGTACTCCACCCATGCAAAATTAAAAATTTTGGTTTGCAACATCTCTTATTAGTGAAATAAGCCAATATGCCACAGTGAATTTCATATGCAGAAGCTACACCAAAATAAGGGGGAAAAAAGGGACGGAGGAATCCCAGGTAAATAGAAGGAATATTAGGGGAGTAGAGGAAGGGGATTGAGGGGGAAGGGAGTAAGGATGGAATGAATTTGACCAAATTATGCTGTGTACATATGTGAATATGCCACAGTGAATTTCAACTTTATGACTGTCTATAAAGCACTGATTTAAAAAAAAAAACTATAAATAAATAAAAGGGAGACTAGTAGAGTATAGGAAGGAGAACAGGGGAAGGAGGAGGGGACAGAAGGGAAAGAGGAAGGACTAGGGACTAAAGTAGGGCAAACTATATTCCATGTGTGTATGATTATGTCAAAATGAACCACATTATTATGTATAACTATAGTGCACTAATAAAAACATTTTTTTAAAAAAAGAAAATGAAAAGAGGCTGGGAATGTGGCTCTGTGGTAGAGTGCTTGCCTACCATGCCGAGGCCTTGTGTTAGATCCAAAGCACTGCAAAAAAAAGGGAGGGGGGAGGTGGAGGGTAAAGAAGAAAAGACCAGCTGCCAGACTGGGAAAAACATTTTCAGATCACATATCTGACAGGGGACTTGTAATGAGAATATAAAGAATTTTCAAAACTTAACAGTAAGAAAAAATCCAATTAGAAAAATGGGCAAAAGACTAGTCTTCCTTTTTATTACAGGCATGTGCCACTCTGGGGGCCTAAAATCTTGAATTTCGAGGACATCCAATTTATCAAGGTTTGTATTTATGTATTGCACTTTTTTTTTTTTTTTTTGAGCTGTGGATTGAACCCAGGGCGCTGCACATTGAACCCAGGGCTCCGGGCAATCTAGGCAAGCATTTTACTGCAGAACTACATCCCAGCCCTGTATTGTACTTTTTTTCTTTTTTGGTACTAGGGATTGAAGCAGAGACACTTAAGCACTGTGCCACATCCCCAGTCCCTTTTATTTTTTTTTAATTGAGAGACAAGTTCTCACTAAGTTGCTGAGACTGGCTTTGAACTTGCAATCCTCCTGCCTCAGCCTCCTGAGTCGCTAGGATTACAGGTGTGTGCCACTGCATCTGGCTTGTATTATACTTTTGATGTCATGCCCAAGAAATTTTCATCTCAGGTGTTTCCTTCTAAAACAATTGTAGAGTCAAGCCAGGTGTAGTGCCACATGCCTGTAATCCCAGCAACTTGGGCAGCTGAGGCAAGAGGATCACAAATGAGCAGACATTTCACCAAAGAGAATATACAGATGGCAAACAAGCACATGCAAAGATGTTCAATATCAATAGGCATTAAGGAAAAGCTATTTAAAATGAGCTATCACCACACATCTATCAGAATGGCTAAAAGAAAAATATAGTGACAACACCAAATGCTGACAAAGATGTGAAAAAATTTATCTCTTATACATTGCTGGTGAGAATACAAAATGGAACAGCCAATCTGGAGAAGTTTGGCAGTTTCTTATAACAGTAAACATATATTTGTTAACCAACCATCTAACACTAAATGTACACTTGTCATCTGGTCCAGCAATTGTATTCTTGGGCATTTGTCACAGATAAATTAAAACTTATATTTACACAAAAACCTCTAGTTGAATGTTCCTAGTAGTTTTATTCCTAATGGGCAAAAATTGGAAACACCCCAAATATCCTTCAGTGGGTTAACGATGATACTGTGGTACATACATACCAAAGAATACCATTCAGCAATTGAAAGGAATGAACTATTAGAACATGCAAAAACTTAGGTGAATCTCAAGAAAATTTTGCTGAGTGCAAAAAAGCAGATTTGAAAAAGCATGCTTCCGTGAGGGTGGGGTTGTGGCTCAGCGGTAGAGCACTCGCCTGGCACGTGTCAGGCCCTGGGTTCGATCCTCAGCATCACATATCAATCAATAAATAAAGGTATTGTGTCAACTACAACTAAAAAATATTTTTTAAAAAGCATGCTTCCATTTATGTAATATTCTTGAAATGAAAAATTTTAGAGATGGTGAACATGTTAGAGGTTGCCAGGGATTGAATAGGAAAAAGTGGTGAGTGTAACAATAAAGGATAGCAGGAGAAATCTTCATGGTAAAGGAACAGTTGATTGTGGTGGTCATGTGAATTTACACATGATAAAATTGCATAGAACTATGTACACAGATTCAGAAATGAGTGCATGTAAAATTGGTGAAATATGAATAAACTCTGGAATAATAATTTGTCAGATTTTGATATTGTATGATAGTTCATACATATAAGACTAATAGTACCACTAATACTAATATTACTAATTACTAATAATAATACTAATAATACTAATATTACTAATTACTAATACTAATGTAATGCTAATACTACCACCAGGGACTGTTGTAGGTCAGTGGTAGAGCGCTTGCCTTGCATGGGTGAGGCACTGGGTTCTATTCCTAGCACCACATAAAAATAAATAAATAAAAGTATTAAAAAATGGGAATGTTTATTTAAAAAAATAAATACCACTTGGAGAAACTGAGTAATGGGCACATGGGACCTCTCTAATATTTTTTACAAGTACCATCAAATCTATAATTATTTCAGAATAAATTAAGTATAACAAAGGGAGGTAAGTCTGAAGGATTATGAATATTTTAGAACTCTCACATTTACCTATTATGTAATAGAACTATATCTTTAATATGGAAAATAGCCAAAATACAAAAAGCCTACATTATTGTTTATCCTAGAAATGTAAATGAAAATGAGTATATGAGTTCATCATAATTGAATATGGTACATTTCCAAACCCAGAAAGCTAAATAAAAAGGTTTGTTGCTAACCATTTATATCAGTCAGTATTCAATCAAAGGACCAGAACCAGTTACAAATTACACACACACACACACACACACACACGCACACACACTTCTCATTCATTTGTTCATTCACTTGAAGCTGCTGTCTTAGACCCTTGCGATGCTGGCTAAGCAAACACTAAATTTGCAAGGTATTTAGTCAGGAAGGAAAGATCATGGAGGAGACTGGAACCAATGGGCACAGACCAAAAATCATGATAGGTGAACTTTCTCTCTTACATTCTCAGAAACCTCAGGTTTTCCAACTGATTCAGTCAGACTCATCTAGATCATCCAGGATAACCTTCCTTTAAATCAACTGATTAGGAGCTTTATGAAGTCATCAAAGCACTGCCCCAGCAATGCCTAGATTAATGTTTGAGTGCATAACCGGGAGTTGTAGGGTAACCAACTTGACACCAAAAAAGCCACACAACATCATAAACCATTTGTGCTTGCAACTGGATAAAAGTATTGTTAACAGCCACCTTGGCTTTATTATTATAGGTTCTTCAGGCATAAACGATGTAAATCAATAGTGGTCGTCAAGTTCATATATAAAGAGTTCCACTTATAGAACTTTAGAGTTGGAAGGGGCCACGAAAAGCTTGGTTTGTATTTCGACACAGCCAAGACGCCTCCACCTGGTCCTCTCTAGCGCCTCATGGGGCAAGGGTTCCTAGGGGCGGCAGCGCGCCCAGCAGGAGGGGAGGGGAACCCACCTGGAGAAAAGCGTCGCGGGTGCGGGAGCTCTAAGTGGGCGGAGCGTCGAAGCCGGTGGCTTGGAGACGGCGCCCAGCCCGCCAGAAGAGCGCGCGGCGGGCAGACGGCGGGGAGCCAGTCGGGTACTGCGAGTGCGGCCGGCGGTGAGGCAGGCGGGGAGTGGTTGGGGGAGGAAGGAAAGGGAAGAGGCGGAGCGTGGGAGCGCACAGTGTCAGGAATACAATAGTGCTCCGCGCCGCCTCAGCCGCCGCCGCCGCTGCCGCCGCCGCCCAACCGCCTGCCCAGGGCTGAGGCCTGACGGGCCAGGCGGGCGAGGGGCGAGGGCCGAGGGCACGAGCTGAGGAGAGGGGGGCGGCCCTGGCGGATCAGGCGGCCGGGGCGGGAGGGCGGGGGTGAGGAGGGGATTAGGGGGCAGGTGCGAGGGAGGGAAAAGAAGAAAGCAGGCGGTCAGGGGGGCGGTTACCACCCCTGCCCGACTAGCCCAGCACATTGCAGGGGGCCCCCGTGTGGAGCCGGGAAGGATCCGCGATTTAGCTGCGTGAAGGTAGGCGCCACAGGCCAGACGCGGCGCAAGCGAGGTTGGGGGCGCGACGTCGCGCCGGGTAGGCAGCGGGAGTGGCGGCCTCGCGGAGTGGGAAGCGGGCGGCGCGGAGCGCAGTGTCCCTGCTCTCCGTGTCCCGGCACGGCCTCGCTGAGCTTTAGATCGCTCTGGCTTTACATAGCGGTCGCCTCTGGCGTCCTCAGAGCTTTCGGGCCAAGAACGTGTGTGGGCTGAGGTAAAGTGCCTGGTGGCCTCTTTACTGGTCAGGGCAATGCCTGGTGGCCCAGGCTGGGGGCGGGGGCGGACACGCGAGCTCGGTATAGCTCCCGGCTACACCGGGAAAGAATTGAGCGCCATAACTGTTGCGGCTGTTCCCTCCGGTGCCCTCTCTTGGCGTCCCCTCCCACCCTGTCCTCTGCATGGTATCGGGGCTCAAGGGGGCAGACTCGTGGCGGGAGGGCTTGCTCTGTCGGCCGCCCAGGGTCGGATGCTCTGGAGAGCGAGGGCGCGTCCCGGCCGTTTCAGCACCGGGGGGCGGGAAGAACTGAGTGCATGGAGAGGGAAGGATTGAGGTGCGGGGAGCGGCCAGGCACCTCAGGGAGTCTGGGTGCCAACCGAGCGGGAGCGTGGGCTCCCTGGCCGGCGAACTTTCCCTTCTTCAGTCATTGTTCGGACGCTGCGACTCCGCAGCTGCCGAGCGCTCAGCGGTCCCGGGGGTGGGAAAATCAATTGTAAGGGCTTTGCAAGTTACGGGGAAATTTTCCCACCGCCGGGTAAGGCAGAGTTGTTAACTTTTTTGCCCAGTTCTCGAGTTCGTTTTATCCCCTCTTCTGTAGGGACCAGAGTTCTATTCTTTTCTTTCTCCTGCAATCTTTTTCTCCCACTTTTTAGAACAGAGCCGTTGCTTCCAGTTAAGTCTGGCTTTAAATTGCACAGGGCAACCTGTGTTTAATATTTGAGAAGGAAAGGGGGGCGGGATCTCTAGTGAGTGAATGTAAGTGATGGTATGTGGAGGCATGTTTAAAAGTTTATATCGCTATGCAGGTCTGGGACGAATGTAGCTCCTAGGTATTTGTCAAGAAACTTGTTTGGCCGCTCCTTTGGCTTTCTGAGTTGCCAGGAAATCGGTGGCCTCAGATGTGCTCGAGGACTTTAATTTTTCCCCCCTACTCCTGTTAGATGCGTACATCTGTAAAGCTGAGAATGAGATCCCCGCTCCCCCCTCCCCTTCACGGTCTGATTGTATAAAAAATCAAAACCGTGTTGACAGTGATTCCAATGGCCTGGAGGGGAAGGCGACCTCATTCCCTGTATTCAGTCTGATAAAGATAACTGCTTCTCTCTAAAGCAGGGGGGAAAAATTTAGGGAAAAACTGGTTGCACAACATTGTCGTTCAGTTTAAGCAAACCAGAATCAACTTTCCCAGAGTAGTTCACCTCTTAAATACCTTCCCTGCAGCCACTTCTCATCCACCTGGGGGTTGGGGGATGGGGGGCAGATGAGAACAGAGTCGGCTGAACAAAGCGCATTTTTAGTTTAATATTTTCATATCTGGAGATAACTGGGAATGCGGGTTCCAGCCTTCCTAACCTTCTAGCAGGATAGTTCTTGTGCTTTTATAGCATCGTGTGATTGAAAATAGATTTTTCTTATTTTGCCTAGGAGTATTCTACCTCCATAACATACCATTTTCTCTTTCATTTAAAGTGAATTTTGTTCTGGAGTGGTGGCACACCTTGTAACCCCAGCGACTCAGGAGGCTGAAATGGGAGGATCACGAGTTCCAGGCCAGCCTTAGCAACTTAGCAAGGCCCTCAGCAACTTAGTGAGATCCTTTTTATTTTGAGACAGTCTCACTAAGTTGCTGAGGTTGGCTTTGAAGTTGTGATCCTTCCTGCTTCATCCTCCTAACCCCCTGGGATTACAGACATTATATACCCAGCTCTTTAATAAGGTTTATCTTTTCTTTCTTGTGTTCCACCAATTTTTAACAACCCATTTCTCTTCTAAACTACATAAAGCCATCTCTTCTTTATTACTTCCCTGGAACTAAGCAAGCATCTTGTTGGGGGAAAGAGTTGCGGGAAGAGTCAGGAAGCATCATGCATCAGGTGTTTTTGAAGATATGCTCTCTTTAACAAGCCTTGATCAGGGGTGCAGAGAATCAGAGTAAAAATGACGTTGAGGGGGCTTGGGTTGTGGCTCAGTGGTAGAACGCTCACTTAGCATGCGAGGCCCTGGGTTCAATCCTCAGCACCACATAAAAATAAATAAACAAAATAAAGGTATTGTGTCCAACTACAGCTAAAAAATAAATATTTTTAAAAATGAGATTGAACATTACCATGGTGCATAATGTATCTACCTTCTCATGGAGCTTGTACAACACAGGAGCTAAGAAAAATAGAAGTCACATGCTAACTTACATTTGAGAAAATCTTGGGCTGAAGATGTGTCTCAGCAATAGAGCACTTGCCTAGTGTATACAAGGCCTTGGGTTTGATCTCTAGCACTGCAAAGTAATGAAGAAGAAAAAAAGAAAACCTCTCATTGGGAATAATTTGCTATGAACTTTATTTACATTATTTTGTAGGTGAGAGGTGGGTGTTTGGTGATCCATATCTGACACTGTCCTGGCAATTTCTTTTCTTCTTCTGGTGCTGAGAACTGAACTCTGGGCCCAGTGCATGCTAGGCAAGCATTCTACTATTGAGCTTCATCCCCAGCTCTGGAACTCTCCTGAAACTGGGACACAGGAATGGCTCACAAGTTTCTGTTGTTCCAGTTACAGTATCTGAGAAAGCTAAAGCATTCTGGTTTGTAGGTTGGGAAGGATCTGGCATGAGTGGTTAGAAGTTTTGAATTAGATGTTGCTGTCAAGTGGTCATTACAGAGCTAGTAATACTGCTTTGAGTTTTCTGTTTTCTACAATCTTTGTGAATTCCCCATGGTTATTTTTGCTTCCTCCCTATAGGTGTTTCCATAGACAGTAACAACAAAGCTCTTGCCACTGTCTCTGTGCTTATGTTGGGCAAGAAAGAAGGGTCCTGGGAAAAAAACATGCCTGATCCCTTAGCTAGGCTTGGGAAAAGGAAGGTAAGAACTCAGAGGGCTGTCCCTCTGAGGATGATGACAGGCCCCTGAGGGTCCTGGGGGGTTCTAGTATGCCTTAAAGAAAATAATTGGCCTGGTATGGGGAAATTGTACTGGGGTTTTGACCAATAGGAAACACCTGTGAGTTCATAAATACTTGAAAGTAGCAATAATTTAATTTCTGTTCCAACCCAGAAGTCATGGTTATGCCCTGCTACTCAAGGAGCTCCTTTCTCTTGATACTGCCTGATAGACATGAGACTGGAATGTGTTTTTGAAACAGTTAATAAGAGAATATGGTACCAGCATGGCCAATACACTGGACCTTGTGTGCTGGAATTTCCTGGGAAATTTATTAATATTATCCTTTTTTAGATTTTAAAAACAATTTTTGATAAAACATTATAATTACAAAAATGTTGCAAGATTGGTACAAAAAACTTACTGTATTCCCTTTACCCAAGGTCACCCGTTATCAGCAGTTGATTTTATTTGCTTTGTCAATTGCTGTTTCTTTTCCCCAATCATTTGAGAGTAACCATTGAGAGATTGGTACTTGTCAAGGCCATCCTATTGTGAAGTGTCTCAGATGCAAACACCAGGTATAGCAGAGTATTGGTATTGGGGCAGGGCCCTAGAGCTATGAAGTACACATTTGTAAATCATGTGGAATCTCTGGTGCTAGATATAGAAATCATTATCGGTTGTAAAAGTGTTTAAGATTAAACCCCCCTTTTCTCACCATTTTTATCAAGTTTCTTCCTAACTATGCCAAATTTTAATATTGTTGTGAAAATTTACTCCTCAACTTTGCAGTCATAATATATTCTCTAACAATTTAATTTAATTCATTCAACAAACAAGTATTGGGTGCATTCTATTTGCTAGGGGTAAAAGAGGTGAAAAATATTCTTCCTCTTAAGAGCTCAGTATCCAATGGAAAGAAAGTAAGGAATCTTCTCATAGTTAGGGAGAGGAGTGTTCTACTGAAGGGGTTCCTAAGGGTGCTGGGAATACCAGCGTGTTTAAGGATCTGAAGAGTCGATATCTGGGAGTCATTTGAATGGACATGAATATGAAGATATGTCTTCATTGAGGCCCACTGCTCTTAGATGATGAGGTTCATGTGTTTTGGAAGCCTTTGGTATCATCCATCCATCCCAGGCTGTGGCCTCAGGCCAAGTTGGAATGGAATCCTTGTTCTACCTTTGATCTTGACTAGTTATTTAACTTTGCCTTAGTTTCTTCATCTTCTAAACCACATCTCTGAATTTAACATTGCCTTAGTTTCTTCGTCTGCTAAACCACATCTCTGAATTTAACATTGCCTTAGTTTCTTCGTCTGCTAAACCGCATCTCTGAAGGTGGTAGTGAGAATTAATTGAGGTAATAGATGCTCCATAAACATTCATCTCATCTTCCCTTTAAAAATGGCATATGTGGGGGAAATCGCATGAAAAATATTAGGCATTAAGGTGGGATCCAAGAGAGTGTTTCTATTTTTTCAACAAATAAATGTTTTAATTGCTATTGTACTAGGTGAAATGATGGAGATTATTGTATGGGATAATAACAGCAGCAGCAATGATTTGTTAATCATTTCCTTTGTGCTAATCACATAGGTTATGTCACTGAGGTGTGAGGCTTAGAAAGGTGAAGCAGAGATACTTTGTCCAAGGTCACACAGTAAGAAAGAGGTAGAATTCCTCTGTGAGGCACACTAACAAGGTGTCCTTGGAGCCTCAAGAATGAGCAGGGGGGCTGAGGTTGTGACTCAGAGGTAGAGCACTTGCCTTGCATGTGTGGGGCACTGGGTTTGATCCTCATCACCACATAAATAAATAAAATAAAGGTATTCTGTCCATCTACAACTAAATATTAAAGAAGAAAAAAAAGAATGATCAGGAATAAGCAAGGTAAAAGGTAGAGAGAAGGAATTGCTAGGCAAATGGAATAGCAAGTGTTGTGAGGACACGCAGGTGGGAAAGAGACATGGAAAGGACCCAGAGAGGTTTGGCTAGGACCTAGAGAAAGAGATGAGATAGGCAAGGGAAGATTGACAGGGCCTTATGGGACCTCATTATGAAGCTGTGTTTTATTCCAAGGACAAGGGGAGGCTGCTGAAGATGTTTTTCACTTTTTTTAAAAACCACATGATATGTGTGTGTTTAATCCAGAAAAGCATGTGGTGAGACCTAAACAAAAATGGTTTAAGTAATTCATTTCTTTGGTGTCGCACCTTGTGAGCCAATGGAGGCAAAGTTTCTGGCCCAAATGTGTAGGTTGTAAGAAGTTTTTGTTTGTTTGTTTTTAGTACAAGTGATTTAACCCAGAGGTGCTTTACCACTGAGCCAAATTCAGACCCCTTTTTTATTATTAATTTTTGAGACACGGTCTCACTGAATTGCCGAGGGCCTCACTAAGTTGCTGAGGCTGGCTTCCAAATTGCAATCCTCCTCCTTTAGTCTCCCAAGTCTCTGGGATTACAGGCATGCACTGCCACACCTAGCTTAAATTTTTTTTAGTGTCCACCATGGACATGGCTAAAATGCTGTGTTTTTAGAAGAAGCTGGTCCTTCTGTATGCTTCTAGAAAGAGGTTTAATTAGGCTTATATAGCAGATGCTTTTTAGGCTACATTAAGGGAGTTTTTTCAGCTTTCACTAAGCCCCTGTCAAATGGGTTAAAAAAATGTAATTGGGAGAAAAAGGAATTCCTGGAAACCTGAGTTGTTGTTCAGTGTTAGAAATGTTAGTATAAGACTTTGGTTTAAATATATCATGATAAAGATACTTCAGTGACTAAATGGAAATTTGTCATGTTTTTTGTTTTTTGTATGTGTGCCATCTGTGATGGCAGACAGCACATTTGTGAGAATCTGGGAAGACTTAAGCATTTTTTCAATACTTACATATTTATTTATTCTCATCCAGGTACTAGAGTTTTTTGTTTTGTTTTGTTTTTGTGGTACTAGGGATTGAACCCAGAAGTGCTTTACCACACTGATTCCCAGTCCTTTTTATTTTTATTTTTTTATTTTGAAACAGGTTCTTGGAAAGTTGGTAGGCCGACCTTGAACTTGCAATTTTCCTGTCTCCTCCCGAGTCACTGGGTTTGCACCCAGCCCAGATACTGGAGGTTTTTGTATTTGAAACTATTTATCAGGTATAGAGTAAACTGCATGGCAGAAATACCAGTGTTCTCTTCCCCTTGCCATATGTACTGAGCCACAAACATATTTCCTTTTTTTTTTTTTTTGTACCAGGAATTGAACCCCAGGGGTGCTTAAACCAATGAGCAATATCCCTATCCTTTTTTAATTTTTTTTTTTTTTACTTTGAGACAACAAACAAATTTACTTTTAGCTTTTTAGGTGAAGAGGGTGGTTAGTTGGTGGCTGGATGATCTAGAATGGCTTTGCTCACACATCTGATGGTTAGAAGGCTGGTTGGTCTCAGTAGGAGTTCCTAAACTAAAGTTACTTATCTCTGCTCCACATGGTCCCCTCTAGCTGGTTTGTTAACATTGCTAGTCTCAAAGAGTAGCAAGTGAGAGCAAGCACCAGTATACAAGTACTTTTCAAGTGTCTGCTTTTGTCAAGTTTGCCATTGTTCCATCAGCTAAAGCACACAAGTGCTTCCCTGGCCAAGCCCAGAGTCATTGCAGGAGGGGACCATTCAAAGGTAGGGATACAAGAAGATGCATAAAAACCTGGGGCCAGTATTACAGTAATGAATAATAATTAATAATGTTAGATCTCAACTTTTGATAAATCTTATTAAATACCCATTTCTGAATTTTAGTGATTTCTAGCAACTAAGTAATATGATCGTGCCATTAGTAACACATTCTCTTCTACCAAGCATGAAGCAGAGTGATCGTTTTTCTAGGAGAATGCCAAAGGGAGACAGTGTGGTTTTCTTTTGTTTTTGTTTTTTGACAGTGTGATATTGAACATAAATATTCTTTTTTAAAATTTTTTTTTACATTTTGATGGTCCTTTATTTTATTCATTTATTTATATGTGGCGCTGAGAATTGAAACCAGTGCCTTACACATGGTAGGCAAGCACTCTACCACTGAGCCACAACCCTACCCCCGAACATAAATATTCTTATATGAGTGGCTAAACTGCTCACTAATCTTGTGTAGCTATTATCAAAAGAACCTCTGGGTTTCCTCAACCCCCATTCAACCTTTATCACAAAAATCCTAGTGTAATAAAGTAGATTTTGTAGTTAAGAAAAAAGATGTACAATTTGGGAATCAACTACCAACTAACAGATGAGAGAAAACATTTTCAAACTCTCTTTGAAACCTTTATGTATTTTAGAATTTTTTATCTAAGAAATCCTTCTTTGGGCATTGTAATAACAACAAAGGAATCTCTGTAGATATGTTGTATTTGGTCAAGATTTTAAAATTTTCTCGTGGTTGCAGTGAAGAATCCAGCATTGTACTGTGAAGTCAGTGGCCAGGAACCACCAATTTGGGGCATCAGCTTTTGACCTTTGCTCATGAAGATCTCAGAGGTAACATTCTTCACATAACTAACATAGACTTTACAACAGCTGGAGGCCTGAAATGTATTACATAAAGATGCAATTGAATCCTACAAAGGACATGTAGGAAAGTTGAATACAAGGCTCATTTTATGCAGCTTAGAGGTGTACATTCTTCCAGAAAATTACCTGGTGATAGAATCTTAGCTTTTCTATTTCCTCCTAGGATAAAAATTAAAAATTAAAAATCCCTGACATTTTAAAAGTCAGTGACTTGGAAAGAGCCATCAAAATTTATAAACATGAATATCATTTGACCCAGCAAATACCTGTAGAAATTTATTCAACAGATACTTCCATATTAATTGAAATATTGCTTATAATAGCAATATTGCTTGTAATACCCCAGTGGAGTATCACACTGATATTGCATGATCTCCTGGAGTACAGAGTGAGAAAAAGCAAGAAACAGTATGTATTGTAGGCCACATTTATGTGAAATAAATAGTGAATGAGGGCAATAATATATATTTTTAATTTTTAATATTTATTTATTTATTTATTTATTTGTGGTGTTGGGGATTGAACCCAGGGCCTTGTGCATGCGAGGCAAGCGCTTTGCCAACTGAACTAACTGAGCTGTATCTCCAGCCCATACATTTTTAAATATATAGACAAATTTTTTTCTGGAAGAGCATTCAAGACACTGATGATTTGGGGGCATGCATGGCCAGGGAGTGGATGGTACATAAACTTTTATGCATACCTTTTGAATTTTAAGCTATGTGGATATATTTCCCTATTTGAAAAATTAATATTTTTTGGTACCTGGGATTGAACCCAGAGGCATTCAACTACTGAGCCACATCCCTAGCCCTTTTTTTATATTTTATTTTTAGACAGGGTCTTGCTAAGTTGCTTAGGGCCTCACGAAATTACTAAGACTAGCTTTGAATTTGCTATCCTCCTACCTCAGCCTCCTGAGCCACTAGGATAACAAGCATACACCACTGTGTTTGGCTAAATGGTTTTGTTTTTTCATTGTTGTTGGGTTTGTTTTTTTTTTTTTTGGTTCTGAGCCATATCCCCTTTTTATTTTTTTATTTTGAGACAGGTTCTCTCACTAGTTGCTTAGGGCCTTGCTAAATTGCTGAGGTTAACTTTGAACTTGTAATCCTCCTATCTCAGCCTCCTGAGCCGCTGGAATTACAGTCACACACCACCATGCCCAGCTAAATATTTTTTTAAATAGCATATGGTATTGACAATGTGAATTTGCATGGACTCCTTCCAAAATTGACTGGGTCAGAGCTATTCCTGCACAAAAAATATTTCCATCCCCCCCACCAGAAATGCCTCATAGAGATATACTTCTGATTTTTTGTTTTGTATTTTGGTGTTACTGGGGATTGAAATCTGGGCTTTGTTCATGCTAGGCAAGTGCTTTACTACTTAACCATAACTCAAGTCCTAACACACTATCTTAATTACTATAGCTTTATAGTCTTTAAATCAAGTAATATCAGTATTCGGGCTTTCTTTTTCTTTTTCAGAATTATAGTAGTGAGAGAGAACCACTTGTTCCATTCTTAGAAAGCCTTCCATCCTTCATCATTAAGTATAATGTTGGCTGTTGAGATTTTTTTTTGTTGTTTTGGTTTGGTAAAGAAAACAGTTAACCTAGTAGGCTAGGCTTGAGGCTGCTAACTTTACAAGGCCTGCTTGCAAGATAGTCCTTTGATGAGTACATGGAAAATTAGTTTTTCTAACATTTTAAAATAAAAGGTTATATTCTACATTAATTTATTCTCTTTTTTAGTTGTAGACAGACACAATACCTTTATTTTTTTTAATGTGGTGCTGAGGATCGAACCCAGTGCCTCACACATGCAAGGCAAATGCTCTACCAATTCAGCTATAACCCCAGCCCCCATTTATTATTTTTTCCGTGCTCATTAATTTTGTTCATGCCAGTTTCCCATCTTGCCTGATGAATTTCCATCAGCATTTCTTTTAGAGCAGGTCTGAAGGCAGTAAATTATGTTTTTGTTTGTATGAGAAAGTTTTCATTTTTCTTCACTTTGGAGGACATTTTGTAGGATATAGAGTTCTATGTTGGCAAGTTTTTCCCCACCTTTGAACATATTACTCCATTATTGCATGGTTTTTCATGAGAAGTCTGCTATAATTCTGAATCCTTGTTTCTTTCTAGCTAATGTGTCTTTTTTTTCCTCTGGCTACCTTTAAGAGTTTCTTTTTGTCTTTGATTTTCAGCAGCTTGAATATGATATGCCTAGGTGGCTTTAAAAACTTATTTTCATATTTATCCTACTTGGCACTCTGAACTTCTTAAACATCTGGTTTCTTATCTGTCACTAATTTTGCAAAGTTCTTAGCCATTGATTTCTCCAATAATTCTCCTGTCCTGTTGTTTTCCTCCTTCTATGATTCCAATTACAGATTTGTTCTTGTCCCATAGTTCTTCAATGCTGTTTATTTTTTCACTCTTGTCTCTTTTTGTTCTAATTTTTATTGACTTGATCTTGGCTGTACACTTGAGCCCATTATATATGTGTGTGTGTGTATGTGTGTGTGTGTATAATTTTTTAGTTGTAGTTGGATACAATACATTTATTTATTTATTTATTTATTTATTTATGTGGTGCTGAGGATGGAACCCAGCACCTTGCACGTGCTAGGCGAGTGCTCTACCACTAGGCCACAACCCCAGTCCCCCATTTTTTAACTCTGTATTTTATTTCTAGTATTTCCATTTGATCTTTGTTACAAGTTTGCTAAAATTATCTGTCTGGTCTTAACATATCATACTTTTTATTTTTGGTACCAAGGATCAGGGATTGAACTCGGGGACACATCCTCAGCCTTTTTATTTTTTAATTTGAGATAGGGTCTCACCAATTTTCTTCAGGTCTCACTAAGTTTCTGAGGCTGGCCTTGAACTTAGGATCCTCCTGCCTTAACCTCCCGAGTTGCTGGGATTACAGGCATATGCCACTGCACCTGGCTTTGCTTTTTCCATTAAAGTCTTTAATATATAAACATAATTCTTTTAAATTTCTTTTTTTTAAAGAGAGAGAGAGAATTTTAATATTTATTTTTAATTTTTGGCGGACACAACATCTTTGTTTGTATGTGGATCGAACCTGGGCCGCACGCATGCCAGGCGAGCGCGCTACCGCTTGAGCCAAATCCCCAGCCCCAATTCTTTTAAATTTCATTTCCAGTAGTCCCAAATATCTGCATCATGCTGAGTTTGTATCTGATGATTGTTTTGTCACTTGGAGTATTTTTTATCCTTTTATTATGCTTTTTTTTTATAAACATACTAAAAGCTAACCATAGGCAGGAGATGCTGAGGTAAATGTTCTATATGTTTGGAGAAGAACATGGGTTCCTTTTACCTAGGCCTTTAGTGTGAAGATTTGTGTTAATGTAGTCAGAAATTGGCCTTTTTTCAATGTTTATTTTTGCTATGGGCACCAGAGATTTCCAGTACCTCTAGTGATAACTTCATTTTGACTCTTTCGTGGCTTTGGGTTTTTCCTTTGTGCTACATCATAAGAGCTACCTTATACAACTCACCCAATCGTGTTCTGCTATTCTTATCCAGGTAGCTGATTTGCCAAGTGGTGATTGGTAGGGGAGGAAAGAGTTCTCTGATGATCTGATTAAGCCTGTTACTTAGGCAAAACCTGGGTCTTACAAGATTTCTTATTCTTCCTCCAGAGATGAAGAAGCTTTTTTTTCTTTTCCCCCTGGTTCCTTTCCCCCAAGCTGCAGTGGGTATCCACCAGTGTTCTTAAGCTATAGGTCTTAAAGCCCTTCCCCTGAGGATTAAGCCTTTGGTTCTGTGCCAGAGATAAAGAAAAAGGGGTTCATTGGATTTCTCAGTGAGTGCTGATTTCCTCAGCCCACCAGTACTACCATGAGAGCATTCTGTAAGAATTTTCACTTATCCTCACTGTGAGAGCCTGGCACAATTCCTGAGGAAAAGCTCACAAGAAGGTGGAAACCTCCCTTTATGGAACTCAGGAGCTTCATACTCTGGCCTCTAGTAATTTGTCAGAATTTCTAGTTTAATATTTACAGGCTTGTATGCTCGAATCTGTCTCCTTTCAGGCCCCTGTCTCTCCAGATACCAGGATAGTGGTTTGTTCTGTGACCTTAGTTCTCTGATAGTTCCAAGGAAAGTAGTTCCTTTCTAGTTTGTCTAGTTTCTTTCTTGTTGTAAGGGAGAAAATGTTGGCTTTCCAGGGCTTTACATGTCTGACCTGAAATCTGAGTCCTAAAATTTTCAACTGCATTACTGTCTAATGTAGTGTATGACACGCAGAAACTCAATACAGATTAGTTTTTTTTCCCTTTTTTACTCTTTTTCTTGCCCTGTTGAATTTTGTGGTTTTATGGCTTAGGGAGCCAGTAATAATTGATTTTGGTTTGGGTTCTACCTGTTTTAGGCTTTAAAACCTCCACACCACTGGCATTATGTTGTGTTTGTCTTGCTGTCTTCCAAATTTCTGTGTCTGCCATTGTAATTATTGAGCATGTCATTAGCACTTAGTAATTTCCTCATTCAAAATTAAAGCATGATTTAGTCTGTCTAGATTATAAGTTTTGTTAGTGATCATTTGTCATTTTTCTCCATATTACCAGGTACAATACAGTTCAGCAAACATTGGTTGAATGCCCCCTATGAGCAAGACATTAGGTTTGAGTAGAATACGAGCCTGACCTGGTAAGTAGAGTAACTAAGACTTCCAAGGACAATGGAAGGCCTGTGGAAGGAAAGATGTTGCAATTTGCAACCATTTCAATCTATAAGGATTTAAAAATCCTTTTAATTATTCTATTTTAAATTATACTAATGATACATGAATGCATTCTACTAAAAATTTTAAAATTATAGTAAGAACCATGGATGTTCTTGACATCCTCATTCTTTCACATAACTCCTCCCTAGGATTAATGTTGTACTTATATTTGTTTTACTATACAAATTGCTATATGAAATATCATACCATCTAACAATTTAGTAAAATAATTTTATTTTTAAGGAAATAAACATCCAAATTTATTTAACTTTTGGGGAATGTTTATTTATTTAAAGAGATGACTCTTGACATTTAATTTGAGTTGTGATTTGATAATGATGTTTTGTTTCTTATCATAGTGTACCTATTTTAATTTAATACCCTATATAGGTGGAATTGTTATAGTAAATACATAAATTAATATTGACTTAAAATAAAATGACCTATTGACTTTTTAAAAAAATATACAGTAAATTGGAATTTTGTGGTTCTGTGTTTTTTAACACATAGATAGATCAGAGTAGCCATCACTACAGTCAATGTACAGACAGTTCCATTACCCCCAAACACTCCTTTGTGCTAGTTCTTTATTTTTTTCCCTTTTGGTACCGGGGATTGAACCCAGGGCTACTTAACCACTAGCCTAGGGCATCACTGCTAAGGCTGGCTTTGAACTCAAGATCCTCTTGAGCCAATTGGGACTACAGGCATGTGCCACCACACTTGGCTTGTGCTAATTCTTTAGTCACAGTCTTTTCCCACTTCAACTGTTTCCTTATGGCTTCTTCTCTGCACCACTGACATTCCAACATTTACATTCACCTGAAACCTTTCTTCACAACAGAAACATCCTTCCCTCTTTGTCCCACCAATCCTGCCTGTGCCAGTTCTTCAGTTCTGCAAATTCTATTTCAGCAAGAGACCCTCCCTTCCCCTGTCCCAAACACCACTGTTTTGGGCTCCATCCTTTACTCCATATTCCTCCATTAAATCCTGTCCTTTCTTTACTTTTGGTGCTTAGGGGTTGAACCCAGGAATGGTTTACCACTGAACTGTATCTCCAGATTTTTGTATTTTTTTTTTTTATTTTGAGACAGGAACTTGCCAAGTTGCCAAGGCTGGCCTCAAACTTGGAATCCTCTTGCCTCAGCCTCACAAGTTGCTAGGATTACAGGCATGCATCACCATGTCCAGCAAATCCTGTCTTATCTATTCACTTTGATACCTAATGCCATATTTCCTTACTCTGAGCAATTTCATACACAAATGATTTGCAGTTATATGACTAAACTGCCACTTGCAGAGTTGTAAGAACCCTCAAGTTCTCTACATCTTATCTCCCACAAATACATGAAGGAGAATTGCTGCATACTATTCAATTAATGAGCAAACATTACAAAACTGAACTGATAAGAAAAGAAGGATGTATAGGTTCCTCGTTGCACATACTGGATTTGATCCACTGCCTACTATTTAATTAACAAACCAAACAATATTTTTTATGTTGTGTGAAAAATTACATGTAATGTGTTCTAATGGCCACATAAGTCCTATGGGGAGAAAAAAACAGTTGGAAAAGAAATATGCATTTGGCAGACTGTCAAAAAGAAAACTATTGCTTTGCCATGTTGCCACTGTGAAAAATATAGCTATATGTTCTACCTGAGCAGTGTGACTTCACAGTAGATTGCAAGCAACTTTACCCTGGCTCCATCATGGTTTCTAGCTTTCCCAATGTGATTCCTTATCCACTTAAAATGTTAAAGAACATCAGGAATTTTGTTTTTTCAAATATAGACAAACCTTTGACTGTAAACAACAATATCCTGCTTGTCTCATCTTACACAGGAGAGGTAGGAATGTGTTTATCCGTGTTATAAGCCCAAATTTAGCTCTTTCTAAGATAACTAACTTAAATCTAGAAGAAACTTTTCATGATACTAAATAAATGAACCTATAGGGCTCCAGTTCTGTTCTTTAGTCCCTTAAGGAAAATCCATGTAGGTACTTGCCTTTAGGAAGACTGTCTAGCAGTGATCTCAGTACCACCACACTCCAGTTATAATTCAACTTCCTTTCATACTATTGTCCATAAAGATGCAGTCTCTAAAGTCCTCTCCTCTTCCTTATACTCCTATTACCACCCCTGCCACTAGCTACCACCAAACTCTAACTGCTCACTGCACATTACGGTAGTATCCCTACTTCTGAGAGCCTGGTAGTGAAAGTCCCCACACACCCAATTATAATCTTTCTACCATCATTACCTATTATTTCTCAAATCCTCTTTTCTACTCACTCCATCCAAATGTGCATTCTCTAAAGTCTAAACATATCATGAGTCATCATGCTCCTCTGTACCACCTCTGTCTAGTGTTCTCCACATTCCTCTGGGTTTGTTCCATCCTGGATGTTCCTCAAAAGCTCATCTTTTTCACCTCAGTGATTCCAAACACCCCTGAAGCTCCACAGTACGAAATTTACTCAATACTCATTTACCCAAATGGGATGGTGTGATAAGAGTAATGTTGTTTGTAATTGGCCACAATGTTGTTTAATTTTTGTAGCACAACTTTTTGCAGTGTGACTTTGCAGCTCCCATCAAGAGATGGAGATGGGCATGGTGGCGCATGCCTGTAATCCCAGTGGCTTGGGAGGCTAAGGCAAGAGGATTGCGAGTTCCAAGCCAGCCTCAGCAACTTAGTGAGGTGCTAAGAAACTCAGTGAGCCCCTGTCTCTAAATAAAATACAAAAAAATGGCTGGGAGCTGGGGTTGTAGCTCAGTGGTAGAGCACTTGCCTAGCATGTGGGAGGCACTGGGTTCGATCCTCAGCACTGCATATAAATAAATAAATAAAGATCCATCAACAATGGATAAAAATATTTTTTAAAAAGAGCTAGGGATGTGGCTTAGTGGGTTAAGTGCCCCTGAGTTCAATCCTCAATACAAAGAGAGAGAGAGAGAGGAGGAGGGAGGGGGGGGGAGGGAATCTGTTTCTCTACTCTTTGAATCTGGGATGTTCTCATGTTTTCATTTGGCCAACAAAATGCAGTGTGAGTTACTATGGGTGACTTCTGAGCTTAGGTCTAAAGTCTTATAGCTTCCCTCTTGCTCCCTGGGAACCCTGAAGCAACTAGGCCTGGCTAGCAAAAGAGATGATGTGAAGAGAGGCTCAGTCAACAGTCAACCATCAGACATATGACTAAGACCATCTCAGATCATTTAGCCCCATTCACATTGTAACATGACTGTCACTGCATGACGGATGCTAGGAAAGATGAATAGAACACCCACCCAGCTGATTCTAGCCCAAATTGCTACCCACAGAATTATAAGCAAATAAAATGGTTGCTATTTTAAGCCACTAAATTTGGGGGTGATTTAAAGATCAATAAATAACTAAAAGGTCAGGGTTTGTACTCTCATATCCACAGGCTCAGAGAGGGCATGCACACAGCAAGTTTTCAGTAAAAGATTGTTGTGGATCACTGTCATTGTGGTGTCACTCCTGACTTTGCTTGAGAGACAACCAAGCTTCTCAATTCTCATGTCTCTCCCTCCCTCTCACAACAATTCAAAGCTTGACCTCATTAGATTTTTCCATAACACCTTGCAGTTCTTCTTTGTTCAATTGGATTAACATTTATGCATTTGCCCCCATCATAGCCCCATGACAGTTCATACCCCTCTGTCAGGTCCATGTTGTATCCCTCCTACTTAACCTGATTCACTAACCCTGTGGAGTAAATCCATTGACTTCCTCAATGTTGTAAAAGCCGTTTCCAGCCTCCCAATTGTCCATCATCACTCTGAACTCTCACTACCTGAATCACATGTGTTTATAATTACCATGAACCTTAGAGATTGTTTGGAACGATCCCTTCCAGTTATTGCATTAGCAGTGCCCACCCAGGTGAGAAATAATAAATGACTTACTCAAGGTCACATGATGGTAATGTCATGACTAGAATCCACATCTCATGGAGATTATTGCCTAGTAGATTGCTTATTTGTTTTCTTCCCTCACTTGCCTGGTTCATGTGTATGAAGCTGTATCAGTGATTACATCATGGAAGCTCTTTGGAGATGGGCATAATACCTTTTATTTCTGCCTTTTCACACTCACCTGCTTATCCCCAAAGACTAATAAGTGACTACTAGATGCATTAATAGCCAATAAATACTTGTTCATGAATTGACCTTTAAATAGCAATTGTGCTTGGAACTCTTCTATGTCTTACTTGTGGTGATAATTACAACTATATACATTTGTCAAAATTTGAACTGTACATTAAAAAGGGTAAATTATACTGTATGTAAATTTTTTTGTACCAGGGATTTAACCTAAGGGTGCTTAAAAACCACTGAGCCACATTCCCAGACCTTATTATTATTTTTTTTTTTTTTGAGACAAGGTTTTGGTAAGTTGTTTAGGGCCTCTGCAAGTTGCTGAGGCTGGCTTTGAATTCACAATCCTCCTGCCTCAGCCTCCCAAGTCATTAGGATTAGAGGCATTGCAACAATGACTGGTTTGCTGTATATAAATTGTTTTAAATTAAGATATAATTCAAAGCAATCATGCATGAGAAATTTCATTTATTTGATAAATGTGGCTAAATATATAGGTAACTTGGTACTGTACATAATGGGCAGTCATTAATGTTAGTTTCCTTCTTTCTTATATACAAATGCTTCATGATCACCTCTCTAGGCTGCTAACAAAAGCATTCTTGTCCTAGGAGATAGCTGGATCTCAGATGTCTTCTAAGATTCTATGATTGTTTTAAAGGGTAAATAACTGTCTTAGAATGCTTGTGTAAAGTAAAAATATATAAGCATAACCATACTATTCTAAAAATAAACCCTATTAACATTAATCATTTAAAATAAGACAAAAGGATAACTGAAGGTTTTTAAAGTGTCATACACAAGCATTGGCTGAGAGGCCCACCTGCATTATTAGTTCTCTAGGGGACTGAATCACATTGTTTGGCTCATTGTTCCTAATTGAGTGTGGTCTAGAGTATTTTTGTTTGTTTTTGTTTGAACTGGGAATCAAACTTGGGGCACTTTACCATTGTGCTATATCACCAGCCCTTTTTTAAAATATATTTTATTTTGAGATAGGATCTTGCCCATATGCTGAGGCTGGCCTCAAACTTGTGATCCTCCTACCTCAGCCTCCTGAGTTGCTGGTATTTCAGGTGTGCAGCACTGCACCCAGTAGGGTCTAGTCTTTTCTAAGTAACATAGTTAATTTATAGATTTTTTTTCTCTGGTAAAGATGCCAAACATTCTGTTTGGTAGAAGAAATAATCTGAAAGACTTCAGATGACCTTTCCCATAGAGCACACTTTTCTATCTAGTTTACCAATCTATTCTAGCATTCTTACTTTCAGGGCTTATGTGACCAAGTCTCTCAAACATTCTTTGAATCAGCTTTACATCCTGTTGATTCTCTCATTAATAAGTTAAATAAATCTTTGATATGTGTTCATGCTCTGTTTGTATATGAGTTATGTTTTTTTTATTTTGAAAATTATATTTTGATACCAAAGCAGCCTACAACATTTCATGTAGTTCAATCCCCATCCTTCACAAAGTCCCTGAAATCCATTACTGGATTGCTATTTTTTAAAAAATTTTTTTAGTTATACATTGACACAATATCTTTATTTTGTTTATTTTTATGTGGTGCTGAGGATCAAACCCGGGGTCTGCCACGTGCGAGGCGAGCACTCTACCACTGAGCCACAACCCCAGCCCCTTGGATTGCTATTTTTTATGCTATGCCAGATCCTTGGAATCCCTTTGTGGTTATACTAGTATCTGAAGAGGTCTTCACAGGAAAAGACTAGATACCTCTGCAGGTACTCGGAAACACTGCAGAAAGACTTTCTGGAACTACTCACAAAATGTGAAACTAATGTCCCTTCCCATCATGTTCCTATGACCCATCATGTTCCTATGATATCTTTAAGCTGAGAGGTTGACATGAAGAAACCTTTGTCTTAGGAGATTCAGAGCAGACAGATTCACATGGGGCCCTTCTTTCTTGTCAAACACTAGTCCTATAATCCACTTTTGCTAGTAATGGTCATAAAATAACTATACTGTAGCAATAAAAATTGATAAACTACCACCTGCCTTAAAAATCTAATAACTTTGGCAAAATATACTGCAGCTTGTGATATAGCCTCCTTTTCCCTGACAGGTTTTATTTTAATATTTTTCACACTAAATAGCATAATCTAATCAACAGATTCAGAAAATGCCCAGTGTGTTTTGGGCACTGTGCTTGGCCTTGTGTACCCTACTTTCCCTAATCCCAAACAGACTCCTCTAGTATTCTTTAAATCATTAATTTGCAGTTGTCTGAATAAAAACAGAAAAGAGCCCAAATATAAGCTTGCAGTGTGCTCTGTCAGCACCCAAAGGACTCAATGGAATCAAGCAAAAGTGCGAATCTCTTTTTTTAAATATTTTTTTTAGTTGTTGATAGACCTTTATTTTATTTATTTATTTATTTATACGTGGTGCTGAGAATTGAACTGAGTACCTCACACATGCCAGGCAAGTGCGCTACCACTGAGCCACAACCCTAGCCCTGTGAATCTCTCTTACATTAATAAAAACCTTAATTATCTATATGACCATCGAATGTATTAAATATGTGCAAATCTGAAAAATTCTGAGAAACAAGAAAAGGTTAAAACTTATTTCACTAACTCTGGTATTTATAACTAATCTGATTCAGTTCAACAATTTGATTAAAACAAATATCTTACAGTAAAAAGTAAAACTCACAAATAATTCAGGCTTGGTGCCTATTATACAAAAAGACAAAAGTGCCGACTTTCCATGCAGCATAAGTAAGCCTTTGCAGAGGAATCTGAATCAAAATTCTAAATATCAGGGAGCAGGGCATGGACTGGGCTAAGGGTATGGGACAGGATTAGAGGAAACAATTTCAACCTACTTTTTTGCTGGTAATTATTTAAAAACAAAGCAAAACAAAAATTTCAAAAACCTGTTATGTTTTACAATAAAGAATTTTTGCAAAAATCAATCACTCTGGCCAGCTCTTGCCTCAGGATGTAGAGATCTGGAAGGAGTGTTGCTCCCATCCTTACTATTAAAAAAAAAGCTGGACTAATGCCAAATTCATGACTTTTATCAAATCCATAACAGAATTTTCTCAAGTATTTGTTGAGATAAGTATTTTTCCCATTTTAAAATTGAGTTGCTTTTCTTACTGTTGAGTTTTTGAGACTTATTTTTTCAATATTCTGGATAAAAATACTTTATTAGTTATGTGATTTGTTAGCAAATGTTTTGTTTCTGTTGGTAGCTTGGCTTTTTATTATCTTTTTAAAAATATTTTTAGTTGTAGTTGGACACAATATCTTTATTTATTTATTTTTATGTGGTGCTGAGGATCGAACCCAGGGCCTCACACATGCAAGGCAAGTACTCTACCACTGAACCACAACCCCAGCCCAATTATCTTAAATGTGTCATTTACCAAGCAAGATTCTAATTTTAGTGAAGGGTTTTACATTTGGACTCACATCTAAGAACCCTTTTTTTAACCTTAGGTTGTGAAGATTTTCTAATATGATTTCTTCTAAAACTTTGTTTGCTTGCTTTTGTTGTTGTTTGCAGTATTGAGATTGAAACCAAAATCTTGTGCTTGCTAGTCAAGTGCTCTACCACAGAGTTACATCCCCAGCCCTTTTTATGTTTTTTTAAATTTCTTTTGTGAACACAATCTTTATTTATTTTTTTATGGGGTGCTGAGGATCAAACCCAGTGCCTCACACATGCTAGGCAAGTTCTCTACCACTGAGCTACAATCCCAGCCCTTTTAAATTTTATTTTGAGATAGTCTCTGGTAAGTTCCCCAGGTTGGCCTTGAATTTGCATTCCTCCTGCCTCAGCCTTCTGAGGAAATGGGATTACTGGCATGTGCCACCATGCCTGGCCTACTAGTCTTTGTATCTCAGAGATGTGTTGAAGCCTCCAAGTAGAATTGACATTGTCTCATTTTTGGTCCCATAGTTTGCTTCACGTATTTTCAAGCACTATTGTTAAGTGTTTACATATTAGCATTATGTCATTTCTCTCGTATTCCTTTTTGTAATTTTCTTTTCTCTGAATTTTTTTTCACCACTGCGTCATATGCCCTTTTTCACACTTTCACTTTTCACCTTATTATATTTGAAGTAATTTTCTTACAGATATCATGATGTTGGGTTATGTTTTTAAAATATATTCTGACAATTTTTGTCTTGGTGGGGGTACCAGGGTGTGAACTCAGGGACACTTAACCACTGAGCCACGTCCCCAACCCAATTTTGTATTTTATTAGAGACAGGGTCTCACTGAGTTGCTTAGTGAATTCACAGTCCTCCTGTCTCAGCATCCTGAGCTGCTGGGATTACAGGTATGCTCCACTGCGCCTGGCAATTTTTTTCTTTTAATTAGTATTACACATAATATAATTACACAGACCATTACATATAATATAATTATTGCTATGCTTGGTTTAGATCTGCCATTTTATTCTTTCTTTCTTTGAGCTACCTTTGTGTTTGTTTGGTGCTGGGGATTGAACCCAGGACCTCATGCATGCCAAGCATGTGCTTTACTACTGAGCAACACCCCTAGCCTTACCTCTGTTTTTAGAGCAGGGATTGGCATATACAGCCTGCCTGCCAAATCTAGCCTGCTTCTTTTTTTTTTTTTTATATAGACCACAAGCTAGGAATGCCTTTTTAATTTGCTTTTAAATGGTTGGAAAAAAATCAAAAGTAGAATAATATTTTATGACATGTAAAAATTATATGAAATTCAAATTTCAGTGTCTATGGAACATAGCTACATCCATTTATTTACATATTGTCTGGTTTCTTTTACACTATAATGGTATAAAGTTGAATAATTAGAACAGACTGAATGACCTGCAAGGTAAAAAATATTTATTGTCTAGCCCTTTATAGAAGTTTGCTAATTCCTGGTTTAGAATAATTTCCAGTGTATCAGATTAAAGTGTCAGTGATCTGAACTGTTGAAAGGGTAGCTAGAATTTAGGTGGTTTTTGTTTTTTGTTGTTGTTGTTGTTGTTTTTCAGTACTGGGGATTGAACCCAAGGGTGCTCTATCAGTGAGCCACATTCCCAGCCCTTTAAAAATTTTTTATTTTGAAACAAGATCTCACTAACTTGCTAAAGCAGGCCTTGAACTTGTGACCCTCAGGCTTTCACCTTCCAAGTCACTGGAATTACAGGTGGGTGCCACTATGCCTGGCTAAACTTTATTCTTTGAATAAGTATTTATAGGTGCAAAAAATGTTAGAAGAGTTAACTGATTACAGTTAACATATATTAAACATATTTCAAACCCATAGCATTATTGTACATTATCTGTGTGCTGAGGATCAACCCCAGGGCCTTGTGCATGCTAGACTAGTGCTGTACCACTGAGCTATAGTCCCAGCACTATTTGTACTTTTAAAATTAACCCTTCAGGAGAAATTGATTGAAGGAAAAGCTAGAACCATGTCTGCCTAGTTATTTGAAGAAGATTCTCATTTTATGATGGAGGCATTTGAGGCCTGAATGTGAGGAATTTAGGAAGATTTTGGCTGGAGGAGATAAAGGCTTTTATGTAAAATTCTGTTTTCCTGGTTATGAGTTGGGCTTTTTACAGATTTAGTTATCTGGTTGCCTTTCTATAGGTTCCTTTTGAGATGGGGATTTCTCTGTGGCTAGTGAGAGGAAATGACTGGTATCTTAAATGAAAAGAAAAATCTAACTCTGATCAGAAACTCAGCCTGCCTTTGTCCCTTATCCATCCAACAGGCCTTTCTTTTTTAAAAAAGAGAGAAAGAGAGAGAATTTTTTAATATTTATTTTTAGTTTTTGGTGGACACAACATCTTTATTTTTTATTTTTATGTGGTTCTGAAGATCGAACCCAGCACCCCGCGCATGCCAGGCGAGCGCATTACCGCTTGAGCCACATCCCCAGCCCCAACAGGCCTTTCTTCTAGGCCTGCAGACCTACCATGCCAGGTGGAATCAGAAGTCCACTGAGAAATTTGTAACCTGATTCTTCCTGCCTCTTCCCATCTTTTCCCTTCCATCTCAAGACCAAATGAACCACATCTGTACTATGCATGCATTTAAGGATCTTGTAAGCTTGACAAGTCATCTTCTATTACCCATTGAAATTGATGTTCCTTAAGTGGGTCACCTAAGAACCTAGAAATAATCAATTTACAGTACATAGTGCACATTACTTTTGAGTATAAGTATTATTCTCTTGATTTGGAAAGTTTCCTTTTGGGTGTCAGACGAACAAATATCTCTTTGTACTATGTACACATATATTTTTTATTCATATGTATTTCTATATCTATGTATTCACTCCTGGATCTTTTTTTATTATCATGAAATATAGCTGTCCTGGGTTACATCATCATTTTTAATCTTTCACTAGCTTTTATAGTTATCTACCTTCCAGAACAGTCTTTAACCATGCCCAGTTTACCCTGGAGGTATCTGTAGTGATTTCCTGAATAGGTATTCTAGAGTACCACATGTCATTCCCCTTCTCTCCTATTTCCTCTTAGCACCCTTGGTGACCTCTGAGGCAGGGTCCTTGCTTGCCTGCTATTGTTTTCATCACTTGGAGCCTCCTCTTTTATATTTGCTGAACCCTTAATCCTGCTGATTCCATAGATATAACTAACTCTACTCATTTGTGTGACCCATTCCTGCACTACTCAGCTAAGGGTACTAGTGTCTGTGCTAAGACTCTTGGGTCTCTCCACCTACTGCAGCTGGGGCTTCTGGGGCTGTATGTTGTTTATGTCAGCTTGTTTATATTTGTGTGAAAAGTGTCTCTCTTACTGATTCCTTACAAGCTACCTGAGCTAAAAGAATAACATGAGTAACACTCTTCATATCACTTTATGAATTGCTACCCTCTCATACCTTGTGGTATTATGACTAGATCTAGTTGGTGCATCACCATGTTCTCGAAAGTTGCCAAGCTCTACATATTTAGAAAAAGAGAGACAACATTTATATAATTTTTATTATACTATTTGTTATAATTGTTCTATTAGTTATTAATTATTCTTATTAATCTCTTACTGTGCCTAATTTATAAATTACTTTTCATAGGTATGTATGAATAGGAAAACTATAGTATAGTCATACATCCCTTAACAACAGGAATATGTTTTTTCACCCCTTTGGTACCAGGGATTGAACCCAGCATTGCTTAACCACTGAGTCATATCCCCAGCCCTTTTTATGTTTTATTTTGAAACAGGGTCTAACTAAATCCTTAGGGCCTCACTAATTGCTGAGGTTGGTCTTCAACTTGCAATCCTCCTGCCTTAGCCTCCTGAGTTGCTGGGATTACAGGTGTGCACCACCCATGCCTGGCTAATAACAGAATATATTCTAAGAAACACATAAGTTTTTTTGGAATGTATAAACATCAAAGAGCATATTTACACAAACTGAGAAAGCCATGACATCACTTGATGATAGAATTGAATGTATGTATGTATTTATAATTTTTTATTTGTTATTTTTAGATATATGTGACAGTAGAATATATTTTGACATATTATACATACATGGAATATAACTTTCCATTCTTTTGTTTGTACATGATGTAGAGTTATACTGGTTGTGTATTCATATATGAACAGAGGAAAGTTATGTCTGATTCATTCTGTCTATTCCCATTCCCCCTCCCTTCCCTTCATTCCCCTTTGCCTAATCCAATTAATTTCTATTCTTCTCTCTCCACCATTGTGTGTTAGCATCCACATATCAGAGAGAACATATGACCTTGATATTTTATGACCTCCACATTTAATATACATCGGGTACGTCTAAACATCCAGACAATAGAATTTTATGGAACCACCATATCATTGTTGACTGAAATTCCATTATATAGTGTGTGACTGAATATATATGGTATCATCACTACTCTTAAACTTTGAGGCCATTATTAAGTAAAATAAGTGTTATTTGAACAAAAGCAATACCTTGGCAAAAACTGAAATGGCTTTAGTACTACCCATGGTTTAAGGCATCCACTGGAGGTCTTAGATGTATCCCCTGTTGATAAGGAGGACCATTGTAATGTTTTTGAGATTTATCCATGTTGTCTTATGTACCAAGTAGTCCATCTTATTTCATTGCTTAGTATTTCATTGTATAAATCCACCAAAATTTGTTTATTCTCTTGTTAATGGACATTTTGGGTTTAGTCTTAGTGTAGTTTTTGATTTGTAGTTCTCTGATGGCTAATCCTATTTGACCTTTTTTCATGAGTTTATCACTGTTTGAATATCCTCTTATGAAGAGCTTGTTTGAGACTTTTGCCAGTTTTCTATTGGGTTATCTGTCTTATTAATTTGTTGGAATTCTTTATGTAGCCTCAATTTGAATCCATTCTAGTCTAAGACCTGACTTTTGACTACCTTAAGAATATCCTTTTCATACAAAAAAACTGGTTATGTTAGTCAGATTTGTGTTGATATGACAAAATACCTGAACAAAACAATTTAGAGGAGGAAAGATTTTTTTGGTTCATGGTTTCAGAGGTTTCCGTCCAGTTATCTGGTTTCATTTTTTCTGGTTCTGTGGGTGAGATAGTACATCATGGCAGAAGGGCATAGTGGAGCAAAGCTGCTCGCTTTGGGGTAGCCAGGAAGCAGGGGTAGGAGGAGGAACACATACAAGGAGGAGGAACACATAAAAAGACAAGATATACTCTTCTAGGGCATGCCTCCAATGACCTACTTCCTCCAACTAAGCCCCACATCCTTTAGCTTCTACCACGTCCCAATAGTCCATTCAATTATGAACCCATCAATAGTCCATTCAATTATTAACCCTCATGGGCTAATCACTTTCCAAAAGCCTCACCTCTGAACATTGCTTCACTGAGGATCAAGCCTTCAACTCATGAGACTTTGGGGGACATTTCATATACAAACCTTAACACCTGCAGAGGAGTATTTATAATAGCTTTATTCAAAAACTGGAAACAGCCAAAATGCTGTTCAGTGGTTGAATAGTTAAACATACTATGGTATGTGTATTCAATGGAATAAAAGGAATGTAGTTTCATTACATGAAAAAAACTTGGATGGATCTCAAAGTGTTACGCTGAATGAAAAAAGCCAGTTTCAAAAGTTTACATATTATATGATTTCATTTATATACCATCCTTAAAATGACAACTTATTTGAGGTATAATTTACAAACCACAAAACTCACATTTTTTTCAGATCATATATGTTTATATAAAATTTCATATACATTTTCAAAACTCACATTTAAGCATATAATTCAATGCTTTTTAATTATCAAGTTATGCAACCATATTCACAATCCAGTTTTAGAATATTTCTTTCACCCTACTAAAATCTTTTGTGCCCATTTGTAGTCACTCTACTCTCCTCCTCCTGGCCCTAGGCAATCACAAATCAACTCTCTTCCTCATTTAGTGGACATTTTATATAAATAGAATCATACAACAAAACATATGCATTCTTACATCTGGCTTCTTCATATAGCATAATATTTTAGGTTTATCAGTGGTTGTACCATGTATCAAATATAATAAAAATTACTAAATAGTTTTCTGTTACATGGATATACCACACTGTGACTATGCATTTGACAGTGTTTGGGGTTCTCATGAATAATGCTGCAGTGAACATTCATGTCCATGTCATGTCCTTGTATAGACATGGAGTTTTCATTTCTCTTGGGTCAATTTCTAGGAATAGAATTGCTAAGCTATATGGTAAATTTACATTTAACTTTTAAAAGAAACTATCAAACTTTTCCTAAGAGGTTGAATTGTTTTATTGTCCCTTCAGCAATTCCTAGAGAATATAGCTTGTATACTTGAAAAGTAGGTATGTTTTGTTTGTCTTGAAGTGATTTGTAGATGCTTAGGTCTGTTTTTGTTGTTGTTGTTTTATTTAATGCTGGAGATTAAACCCAGGAGTGCTTTGTTACTGAGCCACATCCCTAGTCCTTTTTTTTTAGACAGTGTCTCCCCAAGATGCTGAGGCTGGCCTCAACCTCTCAATCCAGTGCCATAGCCTTCTGCGTCTCTGAGATTACAGGCATGTGCCACCTAGCCTAGCCCCTTTTATAATCTTTTCTATATTCTTGCTGATTTTCATTCTAGTTGTTGTTATTGACAGGATCTTTCTGAGTTGGTAAGTGCCTCGCTAAATTGCTGAGGCTGGCTTTGAACTCTTGATCCTCTTGCCTCAGCCTCCCTAGCCACTGGGATTACAAAACGTGCACCACCACACCCAGCTCCTATTTTCTATTTCTAAAGTTGCCATTTGGTTATATGTTTTCTCCTTACTGGTACTTTCTGTTTTAAATTTCTTTACAGTGGTTCAAGTTTGATGATAGCTCATTTGAGCATTTTTATAATAGCTGCTTTACGTTCTTGTTAGATAATTTCAAAATGTGTGTCATCTCATTGTTCGGATGGGTTGTCTTTTCTCTTGTCATTTTTGTGGTTATTTGTGTACTGAATTATTTTGGATTTTATCCTGGACATTTTGAATATTATGAGATTTTAGATCTTGTTTCAAATGATGGAGAATGTTGATGTATTTGTTTTAGTGACAATTAACCTAGTTAGGTTAGACTACAAGCTCCAACTTGCTTTCTGTGGGCTGTAATTTCAATATCAGTTCAGAATTCAATGCTTTTGCAATGGTATTCAGATTTATCCCATGTATGCCATCAACTAGTTAGTAGGGGACCTGGGTGTGTGTTAACTAAGTTCTCCAAGTCTTTAACATGCTAATTAGGATCCAATCTACCTGAGCCATTGGAAGTGATCCCTGTAGTTCATAAGAAGCTTTATGAGTTTGCTTTCCTGAGTTCTTCCCTCTTTGTTATTTCCCTTGTATTTTCAGATTTCCTAGGGCTTCCTTTTTTGGTCTTCTAGTCATAAACCACCTACTTTCACAATGCACCACCTCTGGGCACAGGAGGCAGATAGACAGAGAAAGAAAGTAAATAAAATGATGGGATTTGACTTTGCCCTTTTGGAGCCATTGATGGTTCACCAAATGGAAGGAAGCTTCCTCTTCCTCGGAGTTTTAATTCCAAATGATGTCTCCAGATGTCAATCACTGGCATTGCTGCAGCTGCTGCTGCAGCCTTCAATATAGGATTTTCCAGACACAAGTTAGGGGAGGAAAAGGAGAGAGAAAAACCCAGGGAATTTCCCCTCCACTTTTTCTGAGCTTTAGTAGTTCCTATTACAAAAAATTAAAAAACAAAACATTTTAAACCAGAACTCATGCTCTACCCACAGCACTTTTAGATTGTGTTGATTTTGACCCAGAGAATACTTGAGGAAAAAATGTGGTAAAGTTGCTACCAGTTTTTCACATTCTGGTGTTCTTTCTTGATTACCTTATGTATTCCTTTAAGAGTTCTATACTAGCTGCCCCATGCATTCTTTTTTTTTTTTTTTGGTGCTATCAAACTCAAGAGACTTGCATATGCTAAGCAGGTGCCCTACCACTGATCTACATTCCCAGCCCTGCCCATGCATTCTTTACAGATTTTATAGTTTTGGTAGACAGAAAGATGGATGGTATTATTCCTTCTTACCTGGAACCAGAAGTCTTAACTGATACTTTAATGGCTATTTTGGGTTGACACCTCCCCCAAAGTATTTATATCTCTGAAATACTTGTTTCAGAGATGTAGAAGTTAGACAAAAGTTGTTAAGGGTAAGCTAAAGAGCTGTGCTATTATGGCCCCCTAAAAAACAGAGCCACTTTTCTGAAGGCATACTTGATAATCTCATCCTTATTGGGAAGCACAGTTCTTTGTCCTCTAGCGTATCTAGCGTATCTTTGACTTCATAGTTTTCCTTGGCCCTGCCTCTCTGTCACATTCTCTTGCCTATCTCCTGTTTTCTAGTAACCTTTGCCCTCCAGATCTTGATTCATCAACCTCTGTCCCCACCCCATTTGTCTCTGGTTTTCCCCACACTTTCTCCTTCCTAACATTATAGTCTTCCTAACATTATAGTCAAATGCAAACTCTGTCTTCCAAGAATAAATGCATTGTTTTGTGACATTTTAGGATGTAAGTGCTTGCATTTGAAGTATGTAGAAGTAGTTTACTAGGGTGATGGTGTTTGTGAGGGATAAGTAATCAGTTTTTGCTCATAGATCAGGATCTTACCTGTGTCTCTGCAAGGCATTGTAATGGTCTAGGCAGCTGCTTTTCCAACATATTAGATTTTTTTTCTCTCCACCAGTATTTTTGGCCAATAGTGGAGACCAGGCCACATAAAGCTCCATTGTAGCCAGGAATATGAGTCTAGAAAAAAGTGTAATATACAACACTAGCTTCATTAATTTGGAATGTATAAGAAACTTATGGACTTGTTCTTTGGTTTTATTTTTAGTCTTGCAATTTAATAGAAGAATCTACTAAATAACAGTTACTTTTATATAAGTATTTCCTATTGTTAGTTATGTGGAACAGAATCACTGCAGGAAGGAAATACTAAATGGACAAAACCACATGGGCAAAAAGCATGTGTTTTTATGTTGCAGTGTGCTTTTCTGTATTTTTTTTTTTTGGTGCAAACATATGTTCTTTAGAAGCAATGGTGGGCTTCCTAGATATCTATTCAGATCCAGCAGGTTCTAGATATGCAACTAGGTTGCTTAACTCACAGCCTTCTGGACATGTATTAACTAACTAACTAACTATTTATCTATCTAATCTATGTATCAAACTTGTTGGGCTGGAGTTGTAGCTCAATGGTAGAGCACTTGCCTAGCATATATGAAGCACTGGGTTCGATTCTCAGCACCACATATAAATAAAAAAAATAAAGGTACATTGACAAATAAAAAAAGATATTTAAAAAAACTTATTGGTACAAAAGTTATGGTACCTTTTGTACAGAATTCTTCAGATATAGCATGCTGCCTCATTTACTCCTGTTGAAATGCATTATCTTCTTGGCTGGAAGCAGGGCCACAGCAAGGAGTTGCCTGCGTTTTTTGACCCCATTATTTTTATAATAGACTGGCCCTCTTCATAGAAGAACAGGTCAGTGATACTTGTTTTCCATTTCCAAGTCTTTATTTTTTCTCTTTTTGGCAGGAGAAGCAACTAGTTTAAAAGGAAACACACTCATTATTCTTACTCTTCCATTTTACAAAGGAATGTTCATTTCACTGGTTTGTTTCTGTGGAGATCTCCTTAGCTGTGGGAGCAATTTGACTTTGATATTGGGAGAACAAATAATAAGTCAGTGAAACAGTGATTAAATAGGCAATAATTCTCTAAATTATAGATTTAATTATGTGCATATGGTTGACCAAGGTATGAGAATTAAAGCTAACTTTCATCAAGGCCAGTATAATTCTTGTGACCCCCTGCCTATAATAAATTTTAGGCCCAATTAAGTTAATTATTATTCCTTATTAATGTGAAATCGTCCCAGGTGAGACAATTTAGGGCTGTATTGAAATCAGACTGTTTTTTGTGGTACTGGGGATTGAACCCAAGAATGTTCTACTTCTGAGCTACATCCCAAACTTTTTAAATCTTACTTTGAGACAAGGCCTTACTAAGTTGCCTAGGTGGGTCCCAAACTTGTGATTCTCCTGCCTCAGCCTTCCAAATAGCTGGATTTATAAGCAAGCACCACTGTACCTGGCTGTTGCAAACCTTGAGATAAATGTGCTGCATTTTCTAGAACCTGTGAGCTCTAAACTGAGAGGTTCCAGTCCAAAATTGATGGAACCTGAGAATTAGAAGGTCCTGGGTTATCATCAAATCCAGAAGCCATCCCAGTGCAAGAATCCTTTCCACATTACTCGGTCAAACAGGTTGTTGTCTGACTCTTGACCGCTTTTCCCCCTAAAGAATATTTAGGCTACTCATTTGAGGCTACTCATTTATCTTTCCTTGATATACTGTTCTTTATTCCTAAGCCATGGTATACTTTCCAGGAACTTTCACCATTGTTCTTAGATCTCCCCTCCATAGCTGCACAGAGCAAATCTTTTGTTCAATAGATTTAATGCCATCTATTTTCCTACTTCTCATTCCCCCTTATCCAACTCATGGTGGGACATTCCTTGTTCTTTCAACAACCTCTTATTTCAAGGATTTTAACACGGTGGAAAAATTTAAAGGATGCTATAATGAACATGCATATTCTCCTCTAGCTAGAATTATCAGCAGTCAAGATTTTGTCATTTTATTTTTCTTAAAGAAATTAAAACATTATAGAAATGGTCCCCCCATAACTTCTTCTCGTCTCATCCTACACTCTTGTCAGTTTCATACATCTATATGTTTAAATATATAGATTTTAGATGTGTTTTAATTTACATAAGTAGTGGTATTATGAATGTGTCCATATATTTTTTCCATACACCCAAACATCTTAGCTCTTCTCATGTGTTTTTCATTAATTGCTCCATACTATTTATTGTATTAATCATTATATATAAATCATAATATTTTTGGCTGTCTACCATTTGGGCATATGGTAGGAATGAGTTCCTGACCTTTCTTGAAGTCAGATGTGACCATGTAATTTGCTTTGGACAATGAAATGTCTGTCAGTAAAGGTTTGTTTTTGTTGTTTTTGATACTGGGGATTGAACCCAGAAGCACTCTATCACTGGGCTACATCCCCAGCCATTTTTTATATTTTATTTTGGGTCTTGCTAAGTTCCTGAGGCTGACCTCAAATATGTAATCCTCGTACTTCAGCCTCCTGAGTTGCTAGGACTACAGGCATGTGTCTTTGCTCTCAGAGAAATGTCAGTAAAAGTTCTACGTGCACTTCCAGATGGAAGTTTTAAGAACCAGTATGAGATTTGCCACATTTGATTCCTCTGGCAGTTTAGGTTGAGAGTAACTGTAATAGGTTCTCCTGCCAACTCACTTTAAACATGTTAAGAAATAAATAAGGTTTTGTTGTATTAGGGCACTCTAATTTTAGGTTCTTTTTGTTACTTTTGCAAATTTAGCCCATCCTGAATGGCATATAGATCTACTTCATTGTTTTCAACTCATGTAAAGTATCCCAGAATCTGAATGGATCTTATTCTAATAAGTCTAGTCATTGTCGTATTGAAAGAAATCTAAGTACCTCCTGAATTTTGCTTTTTATAAAAGCAAAATTGTTTATAACATTTCTATATCGGTCATTGTGCAGATTTTTGAGAGTTTCTCCAGGATATGTATCTAGAAATAGGATTGCTGGTTCATAGTATGGTTATTTTCAATTTTACAAGTTTCTGTCTTTGCTCTCCAAGTGGCTCTACCAATTAAATTCTTACACTTTTGATTGTTATTTGTGTGACATGATCCACAAAAAACCATTTTATGATCTTGGTTTCACTCTCTGGTCATTACTTCACTGTAATACTCATATTGGATTATGGTTGTCCAACTAATGTAGACATTATGTTTCTGAACTTGTGTCAAGTTTAGTAGTTGCATCACCCTCTAGAATCTTGTTATCAAATTGAACTGGTATTATATTTAGAAAACAGTTGTTTGTTTTAAATTGTAGTGACATTACATATGTTCTATTTAAATTTTACCCTATTTTTCATAATATTAGCATTTTAATTTTCTCCTCTCTGATGAATGCTATCCTTCCTAGAGTCAATAATTTGTAGGTTTGCATTACTGGTGAAAGATAGGACCTAGGGCATAACTCTGGATCCTACCAGAAGGTACCTTCCTTCTGATTTACCATCCTGGATTCATCATCTTTTAATCCTGATAGTTTTTGTCAGCTGCCTTCACATATACTGTATCTGTAAATAATTTTCTTCATAAATGAATTGAATGCCTGGAACAAAAAGAAATGTGAAGTAAGTGGGAATGTGTCATTTTTTCAGAGATCCTGTGCTGGCTGCTAGTGAATACATTTTTCTTTTTCAAGTGTTTATCCAACCAACACTTTTGTTAATCTGGTCTAGAATTTAGTTTGGAGTGATAAGCTTTTATTTGTTTTTTTTTTTTAATTTTTATTGTTGGTTGTTCAAAACATTACATAGTTCTTGACATATCATATTTCACACTTTGATTCAAGTGGGTTATGAACTCCCATTTTTACCCCGTATACAGATTGCAGCATCACATCAGTTACACATCCACTGTTTTACATATTGCTATACTAGTGTCTGTTGTATTCTGCTGCCTTTCCTATCTTCTACTATCCCCCCTCCCCTTCCCTCCCCTCCTATCTTCTCTCTCTACCCCATCTACTGTAATTCATTTCTCCCCCTTGTTTTTTTTCCCCTTTCCCCACACTTCCTCTTGTATGTAATTTTGTATAATGAGGGTCTCCTTCCATTTCCATGCAATTTCCCTTCTCTCTCCCTTTCCCTCCCACCTCTCGTCCCTGTTTAATGTTAATCTTCTTCTCATGCTCTTCCTCCCAACTCTGTTCTTAGTTACTCTCCTTATATCAAAGAAAACATTTGGCATTTGTTTTTTAGGGATTGGCTAGCTTCACTTAGCATAATCTGCTCTAATGCCATCCATTTCCCTGCAAATTCTATGATTTTGTCATTTTTTAATGCAGAGTCATACTCCATTGTGTATAAATGCCACATTTTTTTATCCATTCGTCTATTGAAGGGCATCTAGGTTGGTTCCACAGTCTTGCTATTGTGAATTGTGCTGCTATGAACATCGATGTAGCAGTGTCCCTGTAGCATGCTCTTTTTAGGTCTTTAGGGAATAGACCGAGAAGGGGAATAGCTGGGTCAAATGGTGGTTCCATTCCCAGCTTTCCCAGAAATCTCCATACTGCTCTACAAATTGGTCGCACCAATTTGCAGTCCCACCAGCAATGTACAAGTGTACCCTTTTCCCCACATCCTCGCCAGCACTTATTGTTGTTTGACTTCATAATGGCTGCCAATCTTACTGGAGTGACATGGTATCTTAGGATGGTTTTGATTTGCATTTCTCTGACTGCTAGAGATGGTGAGCATTTTTTCATGTACTTGTTGATTGATTGTATGTCCTCCTCTGAGAAGTGTCTGTTCAGGTCCTTGGCCCATTTGTTGATTGGGTTATTTGTTTTCTTATTGTTTAATTTTTTTAGTTCTTTGTATACTCTGGATATTAGGGCTCTATCTGAAGTGTGAGGAGTAAAGATTTGTTCCCAGGATGTAGGCTCCCTACTTACCTCTCTTATTGTTTCTTTTGCTGAGAAAAAACTTTTTAGTTTGAGTAAGTCCCATTTTTTGATTCTAGTTATTAACTCTTGTGCTATGGGTGTCCTATTGAGGAATTTGGAGCCCGACCCCACAGTATGTAGATCATAGCCAACTTTTTCTTCTATCAGACGGCGTGTCTCTGATTTGATATCAAGCTCCTTGATCCATTTTGAGTTAACTTTTGTGCATGGCGAGAGAAAGGGATTCAGTTTCATTTTGTTGCATATGGATTTCCAGTTTTCCCAGCACCATTTATTGAAGATGCTATCCTTCCTCCATTGCATGCTTTTAGCCCCTTTATCAAATATAAGATAGTTGTAGTTTTGTGGATTGGTTTCTATGTCCTCTATTCTGTACCATTGGTCCACCCGCCTGTTTCGGTACCAGTACCATGCTGTTTTTCTTACTATTGCTCTGTAGTATAGTTTGAGATCTGGTATCGCTATACTGCCTGATTCACACTTCCTGCTTAGAGTTGTTTTTGCTATTCTGGGTCTTTTATTTTTCCATATGAATTTCATGATTGCTTTACCTATTTCTACAAGAAATGCCATTGGGATTTTGATTGGCATTGCATTAAACCTATAGAGAACTTTTGGTAATATCGCCATTTTGATGATGTTAGTTCTGCCTATCCATGAACAGGGTATATTTTTCCATCTTCTAAGATCTTCTTCTATTTCTCTCTTTAGGGTTCTGTAGTTTTCATTGTATAAGTCTTTCACCTCTTTTGTTAGGTTGATTCCCAAGTATTTTTTTTTTTTTTTGAGGATATTGTGAATGGAGTGGTTGTCCTCATTTCCATTTCAGAGGATTTGTCGCTGATATACAGGAATGCCTTTCATTTATGCGTGTTGATTTTATATCCTGCCACTTTGCTGAATTCATTTATTAACTCTAGCAGTTTCTTTGTAGACCCTTTTGGGTCTGCTAGGTGTAGAATCATGTCACCTGCAAATAGTGATAATTTAAGTTCTTCTTTTCCTATTTTGATGCCTTTAATTTCTTTCGTCTGTCTAATTGCTCTGGCCAGTGTTTCAAGAACTATGTTGAACAGAAGTGGTGAGAGAGGGCATCCCTGTCTTGTTCCAGATTTTAGAGGGAATGCCTTCAATTTTTCTCCATTCAGAATGATGCTAGCCTGAGGCTTAGCATAGATTGCTTTTACAATATTCAGGTATGTTCCTGTTATCCCTATTTTTTCTAGAGTTTTGAACATAAAGGGATGCTGTACTTTGTTGAATGCTTTTTCCGCATCTATTGAGATGATCATATGGTTCTTATTTTTAAGTCTATTGATGTGGTGAATAACATTTATTGATTTCTGCATATTGAACCAGCCTTGCATCCCAGGGATGAATCCTACTTGATTATGGTGCACAATTTTTTTGATATGTTTTTGTATCCGATTCGCCAGAATTTTATTGAGGATTTTTGCATCTAGGTTCATTAGAGATATTGGTCTGTAGTTTTCTTTCTTTGAAGTGTCTTTGTCTGGTTTAGGTATCAGGGTGATGTTGGCCTCGTAGAATGAATTTGGAAGTTCTCCCTCTTTTTCTATTTCCTGAAGTAGCTTGAAAAGTATTGGTATTAGTTCCTCTTTAAAGGTTTTGTAAAACTCTGCTGTATACCCATCCGGTCCTGGGCTTTTCTTAGTTGGTAGTCTTTTGATGGTTTCTTCTATTTCCTCAATTGATATTGGTCTGTTTAGGTTGTCTATATCCTCCTGACTCAATCTGGGCAGATCATATGACTTAAGAAATTTATCGATGCCTTCACTATCTTCTAATTTATTGGAGTATAAGGATTCAAAATAATTTTGTATTATCTTCCATATTTCTGAAGTGTCTGTTGTGATATTGTCTTTTTCATCCCGTATGCTAGTAATTTGAGTTCTCTCTCTTCTTCTCTTCGTTAGCATGGCTAAGGGTCTGTCAATCTTATTTATTTTTTCAAAGAACCAACTTTTAGTTTTGTCAATTTTTTCAATTGTTTCTTTTGTTTAGATTTCATTAATTTCAGCTCTGATTTTAATTATTTCTTGCCTTCTACTTCTTTTGCTGTTGTTTTGCTCTTCTTTTTCTAGGATTTTGAGATGAAGTATGAGATCATTTATTTGTTGGTTTTTTCTTTTTTTAAGGAATGAACTCCAAGCAATGAATTTTCCTCTTAGAATGCTTTCAATGTGTCCCATAGATTCCTATATGTTGTGTCTGTGTTTTCATTTATCTGTAAGAATTTTTTAATTTCCTCCTTGATGTCTTCTATAACCCATTGATCATTCAGTAACCTATTGTTCATTCTCCAAGTGATGCATGATTTTTCCTTCCTTCTTTTATCGTTGATTTCCAGTTTCATTCCATTATGATCAGATAAGATGCATGGTATTATCTCTACTCCTTTATACTGTCTAAGAGTTGCCCTG
The DNA here is from genome assembly GCF_047511675.1 of Marmota flaviventris. Classification (NCBI taxonomy): domain Eukaryota; kingdom Metazoa; phylum Chordata; class Mammalia; order Rodentia; family Sciuridae; genus Marmota; species Marmota flaviventris. Next base: position 39,149,646 of record NC_092518.1, read on the forward strand.
TGACATAATATATGATCTATTTTTGAGAAGGATCCATGTGCTGCTGAGAAAAAAGTGTAACTGCTTGATGTTGGGTGGTATATTCTATATATGTCAATTAAGTCTAGATTATTAATTGTGTTATTGAGTTCTATAGTTTCTTTATTCAACTTTTGTTTGGAAGATCTGTCCAGTGGTGAGAGAGGTGTGTTGAAGTCTCCCATAATTATTGTATGGTGGTCTATTAGACTCTTGAACTTGAGAAGAGTTTGTTTGATGAACATAGCTGCACCATTGTTTGGGGCATATATATTTATGATTGTTATGTCTTGTTGGTGTATGGTTCCCTTGAGCAGTATGTAGTGTCCCTCTTTATCCCTTTTGATTAACTTTGGCTTGAAATCTATTTTATTTGATATGAGTATGGACACTCCTGCTTGTTTCCGAAGTCCATATGAGTGATATGATTTTTCCCAACCTTTCACCTTTAGTCTATGTATGTCTTTTCCTATCAAATGCGTCTCCTGTAGGCAGCATATTGTTGGGTCTTTTTTTTTGATCCATTCTACTAGCCTGTGTCTCTTAATTGGTGAGTTTAAGCCATTAACATTTAGGGTTATTATTGAGATATGGATTGTTCTTCCAACCATATTTGTTTATTTATGTTACTTAACATGGTTTGTTTTTCCTCTTTGATTATTTTTTCCCCTTTACTGTACTACCTCCCACTGTTGGTTTTCATTATTATTTTCCATTTCCTCTTCCTGTAATGTTTTGCCGAGTATGTTTTGAAGAGATGGTTTTCTAGCTGCAAATTCTTTTAACTTTTGTTTATTGTGGAAGGTTTTAATTTCATCTTCCATCCTGAAGCTTAATTTCGCTGGATACACAATTCTTGGTTGGAACCCATTTTCTTTCAGTGTTTGAAATATGTTATTCCAGGATCTTCTAGCTTTCAGAGTCTGTGTTGAAAGATCAGCTGTTATCCTGATTGGTTTACCCCTAAATGTAATCTGCTTCCTTTCTCTTGTAGCTTTTAAAATTCTCTCCTTATTCTGTATGTTGGGCATCTTCATTATAATGTGTCTAGGTGTGGATCTCTTATGATTTTGCACATTCGGCGTCCTGTAGGCTTCTAGGATTTGGGATTCTGTCTCATTCTTCAAGTCTGGGAAGTTTTCTCGTATTATTAAGCTTTTATTTGTAATGATTATATATTCCCCTTTGAAAATAAGGGAGACTTTTGCCTTTTTTCCAGCTTGTAGGAAGGTCTAGTTTCTGTGAGTTTCCATAAATAAGGTAATTTTAGGATAATAACCAGGCAGGATGCATGTGCTTTACTACCCAGCTAGGGCATTTTTTCTTCTTACACCAGAATCAAACCTGTTCAATAATCTAAGGTACTCTAGGTACTCCCTAGGAGAGTAGTTTGGGTCATCCCTAATCAGGCTTACTAATAGGCTTTATTTTGCTCTTTTGGACCAACCACATGTCTAGTTCCAGTTACTATTTTTGTATAAAGACTCTTAATTACACATGTCAGAATTCCAACTCAAATTAGCCTAAGGAACAGAAAGAGAGTTTGCTGGTTAATGAATAAAACATAGGCTACTGCCCTTAGGAATGGTTATACTTAGGTACTCATTGCCCAGGATCTCCTGTGAATAACACAGACATGATCTCTGCCATCTTAAAGTGTTAATGTATAAAAAATGACTTTATAATAAGAGAGAAGTAACTAGTACTAGAAAGCAAATCATAGGGGTCCTGAGCCACTCTGAGGCAAGGCAAGGGAAGGCTGCCCTGAGAAAGTGTTGTTTGGATTGAAATCTGACATGAGTAGGTGTTAGCTATGTGAAGTACTGTAGGGTGATGATGAGCAGTCCAAAATGGGAAGGTAGGATAGTATATAGAGAGCTTTTGGGGGAGAAAGAAACATACTCTAGGCACTGAAAGGCAGCCAAGATTGTTGGATCACAGAGACGGAAGGGGCACAGGTGAGACTGAGGGAGTAGGTTGACACCATCTTTGACAGAGCTGCATGGTTTTCAAGAGGTTTGGAAACCATACAAGTTTAAGCAGAGAATCCAAGCTATTAATAGCTCTAGTCCAAGTGGGTAACTCATTTCTTGAGATAGAGCTCTATTTTGTTAATTATCCAACTTCATCTACTTGATTGGGATTTAAACCTATATACTACAGTAACTATTGTGTCTAAACATGGCTCAGGTATTGCTTCTACTTGCCCCTTCTGTCTTGCCACTGGGAGAAGATGGTTATTTCTCCATTCCTATTCTCTTAATCCTTTACATAGAGTACTGTTACAGTGTTATTTATCCCATTCATATGTGGGAAGGATATCTGGATGCCCAGCCAGGCTAATGATTGGCATCTGTGCAAAAAGAAGTATTCTCATAGTAGGCCTGACTTTGAAAAGCCTGTTTATGAGGTTGGCCCTGAACTGGCAACTGAGAACTTGATTTTGGGGACAGTTCTGCCATTCCCAGAACTGATAAGGGTAGGTTATTGTACCTGAACTGTTTATACAAGCAATGTGGTTTATACTGAATACCTGCTTGCTTTCTTGGTGTCTGGAATTTTTGTATGTGCCAGTCAGAGGGTGTCTGTGTGACCACCTCAATAAAAACTCTGAACACTGAGTTAGTTTCTCATGAGCTTCCTAGTAGGCAACATTTCACTTGTGTTGTTACAACTCATTGCTAGATATATTAAGTGTGTCCTCTAGATACACTGGTAGAGGACTCTTAGAAGCTCATGCCTGGTCTCCTCTGGACTTCACCCAATGTGCCTTTTCCCTTTGCTGATTGTGCTTTGTGTCCTTTTACTGTAAAAGTCATAGACATTAGCATGATTATATGATGAATTTTGTGAGTCTTTCTGGTGAATCACAGAACCCAGAGGTGGTCTTGGGAACCTTTTATGCAGTACTCTTGCAAAAACATTGTTAAATATTTGTTGAATGCTTTTTTAATATTTATTTTTTTAGTTTTCGGCAGACACAACATCTTTATTTGTATGTGGTGCTGAGGATCGAACCCAGTGCCGCGCTCATGCCAGGCGAGTATGCTACCTCTTGAGCCACATCCCAGCCCCTGTTGAATGCTTTTTTAAAGGAGAAAGTGAGCCTGGCAAGGACCCAGAGCAGAGAGAAAGACTCTCTCTGGTGGTAGCCCTCTGAGCAGCCAGCTTTGGCCCTAAACTTACACTCTCAACGCTACTATGACAGTCCTGCTGGGGACTAGAAAGTAGTCCGTGAGCATTGGGGCAGGGGGAGTGAAAGGATTTTACACTATGAGTATCATTATAAGATCTGCATTTTGAAAAAAAAATAAATGCCCAAGAATCAGAAGTATTTGTGAGGGAAGTTTGCTGTATCAGATTAAAACTTACAACAAAGTTACTATAATAAAAATAGGTGGGTAATGGACTAGAAATTTGGACCAACATCCAGTCTTTCCAAATTCCAGCCTAGGTTCTTCATTAAATCTTTATTGAGTTCTTCTGTGGGCCTTTTGAGAGGGAACATGTGAGCCTCAGTTCCTCCTTGGCTTTACTTCTAAGTCAGGTCCTGCAAAAACAAGCATCATTTATTCTGTCTACAACGGAACGCTCTGAACTTGTTTTTAGGAGGTTGTGATGCTGTCAGTTGTCACAGGAGGAATGTAGGGATCTGAATTTAGAACCTGGAAAAACAGTAAGTGAACAAAGAACTTTTTACCAGTCTTCTGTGAATTGGTGATATCTTGAATCACTGCATATTAATAACTTAGAGATAGTTTTAGCATTTAGAATTTTATAGTTTTTCAGGTGGTAAAAATGAAATATTCCTGTTTCCACAATCTTCCACCATTGTTTTGTCTTTCTTTGTGTGTCAGGGGTGGTGTTTCCTAAGGGAAAACTTAATTAGACTGGGTAATAATCTTCTTGGGGAAATAGAGAAAGCTGGTTATGTAAAATACACTGGATGAAAGATCTTATAAAAGAAAAAAAAAAAACCTTTGAAGGAAGAAAACATCCTGTACTAAGGGAACAGAGGTAGGATGATGGAGTTTTGCTGTCCCTGTTTTGCATTTCTAATAGTAAGCTTGAAAGCACAGGATCTTCTGACCATTGAAGCTGAAATTATATATGCAGTGTTTTTCATGAAATAACATTTACCATAAAAGATTGCATGTGTACTCGGGTAATTCTAAAAATTTCTATGCAGAAAATTCTAAAAATATTAATGCAGACAATTTACCAGCTCGAGACCCACACAAGCACACAAAAGTATTATGTTGATTACATGTCTATATATTGGCCAATCTCTGAAATTGTGTCTCAGAAGGATTAAAATTGAGCCTCTGTTCTGAGCATGTGGTGTCGGCCATGACCTGGTAGGGTGCCAGTTACTTGAAGCACCTGTGCCTCCTCACATTCTTGTTGTGTCTGCTCAGGAAGGTGACAGGGAACTGTCTCGCCACTCCAGCCACACATGTAGGAGTAGGAATGTTGCTTATGAGCTTTCTGCTGTGACAAGAGACCCAGAGTCCAACCATCACTTGCAACTCTGGAGCAAGAAAAGCAGAAGAAACTAGAATAAATTCAAGAAACCCCCTGAACTGCCATTAAACCTACACTGATAGTAATGATCAGAACACCTTTTTGTCAACAACCTCCTCTGCATTAAACAACACTCAGGAATCCTGGGTGTGATGGCCTATTTGCAGTATGCAAATAGAACATGGGAAGACAGTGCTCAGATCTGACCCAGAAATTTGAGATGTAGGTAGAGATACCTAATACTCCACTGGGGACCCACAGGCCAATTACCTTGAGACTGGTAAGTGGAATCCAACTCCTAAAGGAAACTAGGTGTTTTGAACTAAGAATGTACTTATAAGAGAGGCTTACTGTATTTCTTTGTTTATTATAAGTCCTCAAAAGTTCATAGAAATTAAAGTTCTAGAGTGTGTGAGAGCTTTTAAGACAAAGGGAGAGAAACAAAGGAAGGGTACTTTCTCTGCTTTTTTATTTTCATTCATGAGCAAAATTCTGAAATATTAAATTGAACCATATCAAATTGCTGATACTAAAACATGTTGACCTATAACAAGGGCAATTTCATATCATTCAAACTAATATAAACTCCTTTCACATACAAATGCTTTGAAAATATTCTTGGCGTCTTTTTGTATTTGGATTGTCTTTATTAGAAAGGGGGAAGTTCTCATTAATTCTTAGAGAGTCTTTATTCTTTATAATAGTTTGTGACATAACCATTCCTTATCAAAGTAATGTTTGTTTTTAACTCTAGATATTCTTGGGAGAGAATTAAAAAAAAAACCAGAACCCTAAGGCCTACTGTCTAAAATATAATGGCATTGTGATCCATGGTCTAGGTAGGATGGAGTAGCCTGGAATTTTTAGTTCATTTGTGGCTCAGTACCTGAGTCATTAGTCCTTCTTAGATAGCAGTCATCAAGCATGAGTGCAAAGCAGTTACTTTCCCAACATTTCATAACTTCATCCTTGAAATGCATGTTGGAAGCTAGCTATTTATTTCCTCTATTAGAATGTTTTTGGAACTCTCCTTTATGGAATTACCTTCAATCATTTTGTAAGTCATTGAAGAAATTAATTATCCACTTCATTAAGTATTTATTTAAGCCATTTATAGTGTTGGACTCTGTATGGGGTACAGAGATAGATGACATAGAGAGTGGTCCAGAAGAGGAATGTGAACAGATGCATGCATTCAAGAAAGCCCCAGGACATATGACTGGGAAACACTGGAGAAGAGATTGTACAAAGAAAGTGAGACTGGAAAGGTGAGCTGTGGCCACATTGTGGAATGCCCCAGATGATAAGTCTATAAGTTGAAAATTTTCTTTGTGAGCAATAGGAAACTGTTAAAAGTTGTTTATGAAGTTTTACCTGCCAGCTAATGACAGTAGCATTGGAATTTTAAATAAGCCTTGCAATTTGTTTTCCCAGCTTGTTTCTGATTAAAACTGGTTTTACACAACTTAATTGCATGATCATTTGAACAGGTTTTGAATAATTTGATTGTTTCCAAAAATTAAATCCACTCTCAAAGAAGAAAAGATGCCTCTATTGACCTTATTCAAAGAAATATGGTATGTCAAAGGAAGAGAAGGAAAGTCCAATTAAAAATGTCCTCAGTATTTTGAGAATTTGCATTGGGGGGTCCTGGGGATTTAACCCAGGGAAATTTTATCATTGAGCTACATCCCTAGTCCTTTTTTTGAGGCAGGATCTCACCAAGTTACTTAGGATTTTGCTAAGTTGCTAAGGCTGGCCTTGAACTTGAAATCCTCCTGTCTCAGCCTCCTGAATCACTGGGATTACAGGGGTATGCCACTGCACCCAGCCTGAGAAATTGCATTTTTTTTGGAGTAGACATTTGCTGCTCCAAAGATCTCTTGGAAATCAGCCTGTAATTGGATGCCTAAGTTCTGGTATATTTGTTTTTGAAAAAATTTCTTCATAGTTATGTGTGTATGATTAATTTTTGATTTGGTATCTGTCTTGTCTTATTGAAGTGTATGTAAGAGTAATACTGGTACAAATAACAAGGATGGGAATTATAACTAAAAAGAATAGGGAGTCTAATAGCAACATAAGTTCTCATTAAAGAACTTGAAATTCTTGAGGTGAGGTTTTAGGGGTGCTGTGATCTGTTTCTTTGACATTCTAGTTAACTGGTGTTGTAGGTGTCATTTACTCTGGTCTGGGAAAATACCTTATGGCTGCTTTGCCATCAGATAAAATGAGAGACTTGCATGTAGAGTGACATTTGCTATTATATGGCTGGCTACTCTTAAAGGCTTCTTTTGAGCCTGACCCCCCTCTGTGATCTTAGCATTAGCTAGAGCACCCTTCTCAGAGAAGCCAGCAGTAGTGCCTATTTTGGAAATTTAGCCAGATCTAAATAAATTTAGTGTAAATAGGACTAAGGTATGTCATGAAATTTCCATTCCATAGTTAATCATTAAAAACTGCCTTCAAAATTCTATCAGTTAACTATTGCTGTATAACTAGCCATTTCAAAAGTTTGTGGCTTTAGAATAGTAAATATCTGTTTATTTCATTCTGTGGGTCAGTCATTTGGCCTGCATTCTGGTGTTCTCAAATAGTCTCCCTTATGCTTATGGCCAACTACCAGTGAGCAGGGAATTGTTTTAGAGGTTTACTGGCTGTCAACTGGGGCAATGGTAGGGAATAAAAGCTCTGGGCTACTTGCCTGTCATCCTCCAGCAGGCTATCCCACACTTGTTCTCAGTGATAGCTGGGCAGGTTTCTAAGAATGAGTGAAAACAGCAAGGCATCTTGAAGCCTAGGCTCAGAATTGACACACCATCACCTCTACTGTACCCTGTTTTCCTAAGCAAGACAGAAAGCCAGTCCAGATTCAAGAAGCTGCAAAGTCATCTTGGAAAGGCATGGGTAAAGTGCTGGGGATGTGGCTCAGTGGTAGAATGTTTGCCTAAGCTTGCACATAGGCTCCCTGGGTTTGATCCCCAGCACTGAAAAAAAGAAAGAAAGAAAAGAGTGGTGAATTGGAGTCATTCTTCCTATCACACAAATACAGATTACTCTTCTTAAAGGCTACAGTTACTCCTGTAATATTTATTTATTTATTTGGAAGTTGGAGATTGAACCTATGGCATTGCTCATGCAGAGTGCACTCTACAACTGAACTCCCCAGACCCTTCTGTCACATTTAAAACACATGTATTTTTGTGTTCATATTTAAAAACTAATAATAAATAAATAGGAAAGTATTAAAATTGTTCACGTATCAGGACTCTGATGACAGTCCTTTTGTTTGTTTTTTTTTTTTTTAAGTTGGCCCTCACTAGACTGAATCTGTCAGCATTTTTTTTTAATATTTATTTTTTAGTTTTCGGCGGACACAACATCTTTGTTTGTATGTGGTGCTGAGGATCGAACCCGGGCCGCACGCATGCCAGGCGAGCGCGCTACCGCTTGAGCCACATCCCCAGCCCCTGATGACAGTCCTTTTGTTAAGCTGATTTTTTTGAAACTCGTATACTTGGATACCTGGATTCTTACCACAAAATGATGTGAAGTTCATGAATGGGGATTTTAAACATGGCTGTAGGTTCTTTCATGGTACTTTCGTCAGGAGATGGAGCCAGTATCTTTTTCAATTTAGATCTGGGTGATCTTGTAACTACTTCAATACAGTGGAATATGAGACTTCTGAGGCTAAATCATAAAAGGCAATGAAGCTTCTGCCTCATTCATTGGAATATTCATGCTAGAACCCTTGAGCTACCATATAAGAAGTCTGACTACGCTGAGGTCACCCACACTGGAGATACCTCATATAGGTACTCTAGAGATAGTCTCTGCTAAGCATAGCCATACCAGCTAAAGGTGCCAGATAAGTTATGAAGCCTCTAGATTATTCCATTTATTTGAGCCTTCCCAACTGAAGTCCTACACTTTGTGGAGTAGAAAATAGCCATCCCTCCTGTGCCTTATTTGGATAATTCGTGACCCATAGAATTCATGAGGTGATAAAGTGGTAGTTATTTTATGCCAGTAAGTTTTGCAGTGGTTTGTTACACAGTGATCAATAACTGAAACAGCATAAATGAATGGGAATGGCAGTGCTCCAATAAAACTTTCTTTATGGACACTGAAATATGAATTTAATAAATTTTATATGTCACAAAACATCCTTATTTTAATTTTTTAAATCATTTAAAAAGTAAAAGTCATTCTTAGTTTCTAAGCCATATCAAAAATAATCAGAGGGCTAGATTTGGCCTGTGGCATATATGTAGAATGCTGACTAAATTTAAAATTGCAGCATAGTACTTTTAAAATTTAAACCTGGGATTCTGGCTAGGATAACTCAGAGTTATTACTTTAAATTTATATGCCCTTTCTAAACAAAATTGTAATATGAAAAATTTTAAAAATACACATATCTGTGATCAAGAAAAGATAAAGATAAATCTATGAACCGGAAACTGATCAGATGATAAATGGGGATTGTTAGTCATGGGCCTCTAGTTACTGACATGATGGACTCTAAGTCCAGAAAAAGGTAGTGGTAACTGGGAATTTATTTCTGTAGATAATGGGGATTAAAATGTTCAGTTAATAGAGGAAATGATTCCTGACTCTGTGAAGTCAAGGATTGCCCATGAACAGAGACATAAAAGGATGTTTATTTTCTTCATAGTGGCAGGCTAGAGACCAGAGAAAGACCTGGCCAGGGACAAATGTATTACTGGCTTATTGTATAAACCTGTACTTTTCTCACTATTGATGAGAGCATTCTAAGAATCCTGGGATGATGCACCTCCCAATTGCAGAGGGTGAATGAAGAGAGAAAGAAATAAACTTTCTCCAAGCCTACAAACTAAAATTTCAAAGTAATGAAGACAGTCATCCATATTAACAATCAGGAAATAACTTCATTCCCAGTGAGAATCATTTTAGAATGGCTTTAAAGTTTATTAAGATTTTCAAAGAGATAAACAACCATCAAAAATGTTTAAAGATCTAGCCAAGAACTGATGGGAACTCATATTATAGTTGGAGATTTTATATATTAGTGGCTAACAAGTAATTCAAGATAGTGATGTTATACAGGGCCACTCTGAGAGCATTTTGCTGTTGGGATTGTCAGGGTCCAAGTGAGTCAGACAAGGAAAGCTTATAGGGATGAATTTATGTTTTAAAAGTGAGGAACCTTTCAGAGATCCATAGTAAAATAAATAAGGGTGACATCTTGTAATCTCTTTTATTTGCCTTAAAATACTTTAACAGAAGAAAACATAGGGAAGCAAATACAGCAAAATATTAATAATTTTAAAATTGAAATGATGGGTATATGAGTGTTCATGATGACCTTTTCTCTAATCTTCTTTCTATATGTTTGAAGGTTTCAAAAATAGAAACTTTTTTTAAAAATGAGGAAGCTAGAAGAAGGGATATTATGAGTATATAAATCATGAGAGTGGAACTACAAAGGTTCTATATTATTTGAGCATAGAACTGGGGCAGAGTATGGTCAAGGATAAAGCTGCAGAAGTAAGTGCAGCTTGATTGTGGAGGCCATGTTGGCCTTGATGAGGACCTTAGTAAAGATCCTAGGAGCAAAGGGCAGAGATTTAAGTCTCATGAGAGAACATGGTCCAATTTGTGTGTTTTCCGTAGGTCTCTGGCAGTTGGGTGGAGGGTACATTTGAAGGCAATAAGATCAGGAGTCCAAAGACCACTTATAAAATTGCTGTTGTACCCTGGATTAGAGTAAATAGGCCCTAAATTAAGAAAGCAAGGATTGAAATGAGAAATGAACAATGACTTAGAGGATTATTTCAGAGGTTAATTGGCAACATTTAATGATTGAATATTCTAGGGTAATGTAAAGAAAAGACTTAAGAGATTTCTATGTATTTTGTGGCTCATAGAGGAGGTTGCCAACTGAGACTACTTAAAGAGAGGAAGAGCCAGTGGAGAAGAGAATATAGTCACCTCCTTGTTGATCATCTTTTTCATTGATGTGTTTGGTTGACAGGGCTTTTTTCTTTCTTTTTCATATTCTGTTTCCTTCCTTCCTTCCTTCTTTTCTTTTCATTCCCTGTTTTCTAAATATCAAGCTCTAGAAAAATACTTGGAATGGAGGGACCTTGTTCTGAGAGCCCTGAGTACAAGGGTAGGACAGTTCAGGGAACCACTGTCATTTACAAGATGAATAGAGGAAAAAGTGTATATTAGGCAGTACCACAGGAAAACTGAAAAAAAGCTTTTAGAATATGAGGGAGTTGTTTCAAGAGGGATCAATATGTCAAATGCAGCACACAGAGACTTGGAGATGAGGGTTGAGAAATAATGCACAAATTGGCCACCATTTCAAGAACTTTGATGGGATAGAAGGCAATTGAGGAGAAACAGTAATGAAGGGGAGATAAACTGTAGACTACTTTTTGAGGTGTTTCAAGAGAAGGGGAAAATATTGGATATTAGCTAGAGAAAAATTAAGTGGGTAGATGATTTGTGGATAATGATAGAGATTTTAACACAAGAAGTACAAATCTAGTATAAAGGCAGAATGCAGAAGTTAAAAGGCAGTGTTTTTTTTTTTTTTTTTCTGTTCAAAGAAAATCATCCTTTCGTTTAGAGCTGTTGAGACATTGGAATGGATTGGATTACCTTGTTAAATAGTGAGCTCCCTGTCACCAGAATATTCAAGTAAATGTTATATGTCTTCTGGTCAACTGTGTAGAAAGATATTGGCAAATGCCTTCCAGAGTTTTGGCCTGTGTTCAATTCCCAACAATTTTCCCAAAGTTACTTTAAGCATTATAAATGAGTGAGTTATTCTGTGGACCTTCCTTGCCTGGCAGCTTTCCAAAGATTTGTCGAATCACTGGGCCAAGTTAATTTATTTGCCTTTGATCTTGAAGGATGAAATTAAACTTCAGATTCTCAGATAAGAAAATATTGAGACTTGGAGTTTGGAAAAGTTTCATCACATTGAACAATCAACTATCCTCTGGGCTCCCAGGTATTTTTGATGAGGTAGTCACTTTGTATATACAGCAAAAATGATCTTTGTTTCAAATTTTTGAGAATTTTATATATCAAAATTTTGTCCATATTTTTGTAAAACATTATTACTAAGATTAATAAAAGTAGCAATGAAAGAATGAGAGAGCTGCATAAAGAGGAAAAAACTTCATTGTTTTCTTTGTGTTTCATATTCTTTTCTTTAATATTTTTTTGGTTGTAAATGGACACACTATATTTATTTTATTTTTATGTGTTGCTGAGGATCGAACCCAGTGCCTCACACATGCAAGACAAAGTGCTCTACTACTGAGCTACAACCTCAGCCCTGTTTCATATTCTTATTTGGATTTTTTTAAATTTACATAGAATTTTGTTTTTCTGGAGCCCAGAGGAGGTAATTGAGTCCCATCTGTCCTCTCCAGTCTTCATTTTAGATCTTCTGTTGATCTCTTCAGTTAGCATTTAAAACTATTCAGGGGTAACTTTTGCTGTTTTGTCTCAAATGACTCAGGTACTTATCTGTATCCAAATCTGGCTTGTAGGGGTAGTGAAGCATGAACAGCATAAATGACTGAACTCAACTAATTCTCAGAAAGCTACGTTTTAGTCATTACTTTCCAACTTTCTTATACGCCATTTCAATTACAGAAGTAAAAAGTTATACTAACTGATTAGAGTTTTATTTCTTCTAAAGTTATATATTTTGAGTTTGTTAACCTTTTGGGATGCTAATTAGGTAGTAAAATAGCTAAAATCTAGGCAGGGAAACTAGAAAACACAAGTTCTGGAAAAAACATCTCCTCAAACAAAAACCACAAACACCAGATGTGAATATTTATCTTTTGAGGAAAATAGATATATTCTTGTTAACAACTGGTTTGTCTTATTATGGGCCCAAAGATAGGGGTCCATCTCCCAATTACCTCCAGGCCTTTAAGTGTCACCTATTTCTGTAGTAAGTGAAAATCTCCTAAGACCACAAGTTGATTATTTTCCTTTCCCAAAATATTTTATGAATGTGAATAAACTCCGTTTCTTATCATAAATACTTCATTTTTAACAGTTATATTTATTTTTATTTTTTTTAATTTGTGAGATAATAAACTTAGACAAGAATTATAAAAGTAGTAAAGAAGTCAAACCATGTTCAGACAGGATGGAGTAGACACATTTCACTCTACTCCAAGTAAATACAATAATATATGAAGTTCAAAAGTAAATGAATGGAAAAAGATATATTATACAAGATGCACCAATCAAAGGAAAACTAGATGGTTATAGTAATATCAGTTAAATTAGACATCACAGCAAATAAAATTGCCAGAGACAAAACAAAGCACTACATAATGATACTAGGATCAGTCCACCAAGAAGACATAGAAATCTTAAATTTGTTTACACCAAATAACAGAGCTTCAAAGTATGTGAAGCAAAACCCAACAGAACTGAATTGAGAAGTAAACAAATCTGTCATTATAGTTGGTAACTTCAATACTGTACTCTAAGGAATTGATAGGACCAGTAGACAGAAAATTAGCAAGAATATGGAAGACATAACACTACCAACCAGATCTAATTGACATTTATAGCATAGTTCACCAACAACAGCATAATGTACTTACTTTTCAAATGCACATGAAACATTCACCAAGATAAACTATATCCCATGATATAAAAAACCCTCAACAAATATAAAAGAATTAAAATAATACAGAGTATATCCCCTGGCCGTAATGGAATCAAAGTAGAAATTAAAAGCAGAAAGACCAAAAGAAAGTCTCCAAACACTTAGACAATAAACAATATGCTTCTTATTAATCCATGGGTGAAGGAGGAAGTCTCAAGGGAATTTTTTTAAAAATACATTGACCTGAATGTAAATGAAAATGCAACGTATTAAAACTTGTGAGATGTAACTTAAATCAGTGTTGAAAGGGAAATTCATAGTGCTAAATACATACATAAGAAAAAGATGAAATGTCTCAAATGAATAAACTAAGTTCCCACCTCAAGAAATTAGAAAAAGAAATGAAAATAAACCCAGAACAAGAAGGAAGGAAGGAAATAATAAAGAGCAGAAGTCAGTGTAATAGAAAATTGAAAAAACAATGAATCTAGAAGTTGGTTCTTTGAAAAGAGAGATTCTGACTTAATTGGTAATGGGTGCAGTTTGGGATTTGGGTTTTTTTACAAGCTTCCCAGAAGATTCCCATGTGTAGTGGGAATTGAGAACCTCTGTTGAAGAGGCCAAATACATTTTCTCAGGGTTCATCCTGCCATTGGCATTTATCTCCCAGATCTTTTGATTTGTGCCCATTTCGTTTTCTCTCATTATTGTTGCCCTTATAGCCAGTACTGACTTGAATGTTAAGGTAACTTTCATGTTTGACTGCTCCTTTGCCTTAGGCACTCCTCTGACCAGAGATGAGCATTTAGCAGCAACCCTCCTTCACTTCACACCCACACCCATCTTGATTGATTTTGGGATTACCTCTGAAACCCCCCTCTGATTGGTTTGTCACACATCATTGATTACAGTTTTTAGGCTGTGATCACCCAAGCCATAGTGATAATGTGTCTGGTGCACCTGGTCCTATGACCCTGGCTCTCAGGCATTCTCAGTTTTTTCTTTGTCCCCTTTCCGGTGGCTGCCCTCTGTTAGCACAGTATTAATAGTTGGTGTGCGGTGGATTTGAACTTGCTCAGTAAGTTTGAGATTGTTTCTCTGTGTTTGACCTTATATGTGAGACTTACATGCCTGTTATTATTATTAAAACCTGGAATAAAGGTTATTTTTCCTCATATTTGATCATTATGATGATAACTTTAAACCAGATAGATGTTGTTGTGTTTTAGGAGTACCTGTGGGTAAAAATTTCAATGGGGAAACAACTCACAGCAGAAGAAAAGACATAATGGAAATCATTATTTTTAAAAAACTGTTTTGAGTTTCTATCTGGAGAAGGAAGTATATCATAGTAAAAGCAATTCTTGGTTTTTGTGTTTTTTTTGTTTTTTTTTGTTTTCTGTACTGGGGATTGAACCCAGGAGCACTCTACCACTGAGCTCAATCTCTAGCCCTGTTTATTTTATTTTGAGACAGGGTCTCACTAGGTTGCCTAGACTGGCCTTGAGTATGTAATCCTCCTGCTTCAGCCTCCTAAATTGCTGGGATTACAGGCATGCATTACCATTCCCAGATTTGTTGATTTATTCTTAAGAGCTCTTGCTTTCAGATGGTATTTTATCTTAAAGGTATTTATGTTTTGTACATAAACACACACACCTTTTTATTCATTAGATACCAAGATTACTTATTTACCTGGGTAGTTGAAATGTTTGAATATATGTACATAAACTGAAAATAAATGTGCTGCTGATTCTTTTTTACAAAGCTATCATTTTCTCTTAAAATACATAAAGCAGATTTTAAGATCATTAAAATCTGTCAAGATAACATTACAGAATAGGTCACCCAGGATAAACCCTTCCAATGAGGTCTGTATCAAGCCAACAGTGTGATGAGAAATTGGGGTGGGGTGAGGGTATGTTAGGAAAGTAATAATTCAGTTTTATGCTTCCAATTTTCAATATTCTTTCTTTAATTAAAAGAAAGTTTTCATGTAGTTTAAACCAGAGGTTAACAAACTGGTTTGTGAACCAAATCTAGCATATTACTTGTTTGGGACTGGATCATGAGCCATACAGAATGGTTTTTACATTTTCACTGGTTGAAAAATAAAGGAAGAATAATATTTTATAACATGTGAAACTCATATGAAATTCAAATATCAATATAGTAAAGTTTTTTGGGAACAGTGCCATGTTCATTTTTATGTGCTCTCTATGGATGCTTTTATGCTACAGTGGCAGATTTGATTATTTGCAACAGAGGCCATATGGCCCACAAAGCCAAAAATATTTCCTACCTGGTCCTTTGCAGAAATTGTTTGCTGACCCCTGGTTTAGACTTACTTTCCAATCTGCCCTTCCTGTACAAAGTGATTTCTGCTCAGGGGGTTTTAAATTCCCAAGTATTTTGTTAACAATTCTGTGTATTAATGAGGGTAAGTCTGCTTCCTGGTGACAGGGATAATTGTGGTTGACATACAAATACTTGTCTCAGTGATGGAAACCCACCTAGACAGATTTGTATTTTCTCCTTTTCTTCTTATTTTTTTCTTTTATTTTTAAATGCTTTTTGAGGACTTTGGAAAAGAGTTGACCTCCAGACTCCCAACCTGGACACAGGAGACTCATGAGTAATCTGATATCTTAATTTTTTTTAATCTATTAAAAATTAATAAGCTTTAGGAGTCAAGCATGGTGGTACATACCTATAATCCCAGCTAATGGGGAGTGTGAGGCAGGAGAATCACAATTTTGAGACCAACTTTTAAGCAATTGAGCAAGACCTTGCCTTAAATTAAAAAATAAAAAGGGCTGAGGAGGATGTAGCTCAGTGGTGGAGCACCCCTGGGTTAATTCTTCAGTATCAAAAAAAAGCTTTAAAATCCTATAAATTACTGAGATGAAGGTGGTCTTCATTTAGAAAGTACAGAGAAGTTCCCCTTATAAAGGCAAAGATTTGCTCGGGTGAGTATAAGCAATAAAATATTTAGAATATGTTCATTTTCTTCTGATTATTTTTTGTTTATTGTCTCTAGATAGATGTATATGGCTTTAATCTCTTAGACAATGACATGTGGTAGAAATGAACAATATGCAATGTAAACAGACTTTAAGGGAAGAGTTTTATTTCTATAACAGTAAGCAGTGATAAATTGGAATTGTTTTATAGAGAAGGATGAATGTGGAGTTAAAGCACATTCAGATGATCTGACATTAGTATTGTTTACCTTAACGAAGAGTTAATCAGTTCAAGAGACACATTTTTATGGCATTCAGGACTTCTGTTTAAGTAATTATTTGGAATGTTCTTTGCCCACATGGGCAGGAATTGACCCTTAAGGATATAAGAAATGTGCTGATCTGGCCTGACCAGTGGCCTAACTCAAATATCTGTCTCTGATAATGGCTCCAAAGGATATTTTCCTGAAAGCCTAAGGGAGTTGGACTTTCAGATGCTTCTTTACTTAAGGATTATTTCCAAATACCATCATGGAATTATTCTCCTTGATTTTATCTCAGCCCTTCTTGAACCTGTTTACATTTTCATTCTGTTCCACTTCTTGAGCTGATAAGTTCTCTAAGTTCCCTAAGCATTGCTGAAAGTCATGTTTTCCTTTTGATAAAATAGTCTTTAGGTTTCAGGCAGTACCCCCTTTGTTACTTAATTCTCTGATTGGGTGCATAAGTACAAGTCGATCATTTCTACACTGTTCTTGATGCTTATCCATTTCAGTTTCATCCCTTTGGAGCAAGATTTCTCAACCTTGGCACTATTGACATTGGGCCAGATAAGTCTGGTGTTGTCAAGGACTGTCCTGTGTCTTGTAGGGTATTTAGCAGTATCCTGCCTGACCTTTACTCCCTAGATGCAGTCAACACCAGTTATTGTGACAACCAATAAATGTCTCCATATGTGAGGGCAAAATTGCCATCAGTTGAGATCCACTGCTTAGATTTTTGGCTTTTCTCCATCCATGGTGGTGTATACCTGTAATCCCATGAACTCAGGAGGCTAAGGCAGAAGGATCTCAAGTTTGAGACCAGCCTAGGCAACTTAGGACTGGGGATGTAGCTTATAGATCAAACACCCTTGGGCTAAATCCCTAGCACTCCCTCCAAAGATATTTGGCTTTTCCAAACTGCAAAGTTTGTGCTTTGGGGGCTATCTTTGTGATATGGAAACTTCTCTATCCAACTAATTGTATTGTGCTCTTGGGAATTTTTTCCAGCTCTGGTTAATGGCCATCTTGAATGACAGATGCTTTTATAATTTCCATGTTTCAGGTTAGATGCATCATTTGGACATGGCACAGGAACAGAAACCTTGAAATCTTAAAGGTGTTTTTCCAGTTATAAATGCCCTATGAGTGCATTGTAAAATATGGAAAAATTGGAAAGAATGCTTTTATCACCCCCAAATTTATCACTTTAATGCAACAATATTACTCAGTGGGTTTAGAGCCTTGGTTTATTTTCTATGTAATTATTTTATAAAAGATATATATATAGATATAGATATAGATATAGATATATAAAATGTATTTTGTAGATATGACTTCTCTATTAAACCAGTTTTATGCTATTTTTCCATTTGACATATTAGCATAAAATTTCCTCATATGTGCCAGGTGTGGTGGTGCACATCTGTAATCGTAATGACTTGGGAAGGGCGAGTCAGGAGGCTTGCAAGTTCCAGGCCAGCCTCAGCAATTTAGCAAGGCCCTAAGTAACTTAGTGAGATCCTGTCTCAAAATTTTAAAACAGGGCTGGGGATGCTGGAGATGTAGCTTAGAGATAAAGCACCCCTGGGTTCAATCCCCAATACAAAAAAAAAATATTCCTTATATACAGTCTTTAAATGACTGATGAAATACTATAATATTAATGTACTTTAGTTATTCCTCTTGTGTATTAGCTAGTTTTCTTATTTTTATTATGGAATTGTGACAGACATTTTTATTCATAAATCATTTTCTTTGCTTTGGATTACTTTTTCAAATAGGAATGTTAGAAGTAAAATTACTGGATCAAAGGGTGTGAATGTGTTTAAAGTAGAGCCTTAGAATATTTTTTAAGCTGCTTCGTGGACCCACAGAGGACAGTGAATAGGGACTTCTTGCACTGACCATACATTTCATAAGTTTGTTTCCTGGGTGTCTCATAGAGAATGAAGGAGCAGTATCTGCTGTCATCCCTCCAGCCTGCCTTGGGCTTCAGGGTCAATCTGAAATACTCATTGCCATTTTACTTGCCAGCTCTGCCTTCTGCTCCAAGCATGTGGCTTTAAGGTTTCTAAGCCCCAGTTTCTTCATCTGTAAAATGACTACTGCTGATACGTATAGGATTGCTATTTATAATTAGAAACAATGAATAAAGATAGATCTAAATATTTACTATCATGGAATCATTCTGCTGATATTTACTACTCTGTCATTTTTCCTACAGTAATTAAAACAGTAGGGCTGGGGCTGTAGCTCAGTGGCAGAACACTTGCCTAGCATGTGTGAGGCACTGGGTTCGATACTCAGCACCACATTAAAAAAAAAAAAAACGAATAAAGGCATGCTATCCATCTACAACTGTTAAAA
Source organism: Marmota flaviventris (assembly GCF_047511675.1). Classification (NCBI taxonomy): domain Eukaryota; kingdom Metazoa; phylum Chordata; class Mammalia; order Rodentia; family Sciuridae; genus Marmota; species Marmota flaviventris. The sequence continues at coordinate 39,168,425 of NC_092518.1, forward strand.
AAAACAGTAGTGGTGTCATGGAAATGGACAGACAGATGAGTGGACTTTAATAGCTTAAACCTATAAGTGATCTTGCTTTGTTTTCTTTCCTGGAAATCATTGACAGATCAGTTTCTTATTTCCCAAGGCTGGTGTTACTAGTATTAGATAATCTCTTTCCCAGGTTCTTTACTGAGAACACAAAATTTTTGGTTGTCATCTAAATTTTTTAAATGGTTGTTTCTGTAATAGTTTAAAGAATATCAAGTTTTGCAGATTCTTAAAAATCTCCCTATGTAAAGAATAGTTTGGTAACTCTTTTACTTGAAGAATAGAGTATTATAGAAAATGGAGAAATAATTTTATCTGAAGCTCATAAAGTCAGAACTTCATATGAAAGGAGTATCTATCTTATAAAAAGTCTTAGAGTATCTATCTCATAAGAAGTCTTAGGTCTCCTGAAACTCTCAGGGAGATGAAAGAGAATCCCTGCTCACTTGGCTTTCTCCATTGAGTTTTAGAGAATGATATATCTCTCCTATGGCATTTGTTGCCCTCAGTTCCATCATGAGTCATCCATTTGGAGGCTGCATTCACAAGACAAAATTTTTCTATTGCTGTATAGAGAAGGACACCTAGAATGAAATCATATAATCTTTTTTGATCATAACCTTTCTACTGTTGTAGTTCTGACTCCAGCTCCCTGAACTTTCCCAGGAATGGTCCCCCTGGTGGTCCCTCCTGCTGTGATTACAGTCTAGGGTGAAGGTTAGCTGGTCAGATAAAACCAAGGCCTGGAAGGAGGCTCAGTTTGGGAGAATGGCAAGGGCTGCTGACCAGGAGGGACTGAGACCCAGAAACATTTAAGTCAAGGGTCACAAACTCAGACGTGTAAATTAAATGAGTGAAGCTGTCTGGCATTGCTGTTGTTCTTCCTCCTCTTTCTCTTCCTCCAGCTGAATGAAGCTGGCCTGCTGGGTTTGCTGTTACTGTTGCTCCTCTTTCTCCCCCTCCTCCTCTTCTTCCTTTTCTCCTTCCCCTCCTCTTCCTCCTCCTCTTCCTCCTTTCTTCTCTTCCTTCCTCCTCCTCCTTTATTTTTTCTTTGGTAATACTGGGGATTAAACCTAGGGGGCACCCTACCACTGAGCTACATCATCCCTTGCCCTTTAATTTTTTATTTTGAGACAGGGTCTCACTAAGTTGCCAAGGCTATCCTTGACTCTGTGATCCTCCTGCCTTAGTCTCCCAAGTCACTGGGATTATAGGTGTGCACCACTGCACCTAGCCTATTGCTGTTCTCTTTGATGCTACTTAAACAGTTCTCATTGGTAAAATGTTAAATAATTTTAAAGGATTTTTTTTAGCCTTATTAGGTACAGTTTAAATGCCACAAAATTCATCCATTTAAAGTGTGAAATTCTGTGGAATTTAATACATTTACAAAAGTGTACAACCATCACCATCATACAAATTTAGAGTATTCCCATTGCCCCCAAAAGAGCATGTTACTCATTTGCTTTTAGTCCCAGTTCTCACCCCCAATCCTAGGCAGCCACACATCTATTTCTTATCTCTATAGATTTGCCTATTCTAGATATTTCATATAAATGGAATCATACAATAAGTGGTCTTCTTTGTATGACTTCTTTCACTGAGTATGTAATGTTTTTGCTAAGTGTTTTTAACCTGTTTTGTATTTGTTTTACATGTTATAATATGTATGTATCAATACTTTGTCCCTTTTAAAAATATTTTTAGTTATAGTTGGATACAATACCTTTATTTTTATGTGGTGTTGAGGATCGAACCCAGCACCCCACATGAGCTAGGTAAGCGCTCTACCTCTGAGCCACAAACCCAGCCCCTACTTTGTCCCTTTTTATTACTGAGTAGTATTCTATAGTGTGAATGTTCCACATATTGTTGAACCATTCGTCTGTTAAAAGACATGTCAATTGCTTCCAGTTGGGGCTATTATGAATAAAGCTACTATAAATACTTGTGTGAACATAAATTTTCATTTCTGTGATAAATGCCTAGGAGTGCAGTTGCTGGGTTGTATGGCCATTGCATTTTTAATTTTTTAAGATATGACCAAATTGTTTTCTAGAACAGTTGTACCATTTTACATTTCCACTAGCAATGTGTGAATGATATATCCATATTTTCTCTAGTACATTTTCATTTTTTTACTTTAGCCATTCTAATAAATGTGTAGCGATAGCTTGTTATGGTTTAAATTTGTATTTACCTAATGTGCAATGATGTTGAACATCATTTTATGTGCTTATTTGCATGTCCTTTTTGGTTAAATGTCTGTTCATTTTAATTGGGCCATTTGTTTCCTTGCTGTTAAGTTTTATGCATTAAGTATTTCTAATATAAGTTTATTGTCAGATATGTTTTGTAATAAATATGACATATGTATAATATGTATGACTGTTATGTTCCATTTTGTAGCTTGTTTTGTATCTTTTTTTTAAAGATGGTTTTTCACTGTGTTGCCCAAGCTGGTCTCACTCTCATGGATTCAAGTGATCATCCCACCTCAGCCTCCCAAGTAGCTGGGACCACAGGTGCACACCACCACACTCAGCTATTTTGTGCATCTTCTTCACAGGGTCTCTTTTAGAGCAAAAGTTTTTCAATTTAATAAAGGCAAATTTTCTTTGACAAATCATGTTTTGGATATCAAATATAAGAATCCTTTGCTTGGCTCTAGATCTTGAAGACTTTCTCTTCACCTAGAGAAGGGTCAGAGAATGAGATATGATGACATATCAGAGATGCAATGTTTCTGGTTTTGAATATGGAGAAAGATAGCCAGGATCCAAGGAGTCTTCTAGAAAGAATTGCAGCTCTGCTGACATCTTAATTTTAGCCCAGTGAGATCTGTGTCAAGCTTCTGACCCAATAACCTGTAAGATAATAAATTTGTGTTATTTTGATACACTAAGTTTGTGGTAATTTGATACTGCAATGTTAGAAAATGAATAAATAAATATTTTATATTTTATTTATTTTGTGGTGCTGGGGATCAAATCCAGGGCCTTACCCATGCTAGGCAAGTGTTTTCCCACTGAGCTACACCCTAGCCCAGATAAATAGATTGTTTTTTGGTTGGCACTGGGGACTCAAATCCATGGCCTCTCACATACTGGGCAAGCATTGTACCATTAAGCTATATACCCAGCCCTTTTTTTTTTTTTTTTTTTTTTTTTTTTGAGACAGGGTCTCTTTAAGTTGCCCAGGCAGGCCTTGGTCTTTTGATCCTCCTGCCTCCATCTCCTGAGTAGGGGTTATAAGCATTCAGTAAGTACCATGGTTGGCTTAAATAGATATTTTTTAAATATTTTTTAGTTGTAGGTGGACATAATACCTTTTTATTTTATTTATGTGGTGCTGAGGTTCGAACCCAGGGCCTTACACATGCGAGATGAGTGCTCTACTGCTGAGCCACAGCTACAGCCCTTTAAATAGATATTTTTGAAAAGCTCCCTTTAGTGGGTCTTGGTGGCACACACCTATAATCACAGAGACTTGGGAGGCTGGGGTAAAGTATCACAAGTTCGAGGCCAGCCTCTGCTATATAGCAAAAATTCTGCCTCAGAGTAAAAACTAAAAAGGACTGAGGGTGTACCTTAGTGGTAGAGTACACCTGGGTTCAATCTCCAGTACTGAAAGAAAAAGAAAAAGCAAAGCTCCTTGTTCCCACATTTTTATTGGCACATTATAATTTTACATAATAGTGGGATTTGTTGTTAAATATTCATGCATGCACACAATATAACAATATATTTTGGCCAATATCAATTCCCAACACTCCCCCCATTTTTCCCATCCTCCCACCTCCTGGTAAGAAAAACACCTTTTAATAATACTTAGGATTTTAAATCTTTGGACAAGATATTTATCTGGAAAGTTTGCATATGTAGATCATCCCTTATAATATTAGGCAAATGAAGTGCTACTGTAAGTAGATTTATACATTCAGTAGGAAATAGAAAATATATTACTTTTATTTCTGTTTAAATTTCTGTATTGATTGTGACTTTAAAAATTTTTTTTTTGTTACCAGAGATTGAACCCAGGAGCACTTAACCACTGAGCCACATTCCCACCCTTTTTAAAAGAATTTTTATTTTAAGACAGGGTCTCACTAAGTTCCTTAGGACTTTACCCTCCTAAGCTGCTGGGATTGCAGATGTGTGCCACCATACCCAACTCATTGTGACTTTAAATTGTACATCACTAGCCCAGCATGGTGGCAAGAATGTGTAATCCCAGCTACTTGGGAGGCTGAGACAGAAGGATAGCAAGTTGGAAGCCAGCATTGGCAATTTAGTGAGGCCTGTATCAAGATAAAAATTTTTTAAAAAGGGTTGGGAATATAGCTCAGTGGTAGAGTACTCCTGGGCTCAATCCTCAGTACCTCAAAAAATAAAAATAAATAAATTATACATTACTTTTTGATAAGAATTATTTTGTTGTTGTAATAGCATTTATTGAGATATAAGTCTTATACTACACAGTTCACTGACTTATAAGTATACAACTCAGTGATTTTTAATATATTCACAGAAACGTGCAACCATCATCACAGAGCCTTCTGGCTTCCGTCATTTCTGATGAGAAGTCCGCTGTTAATCTTATTGGGGTTCTTTTGTAAGTGGAAAATTTTTTTTCCCTTTCTTGCTTTCCAATATTTTTTCCTTGTGTTTGGCTTTCAACAAATTTTACTGTGGTATTTGTAAATCTCTGCATTTATTCTACTTGGAGTTTGTCCAGTGCCCTATGTATGTAAATTAATATTTTTCATTGAGAAGGGTTTTTTAAATATTTTTAGTTGATTATACATATACAGTGCCTTTCCTTTGTTTATATGATGCCGAGGATCAAACCCTCACACGTGCTAGGCAAGTGCTCTGCCACTGAGCTACAACTCCAGCCCTGAGAAATTTTTCAAATGTATTTTTTCTGCTCCTTTTTTCCTCTCCTTCTGGTACTTATCTTATATATACAATATGTTTAATGGTGTCCCACATTTCTCTGAGGCTCTGTTAATTTTTCTCCACCTCTTTTTCTCTCTAAAATTCACACAATCTCTATTGATAAACTATTTCAAGTTCACCAATTCTTTTTTCTTTCAGTTTAAGACTACTTTTGAAGCCCTTTAGTGGATTTTCACTAATTGTAGTTCTCAACACTAAAATTTCTGTTGGATTCTTTTTTATAATTCTTGATATTCTCTGTTTGACCAAAGCATTAACATTGTGCTTTCCTTTACTTATTTGGTGGAGGTGGGGTGTTGCTTTTCTGCAATATTGAGGATTGAACCCAAGGCCTTGTGCATGCTAGGCAAACACTGAAGTGCATCCCCAGCCCTGTTTACTTTGAGACAGTTTCTTGCTAAGTTCCAGACTGGCCTCAAATTTTCAATTCTCCTACCTCAGATTCCTGAGTAGCTTGGATTTCAGGCATGGTTTTCTTTAGTTCTTTGAGTATATTTACATGATTAATTTGAACTCTGAAGTCTGTGCTTATTAATTCCAACATATGGTTGCTTTCACAGGCAGTTTCTGTTGCTTGTTTGTTTTTTTTGTTTTGTTTTGTATTTTGCTAGTGTTTGGGTCATACTCTTATGCTTCTTAAAATGTTTTACCATTTTTTTTGTTGGAAACTGAATGTTTTAGATAATATAGTAACTCTTGGCACTGACCCCCACACACGGTTCTTTATTGTTATTTGCTTATTTCCTTCTGTAGTGATTGGCTAAATTCTTGTATTGAAATCTATTTATTCAACTCCCACCCCTGGCCTGCAGTGTGAAGCCTCTGTTGTTTCTCAAGGGCACAAACTCCATATGTTCACAGTCACCTGGGGTGACAGTGGTTTTTAACAGGGCTCCTTTTAGTTGTCTTTCTGACCATACCCAGCTTTTAAATTCCACTAATTGCTCCTATTGTTCTATTGTTTTTAATAATGTCCTGGGGTATAAATTGCCACATGAATTTATCCAATCAAATTAGGCCTCCTTTAAAGGGATAATTGCAAAGACCAGTGTTTGAGTTTTTTTCTGAAGCTAGGGCCTAGTTCAGTGGTCTAGTGCTTGTCTAGCATGTATAAAGCTCAAGGGGTACAATCCCAGCACCACGAAGAGAGAGAGGGATGTTTCTTCTGATTTTCTGTGGCTTCTCCCTGCTATCTCTGCTTGGTTATCTGTTGTATAGTAGTCAGCTGCAGATGAAGTCAGTTCCATTGATGATAGAATTGTAGCCCTCTCTGTATGACCTGCCTCTCCCTAGGAAGTATCTCTGAGCTTAGATAACATGGAATGGGGACAACATTGTGCCTTCCCTCTGAGGCGCATGGCAACCTCAGGTCTCCTAGGTTTGCCTTTCCTAGTGCAGAACCCCAACCCCACAAGCTAGGGCCAGAGTAATAAAGGCCTCAGCATTCTGGGTGGCACCACACTAAAAATAGCCTCCATCTCATGAGTGGGAACTATGTGGAAGAAAAAGCCCTTACCTCTCAGCCACACTTACCTGGAACTTAGCTTCAGCAGCATCTAGCTAAAAACAGAATAAGAAGTGCTGACATCTGGTTCTCCCAGCAAGTAAGGCTGCCAGCTGGGAGCTAAGGGAGAGTGAGCCCTATGTAGCTGCACCAATCTCACAAAACCTGTGCTGGGAAGAGAGACCCAGGGAATGGGTCTAGGTCCATATACCACAGATTCCCATTTTATTTACAGAGTTTTAGTAGATCTTCTTGAATAAATGCTTCTTCATTTGCTGTATGTGTTTAGGATCACTTCTAGAGACTAAATGATTGGTTTGGGGGGGGGTTGTTATTTAATTGAAAGAATTTTCACCAGTTTCACTGCAGTGTGAGTCTACAGAGCTCCTTACACTGTCATGCCAGAAGTAGAACTCTAAGCCGTTTAACATACTGTCTTGTTGATGTATTCATAATTGCTCAAAGTGGTCATGTACTGGTATTACTACCTCCTCCATAGTGTATATGAGTGACTCTAAGGTACTATCCCTGATCATTATTCCCTGTAGAACTGGGATAGCCCTTAGTAACATTTTGTAGCACTGTCACTGTCTTTTTTAGTTTATATTGTATTTTCAACATTTTGTGAGTTGAAGTGTCAGTATCTTCTTTTTTCATATACTGCAGTGCCATTGTTTTCCCAGAAGGGTGAAATCTCCTTTATCTGTTACTGGCCACATTCTGGGAAGGACACTTGAACCACTAGAAGTTTTAGTCCAAAATATTCATTCTTCACAATATAGGAATTTTCTTTTTTAATATTTATTTTTTTAGTTTTAGGTGGACACAATATCTTTACTTTATTTTTATGTGGTGCTGAGAATCGAACCCAGTGCCTCATGCATGCTAGGCGAGCGCGCTACCACTTGAGCCACGTCCCCAGCCCCAGTATAGGAATTTTCTATAACATTCTTTACAATGTATGTATAGTTATAATTTTAGATTAGGCTACTTGTTTGGGAGATGAGGACAGAGAAAGGAAAAAAGTATAGGCAGAAAAAAAGAATGGTCATGCTTATTCATTCTTCAGCCAGCCATGTCTCATGCCTTTCAGCCTCAACCCTTGACAGTTCTGCTTTTATGTTTCCCTTCCTGCTCTTCCCTCCTTGGGATCTCTGTCTGAAGACAACCTCAGCTGCCCTTCTTTGTTTTGGTGACAATGGACACATCTGAGGCTCTAGCCAGCACTATACTACTCATCCTCTGTGGCTTGGGCTTCCTCCTAAGGCTAATGTGTGGCCTCACCTAGTCGTCCACACACTTTGTATTATAGGATTTGGTAGTATTTTTTCCCATTACTCTAGGCCATTTGAGAATATTCTTAATAGAAATCATTTACTTGGTGTGATTTTCCTGCTGCTACTTCTGGAATCTGTGGGATAGTGTTGACTGACCTCCCGTGTATATTGACTGCTTCATTCAGTATTGTTCTCTTTCCCAGGATGCTTCAGGATGAAACGCCATAAGACTCTCACCAGCAGTGACAGTTCAGACGAGTGTGAGTAGAACTGGCTGGCAACTAGTAACCATAATATCTATGCCCCTTGAGGATTTCTTCTTTGATTTGAGAATAAGCCATTTCATGTATCTTCTCATAGTTAAAAAAATAATATTTCTGGGAAGAAAAGTTCAGAGTCCCTTTTTCCTACTCATTTAAATTTCATTATAGATAGATAAATTAGGTGGAAGAGTCAGTTTTATATGGCATATAACATTGTTTTTTGCTTTTATTTTTCCTAAAAAGCAAAAGCCAAATCTAATAATGCTTTAACAGAGTTTCTTTAGAAAAGAAAGTAAGTACAGGAGCATAAATTGTAAGCTCTGATTCTAATTGTAGCTAGGGTACTAAATGTTTGATTGTAGGTCATTGTTTATAAAGGCCCTAATACCAGCCTTTGGGGAAGTGCTTAAGGATACACAGAATATGTGCTCCATATTTTTAGTTTTTCCAGATACATTTTCTCTAGGCAATTCCAAAATACAATGAGGTGTAATTACACCAAATTGAATCTTTCCAGCCTTGGCATTTTTGAAGTTTTTGCACTTGAGAAGGTCACCTATAAATGTTATTAAACTCCATTGTGAGACTCTCTTGGGTACAGTTATTTTATGTAGTAGTAAGAGATCTCTGTGGTCTTGTCTATCATATATTTCATAATTCTCTTGGATGGCATTTAGTTTTATGTCATTTAGTTACATTAGTGGGTAGTACATCTTAGTATTTTTTTCTAATTATCTTTTACAGGTCCTTCTACTTCCTTTACTCCTGGCCCAATGTATAGGAGCAAGTCAAAAAATCCAAAAGAACACAAGAAACCTGCTGAGGTGAGATAATATATTTAATTTTTAGACTTAAAAAAAACAGATAGCTACATCCTGCCTCATACAATATCCAGATTCTGAAGATGTGCAAAGTAAAGCATATGCCAGCAGATAAAGCTGTTTTCCAATGAGTTTGTTTATTTTCCAGAAAGATTCCATTTCCTTTCCTCTCTGAGAGAAAAATAATCTTTATACTGCTTTCATTTTTTTAAAGAGAGAGAGAGAGAATTTTTTAATATTTATTTTTCAGTTTTTGGTGGACACAACATCTTTATTTTTTATTTTGTGTGGTGCTGAGGATCGAACCCAGCGCCCTGCGCATGGCCCCACGCATGCCAGGCAAGCGTGTTACCGCTTGAACCACATCCCCAGCCCCCTGCTTTCATTTTTGGTAATGACAAGTGCCTGTCTTTAGAATATTCCTCTTCTTGTCAGAAAGTCAAAGAGACCCAGAGAACTGGGAAGGATCTCCTGACCTATGATTGAAAAGAGCTAGATTAGCAGGTGGGAGATGGTACAGGAAAGGAGAGGTTAGAAAGTTGTGGATGGAGAAGGAAAGGACCAAGAGGTCTGGAATCTGAGCTGTGGCCCTTGGAGCACTGCTGGTCCAGAAGAAAAAGGGGGGGGGGGGGTCACTCCTTATGAGTCTGATCTTCTTCTGCCCCAAGGATAGCAAAGTGCCAGAATTACACTTGGACTTGGTAATGGTTTAGTGGATCATACAGACTTTCCTCTGTGATAATTAAATGATGAGAAGCTGATCTTGTGTATCTTCATTTATACTATGAGTGAACTTCTTGGCTATAAAGGAAAAGATATTGTATTAGTTATCTGTTGTTGCATTATACATTATACATGATCACAAAATTAGTAGCTTAAGAAGCAGCACTCATTCATTATCTCACTTTCTGTAGGTCAGGAACCTGGGCACATTATGACTACATTCTGTGTTCAGGATTTTTCAAAGCAGCAATCCCTGTGCTGATTAGGATATATTCTCATCTGGAAGCTGAACTAGAGAACAATTCACTTTCTTTTTTTTTTTTTTAAGAATTCACTTTCAAGCTCATTCAGATTGTTGGCAGAATTCCTCCTTAGAGCTGGAGGATTTAGATCTTTATTTTCCTGCTGGCTTTTGATGAAAAAAACCACTCAGTTCCTAAAGGCCACTTATAGTTTCTTGCCATGTGGCCTTCTCCATAGGAATTTTTACAATAAGGCAGTTTACTTTTTCAGAGCCAGCAAGTCTGCTAAGATGGAGTCTTATATAACATAATATAATCATGGAAGTGACATCCTATCACATTTGCTATATTCTATTGATTAGAAGCAAGTCACAGGTTTCACCCACACTTATGGAAAAGGAGAAACTCACTGAGGAGTACTGCTCCAGTGTATCCACCAGAAAGCATTTTGCCTTTCTCAGAGGTTACTTTTCATTTACTTACTTTGCTAGAGATCTGTCTAGGCACAATAGAATATTAGTGCATTTTCATGTGTCTGTGTCATACTAAAAAACTCAGGGAATATAATGCACATAAACAGGAAGTGGAAGAAACTCCTCACCTATTCAAAGGAGATTTTGACTATGGAGTGGTGATTTAAAACTTTGTTGCCTTTCCTTGTAGGACATAAAACAACTCAAGGACTTTGGATCTTGAGGCCTGTGGCCTCCAGATCAATGGGAATAACAGTCTTTTGTTGGAAGAATTGGGGAATCTGAGCTGTTAGAAGCAATTTTCTCATTTGTATTTTGCATTGTGTTATAAAAGGGAGAACCTGGTGATATTTCTATGACAAAACTAGCCTTGGCATTAGAAGAACTTGATTCCATGTTCTGCTTTGCTTCATCCCTTTGAAATTATTTGTGTTATCAGCATTACATGATTATTATCAAACCTACCTCCCATAGCTAAATTTATTGAAGATTTTTGTACCAAGAGTTGTATAGTAGATCATCTAATAACAATTATATTGGGTTATCTACTATTATTGGATTATGCCCAAACTTGACACTTCCTGGATGTTTCTTCGAAATACTAATTCCAGACCAACTTTATCCTGTGGCACTAGTGCATTAATATTTACAAGGAAGGTGCCTGGGATCTAGTTTTTAAAATTGATATCAGATGATTTTCATGATAAAGTACCTGGGGAAATCATGCTTTTGTTGCATTCCCTTAATGGTATTAAAAAGTAGGTATTCTGTTTGCAGGTGATGAATCTGAGGCTTATAGAAGTTACTTATCCTGGGTCATCTGAATAAGAGCAGAGCCAGGCTTGGTGGTGCACACTTGTAATCCCAGATACTCCAGAGGTTGAGGCAGGAGGATCATAAGTTAAAGGCTAACCTTGGCAACTTAGCAAGACCCTGTCTCAGAATAAAAAATAAAAAGGATTGTACTGGGAATGTAGCTCAAAGGTAGTGCTTGCCTAGCATGCATAAAGCCCTGGGTTCAATCCCCAGCACCACAAACAAAGGAAAAGGAAAATAAAAAGGTTCAGGCATGTAGCTCAGTGGTAAAGCACTCCTGAGTTCAATGTCCACTATCGCAGGAAAAGAAGGAAAGAAAGAACAAATAAAAGAAAACTGAAATTTAGGTTTGGATTCACCCTGAATCCTGTCCTATTAGCCTAATCCTGTCCTAATATGCATTGAACAATTATGCAGGGCATAATAATTGTTTATATTTATTGAAACTTTGTCAGTTAAGAAATATGAGACAGCACCAATATTATCTTATGAATAGCTATAATAAAAGTTTCCATAATTAAGTGAGAGCAGAATTTGAAAATAGAACAGTTGCCTAGAATTGAACAAGGGCTGGGAACCCAGACAGGAAGGAGAACGTGGAAGGACTCTTGGTAAAAGAAGAGAAGTGGAAGTAAATGGGAAGCGGCAAAGGTGACAAGCACTTATTGCTGCCTTTATTTTTTTTTTCAGTACTGGGGATTGAACCCCAGGGGTGCTCTACCACTGAGCTACATCCCCAGCCCTTTTTTATTTTTTATTTCGAGACAGGATCTTGCTAAATTGCCTATGCTGGCTTCGAACTTGAGATCCTCGTGCCTCAGACTCCCGAATCGCTGGGATTACAGGCGTGCGTCACTGCGCCCGACAACAAGCATACACTGCTTACAGGTGAGGCTGAGGGCAGCCATCAAGGAATAGTTGGAACCACTGTGAATTCTTTCTTCCTATTTGCGTCTTAAAACAAAAACAATATCACCTTTTGTTGCTTTCTCAGAGTATCCATTTATGTGACATTTCTTTTCAGTTTTTTTTTTTTTTCTTTTTAGGGGTGGGTGGTTAGTACTAGGGATTCAACCCAGGGGCTTATGCAAGGTATGCAAGGTAGGCAAGTGCTCTACCACTGAGCTACATACCCAGCCCTTTTATTTTTTTATTTTAAAACAGGTCTCCCTAAATTTCCCATACTACCTTCGAACTTGTGATCCCCCTGCCTCACTCTCCCAAGTAGCTGGGATTATATGATGCACCCCATGCCCATCTATTTCACATTTCTATTAGCAAAGTATCACTTTTCTGTTCAAATCTGACTTTCTAGGTTCTACTTGCTGTTCCCATTTGTTTCAAACAGTTGTTATAAAGCTCACTTAAGAAATGTAAATAACTTTCTTTCATGTGCAAACAGGGACAAAACTAAATCAGACTGCATTTATTTTGTTTGGTAGCCTGGATGAATTCTTCAAGGGCTACCTTAGTTTAGACTTCAAAATACAACCCAAACAAACCCTGATAAAAGAAAACATATCACACTTTGAAAAGCAAATAAAGATATTTGCTTAACATAGTGCACTTTTCTGGTATTATCATTCATCTTTTATATCAGTTTCCACTTGTCTGGAATACTTAGGGGCATTGAGAATTAGTAACCTATCCTCTTTTACTTGATAGTTTTGAAAAACATACTTTTATCATCTAAACATTAGTGGTCGTGTAGATTTAGCCACATGTTTTTTTTCTAATAATCTTCCTATTTGGGGATTTTAAATTTACAGAAAAGATGCAGAGATAGTATTGAGAGTTCATGTATAGCCCACATTGGATTTCCTTTTCCCTGAATGTTAACTAACATCTTACATTACTGTAGTACATTTGTCAAAACTAAAAAAGCCAGTTTGTTGAAATGAACCCAACTTTTTGTATAACCATTAAGCACTAATTTTAAAAATCATCCTCAAAAAAACTAAAAAAGTCAGTACAATGCATTAATATTAACTAAACTCCAAGCTTTGGGGGATTTTTGTCAGTTTTTTCCACTAATATTCCAGTATTCAGTCCAGGGTACAACATTACATTTAGTTATCATGTCTTCTCTGGATTGTGACAGTTTCTGAGTTTTTCCCTGTTTTACATTACTTAGACAGTCTTGAACAGTACTATTGAGTATCCTGTAGAATTTTCCCCAGTCTGTCTTTGTCTGATGTTTGTTTTACAATGAGACTATAATTAAGGTTTGGGAGAAGAATACAACAGAGGTCAAGTATCCTTCTCATTGTATTATATAAAGGGCTTATCATTTGGTTAAGGTAATATTTATGAGGTTTCTCCATTGTAAAGTTCTTCTTTTTCCCTTTCCTATTTGTTCTTTGAAAGCAAGTCACCAAGGGTGACCTACTCAGACCCAGTGATGATTTTGGGCAAGGATTAAGCTTTACTTCTTGAAGGGAAGAGTTAGTTAGCATATATTATTTGATAATATTATATAAAGAAGTTTTATGTCTTCTTCCTGGTTTTAAAAAAATTATTTATTTATTTATATCCATATGGGATCACATATATTTTACTTTATATTTCAGGGCATATGAGCTGGGAATATAGCTCAGTTGGTAGAGCGCTTGCCTCACATGCACAAGACCCTGGGTTCAATCCCCAGGACCACAAAAAAAAAAAAATCTACTTCACGGCATAACCCAATACTACATACTTTATTGTGCTGCTAAAATTGTTCTAAAGTCAGTGAAACCATCTCTATAATTTTTCTCTTTTTAATTCCATTAATTTTCATTCTTTTTTAATATTTATTTTTTTAGGTGTAGATGGACACAATACAATGCCTTTATTTTTATGTGGTGCTGAGGATTGAACCCATCTGGCCTGTGCTAGGCAAGCGCTCTACTGCTGAGCCACAATCCCAGTCCCATCATTCTTTTTTAAAACAACATTTATTATTTGAGCTAGTCCCAAAGTCAAAGGTCGAATGCTTTCTCTGATATGTGAAAGCTAATCCAAAATAAGGTGGGGGACTTAAAAAAGAATAGAAGAAAGATAAGTGGAGTATACAAAGGGGAATGAGGGGAAGGGAGGAGGGATAAAATAGGAAAAGACAGAGGAATAAATATGACTAACTTTCCTATGCATATATATGAATATACCATTGTGAATCTCACCATTGTGTACATCCACAAGACACTAATTTTAAAAAACTTTTAAGTGAATAGCAAAAAGATCAGCAGAAGGAAGAGAATAGAGGGAAGGAGGAGGGAAGGGAAAGGGTAAGTACTGAGGACTAAATTAGAACAAATTATATTCTATGCTTTTATAATTACATCAAAATGAATCTTATTGTTATGTCCAGCTAAAAAGGACCAATAATATTTTTTTTAAATTTTTATTATTTGACTTTTCCAAACTTTTTGCTGTAGTTTTTTCTTTTTTCTTTCTTTTTGGGGTTTGGGACTGGAGATTGAACTCAGGGCCAAGCACATGCTAGGTAAGTGCTCTATCACTGAGCTACCATTACATCCCCAGCCATGATTTCTGTTCTTATTTTTATTATTTTCTTCTTCTTGATCTAGGTTTATTTTGCTCTTTTTCTAGATTCTTGAGGTGGATGCTTAGGTTTTGCTTTCATTTTTGTTGTTGTTTTGTCCAGGGTGTTTTTGTTGTTGTTGTTGTTGTTTTGGTACTGGGAATTGAACCCAGGGTCACTTTAATACTGAGCTACACCCAGCCCTTTTTATTTTTTATTTCAAAACAGGATCTTGCTGAGGCTGGCCTTTCCTGCCTCAGACTCCCAAGTAACTGGGATTACAGGTGTGTGCCACCATGCCCTGCTTACATTACTGATTTGAAATTTTTCCTCTTCTCTGATATAAGAATTTTAGTTCTATCAAATATCCCTTAAATGCCATTTTAGCTGCATCCCACTAATTTTGATGTTTATATTCATTAAGTTTAGAGTATTTTTTTATTTTCCTCAAAACTTCTTTGACCCATGGATTATTTAGAAATATGTTGTTTCATTCCCAAGTGACTTTCCTGCTTTCTTTTTTTATTTTTTTAAAATTTATTTCTTACATACATGACAATAGTGGAGTGCATTACATTTATAATTATCCATCCACAGCACAATTTTTTGTAACTCTGTATATAGAGTTTGTTCACACCAAATTTTACCATTATACATGAGCTCTCTTATTTTTTGGCATACAATTCTTAATATACCTTTATACCACCATTTTTCATATCTCTGTTTGTATATAAGGTATGTTGACCCCAAATTCACATCTTCATACATGTATTTTGTATAATGATGACCCTCTCCTTCCATCATCCTGCTGTCTTTCTATTACTGATTTCTAATTTTATTTTATTATTTCCAGACAATAGTCTAGGATTTCACTTCTTTTACATTTGTCAAGGTTTTTTTTTTGTTGTTTGTTTGTTTATTTTTTGTTTTTTAAAGAGAGAGAGAGAGAGAGAGAGATAATTTTTTTAGTGTTTATTTTTTTTTAGTTTTTGGTAGACACAACATCTTTGTTTGTATGTGGTGCTGAGGATCGAACCCGGGCTGCATGCATGCCAGGCGGGCGCTACCGCTTGAGCCACATCCCTAGCCCGTCAAGGTTTGTTTTATAGCCCAAAATATTTTTTATCTTGGTAAATGTTCTGTGAATACCCAGAAGGAATGTATATTCTGCTGTTCTTGGGTCCTGTTGATTGATCACATTCTTCTGTATCCTTACTGATTTTCTACCTAGTCATTTTATTAATTGTTCAGAGAGTACTATAGAAGTCTCCAATTGTAATTTTGGATTTATCTATTTCTTCTCCCAGTTCTATCAGTTTTGTTTTATGTATTTTGAAGCTCTATTGTTAGATGCATATATAAATTGATCCTTTTATAATATAATGTCCTTCTTTGTCTTTGGTAATTCTGTTTGCTATGAAGTCTTCACTATTTAATATTAATATGGTTTCTTGATTTCTTCTGATTCATGTTTATATGGTATATTTTTCCATTCTACTTTTGATCTATATAATGATTATATTTGAAGTGAGTTTCTCATAGAGTTGGGTTGTTTTTTAAATTCACTCTCTTGCTGTCTTATAATTGTATTTAAACCATAACTTTTGGTATGATTTGGCTTAAATATGTCATTTTACTGTTTGTTTTCTATTTGCTCTCTGTTGATTGTTGTTGCTCCTATTTTATTTTTTCTCTTCTTATGGGTGATTTGAATAGGTTTTTTAATCCCGTGTTGATTTATCTATAGCAATTTTGAATGTATATCTCTATATAGATGTTAGTGATTGCTTTTGGTTTTTTTTTTATATTTTTTTATTGGTTGTTCAAAACATTACAAAGCTCATGACATATCATCTTTCATACATTTGACTCAATTGGGTTATGAACTCCCATTTTTGTAACAGAATCACATCTGTTACACACTCACATTTTTACATAATGGCATATTAGTGACTGTTGTATTCTGCTACCTTTCCTATCCCCTACTATCCCCCCTCCCCTCCCCTCCCATCATCCCTCTCTACCTCATAGTGATTGCTTTTGGTGTTATCTTTTAGATACATAACATCAGTCTATTGATTTCTACATTTTACCATTTTGAGTGAAATATGGAAATCTTACCATTTATATGTATTTATTTGCCCTTCCCACCTTTATAATATGAAATTGTCTTGTGTTTTGTTTTCTCTTACATTGAGAACCACATTAGACAATGTTATATTTTTTTCAGTCATCAAACTTTAGAAAACTCAATAGGATAGTCTGCTGTATTCACCTGTATCTATATTCTTGCTTTATTCCTGATGTTTCAATTTTCCTTTTTTTGTTCATGCCCTTTCTGCTTAAATAACTTCTTTGGTCATTTGTTTAGGGTAGTGTTAAATTCTCTTTTTTTTTTCCTTATCTGAGGATGTCCTAATTTCACCTTCTTTCCTGAATGATATTCTTGCTTGATAAAGAATCGTGGTTTGACAGTAATTTTCTTTCAACACTTGAAAAGTGTTCTGCTCCTTCCCTCTAGCCTCCATGGTTTCAGAAGAGAAATTTGATCTTGTTCAAATAGTTGTTCCACTCTAGGTAACTAGTCATTGATTTTTCTTGTGCTTTCAAGAGTTTTGTCTTTTGTTTTCAAAACTTAGATTATGATGGATGGATTTATTTTCGCTTATACTGTTTGAAGTTTGGGCAGCTTCTTGAATCTAGAAATTTATATCTTCTGCAAAGTTTGAGAAACTTTTAGCCATTATTTCTTTGAATATTCTTCAATTTCACCTTATTTCTTCTTTCCTTTTGGGACTTAAGTTGCATGAATGTCAGATATTTTGTTGTTTTCCCACAGGTCCTTCAGATTACTTTCATTTTTTCACTGTATATTCTTTCTATTATCAGATTAAGTAATTTCTCTTGTTCACTGGTTCTTTCTTTTGTTAATTCCGTTGTCTGATTGAGCCTATCCCAAGAGCTTGTTTCAGTTATTGTATTATTCCATTCTAAAATTTTCATTTATTCTTTATATCCTCTATTCCTTTGATGAAGGTTTATATTTTTGTTTCAGAAGTGTAATTTCTCACTAAAGCATAATTATCATAGATGCTGTAAAATCCTTGTCACATAATTCTAACATCTGTGTCCTCTTGATGTTTATGTCTATTGATTGTCTTTTCTCATTCCTAGTTTTTAGCCTGATGAGTGATTTTCTATTGTACCCTGAACTTTTTTGGTATTAGGTTGTGAAACAAGGAATCCTTTGTTTAAAACTTCTGTTTTAGCAAGCCTCTGCTATAACCAGGCCAGTGTGAAAGAAGAGGTGTTGATCTTTAGTACCAGTTGTGGAATTCCTAGGTCCTCCACCTTGCTTCTCTTATCTCTCTAGGAAATGGGGGATCCCATTACTACTTGGTTAGGATAGAAATCCATATATGGTTGCCTCTACTGATAGTGGGGTGTGTGGTGATGGTCAGGGGTACCACATTATTGATATTTAGGGGTGATGGCCCAGGGTCCCTACCCAGTCTCTGCTAATACCACTTTAAGGAGGAGGTGGAGGAGGCCCCTAACTCTTGCTGGGTGATAGTGGATATCAAGGCCTTTCAGTTGGTGTCCATCAATACCACAATCACTCTTTAAAAATTTTTAATATCTTTTGTAGAAAAATAATTCTCATAGTGTGTAGTTCACATATTTAAAGTATATAGTTCAGTGGATTTTAGTATATTTGCAGTTATATAACAATTACCACAATCTAAATTTA
This sequence comes from Marmota flaviventris, assembly GCF_047511675.1. Classification (NCBI taxonomy): domain Eukaryota; kingdom Metazoa; phylum Chordata; class Mammalia; order Rodentia; family Sciuridae; genus Marmota; species Marmota flaviventris. Next base: position 39,186,809 of record NC_092518.1, read on the forward strand.
GTACATTTTTATGACCTCGGACAGAAACCCCCAACCCATTAGTAGTTACTCCCCAGTGTCCCTGTGCCCAGCGTCTGGCAGCCACAGATCTACTTAAGTAGATCTGTGGATTTGCCTATTCTAGACATTTCCTATAGATGGAATCATACAATATGTTGTCTTTTTGTTTCATTTAGCATAATATTTTCCAGGTTCATCCATGTTGTAGCATGTATCAGTATTTCATTTTTTTTCACAACCAAATGACATTACAAAGTGTGAATATACCATGTTTTGTTTATCCATTCATCAATTGATGGATGTTTGGGTTGTTCCACTTTTTAGCTATTATGAATAATTCTGCTATGAACATTCACATACAAGTTTTTATGTAAAGATATTATCAGTTGTCTTGGGTATATTATACCCAGGAGTTGAATTGTTGGATCATGTCACTCTGTTTAACCATTTGAGGAACTGCCAGGTTCTTTTCTAGAGTCTTTATGTGTTTTCCTCAGATAGATCCTGTCTCTGGCAGCACTCCCAGCTATTAGCCACTGTTATTATCACTGCAGGCTTTAGCATGGTGGTAGGGTCTGGGGGAGGGGCAGCATTCTCTGATCTTCTGATTATGCCTCAGGCTATGGGTTGCATAGTGGCCTTCTGTCTGGCTTTGCAGGGAGGTGGTCTTTATCCTTACAGCATTTTGCACCTTCCCCTATTAAGTACCTTCTGGTACTCTCTATTCTTTGTCCTTGAGGTTCTCCCCAGGGAGGGCCTTTTTCTCCTTAGGTAACAGAGAGGCAGAGGCTGAATGCTTTTCTCTTTCCCCCAGCCAAAGTGAAATTACAGCATTGTCCTCACTTGGTGTCCTTTCCCCAGAGATGAAGCCATTTGTTCAGTAAGGGGGGCAGGGTACTAAGCACCAGGGACCCAGACAGCACCAATCAGGTAGCTTACTCCAGTTCCTCCTCCTCTACCCCATCTTCCCTGTGTGAACCTGATTGCGTTCCTGGAGAAAAAGCTTGCAAGAGGATGGGAACCCCCTATGACTGGTCCCCTAGTCCCCAGGAAATTCTTACTCTGATAATAGTTCCCACTTGTCCTCCAGTGATTCATCAGAATTTCTAAATGTCCCTGCTTTGGCTTCCCCACATAAGCAAATGCTCTGTCCTGTGTCTCCCTACAGAGGCCTGTCTCTCTTTAAGGTGACCATTTGCAAGTGGCTATTTCTCTGGCAGATTTGTGAAAAGATGTTAATTTACTGCCTGTCTCGTCATTTTCTTGTAAAAAATGGGAGTTTCTTTTTTCCATCTCTCTACAGGTCTGAGATGATATTGGAAGTCTTGTATCTTACATTTTTACTGGGAGTTAGTCATTGAAATATAATATAAGTTATAAGTTATCTTTTATGTTGGGTCTTAATTGGCTGCATTAATAGGTACATATTTTCTTTGATAGTGCACAGTGAGATTTCTATGTATGCCTTCCCCTGATTTATTCTCTAGGGAAGAGTTTGCTGGGGGTGTGTGAATCCCACACATGTGGTTCAGGGAATACAGAAAACCCAGCAAAAAAAAAATTGTGCTTAAAACTCTGAAAATTCTGAATACCTTCTTAAAGTTATATAAAATTTTAAGGGTATGTTCTTATGTGAATTTTATTAGTAATTAGTTAGTTTAGTTAGTAATTAGTTAATTTAGCTAATAATTACCATCTGATTCTCTAAAGGGCTCATACTCCCAAAGATATTTTTAAAAACATTTCCTTAGAAAAAGCACATAGAACTAGAACCAATTGGAACATATTAAAAAGTTTTCCATGCTTTCTCAAAAGCCAAGATATTTTTATCTAATATTAGTCTGGTCTGTAAAATACATTATCCTATCTTAAAGGTTTGACTATAGGCATACCATCTGTAGGCCTAGAGTCCCATTAATTTTTTATCTAAGACTTTCATAGCAATAAAGTGTAAGATCTTGAATTTTAATTCCACAGAGAATACTACATACCCTCAAGTAGAGCTTATATACATCATTTTGCCTGTATTTATAACATGCTTGATTAGTTTTCAGACCTACAGCAGATAAAAAGCACTAAGCTGCAAACGTACACATGTTGCACAAAAAAAGGGACATTGAGAGAAGGGAGAATACCTTTCAGATAAAACCTCAAATGTCATCTCCTATGTGAAAATTGCCCAAATCTCCAAGTCAGACTTGATTACTCCCCCTCCTCCATTACTACGATACAAACACTTCTGTTTGGTATGAGTATGAGGTAAGGCAAGTAATTATTTAACTTACCTAAATAACCCCAAAATACAATGCTTTATAATCATTGGTGTTCCAGTTGGTATCAGCCCAAAGCCATCAAAAATGTTTATTCTTTTTTCTTTCATCTTCTTCTATTGTATTTTATTGGTACTGGGATTAAACCCAGGGGTTTGCACATGTTAGGTAAGTGCTATACTGTTGAAGTACGTACCCAGCCTTTTTTTGTTGTTGTTTTAAGACAGGATCTCATTAAGTTACCTAAGCTGGCTTCAAACTTCTGATCTTGCCTCAGTCCTGCATAGCTGAGATTATAGATGTGTGCCACCTTTTTTGTTTTTTTTTCTTTTTCTTTCTCTTTTTTCTTTTCTTTTTTTCTTCCTTTTTCCCAGCCTGTTTATAAGAAATATGAAAGCTGCTTTAAACTGGTTGAAAAATATTCCCATGAAAAATATTTATATGGTTTTTATAATTTTTAAATTTAGAAATTAATTTATCTTTGATTATTGGAAAAATTAATGTGAACTCAATGTCTTGATAGAAATGGGTATCTTTGTTATCATATAAGGAAAGGTTTTAAGGCTGGGCACAGTGGTGCATGCCTGTAATCCCAGCAACAGCTCAGGAGGCTGAGGCAGGAGGATGAGACTTCAAAGCCATGCTCAGAAATGTAGCAAGGCCCTAAGCAGCTTAGCAAGACCCTGTCTCTAAATAAAATATAAAAAAGGGTTGGGGATGTGGCTCAATGTTGAAGCACCCATAGGTTCAATCCCTGGTACCAAAAAAAAAAAAAAAAAAAAAGGTTGTCAGAGTTTTAAGCATGATATTCTTTGCTGGGTTTTCTCTGCTTCATATGGTTGATTGACTTACTTTAAGATTGTATAATTATAGTCAATTCCCTTTGATTAAATATAGTACCATGTTTTGTACTTGTAGCTGTTGTATACATTGGAGGGATCAAATTTATGTGATCAACATTGATCAGTCTCTCTGCTTTATTGACATGGACCAGACAGTGTTTCCCTTTGTGTCATACAGGAAGTAAATGTTTTGGCTTTTCCTCTGAAAAAATGTCATACAAACATTCAGACTAGCTGTGCTTTAAGAAATTGCCCACTGAGAGATGTTAATGAGAGTAATAAAAGACAGAGTTGTCCATGAAGGGCATTTTCATTTTGTGGTTCTGGCAGGTTAAGCATTGATGTTCTAATTGAATTCATAGTGAGGCCTCCTTTGTTTCTGCAAGCATCTGAGAGGCCAGATGCACATGCAGTGTTGGACTTGGCATAGCTTCTGGACTGTATGTTAGCCTGTGAATCCCCTCTGACCATAAATGAGCAGTTATCTGTTAAGTACAAAGCCTTTTTGTTTCAGTATAGTTTGGGGAAACTACCAATGCATATAAAACAGGCACACAATTAAGAACTCTTAAACTTCTCAACTTCATTACCTAGAAATATCAGTGTCAACATTCAGCTCCCTCATTCATAATCTTTAACAACGAATGGCTATGTTTTATTTTGTGAAATTTCTGCATTATTTGTAGCCTCTAGAATGTAATGTTCTTGATAAGCTGTACCCTACAGCTTTCAAGCCAAGCCATCCCCATTTTAGTTGAGCTTCACTCAAATTTCTCTCTCACTGTATCAACAATTACTTTATAGACTAGATAGAAGAGCTGAGCTACATTTTTTATGCTTTTAGAAGGAATACTGAGATCATGTTAATAAAATAACTGCATCTAATATTTATTTAATGCAATTATGATGAGCCCAGTACCATACTAAATCCTTTACACAAGTTAACCCATTTAAACAACCCTGATGAGATGGGTATTATTATTATTCCCATCTTACAGATGAGTACACTGAGACAGAGAATTTAGAAAATTTAAAGCTATGAATTAGGGCTGGATTTGTAGCTCAGTGGTAAAGTGTTTGCCTCACAATGCCGCAGTCTGGCTAGGCACAATCAGGAGCCACTTGTCAAAAGAAACTAACTTTATTTTTAGAACCACACACGCCAAACAAAACAACCTCTCAGGAAAAACCCTCAGAGCCCCAACTGCCACCACCAGCTTCCCACAAGCCTCTCTCTCCCTAACCAGCCTCTCTCCACCTCCTACAATCCTCCTGCTCTTGAGGCTGATTGGCTGGGTCATGTGGGCGGAGCCAAAAAAGTCCCCCAATGAGCAGCTCCATGGTCGGAAAGGGCAGGGAAACAGCCCAATGAGCATCACTGCAGAGGAGCCAATCAGCTAGATGTTGCTGGGGCCGCTGTGAGCCAATCATCAACCGGCAGCTGGAAGTTTGCTGGGGCCCCTTCGGCTGTGGCTCTCAACATCTCCCCCTCTCTGTTTAAACAACAAGCATGTGGCTTAGGGACCGTGCCTGCCTTAGGTTGTCCAATAGTACATATGGTCCTTACCCGTTAGGTTGGTACCATTGCAATTGGATCTTACCCGTCACTGACTACAGGTCCAGTATACAGCCACACCTGTGGAGAGGTCTTTGTACCAGCGGGGGGGTGAGGTTCTTTGCCTCACCTCTGTTGGCCCCCAAATTTTAGCTGGACGATCATGACAAGCAGAAGGGAGGAAGATACACCAAGCCAATTGACGGCTCCTTTTGGAAAAATTGTACCACCGATGACATCATCAGCAAAAATACCCCAACACTACCACAAGTCGCTGCACCAACAGATAGTTCACAGTGCATACAGGTGAGTTCACAATGTGTCCAGGCAAGTTCTGCAAGCAGTTCACAGAAGGCACTAAAAGAAAACAATTTTCTTAACAATTTACATTGTCTTCACCGGCACTGGGATGAAGATAGGAATTCTGGCAATAATGGCTAAAGAAAAAATTATGTAACATTACAGAAGGCACTAAAAGAAAACAATTTTCTTAACAATTTACATTATCTTTAAGAGAATTATTAAATATAATGAAAAGAAAAGGTGAAAGTAAACAGATCTGTTAACCTCCTTTTTTGTTCACATATTAAAACAATCCTCAACAGTTGTTTACCCAATTTAAATTAAACCATTTAAATCACGTGAATAAAAATATATATATATTTGGATCCATTTTTTCATGAGCGCTCATCATATATGATATATGGACATACGTACATTCAAACATATAACACAAAACACAAGTGTGCACACATAATATAATACATACAACACATAACATAATAGTAAAGGCCTTATAACTTTTTACAGGTGAAATTTCCATTGCAATGTTTAAAAACTCTATAGTCAAAAAAATAGAACTGATCAGCAAAACATTAACCTAGGTCTGTATGAGCTCAAAAAACAAAATAGAATGTGGGAAAGGGCAATAATAAAATTGATATTGAAAAAAGCATCCTGGTTCTATCGCAGATGTAAGGATAGCCAAACTGGAGTTTTGGATATCAGCTGTTATGGACTTGAGTCAAACCATCTTCTTTTTGGTCTGTAGAAATCGCTTTAGTTAATCTCTCTGGAATCCAAATCGGCTGCTGTTCTCCCTGTGGAAACACACAAACAGACCCCCGACTCCAGATAATTACTGGGTCAGGACCTTTCCATTGTCCTGTTAGAATATCCTTCCAAAGTACCTTGGGCTTATGCACATTTTTTGGACACATATGCCTTTCCGCAGCACTAAGTCCTGATGAATCCAAATTTAAAAAGTTTAGAGTAAAAAGGGTTATTTTAAGTTTATCTTTGGGGAATATATACCCCTTCCCAATTCCATCTTTTTGCTTTAATAAGTACATTTTAATAGTTTGATGAGCTCTTTCAACTATACCTTGTCCATGTGGATTGTATGGGATTCCTGTTATATGAGTAATGCCAAATGATGAGCAAAATTGTTTAAAAGAGGTAGAAGTAAAACCAGGGGCATTATCTGTTTTTAACTGTTTTGGAATGCCCACAGTGGCAAAATTTTGTAAGCAATGAGCTATAACATCTTTAGTTTTTTCTCCAGCATGAAGGGAGACCATCAAAAATCCAGAAGAAGTATCAACTGTAACATGCAAATATTTTAATTTTCCAAATTCTGGCAAGTGTGTGACATCCATCTGCCAAATATGGTTAGGTATCAATCCTCTAGGATTGACTCCAAGATTAACTTGTGGTAAAAAGGTCACACAATTTTGACATTGTTTGATTATTTGTCTAGCTTGTTCCTTAGTTATTTTAAAACGCTTTTGTAAAGTATTAGCATTGACATGGAACCTTTTATGAAAATTTATAGCTTCTTCTAGTGTAGAGAAAATATGTATGTCATGTGTAGTTTTATCTGCTAAATCATTGCCCAAACTAAGGGCTCCAGGCAATCCTGTATGTGCCCTGATATGTCCTATAAAGAATGGATCTTTTCTGTCCCAGATTAGACTTTGTATAGTGGAAAGCAAAGAGAAAACAGTAGAGGAAGGGGAAATCCTACCAGCATCTTCAAGGGATACTATAGCGTTAACTATATACTGACTATCGGAAAATAAATTAAATACAGAATCTTTAAACATCACAAAAGCTTGTAATACTGCATTAAGCTCTACCTTTTGAGCTGATTGTTTGGGTACTAAAAATGTAAAAGTTTGATCAGGTGTAACTATTGCTGCTGTACCATTATTTGATCCATCGGTGAATATATTTGGAGCATTCATGATAGGTGTTTTTCTTGTCATTTTTGGAAAAATTACAGGATGCGATGATCAAAAAGACAATAAAGGATTAGATGGTAAGTGGTTATCAAATGAAACATTAGATTTGCACATGATTATTGCCCAAGTATTTAACTCATTAGCTAACTCATCAATTTGATTCATAGTATATGGAGTAATAATTTTATTGGGAGAAATTCCAAACACTCCCTTTGCTGCTTTTATTCCTTTGAGTATTAATTGTCCTACAGCCTCAGGATACCTAGTAAGAATAGTGTTAGGAGAATAAGATAAATGTATCCATAATAATGGACCTTCTTGCCAAAATACTCCTGTAGGAATATTTTTTGTTGGTAGTACAATAAATAATAAAGGCAAACTTATATCAATTCTATCCAAATGCATATTTTCCATATATGTTTCAATGATTTTTAATGCCTTTCTTGCTTCAGGCGTTAACATGCGGGGTGAATTTGGATCTGATGGACCTTTTAGGATATCAAATAAAGGTCCCAACTCTCCTGTTGGTATACCTAAATAAGGCCTTATCCAATTTATGTCTCCTAATAACTTTTGAAAGTCGTTAAGTGATTTGAGTTGATCTACTCATATTTGAATTTTTGGTGGACGGACCATGGTTGAGGATAATAGAACTCCTAAATAATTAATTGGAAAATTTAATTGTACTTTATCTATTGCTATCTCTAGATTATAATTTTTTAATAAGTTTGTAAGTGTGGCATAACATTCTAGCAATGTGTTTTTATCTTTGTGTGCTAATAATACATCATCCATATAGTGAAATATTTGTAGTTCAGGATTTTGATTTCTAAGTGGCTGGATTGCTTTGTTAACATAAATTTGACACATAGTTGGGCTGTTAGCCATCCCTTGAGGGAGTACTTTCCATTCATATCTCTGATCAGGACCTTCATGATTCAGTGCAGGGATAGTAAATGCAAAACGTGGACTATCCTCAGGATGAATTGGAATTGAAAAAAAAAAAAACAATCTTTAATATCTATAACTAAAACATACCAGGTTTTTGGCAAAGCAGACAATTGAGGAATCCCTGATTGAGCAGGTCCCATAATAACCATCTCATTATTAATGGCTCTTAAATCTTGCAATAATCTCCATTTACCAGATTTCTTTTTGATGACAAAAATGGGAGTATTATGGGGAGATACAGAAGGTTGTATATGTCCTTCCGCTAATTGTTGTTTGACCGGGTCATGGGCTGCTTGTATCTTTTCTTTAGTCAGGGGCCACTGAGGAACCCATACTGGTCTTTCTGATTTCCAAGTAATTTTTATTGTCTCAGTGGCCCTTTCTGAAAATCCAACCCATGTCTGTCTGTTCCTTGATCTATTTGTATTGGTGCTGCTATAACTTGTTCTTGTTTTTCTAATCTTTTTCCTTTCCTAAAACCTTGTCTAGTCATAATAGTGGGTGCATTTTGGTTGATGTTATTTGTTAATGTCAAACCTAATTGATCTAGGACATCTCGTCCCCAAAAATTTACGGGAAGATGATCCAATACATATGGCTGTATAGTTCCTTCACATCCTTCAGGATCCTTCCAATCTAATACCATTGCACTTCTATGGGGATTAGTCGCCACTCCTAGGCCTCGAAGCGTTTGAGTGGCTTGATGTAATGGCCAATGTTTTGGCCATTCTTGACGAGAGATGATGCTAAGGTCTGCACTTGTATCCAGTAGTCCATTAAATTCATGTCCTTGAATATTTAGTTTTAGCATGGGGCGAGAATCTAAATTTAAAGAAAGCATAGCCCAATCTACACCTGTGGAGCCTAATCCCTTGGAACCTCTTTCTACAGTACGACTGGAAAATTTATCTTGTAGGCTGGGTATTATTAGTAACTGTGCTATTCTATCTCCTGGTGAAATTACTGATATACCCTTTGGAGAACTGGCTATAATTTTTATTTCACCTTCATAATCGGGATCAATTACCCCAGGACTTATCATAAGTCCTTTTAGAGTAGAAGAGCTGCGTCCCAATAATAAGCCTACTGTTCCTTTGGGAAGAGGTCCTTTCACCCCTGTGGGAATGATTTGAACTCCCATCTCTGGAGTTAGTACTGCTCTGGCGGAGGCGCAGATGTCCAACCCTGCGCTCCTTCTGGTTTGTCTGATGAGGGATCTGATGGACAATGTGTCCTCGGCACTACCCTGATGGGGTTGCTGGGTTCCTCCAGTGCTCCATATATTTGTGGTTTTGGGCCCCGGAGCATTGGGCCCCCCTGTCCATTTTTTGGCAATGGAGCCCGATGCCTTTCTCCACGATATCGTGGATAAACACCTGGTCCTTGTTCGTTTTTTGATAATGGAGTACCCTCTATGGTGGTTTGAGAACGGCATTCATTAGCCCAGTGTCTCCCTCTACGGCATCGTGGGCAAATACCTGGTATTCTACTCCTTGGATACCTAGTTTTGTTAAACCCTCCTCCAATGGGGCAATTCCTTTTAAAATGTCCTGTTTGTTCACAATTGTAGCATGTTCTTGGCCTGGCATCTAAAGCCTGTTTTACTGCAGCTGCCACAATTTGCCCTTGTTCATTAATGTCTCTGGCATCTAAAGCCTGTTTTACTGCAGATGCCATGACTTGCTCTTGTTCATTAATGTCTCTACATAATTTAATATATGTGTTTAAATCTTCATGTTTCCATGGTCTAATGATATCTCTGCACCAACGATTCGCTTGCTCATAAGCCATATGTTTTAGTAATGGCATTGCTTGTTCTGTATTCCCAAAAACTCTGGTAGCTGTTTGAATAAGCCTATCTACAAATTCAGCATAAGGTTCATTAGCTCCTTGTATTACCTTAGATAATTGACCTTGTAAACCTCCATGTCCTTGTAAAGTCTTCCATGCCTTAATTGCATCTACAGCAATTTGTGCATATACACCAGGATCATATGCAATTTGTTGCTGCTGATCCTCATAAGGTCCCTTTCCTAACAACATATCTAGATTTCCCTGAGGATAACCAGCTGCTGCATTTCGCCTAGCCGTCTCCTTGCAAAATTCCTCATTGGCAACCTTCCATAACAGGTATTGTCCTCCATTTAGCACAGCTTTACACATATTAGCCCAATCTGCTGGCGTCATGTCCAAGTTGTTAATGGATTCGACCATGCTTACAGTGAAGGGTGCTTGAGGACCATAGGTTGTTACAGCCTCTTTTAGCTGCTTCACTGTTTTGAAATTTAAAACATGGTAAACTCGCTGCCCTCCTGCCTCAAATACAGGGCATGTTAATATTTGAGATCTTGTCTCAGGATCCCAACTATCAACTGCGGGGGTTGGGGGCCTCCCAGCATATGGAGGTGGCCTTGTTAGTTGGACACTTACGTCCTCTGGTGATAGAAAGGTGTTAGTAGCAGTCTCCTGTAGAGGTGGTGCTGTTGGTTGGACACTTACACCCTCTGGTGATAGAAAGGTGTTAGTAGCAGTCTCCTGTTATAACTTTCCCCCTGATGGCTTTTTCTGTTTTACACTTTCTTTCTCTGTCTGACTAGCTTGAGAGGCCTTCTCTTTTACTTGAATTTTTTCCTCTGTCTGACTAGCTTGAGAGACCTTCTCTTTTACTTGAATCAATATGTCTTCTCCTTCCTCTACCATTGTCTGAACTGAAGGCTTTGGACTAAGCAAACAAGATACAAACGTCCACAATGGCAGTGTGCCAACTGGCAGAGTCCCTGGGCTTTTCTTTTCTATTCTTTTTAAATATTCAGCATGATGGTTCCATTGTGATATATTTAACAACTCCTCCTTAAAAAGCCATGGGCTACATTTTTGTATTGTATCAACGTATGCCCTGACTGCTCTTGATTTTACTGGGATGCCTCCTTCCTCTAACAATTTACTTAACACTCTTTCGGTTTGTTTTTTACTAATTTCTGATCCCATATTTCTACTATAATACAACCCAACAAGATAACACCAAACAAAACCGAGATAGAATGAAATAAAAATGGAACAACAAAAAATCATTATGACCTTTCTCCCTATCTGTTCCTCAGACGCAAATAGTTTTTCCTCAGATGTGAGCGGTTTTTCTTCCGTCTCACTCATCTCCAGGGACAGGCAACTTAAAACAAAAGTGAAGCAAAACAAAAGAGGAATCTTAAAATGGCTACCCATCCTCTCGCCCTGCCCTCAGGGGCGAGCAGTTTACCTTATCACTTACCCTCAGTCACTCCCCGTGTGAGCCACCAAATGCTGCAGTCTGGCTGGGCACAATCAGGAGCCACTTGTCAAAAGAAACTAACTTTATTTTTAGAACCACACATGCCAAACAAAACAACCTCTCAGGAAAAACCCTCAGAGCCCCAACTGCCACCACCGGCTTCCCACAAGCCTCTCTCTCCCACACCAGCCTCTCTCCACCTCCCACAATCCTCCTGCTCTTGAGGCCGATTGGCTGGGTCACATGGGGGGAGCCAAAAAAGTCCCCCAGTGAGCAGCTCCGTGGTCTGAAAGGGCAGGGAAACAGCCCAATGAGCATCACCGCAGAGGAGCCAATCAGCTAGATGTTGCTGGGGCCGCTGTGAGCCAATCATCAGCCGGCAGCTGGAAGTTTGCTGGGGCCCCTTCGGCTGTGGCTCTCAACATGTTTGCCTCACATGTGTGAGGCACTGGGTTCAATCCTCAGCAACACATTAAAAATAAATAAATAAAGGGTTTTTTTTAAAAGCTATTAAGTAGTGAAGCCAGTAGACCAATCCAGGTAACCTGTCCCACAGCTCATATTACTTTCTTGAAAAAATTTTTTGCTATATAAAACATTTGCCTTGTTCAAGCATCAAACCGTAAAACAAAACACAATTGGAAAGATCCAGTTTTTGTCTCTCCCCCTGTATGGTTTGAATGTATTCCCTAAAGTTAATGTGTTATAAATTTCATCCTCATTGCAAATGTTGGGAGTTGGGCTTAATAAAAAGTGATTAGGTCATGCCCTCATGAATGGACTAATGTCATTGTCAAGAGAGTGAGTTCTCATGAGAGTGGATTTGTTATAGAAATAAGTTACCCAAAAAAGATGCGGGGGGAAGGCATCCAGTGTTCTTTTGCTCTCACACCCACTTCTTACCCTACCTCCGTGGGATGATGCAGTATGAAGACCCTTACAAGATGCCAACACTGTGCTCTTAGAGCTCCTAGCTTCTAGAACCATGAGCTAAATAAATCACCCAGTCTCAAATATTCTGTTTATAATATAGCAGCAGAAAATAGACTAAGAAACTCCCTTTCCTGTTTTCTTCTCTACTGCAGATTTTTTAAAGTTTTTGGTTTGCCCTTTTATAGTTTCTTTATGAAAATATTTTCAAATATGTATATATGTGTATGCCACTGTATATGTATAAAACCTATATTGCTAACTAGAATGTGCTCTAGCTGTTTTGTTTGTATTCAATTTTAAAGTCTTTTAAAATGCCTTTTCTTTTCAGAAGCAGGTTCATGAGACCAGTCTGGTAAATATATTTCATATCATTTTGCAGATATCTTCCTGAGTGCTGAACTTACATTCCCACTTCTTCTTCACATTTTATATTCTGCTTCATGCTTGAGATTTTGACTCATACAGCAAGATAAGACAGACTCACACTCTGCCTTGAGTAAAAATGCTTCTCTAGAAAACTTGGATATGACACTGTTTGATCTGGCTAACTTGTAAAATTGAAATTGGGCTTATCATACAAGTCTGCTTTTATCCTAAAAAGGAAGGGAAAATTGTAGTAGTCATAGGATTTAGCTGTCATTTGCTTAAGAAAAGCAGGTATGAATTTGTGTTCTACAGTTTGAGGTTTCCCAGACTTCACAGAGTGTCTGTTCCCTGGAGGTTTGGTATTTCTGAAGCCATGAACAGGGCCAGATGTCATTGGCCTCTGCTTTTATATCTGCCTATAGTCTTCAAGTTACACTTCCGTTTGGTAAATATGTATATTAGTTTCCTGGGGTACCTTAACAAATTGCTGGAAACTAGGTGGCTTAAAATGATGGGAATTTATTCTCTCACAGTTCTAAAAGCCAGAAGAACAAAGTTAGCCAGTCTGTACTCTCTCCAGAGTCTTTAGGAGAGATACCATTCTTTGCCTCTTCTAGCTTCTGGAAGCTGGTAGCATTCATTGATTTGTTGATCAGTGCATCACTCAATCACTGCCTCAGATTTCCCCCTGCCTTTTCCTTATATGGACACTTATCATTCCATTTAGAGTCCACCCAGATATCCCAGAATGATGTCTTCATCTCAAGATCCATAACTTAATAACATCTACAAAGACCCTTTTCCCAAATAAAGTAACATCCACAGGTTCTGGGAATTAAGATATAAACATACCTTTTGTGTATATCCATTCAACCCATTATTATATGTTTCTAGGCTACTCAGAAAACATTTTTATAGAACAGAAATTAATAAGCAGACATGTTAGTTGTTAAGATATGTCTGTTTGTTTTGTGATTAGATGGTATGGCATTACTAAGCCCAAAGCATGATATTATAATTAGTTGATTTAGTTTGTAGAGTATCACTTGGAAAATAATGAAATATTTTGGGGTGTTAATAAATATTTGTCTTTCATAGTCTTTCCAGATCTAAGGTAGAATTTGCCACAGCACTGTCATTTTCCCAGACATTAGTTTAGTACAATTGTAAATTGCCATCACTACTTAACCACTGGCTCATTAACAGTAATTTATAGAAATAGATTGGAGTGTTCAGCATAATGATGAGTCAGTGTCTCCTGCTAGTCACTCAGAACACTGAGCTCTCTGCAGAACATGTTAAATGAATATGTCTGTGATTTACCCACTTAAACAAAGCATTATGTAATAAACCACCAGTGTTTGTTTCCTGTAGACTTAGATTTCTCCCTTTGCAGCACTCAGTTAACTTTAATTGGCCAGGATTCCTGGTAGGAAGGTCATTTTGTTGCCCCTTGGCCATTTACATGTTCAAGGTAGATTTCCTTCTCTACTTTGCTGTGGTCATATTTATTTTAAATCTTCCCTAAGTGAAATAAACAAGCATTTGCAGAGTTGTCCCCTGCAAAGTAGTAAATGAAATGATCTTTTATTCATTTAAATGGCATCATTTGATTATATGATAATTCAATCCTATATTGTGTGAAACGATATCAGTTTAAACAGAACTGCACTTCCTCAGAATTAATTGCTTTATTAGATCATACTCTGTGTTTCTACATTCATGTTACATAGAACTTGGTGAGTGGGTCTCCTTAGAAAACCTTGATAAGCATTAAAGGCTAAAATGTTTGCTTGATAGCATCTCTTCCTTTGATTTTTCAGAAATGTGGACACATTTATCTTCAACCTGCAAGTATTAATGTTTTTTAATAGTAGAAATTAGTAAGTGAAGTATTGATCAATGCATACATGCTTCCATGTGAAAATGTATTCCCTTATTACTTAGATGTTAACTGGGCCATCATCACTGAAATCATTGCCAAGTTAGCTTAATAATCTATGATATACTCTCTTTCAGTTGCTGAAAAAACAGAATCAGAAAGCTGAGGCTTCTATGGCAGTTTAGTCACTCAGAGATCTGTGTAACCAGAGTATCAGTTATAGTCTGAATTGTAGCTCCATACATACCCATTTGTCATTATCCCTACCTCTAACATTTGAACTTTCCACACAGTTATAGTTCCCTGGAAGGAGTGAATTTGGGGCTATCACTGTGAGCCTCTTGGCTGCCACAGTACATTTATTCCTATCTCCTTGCCCCTGAGGTATTCACTGATAGTGATAAAAACTGGTAAACCTGATAGTAAACAGTTAAAAAAGATGAGATTAAGGACATTTTTTAAATTTCTAAGTATAAAGATAACAACTAGAATGACACTACAAATTTTTAAAATATACATAAGGAATACAAAACTGGTAGACAAAGAAGTGTAGAAAATATAATATATATAATTTAAAATACGATAGAGTTAAAACCAAACAAATGAATCATACCAATAGATATGAATAGGCTTAACACTTATTAAAGAAAAGTATTTTCATGTGGCTCACAAAATGAGACCCCAACTGTATGATGTATATAACAGCATACCTAAAACACCTATTCAGAAAGGCTAAAAATATAAGAGATAGACAATAATATACCAGGAAAATGGAAATGAAAACATCAGGAGTAGTGACCCTGATATCAGACCAAGTAGAATTCAAGCCCCAAAGAAAAAGAAGGAGACATTTCAGTGCTAAAATCTAAAATTCACCATGAAAATGTGCTTAGGAATATTTTTGCACTGAATAACACAGCAACTATCTTTATGAAACAGAATATACAGGTGATCCAAAAAACAGAGACATACTACTCATAGGAGACTTTAAAAGCACCTCTCAAAGTATCAGACAGATTAAGTAAACAAAAAAATAAATCAGCAACATAGGCAGGAAAGATCTGATGAAGATCTGTCCAGTTATATACCTTGATATTAGATACAACAGAAAATATGCTTTCTCACATGCTTATGATATATATACAAAATAAAATCAAATATTTTCATAAAGAAAACATCAGTAATTTCCATTATGTAGTAATATTATAAACCACACTACAGTAAAATCAACAGTTACTTAAAAAAAGAGATCCTTCCACATGGAAAGTTTTAAAACTTGTTAAAACAACTCTTAGGTGAAATGGTGAAATATAAACTGAAATTATAGATTTTTTAAAGTAGTGACAATAAAATATTACAGCTCAGATGCCTTCTCTAATAAGTTATATAAAATGAGAAGGAGGCAAGTATTATTCAATCTATTTTTGTATAGTATTGGGGGTTGAACCTGGGGCCTTGCACATGCAAGGCAAGCTAACTCTGAGCTACATCTCTGGCCCCTTTTGTTTTATGAGGCAGGGTCTCATTAAGTTGTGAAGGCTGGCCTTGAACTTGTGACCTATCTGCCTCTGCCACCCAAGTAGCTGGGATTGCAGGCACACACCACTGTGCCTGGCTCAACATAGTCTTCATAAGTTTGTCTACAGAGAAATAAAATACTTCGATTCTCAATGTTTTTCTGTTTTAATTATAGTATGTTAAATATCAATTCTATTTTTTTATTTCTATATATATTATAGTAGCACTAAAAAAGTTTCTGATGTTTTGACAAAATGTTTAGAAGTCACAAAACAATCATAATTTTTCCATTAATTATTAATGGCAAAATTAATAGGGTTGGGGTGCAACTCAGTGGTAGTGCACATGCTTTGCATGCACAAGGCTCAGGATTCAATCCCTGGCATCAAACAAATAATATTTCTTTTCATAGTTTCAGCATTATCATTTTTATGATCCCACATTGCTGTGCACAGTGTGATTGCCTGTACTTTACAGGCCACTATGCAAATAAATTTGAAAACCTAGATACAATAGATAATTTCCTGTGGAAATACATGTTACCAAAATTGACCCCATTAGAGGTAATGAGCTTTAAAAGGGCAATTCCCACAGAAGTAGACAGAATTATTAAGGAACTACCCCCACAAAAATGGCACTAGGTCCAGATTATTTCATAGGTACCAAATAATCCCAGTATTTGGTACCTATGAAATCAGATTATTTCAGAGCCTTAGATGTCAAAATTGCACAAGTGCCAATCTGAAAAAGCACCCTGTGGCCACAGGTGGAATAATTTAAATAAGAAAATATTAATACCCAAAGAGTTAGATATTCATGAATCTGTAATGATTTAAATAAATAATTGAACAAATAAATGAGGAATTGGCAGATCTCCACTATAGAGAGATTTCCATGAATAAAGGAAGTGATGAAAATAGAAAATCACTATTAGAACACCATAGTAATAATTGTTGGAGGCAAGATATCTACCAATGGACTCTAAAGTTAGTCCATGGCAATTTGAGGAAAAACAGAATATAGTCTCAAATTATCTTCTCTAAGGTATTTAATTACAAAGGGAAATATAGTAACCTAACACTGGAGGAAACCAACAAGACACTACCTGAACCAATGACCAAGTTTAACATCACCAGAAATAACACATCAACATCATACATTCCTGATGTAATAATGGATTGAAGACTCTTTATTTCTGTGGTATTCTTGCACAAAGTATAGAACCTCAATCTATCATGAGAAAACATCAGACAATCCCCAGTTGGGAGGATATACTACAAAATACATCATCAATATTCATCAAATGTCAAAGTTATGACAGACAAAAGACTGAGAAATTTACAAATTGGAGGATACCAAGAGATATATGACTATTACAATGTAAGGTCTTAGGTTGAATTCTAGAACAAAAGGACATTGAAGGGAAAACTAGTGAAATTTGAGTAAAATTTATAGATTAGTTAGTAGTATTGCAATGTTAATTTCCTTGTTTGGCTCATTGTACTTGGATTATTTAAAATGTTAATATTAGACAAAACTAAATGAAGGATGTACAGGAACACTGTACTGTTTTTGTAATGTTTCTATAGGTGTAGAATTATTTCTAAGTAAATGAGCCAATGGCCAAATAAACAATTATAAGTTATCAGTTAATATTTGTTTCTTAGTTTAAGAGAGTTAAGGATTATTTGATGCAAACTGTCTTAGAGTAATTTATATTGTTAATCTAAATTTAATAAGCCCAAGAAAATAATTCAGGAATGACTCCTTTACTCTTTATTAAGTCCAAAAAAGCTTAGCTACCCTTCAGTTCTTCAAAACTTTTCAAACAGAAGTTGGTCTGACTATTTAGGAAGTAGGACATGGGATGGCCTTTTTAAAAGGAGAATATTAGCTGGGTGTGGTGGCTTGTACCTATAATCCCAGCAACTTGGGAGGCTGAAGCAGGAAGATCACAGATTTGATGCCAACCTCAGCAACTTAACAAGACCAACTAAGCAACATAGTGAGGCCCTGTCTCAAATTTTAAAAATTAAAAGGGCTTGGAAATGTAGCTCAGTGGTAAAGGGCCCCTGGGTTTAATCACAGTTCCTAAAATACAAAAATAAAAGGAGAACATTAAATGGTATTAGTTCCATAGTTATGAACTAACTTCTCAAGGCATGTGCAATATCTTCCCAGGTATTCCGGAAGGACCTCATCAGTGCCATGAAAATTCCAGATTCTCATCACGTCAATCCTGACAGCTATTATCTCTTTTCGGACACGTGGAAAGAAGAATGGGAAAAGGGAGTCCAGGTACCAGCCAGTCCAGACAGTATTCCACAGCCTTCTGTCAGGTATTTGCATGCTTGTACCTTTGACTTAGGGAATTAATGCTCTTAATGTTATTTGTATGCTGCTTGGGGAGAAAGAGTGACTAATTACACATACATAATGCAAAGTCACATAACATGCTTACCAATTCACTAAGATACATTATACCAGGTCATGGTGGATCTGTAGTTAAAGTAAAACTCATTTGTTCAAGAACATAATGCAAGCCCATTCATAGGATGAAACTGTTGGAAATTCAATCTGAAATGATGGTAGGGTTTTGAAGAGCAAGATTTTCAAGTCTGATTCAATATTCAATAGCATTTATTAGTCAATATTCAATAGCATTTATTAGAGAAATAGAGCATTAGTTAATAACCTTCCCTTGGGAAGTTGCTTCATATAATAGGGTCATCATAGTGATGGCATCAATAGAGGGCCAAAGCCTACAGTTTCTAAAATGCATAAGCCCAAATGAAAGGGGAGTATTGGAATAATTGGATTGACTATAAGCATATGGCCTTCATTTGCAAAGACTTGAGAAGAAGTTGAAGTATGAGTGGTCTTTGGTTTTGTGGAAAGAAAAGGACTTTTCTGCCAGAAAAAGTATAAATTCAGCTCCTCAGAAATAATGGCTACTTTGGGAAGCCATTTGTCTTACTTGTCTTTGTGTTCCCAATGCTTCACATAATGGCTATTATGAAGTGAAATATTAAATATAAGTTTGAGTGAATGAGGGCTGGGGTTGTGGCTCAGTTGTAGAGCGTTCATCTAGCATGTGCAAGGCCGATCCTCAGCACCACATATAAATAAATAAATAAAAGGTATTGTGTCCAACTACAACTAAAAATAAATATTTACAAAAATTTTTTTAAAAGTTTGAGTGAATGAAGAAATGAATAAGTAGATCATACAGCTTCAGGTAGAGGGGCTGGTAGGACCTGCTAGTTACTATGAGAAATAGTTGATCTCATTGTAGATCTGTTTCTACCACGTTAGGTTCTTAAAGGACAGAGATAAACATCCTTGAATTTTCTGCTCTCAGCACCAGGTTTTATCCTCCAGAACTGCTTGTTGAATCACTTCTAGAAACCAGGGCCCAGGCTGTCCCTCCCACAAGAGGCTATCCACATTCTGTTAAAGAAAGCTTCAGAGCCTTGCTCAAAACATGTCCCATGCCTCACTAGTTCATCATCAACACTTTCTCCTCCCTCCTAAAAATCAGAATAGCATCATGAATGAACACAAGAGTTGAGCATTTTCTTGTCTTTGCTGTCTGTATTTTTGTACAACTGTAGCAGCCCTGGTGCTGAGCTAACAATCCCCATTCCATTGACACTCCAAGTCAATATCAATTATCTGTACAATGGCAGTGATTTTAATTTTTCAACTTAAATGGAAGATGTCCATTGTACCACTTTAAAAATAGTATCTATCAGGCTGGGGATATAGCTCACTTGGTAGAGTTGCTTGCCTTGCATGCACAAGGCCCTGGGTTCAATCCCTAGCACCACACACAAAAAAATAATATCTATCAAATAAGTCAGGTAACAAGAATAGAGCAACAGTTTAGAAAAGACTAAATTTAGAGACTGAAAGAGTTAGCCTTCTCTCACAAGGAGAGAGATGCACTCCTTAATTCATATGAGACTTTGGTGCTATAATATTTGTCCTGAGAATTCAGAATACTTAACCATTTTAAGTGCCATGAATTTTTGCTGAATCTCTTCTATTTCCCATAGTTCTTTCCCTGTCATATGAACCCTTAATTTTAATTGGACAAAGCAGAATATTAAATTATTGATCATATTAAATTCCTTAATGAAATTTGGACCTGGTTGCACTTGCTAGGTAGAATGTATTGTTTTTAGCCATATGATCCAGTTATACCTCTCCTGGGTATATACCTGAAGGAATTAAAGTTAACATACTATAGAGATACCTGCAGACTCAGGCCTTTCATCTCACAATTTACAATATCCTAGGTATAGAATCAGCCTAGGATGCTGATCAGTAGATGAATGGATAAAGAAAGTGTGTCATATATACACAATGGAATATTATTCAGCCATAAAGAAGAATGAAATCATGTCATTTGCAGGAAAATTATGAAACTGAAGATCATAATGTTAAAAGAAGTAAACTAGACTCAAAAACAAGTATCACATGTTTTCCCTCATATGTAGGCTCTAGGGGAAAAAAGAAAGACAACTTGAAAAACAGAGACAATTAGAGAAGAAGAGGGGATTGGGGGAGGGGGAGATGAGTATGATCAAAATTTTTCTGCACATATAATGTCACAATGAAACCCATTATTCTGCATAATTAAAATTCACTAATAAAATGTGAAAAATCTGTATGGTATGAAATGATATTAGAACATTGATGAAGAATTAGTTTTTAATATTACTTCATTTAATCTTCAAAAGCAAATAAGTTCAGTTAACATTTTGTGGGGAATACTAGGGATTGAACTCAGGGGCACTCCACCCTGAGCCACATCCCAGCCCTATTTTTTTTTTTTTTTTTTTGGATTTTGTTTAGAGACAGGGTCTCACTGAGTGCTTAGCGCCTTGCTATTGCTGAGGCTGGCTTTGAACTCTCAGTCCTCCTGCCTCAGCTCCTGAGCCACTGGGATTACAAGCGTGCGCCACCACACCTGGATCAGTTAACATTTTTGAGTACTATCTATATTTAGACCATTTATTTTGCCCCATGCTGTGCAGTTATTCCAAAACAGGCCTTTTACAGACACGATCTAAGTCTTTAGGGTATTTTTTTGTTGTTGTTGTTTTTGTTATTGTTGTTGTTATTTGGTACCCAGAGGCACTTTAACACTAAATTTTATTCCCAATCCTTTAAATTTTTTTAATTTTTAGAGATGATCTTGCTATGTTTCCGAGGCCAGGCTAGCCTCAAACTTTAGATCCTCTTGCCTCAGCCTCCCAAGTCACTGGTTTTATAAGCATGCACTTACGCCCCCAAGTCTAGGTTTTTGACAGAGTTTCCTAATTTCCCATCCATATATCCTTTAAAAATGTTTTTTAGTTGTAGATGGACACAATACCTTTATTTTATTTATTTACTTTTATGCAGTGCTGAGGATCGAACCCAGTACCTCACATGTGCGAGGCAAGCGCTCTACCACTGAGCCACAACCCCAGCCCCATATATCCTTTTGGTGAAATGTATTTTCATATCTTTGGCCCATTTTGTAATTGGAGTGTTTATTTAATTTTTTTGTCTTGGAGATTTAACCCAGGGGTGCTTTACCACTGAGCTACATTTCCAGCCCTTTTCATTGATTTATTTTTGAGACAGGATCTTGCTAAGTTCCCAAGGCTGGCCCCAAACTTGCAATCCTCCTGCCTCAGCCTACTAAGTAACTTGGATTACTACACCACTGTCCCCAGCTTAAATCGTGTGTTTAATGTCATCTCTTTGAACTCCTCATCTATCTGTGTATCCCAAAGATTTTCTCCTATTTTTTATGAATTTCAGTTTTAGGGCTGGGGATGCATAAAACTGACTTATGACTGACTGACATGCATAAGGCCCTAGGTTCATTCCCCAGCACCACACACACATAACAGAGTTTTATAGTTTTATATTTTTACATTGAAATGCATAATCCATTTTGAATAAATTTTGTATACGATGTAAGGTTTAGGTCTGGTTTCAAAATCATATGAGTTGATTTCTCCCACTTTATTCTTCATTTTTCAAAATTGCTGTGGCTGTTTTAATTTTTATAAGAAACCTTGCTGAATTTTCATAGGAGTTAAACCTATATAACATTTGGTGAAAACTGACATCTTTACAATGTCAAGCCTTCTAATTTCTCATTTATTTAGATCTTCTATGATTTCTTTCATCAGCATTATGTAGTTTACGGCAAACAAGTCCTGTATGTTTTGCTAGATTTAAATTAAATGTTAATTTTTGAGCAATATTTAATGGTATTGTAATTATAATTTTCAGTTTCCATATGTTCATTGCTAGTATATACAATTACAGTGAATTTTTGTACATTCATCTTATATTCCTACAACTGGGCTGAATTATGTAGTTTTGTTTTTATTATTTTTTTCTTTTGATTTTTGTAGTACAAGGGATTGAACCCAGGGACACTCTTATCACAGAGTTAGACTCCCAGCCCTTTTTGGTTTTTATTTTGGGACAAGGTCGCATTATGTTGCCCAGGCTGAACTTGTGAACCTCCTGCCTCAGCATCCCAAGTCACTGGGATTACAGGTGTGTGCCGCTGTATGCAGCTCCTTAAAATTTTTCTATGTAGACCATCATGTCACCCCAAAATAAGGATTGTTCTCCTTCTGCCTTATCAATCTCTTTACCTTTTATTTTATTTATTGCCTATTGCAGTAACTAAAACTTCCAATATAACATACTGAATAACAGTGGTGAGAGCAGACATCCTTCCCTTGTTTCCAATCTTAGGGGGAAAGCAGTCAATCTTTCAGTTTTTCAGTCTGATGTTAACTATAGGGTTTTTTTAAATAAATTTTCTTTATCAAGTTTAGAAATTTCACCTCTGCTAATTTGTTGTAGTTTTATCATGAATAGACACTGGATGTTGTCAAATACTTTTTCTGTGTCAAATAATATGATTATGTGATTTGTCTTCTTTAACCTATTAATATTATGAATAACATTAATTGATTTTTCAAACATTGTACCAGCCTTGCATTGTTGGAATAAAGTCCCATGTGTTAGGCAGTTTGGGCTACCAGAATAAAATACCACAGTCTGGGTGTCTTTAACAACAGAAATTTATTTTTCAAAATTCTGATGGCTGAAAGTCCCTGATCAAAGACCAGAAGTTTTTGTTGAGGGTCCCCTTCCTTGTTTTCCACTTCCTTATATGGCCTTTCTTTGGAGCAGGTGCAGATAGAGGGAGATATTTTCTTTCTCAATAAGCCTATCAGAGCCACAAAGTGTGGTGGAACATGCCTATAATCCCACCTGTTCAGGAGGCTGAGGCAAGAGGATCACAAGTTTGAGGCCAGCCTCATCAACTTGGTGAGACCTTGTCTCAAAAATAAAAAGGGCTAGGGATATAGGTCAGTTATAGAGTACTTGTGTAGCATGCACAAGGCCCTGAGTTCAATCCCCAGTACCACACACACACACACACACACACACACACACACACACACAAAGACTACCAGTTCTATTGGATTCAAGCCCCACCCTTATGGGCTCATTTAGCCTTAATTACCCCTCTGTAGGACCTGTCTTCAAACACAGCCACTTTGGGGTTAGGGCTTCTACATATGAATTTTGAGGGGTATAAGACACAATTCATAACTTACTTTCTCAAGAGTTTAGAATTCTTTTTTTAAATATTTATTTTTTTAGTTGTAGTTGGACACAATACCTTTATTTTATTTATTTTTATGTGGTGCTGAGGATCGAACCCAGGGCCTAGCACATGCTAGGTGAGCACTCTACTGCTGAGCCACAACCATAGCCCTAGAATTCTTTTTTTGTATACTTCTTGATTTAATTTGCTAACATTATCTTATTGAAAACTTTTCTATGTTCCTGAGGAATATTGACCTGTAGGTTTTTTTTCTTATGATACTCTTATCTGGTGTCATATCAGGCTGATACTGGCTTCATAAAATTAGTTGGGAAGTATTCCCTCCTTCTGTTGTTTAGAAGAAATTGCATAGAATGTATGTTCTCATTAAACATTTGATAGAATTCTCCAGTGAAATACTTTGAATCTGGAGATTTCTTGTGCCAGGCAAGCACTCTGCCACTGAGCTATAGCCCCAGCCCTGTCAAATTTATGTGTATAGAATTTTTCATGATATTCTCTCTATTGTTTTCATTTTAAAATGCAACAATCTTAGCCAAACTTCCACTTGCAGAACGATGAAGTAGATGTACTTCTCCCTATAGCCCTTACTAAATACAACTAAAAACCCTGACCCTGAGCATTTTATGTAACACACACCTAAGTCTTTGAATGGACAATAAAAGAAGGTAGAACAGCTAGAACCCTTGAGCCTTAAAGAACAACACCAATGTATGTTCCCTGGGTTTTCTTTTTGTTCCCAGACTTGGTGCTAGATACGGTAGCAAAACCCAGAATCACCAACTAGCAAAGACAAACAATAAAGCTAAGAAAGCCTGCTAGAAAACTTTTAGATAATATCTGCTTATCTGCAGCCAAACACCACAGAAAAACACCTGCTAGTCAGCTTTCAGTCACTGTGACAAAGTCCCTGAGAAAAACAATTTGAAGGAGGAAAGATGTATTTTGGCTTAAGTTTCAGTCCTTGCTTACGTGGTCCCATCATTTTGAGCCTTTGGCCAGGCAGAACATCATGGTAGGGAGCACAGGGTGGAGCAGAGCTGCTCACCTCATGGTAGTTAGGAAGCAGAGGATGGGAGATGGGAACTGGCTGGGGATAAAATTAACCCTTCAATGGGATTTTCCCAGTGGCCTACCTCTTCTGAGTAGGCCCCACCTCCTGAAATTTCCATCACCTACTAACAGCACCACCAGCTGAGGACCAAGACTTTGGTGAGGTTGGGGACATTTCAAATCCAAACTATTAAAACAGCCACCCCAATTGTCTCCTGAAAAGATGCAGTAGAGAGTCTAGATGGTCACCTCAACCCGCCTTGCAGTAATGCTGGCACTGGATCAGGGGTTGTGTCAAAGGAAAATTATTGGAAAATCCATATTTTCACATCTTCCCAGCAATAATGACACTTTTTTCTTCCATAGTATCAGTGAAAGCCATACATAGACTGCTATAAGGCATTTTTACCAATCCCAGTAAGGGAGGTATCATTGGAGGCCTAGTGGAAGCCAGAATTCCCAGCCTCGCCCAACAGTAATAGGGATTCCCCACCCTTGGATGTTGACAGAGGCCAAATATAAACTAGAATTTCTACAGCCACCTGACAATAACAAGACAATATCTTCCAGCTCCACCCCTGTCTTCAGCCACAGTAGTATCATAGGAAACCAGCCAAAAATGATGTTTTAAATAAGATCCAGAGTTTCATAATACCCAAAATGTCCAGGTTCTGATAAAAAGAAAGACTCATCAAGAATACTCCAAGCCAGGCATGGTGGTACACACCTATCATTCCAGTAACTCAGTCACAAGTTTTGGGCCAATCTCAGCATTTTAGTGAGACTCTCAGCAACTTAACAAGATCCTGTCTCAAAATAAAAATAAAAAATGACTGGGAATGTAGCTCAGTGGTAAAGCACCCAGTACCACATGCACAAAAACGGAATTCTCCCAAGAGGAATAGGGCTGTGGCTCAGTGGTAGAGCACTTGCCTAGCATGTGTAAGACCCTGGGTTCCATCCCCAGCACTGAAAAAAAATATTACCAAGGGACATGTTAGAAAACTACTCCTAAAGATATTTTTACAAGGGGCCACTATCTAGTTTTTAATTCATTTATTTCAAGCCTTCAGAAAATCTGTAGTGTTGTGGTATTTATGTAGTTTCTGTATTGTTAACAAATGATTCTCATATACACATTAGAAAATTTTGTAGCATAGTCTTTACCTGCCAAATATTTAGATAAATTAAAGGGATACTGAGGGATCACTTTGCATATGACATTAGAGGAGGCCTTAAATCAAGTGAAAGTAGTGGCAGTTTCTTTTTTATTGCCTCCTCAGTGGCATAACAGTGTCCATGTGGGCCAGAGATAGTGGTGTTCTAGCCACTATGGCCTACCATGAAGAACAGATAAATAGGCCATCTTTCTGCAGAACAGATGTGGTTGTGGGTCCTTCCAACAAAGGCCAGTCATCTAGAAAGTTATTATAATATTATATATTATAATATTTAGTTACATTCAAACATCTGAATTGAAATCGGCACTTACCTCATCCTGATAAAATTGTTCAGACCTCTGGGCTTTTGAGCCTTTGTTAATTTGGTCAGTTGTCAGGTGGTCATTCAAAGATTTTCTCCATACCTAGTACATAGTGGCTGAAAAAAAATTTACCCATGGATAATCCCGGGATTTCCTCCAGCTGTAGCAATGTTATATATATTTGAAGATATTAAAGCTATGTTTTTGTTTGTTTTCAATGCTGGGGATTGAACTCAGGGCCTCATGATTGCTAGGCAAGCACTCTACCACTGAGCCACATCCCTAGCCCAAAGCTGTGTTTTTTAAAAAAAATCAAAAAGTAATATTTTTTTTTCACTGATCTTCATAATTACCATCTATTGTTATAAATACAGTAATTTCTCCTTGGAAGTTTGCATTATTCACTTTTTACCCATGTATCTTCTTGCATTTGGTGTTACCATTTCAGCCTATAATGTTTTTAATTTTTTTTAAGTTGTAGATAGACACAATACCTTTATTTTTTATTTATGTGGTGCTGAGTATCGAACCCAGGGCCTCACACTTTGAGATGAGCGCTCCACCATTGAGCCACAGCCCCAGCCCATATAATGTTTTTTATTGTCAGACTTAGTCCTTATATTCAGACCTTTAGTTCGAAATATATGTGGAAAGATGAGTGTGGTGGCATCACCATTATAATGTTCATTATTAAAAACTTTGCATTGAAATATGATATACTCACAAAAATTACACAAAACATATTTGTATAACTCAATGAATTTTTATAGAGTAGACAGATTCATTTTAACTGCCATCCAGATCAAAAAATAGAAAATGAGGGGCTGGGATTGTGGTTCAGTGGTAGAGCGTTTGCCTAGTGCTGGTGAGGCCCTGGGTTTGATCCTCAGTACCACATAAACAACATCAAAAAATAAAATAAAGATTAGATTCTTTAAAAAAAAACTAATAAGGGCCAATCAACAACTAGAAAAAAATATTTTTTAAAAATAGAAAATGACCAATGCCCTAGAAGCTCTCCTTCTGTTCCCTGTCAGTAACTGACCTTCCTCACCCTAGGTAACAGTTGTGCCAGTTTTTGAACTTCATATAAATAGAGTTTTACATTATATATTCAAGACTGGATTGTTTTGTTCATTATAATACAACAGTATTAGTAGTTTGTTAATTTTCACTTCTGTGTTGTGTTAGTTAACTTTTCATTCCTATAACCAAAAGACCTGACAATAACTGAAAGTAGGGAAGGTTCATTTTTGGCTTATGGTTTTAGAGGTTTCTGTCCGTTGCCGGCTGGCTCTAAGGCAGAAACATCACGGCAGAAGAACATGGTTGAGGAAAGCTGCTTAACTCTTGGCAGCCAGAAGGAAGGGAGAGGGATCAAGGCCAAGATACAGTCTCCAAAGGCATACCCCTAATAACCTATTCCCTCCAATCATATCCCCCACCTGAATACAATTTCCATCACCTCCCAGTAGTCCATTTAATTATCCGTGGATTACTCCACTGATCAGAGCAGAGCCCTTGTGATCTAAATCACTTTGCAAAAGTACCACCTCTGGACTTTGCTGCATGGGGGACCAAGCCTTCAACAGCTGAGACTTTGGAGAGATAATCCAGATCCAAACCATAACATGTCACATTCTTTTTTTGTTTGTTTGTTTTTTGAGAGAGAGAGAGAGAATTTTAATATTTATTTTTTTTAGTTTTTGGCAGACACAACATCTTTGTTAGTATGTGGTGCTGAGGATCGAACCTGGGCCGCATGCATGCCAGGCGAGCGCGCTACCGCTTGAGCCACATCCCCAGCCCCATGTCACATTCTGTTGTGTGAACGTGCCACAATTTATCCATTCTGTTCTCAATGGATACTTGGGTTGTTTCCTGTTTTCAGCTACAAAAAAAAGCTAATGCAAACATTTTTGTTCATCTTTTGGTACATAGTTGTGTACATATTTGTTAAGTGCCTATAAGTGGATTTGCTAGGTCATAAAAGTGTGTGTCAAACTGTTTATACCTGATAGCTATAATATCTGCTGCCAATGAAGTTATACCAATTCATGCTCCCACCAGCAGTTTATGAGAGTTCTGTTTGTTCTACTTTCTTAACAACACTTAGTATTGTCAATTTTGAGTCAGTCTTTTAAAGTTTAGCCATTCTGATAGATGAGTTATTGTAATTTCAATTTTTGTGATAACTAATGAGGTTGAAAGCCTTTTAAAGTTTGCTTGCCATATAGTTGTGGTGGTGCACACCTATAATCCCAGAGACTCAGGGGGCTGAGTCAGAAGGATCACAAGTTTGTGAGTCCTGCCTGGGCAACTTAGTGAAGCCCTAAGCAACTTAGTAAGACCCTGTCTCAATTTTTTTTTTAATTAAAAATGGTTGGGATGTGCTCAGTGGTAAAATACCCCTGGGTTCTGGATTCAGTCCCTGGTACAATAACAAAAAGTTTGTTTGCCATATAGATAACCTTTTTTTTTTTTTTTAAGGACACAATATCTTTATTTTATTTATTTTTTTATGTGGTGCTGAGGATTGAACCCAGTGCCCCACGTAGTGAGGCAAGTGCTCAAACACTGAGCTACAACCCCAGCCCCTGGATAGCCTTATTTTTAAAGTGTCTAAAGTCTTTTGTCTGGATTTTAATTGGATTGTCTTGGTTTTGTTTTGTTTTGTTAACATTTTATTTTATTTATTTATTTTTATGTGGTCCTGAGGATTGAACCCAAATGCTTCACACATGCCAGACGAGTGTTCTACCACTGAGCCACAACCCCAGTCCCAGATTGTCTTATTTTTTTTCTAATTGATTTGCAAGTGTTTACATACATTGTAGATATAAGTCCTCTTTTGTCTATGTAATTATAAATATTGTCTGTTCCATGAATTGCCTTTTCCCCCTCTTAATTATGTCTTTTGATAACCAGAAGAAGTTTATTTTTTTAATCTCTTTGTTTTTTTGGGGGAGGGGGTACCAGGGATTGAATTTAGGGGCACTCAACCACTGAGTCACATCCCAAGTCCTGTTTTGTATTTTATTTAGAGATGGGGTATCACTGAGTTTCATAGTGCCTCACTAAGTTGCTGAGACTGGCTTTGAACTGGAGATCCTCCTGCCTTAGCCACCAGAGCCATTGAGATTACAGGTGTGTGCCACCGTGCCAGCTCAGTCTCTTCTTTTGTGGTTAATGGCATTTGCGTTTTATTTAAAATATTTTTGCCTACCCCAAGGTCATAAATATATTCTCCTTTGATTTTTTTCCAGGAACTTCATAAACACATTAGTTTAATTCAAAACCATTTATAGTCTACCTTTCCCATGTACAACTTGAGACAATTTAAACAAATCATTAGCTATGAATAGTCTTCTTTTTTAGAAAAAGACAAATCTTG
The DNA here is from genome assembly GCF_047511675.1 of Marmota flaviventris. NCBI lineage: Eukaryota > Metazoa > Chordata > Mammalia > Rodentia > Sciuridae > Marmota > Marmota flaviventris. The sequence continues at coordinate 39,216,227 of NC_092518.1, forward strand.
AAACAAATTTGGATATTATTACTTTGTAAGCTATGTACCAAAGAAGCACTGCGTATTTAATCTCATAGTTTCTGGAGAATTCATGTGTGTCTTGTCCTTTTCAGTTGTGTTCATTTCCGTTAGAAACAGACCTTTGATAGCAGTTTCAAATTTTTAGCTTTAGTCAATATTTGAGGTTTCTTCATTTGTTCCCAAATATTTGTTGCCTTTAGCTTTAAAAAAAAACTTTATATGGTAGTAAAATTAAAATATACAAATGTGTATAATTATTTACACCATTCAAGATAACATTAATTGGAATAATAGGCTTTTGGAAGAATGTTTCAAAGGAAATATCAATTCAATATTTATAGGGTGGACTATGCCTATATATATTTATATGTATTCTTAGGATTATGTTTATGTTTATGAATCCTTCTACAAATAAATGACTCCAGAGTAGAACTAGGTTCAGAAGTCTTCCAGAGAAATAATTTTCGTTATTTTATGATGACCTCTATGCCTATTTCTGGGGGATTTTTGTTTGTTTGTTTGTTTGTTTTAAGATAACCCACCCTGTTCTTTAAAATTAACAGGGATTACTGGGTGCAGTGGTGCAGGCCTGTAATCCCACCAACCCAGGAAACTGAGGCTAGAGGATCAAGAGTTTGACTAGCCTCAGCAATGTGGCAAGACCCTGTCTCAAAATATTTTTTTTTAAAAAACGGCTAGGCATTGTTATACAGAATACATATATGATGTTGTGATGAGAAAAAGAAAAACAAGTGTGTCACATTAGATTGGATAGAGAAAAAGGATGGGAGAGGAGGGAAGGAGTAGGGGGGATAGGAAGGGCAGCAGAATAAAATAGACATTATGATTGATGTATGTACATTCCATGTATGTATTATATGTCAAAATACACTCTGCTGTTATGTATGACTAAAAAAATAAAAATAAATCGTATGGTTAAAAAAAAAACCCTAAAAGATTGCACAGTATGCTCATTTCTTTATACAATGCTTCCTCTCTGTGTGCTCCTGAACCATAATGTTCACATGTACAAAGTTTAAATCAAAATCACCACTGCTAAAGCATATTTATAATTTCAGAAAAAATTCAATTTGTGTAATTCAAACTATTGAAGGGCTCTGTATAAATAAATAAATAGTAAAGATTACCAAAAAAGGGGGCTAGGGACTTAGAGTGCTCCTGGGTTCAATCCTTAGTACCAGAAAAAAAAAAGTTGCCAGGAATTTAATAATCCATATTTCCTCCTGGTTATATTTTCTAATGCCTCACATGGTATTTAAACCATCAATTATAGAATAAGTTGTTGACACAAAAAAAAACTTCCATTTTTCCCTTGTTTGGTTTCCTTTGGCTTTTGAGTGTCAAGAAGGGTAAGAGGAAGTATGTGTTTGCTCAGGCCTGCAAGTTGATGTAAGAGTAGGAATTTTTCATTCCATTATGTTACCCTAGCTCAGACTTAATGGTTGCTGTTTATGGTTGTGAAATACTTTCAGTTTTTGTAACTCCATAGCCTCTTGACTTAACTCATTTGTGTAGTGAAAATAATAAGTATAATAATTACTGACATTATTGAACACTAAGTTTTTACTATATACTATGCCAAACACTTTATTTCATATAATTATAATAACCAATACAAGTTTGGTATTTATTATTATTTTTATCATAATTTATCATTCTTATCCCTACCTATTAGCTAAGAAAACTGAGCCTTATGCAAATCAATTGCCCAAGATCACCATACAAGTGAATGGCAGAAAAAATAGGCCCATGAGAATCTAAAGTCCATGCTCTGTACCACCATCCAGTATTGTTTCCGTGGTAGAAAATCAGGAATTTGACTGAACTATATCTTTGGTTGGGGATCTAGCTGTGCCTTTATGCAGATATCACCATCTCTCAGTTTTCCCCTTTTAATTACATTTGGTGACTACTGTACCAAGAACACACAATAATGCAACAACATTTTATTAGGATGAATGCTTGTCAGATCCCAGGATCCATGAGGATGAATGATGCTTATCAATTTTGAATTCTTGAATTAGGTTCAAATCCTATAGTTCTAGAAATGAGGGTTTAAACTTCTTATTTGTGTCATTAATATCATTAAAGTATCAGTGTTTCACAGCAGATGACAAAACTCAATTTGCAGAACCATTTGCTTCCTAGAAAGGAATCTGCCCTATTTCTCAGAGGGCAAAGCAGGGAATGGAAGAAAAGGGAGAGCATCTAGCTCCACTGTCATGGCCTAAGTATTATTGTACTCATCCAGTCAGTGCCTGGAACCTGTCATCTATTGATCAACCAATGTCTTCCTCTTGCTTTTCTAGGGTTATATCTGAGAAAGCAAAAGAGGTTCTCTTTGTTCGACCCCGAAAGTACATCCGTTGCTCCAGCCCAGAGACTACAGAGCCTGGCTACATCAACATTCTGGAGTTGGCAGCATCTACATGCCGCTATGACCTAGATGACATGGACATCTTCTGGCTTCAGGAACTCAATGAAGACCTCGTAGAAATGGGTAAGTTATTTTCTCACAAGTAATTGTCCTTTGATTCAACTCATGAGTTTTTTTAAGTTGTTACAACCCTTTAACTTGGTTTCATCTTGTTCCCTTTCTTTCTTTTCTGGCCTTTTTTTTCTTTGATCTTACTTTATGAGGTATGTCTTCAAATGCATAAATGTATTGAAACAGCAATGACATTTAAATCTGACCTTTTCTTTCCTCATTCAAGGTAAATAACACAGGTCAAGGATGGCATATAGGTTTAGAGATTGTTTCCCAGTGCCGAGTGTGACTGTGGTCATGGCTGATCAGACTTTGGTTAAGAAGGATTCTGAGCTCCTGTGTTGGCCCTGGAAAGTACTCTGATCGGTGAGCAGGGTCAGGTATAAAGATACATGTGCCAGGTGTTTGAGAGAAGTTCCAACTTTAGCATTGAACACCACCATTACAACTAATTGATTGCTATGAACAGTACCCCTTAGTGCTAGACTTATAATTTTGCTGCCCAAAAGAAAAATGGCAGATCTAGGGAGAAACATCTTCCAAGCAGCTCTTAGTTTCCTCCATTGAGTTCTGGAGTTACCATACAATTTTTATAAATGAAATAAACATTTTACTATATTTATTAAAACAAACAAAAATTTGGAAAGAAGCATAACAATAATTTGAAAGTAAATGTTACCAGACAGTACCATATAATCAGTGCTGGGAAATGCTAGGCTGAAATGAGACTCACTTCACACTTAAACCTTTTGTTCACCTGTTTCAGTCTAAGCAGAGTGTAGGTCAAGTTTTCCTGTGGAACTGTAGGTGATTTTTAAGTCTCCATATGAGATATGATAAAGAATGCATTTGATTTCATTTTTGTTTGAATCACATTTGTTTATTGTCAATTCGAGGATAAATGGTTTTTCTTCCTCCTCTCTTTTTTTTTCTTTCTTTTGAGGCTGGTATTTAAATGCAAGTGAAAAAAAATAAAATTATATTAAATCCAGTTTGGCATGGTGATAGTAGTTATTCTGCCAGTAACCAATTCTCATTCCTTGCATTTTTAAACTTGTTGATTTATATCTTCTCTTACTATCCCCTGTAAGAGGAGAGGGGCTGGTCAATTTAGGGTGGTAACCACAAAGGGAAGGGAATAAAAGACTGACAGATGGAACATCAGAGTATGAGGACATAATCAAGTAAACTGATGGCTTAGTGCATGGTGTTACATGTAAAACATGTAGCATCGTAGATAATGCAATCACTTAGTGCTGCCTATGAAACCACCTATGACAAGGACCCTTTGATACTTTTTATAACTAACTCATTTTAAATAAACTTTTTTATTTTTGAATAGTTTGATTTTCAGAAAATCAGTTTAGAAAGTTCCCATGTACACCTCACACAATTTCAGTTCCCTAATGTTAGCATCTTACTTTGCCATGGTACATTTGTCAAAACTAAGAAATCAACACAGGCATATTACTGTTATTAAATTCCAGACTTTATTGGGATTTCACAGGTTTTTTTCCTACTCCTGGCCATTTTCTGTTCCCGATCCCATTCAGGATACCACATTGCATTTAGGCTTAGAATAGTTTTGAAATAGGACTTGCCTTATCTCAAGTTTTCCTTTAGGGTGAATGACATCGTAATGACACTTCTAGGAGCTTAAAATAAACTTTATAGAAACAATTTTAAATTAAGTATTTGGAGGCTTAGATTAAGGAAGTTTTAGGCAACTGGGAATTGTGGAACACACCTATAATCCCAGTGACTCAGGAGATTGACACAGGAAGATTGGAAGTTCAAGGACAACCTCAGCAATTTAGCAAGACCTTGTCTCAAAATAAAAAATTAAAAATGGCTGGAGATGTAGCTCAGTGGTAAAGCACCTCCAAGTTTAATGCCCAGTACCAAAAAAGAAAGAAAGGAAAAAAAGAAATTTTATAAATTCAGTGCTCACTATATACTGGCACCCCACACTGTGCAATGTATAAATATTATTTTATCCTCAACAAATCAGTGAATTTGTTATTTTATCCTTACTTTGTAGATAAGAACACTAAGCCCTAAAGAGAATAAATGACTTGTCAAAGTTTACATAGCTAATATTAAGTAAAGTTGAAATCCAAGTTCTCTTAATCAGATTATTATTTATACATATATTACATATATAAATATGTATATATATATGTATATATAGAGAGAGAGACATGTATACATATGTGTATATATATAGAGAGAGACTTGGCTGGAAAAATGAAACATAAGGCCTGGGTAATTTTTTGTTTCAAAAGTAGCTACATTAAAAGTAGTTTGTAAGGAATTCCAAAGATCTTTAGAATGTCTTACATTAAAAATGAAGTAGAATTCTTGAATATTTTGTCTTGGATCATTTTGAGAATTACTCCTGAATTTACAAGCTGTTTTGAATAAATATATATATATGTGCTTTCACAAAATCATTAATCCTTCTAAGAAGAAAAATGTTTAGTTGTTACCAACATCTGCCATATGAATCCTTTAGTTAAATGTGGAAGGCTAAGAGAAAATAAAAGTATAGAAGAAAAAAGGAATCAAGAAACAAAAAGGTAATTTTAGAATTGCAGTCAGACCTTTATGAATGCTAATAGATTTATATTAGTTTGCTATTGAAAGTGGTATTGAATTTTATAAAAGTCAGGCTTCAAAAACAAAATATTTTATATGTTTAATCATGTACACATAGTATCTATACCTTCCTTTTATGGCTTAAAATTGAAAACTTCCTTATATGACCATTAGATAAGCTTATTGAAGCTAGGTTGCTAAGAACTATTTATGTCCGAATTGTCATGTGATTTAGTTATTGTATTACACTACAAATTAAAGTGTTCAAAATTACCAAGCTTGGGAATAAGGGAAAATAGAGATTTAGGAGGAGACTAACTAGGATTTAAACAAAAAAAAAAAAATCAAAGAACCCGTAAACTTCTAAGAAATATGGTAAAATGTATTATTCCTTTCATGCATCAAACACTAATATGTATTTGTAGGTAAATGTTAGAATAGCTCGAGAACAAGATTCTTTAAATTTGGAGTTTTTTTAGAACAGGGAAAAAAACATTGTTTTATCCTCTAGAATTCTACTCACCCTTGCACTGGGCTCACAGTAGCTTATTTGGGAATGACAGCTGACTGACAGGTTGATTGATTGTTTGTATTTCTGTGCAGGTTATGGGCCAGTTGATGAGACCCTTATGGAAAAGACAGTAGAAGTCCTGGAACGCCATTGCCATGAAAATATGAACCATGCTATTGAGACAGAGGAAGGGCTAGGCATAGAGTATGATGAAGATGTGATCTGTGATGTGTGCCGGTCTCCAGACAGTGAAGAAGGGAATGATATGGTATTCTGTGATAAGTGTAACATCTGTGTGCATCAGGTTAGTGAGAGTGGAAACTGCCACCTTCCCACGGTCAGCATTTCTAAAACTTAGTAATGATCTCAAACACCCCCGTATCTGGGTAGCACCTTGCATTTAATAGTGAAAATAAGACTTTGGCCTGACTGTTCTTCAGTATTTCTTCCAGAACAATACTTCTTGTGATACCTGAGATGTCATTATCAAGCTTACCCCAGGAAGCTAAATCCAGGTCTTTTATTATGTTACTTCATGCTCAGACCATTGGAATTGCCTTATTCATTTCCCGCAGGGGGTTCCCATACCGGCTGCCTGGGAGTCTCTCTCTCCTACAACATCACCAGGTTACACCCATGGTCAGTAACCTGAGTGAGTTTATACTTCTTATAGGTGGAATGCTGGACTCCTCATCCTAGTACCCAAGGCCCTCCCTATCCCCAAATGTACTACTCCCAGGAAGCTAGGTCCACCTCACTTTTAGAGATCACAGAATTTTAGGACTCTGAAGGGCTATTTAACTTTTTAACTTTACACACAATATCAGGAGAGGTTAAGTGACTTTACCTAAGCTATTTTTTGGTCATTCATTCTACCACACTGACCTCTTAATTAATGATTATCAACACTCCTTTCAGGGGCTGGGTTTGTGGCTCAGCGGTAGAGCACTTGCCTAGCACATGTGAGGCCCTGGGTTCGATCCTGAGCACCACATACAAATAAATAAATAAAATAAAGATATTGTGTCCAACTACAACTAAAAAATATTTTTTAAAAAAAACACTCCTTGGGCTGGTGATGTGGCTCAAGCGGTAGCGTGCTCGCCTGGCATGCGTGCGGCCTGGGTTTGATCCTCAGCACCACATACAAACAAAGATGTTGTGTCCGCCGAAAACTGAAAAATAAATATTAAAAATTTTCTCTCTCTCTCTCTCTTAAAAAAAAACACTCCTTTCAGCTCTGTCCTTTCTCCTGCCTCCACAAGCTCAGTGCTCCAGCAAAATAAGGCTACTCAAAGTACAATGATGAATATTGCTGGCACTGTCCTGTCTCCATGTTTCAGTCATGTCACAATTTAAAAATGTCTTCTCCCATCTCCAGCTATCAAAAATCTACATATCTCCCAAAATGTAATTCATCTAGCAAACACTGTAAGTGCTCAGCACCATCCATGTGCCAGGACTGTGCTGTGTGCAGAGGACACAGTCAGTGATAAAGAGGCAGATATGCTCTCTACTCCCAGGAATATCATAGTCTGGCGTAAGAACTACAAGGAAACCGCCAATTTAGCATAGTATACCAAGTGTTTTTAAAGATATAAGTCCATGCTACTGTGAAAATGCAAAGTGGGGATAGGAGTCAAGGACAACTTGAGGGTGGCATTCATGCTGAATTATAATGGCCAAAAGGAGATGTCAGATAAACCAGCAAGGAAGAGAGGAGAACATATAGCAGGTAGTGAGAGTAAGCAAAGTGTATTGGAGACGGTTCTGAGTACATCAGAACTACAGAGTGGAGTAGAGAAGGCCTGGAGACTGAGGGAAGAGAAGGAGACACATGTGAAGGACCTTGTGACAAATTGAAGAATTATTGTTTTTTCCTGTCAACTCTGAAGGAAATGATTTGCATTTTGAAGAGATCATTCTGGCTAAAATAACTAAAATGATTAGACCAAGTAACATAAGAGATAGAGAGCAAATAGGGCTTAAGACTTTGTTTTTGCCAGGTGTGATGATCTATGCCTGTGATCCCAGCAATTCTGGAGGCTGAGGCAGGAGGATCACAAGTTCAAGGCCATCCTCAGCAACTTAACAAGACCCTATCTCAAAATAGAAAGGGCTGGAGATGTAGCTCAGTGGTAAAGAACCCCTAGGTTCAATCCCCAATATCAAAAAAAAAAGACTTTGTTTTAATTCTATGGGCCACCAAACATAACCCTCTGTATGTAAAATATACTCTAAATTTTCAATGATCAATTTAGTCTGTTTTCATTTACCTGTAACCTCTAAAATAGTGAATTTTGAAATTTATCTTCATTCCCCTAATGATTGGCATTTATGCAATATTTTCAGTGAGAGAAAAAAATATAATTTAACTCTGATCTTAATGTATTGCTGTCCCTTCTCTGCAATTCCAAAATTATAAAGCTCTGAAAAGTGCACTTTTTGCTGAAGTTGTGCTCTAAAACAGATTTGGGGACAATACCAGAATTCACCCAATATGAGGCCATTTACAGTCTTTATTTATTTTGTGCAAATAATCATATACTTTGTTAGAGATACATTAACATTCAATTATACAGTGGTGCTTTTGGTCCCACTACAGTTAGGTAGTATACCATGTATATACTATATTACTTCTTTAGACCAAAACAATTCTGAATTTCCTAATGTTTCTCACTGTACAGGTTTCAGATAAATGATCATGGATTTTTAGTAGACTTAAAGGGAACAGGATAAAGGTCATCTGTATATGTTTTCTATATTTATCCTTTGCAATGATGACAAAATATTAAGGAATTATTTTCAGGTTAACTAACAGAATTAAAAGTAGCATAATAATTGTCCCAAAAGCAAGTCATTTGTTTTGAAAATACATCTAGTAATGACTATAAATGATGTCCCTTCTTCACATAGAGATGACAATAGCAGCTGGCGAGGCCTTGCAGAATATAAACTGATAATATAAACTGATATGTACTAAAGCTGGGAATTTTCCAGACATGGTAGTGCATTCCCATAATCCCAGTGGCTCCAGAGGCTGACAGGAGGATTGCAAGTTTGAGGCCAGCCTTGGCAATTTAGTGAGGCCCTAAGCAATTTAGTGAGACCCTGTCTCAAAATTAAAAATAAAAAGGTCTAGAGATGTGATTCAGTGGTTAAGCACCCCTGGGTTCAATCTCTGGTACCAAAAAAAAGGGGGGGGGATGCTGGGAATTTGGAATATATTTAAAGCTTCATATTCTTCCAGAGTACATTCACTTGGATCCAAAAGAGCTGCTTATGTTAGAGCTCCCTCTGTTGGCCGAAAAATGATTTAAAATGATTTGGAAAGTTCGATATACTCCTTAACAGAATGGAAACACATTGACATCTGAATTTATTAAACATAATTTTTCTTCTTTACTTTGTGTCCAGTATTTTTCCTCAGTGACAAAAATATACTCATGTTCAGTACCTTAAAATGTGTATCAGTAGACTTTAGAGTTTAACATTTTTTTTCTATAGAAAAATGTGAAAATTGACCATTCCAAATCCCTGTGTGTGTACCCATTTTCTGCTTCTTAGCCAAAATGTAGAACACTCATATTAATATCAGTTAATTTGCCTAATGTGCATGCTCTTAAGGTTTTTATTTCTGTCATGAATATAATAACTTGACACTGAGTTTATTGACCCCTGAAATTTTATGTAAAATGTAATGAATGTTATTTCTCAAACTTCACAAGCTTATTCATTTTATGGTCCATAACAGGTTAAGAATCACTGCTATGAAATGCAAACTTTTATAAAATTATGGCCGTAAATAATTGTACAAAGGGCTCATTCTGCCCAATAGAAGATTGGCAAAAGAAAGGGCATTCTTAGAAGCAGCCACTAGCTTCTCTTCTGCCATTCTGAAAGAGGCTCTATTTTAGATAAGAAGCTTGCTTTCATTTCCTGGCAAACATTCTGTTCCTCAGTTTAGAGCAGAGCTTCAGAGGTTAAGAACCTTATAAAAATGATGCCCCAATGTCATGAGAACAGCCTATTTGGAGTCCAGCTTGAGTTCTTGAGCTAAGTTAATTCATTCTACCAAACCACCTACTTGAGCTCAGCTTGGGTGCATTAAAGGTAAATGATGATGAAAACAACCCCCAGTGACCTTAATGTCTCACCGAGGAGACAGAGCATGACAACAAAAAATGAAGAAAAAGAATACATGATGCTTACTGTATACTTGTTGAGGGAAATTTCATGGAGTAGAGAATGAGTGTAAGGCAGTGGAACAAACAAAAGGGGCTACCATGACCTGAGCAGGGTTTTTGGAGGGGCCTAGAGTCTGAGGCAAAAGATCTGACTGTGCAAAGAGGGGTTGACCGTATAAAGCAGGGAACTGCCTAGACAGACACATGGACATGAGAATTAGAATGGCTGAAAATGTAAGAGGCCTTCCTGTCTAAGTCAGGGATACTGTGTTTGGATGTGGTGGAATATGGGAACAAAAAGTGAGGTGTTGACTAGCCACAAGCTTTAGGTCAAGGGCCAGCAAATTTTTCTTTAAAGGATCAGATAGTAATTATTTTAGACTTTGCCAATCACATAAAGTCTCTACTCCATAGTGTTCTTTTTCTTCTTCTTACAACCCCATCAAAATGTGAAAAAAAAAAACAAAAAACTCTTAGCTTGTTGGCTTTACAAAACACACTTCAGATAGTAGCCAACTCCTCATATAAGTAAGGGGCAGGTAAGAGCAGAAGAAATCCTGGGAGGTTTGCCTCTGTGCATGAAATATTTGTTTTAACAGAAAGCATTTGGGAGCCAAATAGCAGAAGTGTTGAATGTAAGAACACAAAAGAAGAAAATTTAGAAGTAAATCAATCCAGGCATGGTGTGATGAGAACTTGGATAGAGTAATAGTGTGGAGAGGAAGGAAGGGCAGAATCTCTAGGCTACTCTGTAGGGAGGAATAAGAAGCATCAAATCCAATCCATGAAGGCAAGTGGGTAACACAACTCCAGGAATTTGGGGAAGCACAACAGGATATAGAAAGAAAGAGTTTGGGAAAGGAGCAGGTTTAGGGGTGAGTGAAGATATGATGGTAAATTTATAACTTGAATCTGACCTGAAGCTGCATCTCCTGGGGCCTAAAGAGATTTTGAAGCTACCATATTGAAAAGGACAATGATGAAAGGTATACCAAGCCACATGGAGAACCAGGTGTCCCCTAGGTTTAGTTTCAAATAGTGAGTAAAGCAGGAAGAAGGAAAAGATGAATGATTCTGGAGATAGAAAAAAAGAAATCTAGAATATTTTCCAAACTAATCTTCTACCATACCAGTTATTCATTTATTTATTTTTCTGAATTCATTCCATAAATGATTTGAAGCAGCTTCCAGAACTTATAATAGATGATTTTGATTACTGTAATAGTCTATACAAAATTCATTCAAAGTCCCATTTTTTTCATTGCTGAATAATAAATCACTACATATTTAGCAAGTACACAACATACATTTATTTATCACAGTACCCATGGGTCAGGAATCTGTACACAGCTTAGGCAGGTCCTCTGCTCAGAGCTGCAAGGGTGTAGTCAAGGTGTCAGCCGGACTGAGCTCTTATCTGGAGGCTCTACTAGGGGCAAATTCATTTCCAAATTCAGGCAAGCTGTTGGCAGAATTCATTTCTTTGTATGATTTAAGGCCCTAACTTTTCACTAGCTGTCAACAGGCAGCCATTCTCAGATCCTTGAGGTTTCTGGTAGGTCCTAAAGGACACCTGCAGTCCCTTTCCACATGTACTTACCCAACATGGCTTTTTAATTCTTAAAGAATACAAGTCCTATTTTTTGAACCCATGCAAATTACTATGATTTGCTGAGTGCTTTTTATATACCAGACACTATTAGATTCTTGATTAACATTAGTTTATTTACTCTTCAGAAGTTTGTTTATTTCCTAACAGTTTTTTTTCTTGATCACAATGGTGCTGATATGTAGAGTATATTCAATAAGTATTTGGCTAATCAAAATACATAAACACTGAAGAAGCTTTAGAAAACAGAGGCAAAAAAAAATCTATATTCCCAACCCTCAGATAACAGATTGGTCTAGCCTTTGGGAGTATATTCTCCTAGTCTTATTCTATCATCCTTAAATTCAGTTCTCTTGGTCAGACATACTGATCTTAGTTCAGATACTGGAATTTGCCTTTTTGAGTGTTTTTAAATCTCTCAATCCTGGATTTAAACTTATTTGGCTTTATTTGACTTTCTCCCAAAAGCAGAGGGTATACTTGACTTTCTCCCAAAAGCAGAGGGTATACTTGACTGTGTGGTAGAATAGACATGGACCCTGGTACAAAGATGCTAACCATTCTTCCTCTCCTCCTCATGCCTCCAGGCCTGCTATGGCATCCTCAAGGTCCCAGAAGGCAGCTGGCTGTGTCGCTCCTGTGTCCTGGGCATTCATCCACAGTGTCTTCTATGTCCAAAGAAAGGTGGAGCCATGAAGACCACCAGAACAGGGACTAAATGGGCTCATGTCAGCTGTGCCCTGTGGATTCCAGAGGTGAGAAATCTAAGACTGAAGCCATTTTCTTCAGGGTACCCCACATCCAGCCCGTTCCCACAGCATTTAGACTGACACAGGTTTACAGTGGAAAGCTTCATATTTGCCAATGTTTCTGAAGTAATAATGCTTCCACTATGTGGGATTCTTCTTGGATACGGGTGTGTTCTATCACCGAGCTACAACCCCAGCCCTATCTATTTATTTATTTATTTATTTATTTATTTGTTTGTTTGTTTGTTTGTTTTGGCACCAGGGATTGAAGCCAGGGGCACTTAACCACTGAGCCACATCCTCAGCCCATTAATTACTTTTTATTTTGAGACAGGGTCTTGTTGCTTACGGCCTTGCTAAGTTGCTGAGGCTGGCTTTGAACTTGCAATCCTCCTTCCTCAGCCTCCTGAGCTACTGAGATTATACATGTGCACCACCATGCTTGGCTTTATTTTTTATTTTGAGATGAGGTCTTGTTAAGTTACCAAAGTTGGCCTCAAATGTGTCTTGTTAAGTTGCCAAAGTTGGCCTCAAACTTGTGATCCTCCTGCCAAGTTGCTGGGATTATAGGCATGTGTCATAGCACTGCACTGCTTTTTTTTTTTTTTTTTTTTGTACCAGGGATTGAATTCAGGGTCACTCAACCACTGAGCCACACCCCCAAGCCCTATTTTGTATTATTTAGAGACAGGGTCTCACTGAGTTGCTTAGGGCCTCGCCATTGCTGAGGCTGGCTTTGAACTCACGATCCACCTGCCTCAGCCTCCTAAGCTACTGGTATTACAGGTGTGCGCTACCACATCTGGCTAAATACCTTTTAAAAAAAAAAAAAAGCTGTTTGGACATCTCACTCACACTCTCTCACCCCAACCCCTATGTAAGCCAGAAAATGTGTTAAGCAGATTAACTGCATTACAAGATACGATGGAATTCAGTTAATGGGAAACTGATGATATTGTTATTAGTATTTGATTCTCCTTTAAAATTTCTCTGGATTTAATTTTGTTGTTATTGGTTCCAGAAAAGTTACTATCTAATAATCAAGCCCACAGAATTAAACCTAAAAGTCCTAGATACATAATTTTGTATTCTTATAGATATACACATTTTTTAATATTTTTTAGTTATAGATGGACACAATACCTTTATTTATTTGTTGTGCTGAGGATCAAACCCAGGGCCTCACACATGCTAGGCAAGCACTGTACCACTGATCCACAACCCCAGCCCACACTTTTTAAAAAATATTTAGTTTTAAGAAGTAGTTGGACACAGTACCTTTATTTTGTTTATTTATTTTTATGTGGTGCTAAGGATCTAACCCAGGGCCTCGCATGTGCCAGATGAGTGCTCTACCACTGAGCCACAACCCCAGCCCCAGAGCCTACATATTTTTAAAAATATTTGAGGAGCAGTTTCTTTTTCTCATTAAGAACATCCAGCTAGCCCATCATGGTGGCACACACCTATAATCCCAGAAATTCAGGAGGCTGAGGCAGGAGGATCACAAGTTTGAGGTTAGCCTTAGCATTTTATCAAGGTCCTAAACAATTTAGTGAGACCCTGTCTCAAAATAAAAAGGGCTGGAGAGGGCTGGGGTTGTGGCTCAGTGGCAGAGCTTTTGCCTAGCACAGTGAGGCACTGGGTTCAATCCTCAGCACCACATAAAAATAAATAAATAAAATAAATTAACAATTTAAAAAAAAAAAGTCTGGGGATGTGGCTTGGTGGGTAAGCGCCCCTGAGTTCAATCCCTAGTACTTAATAATAATAATAATTACATCCAGCTAATAGACATGTAACATGAACCCAGGTTTCTGGCCTGAGTGTCTGGTTTCCAACAGCAGTTCTCCCATCTCTCTTAGCTCATAAAAGTCTTCCTGACTCAGGAAGAGTTCTTTAGAAGTACAATAAGCTTTGTCAGCTGTTAACATCTCTTGTGGTTTCAAACATTCTTGGTTTCCATTGCCTTTTGGAGTATTCCAAATCTGTTTCCTGATGTGGTTAGAATTTGTACTAGTTTGACCATCTTTATTTGATAGTTCTTCACTTTTTAAAATTGTTTCTCTCATAGAAAGTCATGTATTTGTAAAACAAATTGAAAATATCTTTTACCAGAAGTTGCATGGCTCATTATTTTCATGAGGAAAAGAATGTTTTCATCCTTTTCCTTTCAGCACTCTCCTAAAGACTAATTTCACTTCAAGGTACTTTGCCTGAGGAAGTAGGGTAAGCTGATGGTAGTTATGTGGTTTTAAAGACTTTTGGTTTGTGATGTGATTCTGCAATCTGTAATTGGGGAAAAAATGGGAGTTCATAACCCACTTGAATCTAATGTATGAAATATGATATGTCAAGAGCTTTGTAATGTTTTGAACAACCAATAAAAAAAAAGACTTTTGGTTTGGAAATGTTATCATCCTCATCTTTTCTCCTTACATGCTACAATCTCTTCATTATATAAATATGCTGCTGGTGTTTTCCAACAGTATTGTACTTTCTGTAAACTAAATGTAAAGATTTGTCACTGCCTGTTTTTACCCTTATTTGATGAAATGAAATAATGAGGCATATGCCACTATCTCTGGCATATAACAGGTGCTAGATATTGTGAATTTTAATTTCCTTCCTTAGTAGCTTTCTTTGGTTCCTAAGTAAAGGTAGATATCTTTGATTCATTAAGATAACCATCCCTGCTCTACACTCCTGCACTCTCATCCTATATATGAATCATTTATATTACTAGAAAAGATTGAAGGACTGAGCAGTATGTAGTTTATTTTGGGTACTGTATTAACCTTGAAAGATGTGACTTACCTCATTGTTTTGATGTTCTGAGCTTTATATAACATCATTTGTCCAGATGTGGTAGTGCATGCCTTAATCCCAGTGATTCAGGAGGCCGAGGCAGGAGGATTGCAAGTTCAAAGCCATCCTCAGCAATTTAGCAATACCCTATCTCAAAATTTAAAAATTTAGCCGGGCATCGAGGTACATGCCTGTAATCCCAGTGGGCTGGAGGCTGAAGCAGGAGGATCAAGAGTTCAAAGCCAGCCTCAGCAGAAACAAGGCACTAAGCAACTCATTGAGACCCTATCTTTAAATAAAATATAAAACAGGGCTGGAGATGTGGTTCAGTGGTTAAGTGCCCCTGGGTTCAATCCCCAGTACCCCAAAAGGAAAAAAAAATAATTTATGGTTTGTGAAAGGTACTTCTGAAATGCACTGATGCTTCTGCCTTATGATGATATTTTGTTTCTAGGTCAGCATTGCTTGTCCTGAGAGGATGGAACCAATCACAAAAATCTCCCACATCCCACCCAGCCGGTGGGCCTTAGTTTGCAATCTGTGCAAAGTGAAGATAGGAGCTTGTATTCAGGTAAGTGCCCATGAAAAATGGTGAAGTGAGCTAAAATCAAATTGGTCAGATACACTTTCCTAGTAAAGAGTTCTATTGGGCTGGAGTTGTGGCTGAGCAGTAGAACACTCATCTAGCATGTGTGAGGCCCTGGGTTCAATCCTCAGCACCACATAAAAAATAAATAAATAAAATAAAGGTATTATGTCCAACTACAACTAAAAAATCAATATTTAAAAAAAGAGTTCTATTAACTAGAAAGTCACTCAAGAGGCCACCTATTCACTCCTAGGGCTCTGACATTTTATAGACCCATTTCTGGACCCATTTTGGATGTGGCCTCTGGACTGTTCAGCTTTTTTTCAATATTCATAGTGGTTGCTGGGTACAGTGGTATATGTCGGGTTCCCAACTACTCATGAGACTGAAGCAGGAGAATCACTTGAGCCCAGGAGTTCAAGGCCAGCCTGGGCAACATGGTGAGACTGTCTCAAAAAGAAATATTCTCCATCCTTTGCTGTCAGAGCTGATGAATTAGCTGAGCTCTAAAGCTGAATGACAGCATCCTGGGTGGGAATAAGCTATAATTCTAAAACAAGCAACTTGTATACTTGTGTGGCTCACCCACTAACTGTAAATGGACTTGAGCTCCAGGATGATTTGACGGTTGGCCGTTGCTGGACTAAGTAGCCATTTTAGTAGGGAGAAATGTATTTGAAAGGATGAATTCTGGTGGTTTTGAAAATCATTTTAGTAGGCACATTTATAGGGTGTGGTAATGCAAGTAAGATTTTCTAGGATATTTGGCACACAAGAACTTAGCTGCTTGAAGCAGAAGTAGAAATAGTAGCTGGTGTGATACCCAGCAGCAGCAGTTGGAGTGGGCACATAGCTAAAACTGGTAAAGGCCAGTTACATCCAGCAAAGGCACAAAAGTTTATTCTTTGTAATCTCGATTTCCATAATGCATTTCACTTTCTATTCCAGACATAGTAAGGTGGCTCAGCAGGCAAGAGGGAAGGAAAGACTGGCCTTCCACTTCTCAGACCTCCTGAAAGTGAGCTACAGGCTGGTTAGAGTTCACTTTGCCAGCTGACTTTCTCCACAGAAAAAGGGCCATATAATGTCATAGTTTAGGACAGTGGCTCTGGGTGTTTCATAAGACTCCTTGCTGTGTGGCATGACAATGTGGTTCAGGCTTATCATCTAACATAATTAAATACTTTCCCTTGCTTTTTAAACCTTTTGGGGCTGGTTTTATTTATCCTAACTATAGCACTTTAGCAATTATAAAGGAAAACTGTTTCCCTTGGATTTACTGCCCTAACATACTACCTGTTTATGTTTAAGTTCTCTTCTGGTTAATCCACATATGTGGTTCTCCTTGAGGACCAAGATTGTGCATCATTCTTCTGTGAATTTTCCCTGGCACAGAGCATAGTGCTGTTAGCATTTGATTAGTGTTTACTGAATAAATATATCCATCTTTTGTTGTACCATAGATTAGTTTGTGATACATACTTTTTCCCACTTTTCAAGTGAAATATCTTCTGTTTTCATAATTATTATTTAATCATTTTATAAGACATTGAATTTCCATCCAGTAATTTACTAATTTTCTTTATTGTGGAACCTGCATTTTCACTCTATTTTTACTATTTTGAGAAAATTATCTTTAGGAGCTGGTTCAGTGGTAGGGTGCTTGCCTAGCATGTACAAAGCCCTGAGTTCAATCCACAGCAACACAAATAATTATTTTTATAATTGTTAGTTATTGACAACATGACTGTGTCAAAATAAAGCATTGACTTGACGTTAGCAGACCTGGGTTTGCATTACAGCCCTGCATTACTACATTCTGCCTTCTGTTATGGTTATTCATCTATAAGTTGTTAGCTCAGATTTTTTTTATTTTTAGATCCCACACCCTGACGAGGCAGACAGACAGTAAATATTAGATTGATAAGTAGATGATAGATGAACAGATGGATATAACATTCTGGAAAAAATTTGTCATCTTATTTTCATGACTTAGAATTCAAATTTTTCATTTTATAAAGATCTTACCACATTGAGACTCAAGCTTTCTTTTTACAGTGCTTGGGATTGAACCCAGGACTTTATCCATGCTAGGCAAGTGCTCTACTACTGAGCTGCATCTACAACCCAAACTTTAGATTATAAGGAATTGTATTTATTCAACATGTAGTGATAGAGTGCTTGTCTAGCATGCATAAAGCCCTGGGTTCAATCCCCTGTACTGAAAAAAGAAAAGCAACATATATTTATACCTAATTATGTAAAGGCATTGAGTCTGACAGTGAACCAACAAAGAATCATTCATATACCATGGAACTTACTTTTAGCTGGGAGAAGTAGATAATAATCAATAGATATATTTTTGAGGTACTGGGGATTAAACCCAGGGGCAATTTACCACTAAGGTATATCCCCAGTCCTTTTTATACTTTTTATTTTGAGACATGGTCTTGCTAAGTTGCTAAGGCTGGCCTTGAACTTGCCATCCTCCTGTCACAGCCTCCTGAGTTGCTGGGATTATGTGCCACCATACCCAGCATAAGCAGTAGATATTTAATAGCACATTCAAAGGTGGTAAATGCTATGGAAATAAAAAATGTGGAGTACAGTAAGAAGATAGGGAGTATAGAGAAAGGAGCATGAGTTACAAGTTTAAATAGAGTGGTCAGGGTAGAATTCATTGTGTAAGTGGCAGTTTGATCCAAGGCTTAAAAGCAAAAGAAAGAGCTATGCAGATGTTTAGGGTAATAATGTTCCAAGCAGAAGAAACAGCCATTAGAAAGGCTATAAGATAGGATTGTCTGGCCTATTTGAGCAACTGAAAAGAGGCTAGTGAGATGAGAATGGAGTATGTAGGAAGAGGAAGTTAAAGGGATTACTCAGGGGCCTGATTGATTATGGCAGAGGTTGGCAATTTTGGCCAGATACTAAATACATTAGGCTTTGTGAACCATGTATCTTGATTGCAACTACTTAAAACACTGCCTTTGTAGCATGAAGACAGCAATAGACAATACTTAAAGAAAAGAACATGGCCATATCCCAATAAAACTTCATTTTTAGACTCTGAAAATAAATTTCATATAAGTTTCACATGTCATTTTTCCTATATTGTTCTTTTGCTGGGCATGATGGTACATGCCTATAATCCCAGCTACTTGGGAAGCTGAAGCAAGAATATCACAAGTTTGAGGCCAGCCTGAGAAACTTAGCAAGATCCTATCTCAATTTTTTTTTTTAATTAAAGGACTTGGGGCTGCAGTTGTGGCTCAGCAGTAGAGCGCTCTCCTAGCACCTGTGAGGCCCTGGGTTCAATCCTCAGCACCACATAAAAATAAATAAATAAAATAAAGGTGTTGTGTCCAACTACAACTAAAAAATAAATATTTTAAAATCATTAAAGGATTGGCTGGGGTTGTGGCTCAGTAGTAGAGCACTTGCCTAGCATGTGTGAGGCACCAGGGTTCGATTCTCAGTACCACACATAAATAATAAATAAAGGTCCATCAACATCTAAAAAGTATATATTAAATAAAGAACCAGAGATGTAACTCAGTGGTAAAGTACCCTCAATTCAATCCCTAATACACCAAAGAAAAATTTCTTCTCTGGATTTAAAAAAAAAAAAAAAATCCTTCTATTCTTCGCTCGTGGAGCACAAAAAACAAGTGACCAACTGCATTTAGTTTGTGGACGTAGTTTGCCAGCTCCTGGTAACGGCTTCCAGAAGCCTTATAAATCTTTAGTTCTTACACTGAGTTAAGAGGGATTCATTGGCAGGTTTTAAGCAGCCAATTGATAGCATTTTTTTTCAATACTGGAGATTGAATTCAGAGGCGTTTTACCTCTGAGTAAATATCCCCAACCCTTTTTATGTTATTTTGAGACAAGGTCTTGCTATGTTGCCAAGGCTGGCCTTGAACTTGCAATGCTCCTGCCGCAGCCTCCTGAGTTGCTGAGATTGCAGTTGTATACCATCATACCAGCAATTTATCTTTTTTAGATATAATATTGTGGTATGAAAATAATACAGAGAACAGGGCACTGTGAGGTGAAGATGAAACAAGAATGGCCATCTACCAAAACCCACTAAAGCTGGATGGTGGGTATACAGAGAGTTTATTATATTATTCTATTATGTGGGTTTTTCCATAGGAAAAGGTTTTTTAAAAGCATTCTAGCTACTCTGTTGAGAATAGAGCCAGACATGGTAGCCCATGCCTGTAATCCTAGCTAAGCAGGAGGCTCAAGGCAGGAGGATCACTTGAGTCTAGGAGTTAAGTAACAGTTTGGGCAGTAAAGACCCTTTCTTTTAAAAAAAATAGACTGTGAGGACAGAAGTTTAGAAGCAAGAAAAGCAATTAGAAGGAAATGCAATGAGAGAGGTGGTTGGTAGCTTTGACCACAGTGGTAGCCCTTGAAATGGTAAAACATACTTGGATTCTGGATGAATGTTGAAGGTAGAGCCAACAGGATTTACTATGGATCAGATATGAGGTGTGAGAGAAGGAAAGGATTTAAGGATGACACCACAATTTTTACCCAAACAGGGGGAGGATGAACTTTGGATAAACTGTAAAAGGAATCTGTAGATAAAACAGATTTGAGGAAGAAAATCAGGAATTCCATTTTGGACACTTAAGTTTGAGGTGTCTATCACATACCATAGTCAAAATGTCAAACTGGCAGTTGTTGACATGAATCTGGAGTTTAGGAGGAAGTCTTGGACCAAAAACATAAATTTGGCAGGCACTGGCATATGGATAGTTTTAAAGTGTCGAGTGGGTAAGTTCACCAACTGAGTCAGAATAGATAGAGGGAAGAACGGTATCAAGGACTGGACCTTAGCTTTCCAGAGTTAGTAAATCAAGGAGAATAGGAACAGCTAGCAGAAGAGACTAAAAAGATACCCACCAGGTAGAGAGGCAAAAATTCAAGAGAGTGTAGTAGCATTCAAAACCAAGAAAAAAAAGCATTTTAAGAAGCGAAAGCTCCATGGTGTTACCTCCATGCTGAGGTAAGATGAGGACCATACATGGATCCCTGGATTTAGCAATGTGTTATTGGTGATCTATATAAGCAGTTTATGTGGAGTGGGATGGACAAAACTACATAGCCAAGGGGCAGGGCAAAGAACTAGGATAGGAATAGTCTAGATACACAGAATAAAAAAGTCTTTTAGATGGAAGAAATATAACTATGTACATATATTTATTAACAGGACAGAACAGTATGCATTCAAAGGGAGTGACTGAGTTAGGGAGAAAGCTGTAGCAGCAAAGGTTTTTCAGTAGGTAAAAAAGGATTGGGGTGCTGGGGCTATAGCTCAGTGGCAGAGCACTTGCCTAGCATGTGTGAGGCACTGGGTTCGATCCTCAGTACCACATTAAAGTAAATAAATAAAGACATGTTTTCTGTCCTGGGAAATGTGACGTAAGTAGCCAGTGGCATTAAAGGCAGTCCCATCCCCACTTCTGAGCAAAGGTGGTAAACTTTAGGTGATCTTTTTGTTTAGTTTGGTTTTTGTTGTTTTGTCCTGTAGTGCTGGGAATAGAACCCAGGGCCTTGTACATGCTAGGAAAGTGCTCTGCCACTGAGCTGTATCCCCAGCCTCAGATGACCTTCTGCCCCACACCCCATATCTACAGATGAAAACCAGGGCCCCATGCATGCTAGGCAAGCTACAAACCCCAACCCCACCAGGTGATCTTCTTAAATGTGATTGTATTTTTCTCCACCTATGTTCTGCTTATACTGAAAGTGGTCTTCGTTTTCCACAGTTGACAACTGGATAGGAAGTCCAGTTTGGTTTGTAAGAAAACAAACCAAAAAAATTGTTTTCCTTTTAAACCATGACTAAATAAAAGTAAATTTCAAATCCATTCATGATCCAGCATCTTGCTTCCCTGTACAGGGATCAGAAACATGGAAAACAAATACAGTAATTTAGTAGGTGTCAAGTTTTGTTAGCATAATTGTTTTTTTGGAGTTATATTTAAGAGTCTCTATAATTATGAACATATCTTGGGCATTTAGCTTTTTTTGCATTTAGCTTATAAATGCGTTATGGAAGTCTTTTAACTGTGAATTGTGTTTTGTCTGGCTTCTTTTCTTCTGGCAATGGGAATATCCTTCAGTCCTCCACTTTTAATTTGGAAACATCCTCTGGGCAAGGATAAAAATTGTAACACCAGCAGTTTGGGGGTCCAGACCAGCCAATATCCGTAGCCTCCACATTTAGGAACTAGAACCATCCTTTCTCCTGAATACAAAGGCTTCTGATATTCCTTGTGCAGATCCTAAAGTCCGGGTTCAAATCAGGTACAGCCCTGGATTTTGCCTAGACTGTGTACACAGTCCTTACCTCTAACTGCCAGCAGCTTTCCAGAACTCCTGTAGCATACTTCTCTCTATTTCTCTCTCTATTTCCCTCTCTATTTCTCTCTCTCTCTCTCTCTCTCTCTCTCTCTCTCTCTCTCTCTCTCTCTCTTTTGGTACCAGGGATTGAGCTCGGGGCACTTACCCACTGAGCCACATCCCCAGCCCTGTTTTGTATTTTAATTAGAGACAGGGTCTCATTGAGTTGCTTGGGGCCTCACTAAGTTGCTGAGACTGGCTTTGAACTCACAATCTTCCTGCCTCAGCCTCCTAAACTGCTGGGATTACAGGTGTGTGCCACCATGCCCAGCTAGTACTTCTCTATCTTATGTTCAAGCCCCATTCATTCTAGATCCAGATGCTTTAGGCATTCCTGAGTGTAAAGAAAGAATAGTGGTTAAGAATATGGCCTTTGGAGGGCTGGGGTTTTGGCTCAGTGGTAGAGTGCTCACCTAGCACGTACAAGGCCCTGGGTTCGATCCTCAGCACCACATAAAAATAAATAA
The DNA here is from genome assembly GCF_047511675.1 of Marmota flaviventris. NCBI lineage: Eukaryota > Metazoa > Chordata > Mammalia > Rodentia > Sciuridae > Marmota > Marmota flaviventris. Next base: position 39,238,683 of record NC_092518.1, read on the forward strand.
ATATAATAAAGGTATTGTGTCCAACTACAACTAAAAAAATAAATATTAAAAAAAATATGGCCTTTGGAGTCAGGCTTCTGGAGTTTAAATCCTGATTCTACCTCTTGTTGGTTACACAGGCTTGGAAAAATTAACTAACATATCTGGACTTAAGTTTCCACATCTATAAATGAAGATGTTAATAGTACTTACTTAAGATGGTAAGAGTTTTAGCATACTGCCTAGAAAGATAGTGAATACTCAGTGTTAGTTGTACTAGTAATAGTACTTGTCATTTTTATTTATATTATTATGCTCTAGAGTCAATCTAACTTTGCTCATAGAAAGCTCTATCATTCATCCACCCAAACTGAATAGAATCATTAAACATTTGGGGTTTGGGTAGACAGTAGAGGGATGGGACCTTGTCCAAAGACATATATACAAGTATACTGAAATAAGGATAAAATGGTGGGCCACCAAGAGTTTACTGTTTGGCATGAGAGAAGTGAATTTTTTTTAAAACAAAATCTTCACCACATAGGAAAGTATTAAGTAAGCAAGTACATCTGCTCAATGACTATTAAAGATGGTATATTAGAGAGAAAAAAATGAAACATTGAGGGAAAGTGCCTTATTATTATTCTCAGTTTGAGGAGTTTATAGTCAGTACAAATTGTTCTTGTCCTATGACAGTTATGGTCCCTCTTTCTGCATTTGGGGGGAGGCAGTACTGGGGGTTTAAACCAGGGGCAATTTACCACTTAGCTACATCCCTAGCCTTTTTTTATTTTTTTATTTTGAGATAGGGTCTCACTAAGTTGCTTAGGGCCTCACTATGTTGTTGAGGCTTATCTTGAATTTTCAATCCTCCTGTCTCAGCCTCCAAAGTCACTGGGATTACAGGCACATGCCACTGCACCTAGCTATGGTCCCTGTCTTGTAGAAGCTCAGAGTATGTTAAGAGAGGCCAGACATAAACACAGAAGAAGTTACCTAACACTGCAGTGACATCTCCACAGACCTTTAGGCCCTTAAGGATGAGAGATCAGAAGGGCTGGTGGTCACTACAGGTGCTGGAATTTTAAGTATGCAGTGGCTGAAGTGAGTATTGTAAACTAGCATGGACCATTTATGGCATTGTTTTTGTAACCAAGTTTTGAGCAGATTGCTCTGACTCCATCCATTTCTCTGTTCATCCAAATAGACATTGTCCTGTGGCAGTACAAGAACTGCTGAGGACAGGGCTAAGATATGGCTCAGTTGGTAGAGTGCTTGCCTTGAATGCACAAGGCCCTGGGTTCAATCCCCAGCACCACAAAAAAAAAAAAAAAATAGAGGGCTGGGTTGTAGCTCAGTTGGTAGCGCATTTGCCTTGCATGTGTGAGGCCCTGGGTTCGATCCTCAGCATCACATAAAGACAAATAAATAAAATAAAGGTATTGTGTCTGTCTACAACTAAAAAAAATTTTTAAAAAATAGAACTGTTGAAGACATATGCACCAGGTGTTTGCTATTCCATTCAGGTGTTATCTGCTCTTGAGGAAGACACAATGTTTAAAGAACAGCAGTTTTGGGGTTTTTTTCGCGGTGCTGTGACTCAAACCCAGAGCTTCACACATGATAGGCAAGTGCTCTACTAATGAGCTACATCCCCAGCCCAAAATATCTCTGTAAAAAGAAAATAATACATAAGTTAATGTCTTAATTCTTTAATCAGTTTCTGGTGTTCTTTTTTTTTAAGAATTTAACCATTATTTTATTTATTTGTTTGTTGTTTATTTGTTTTTATATGGTGTTGAAGATCGAACCCAGGGCCTTACCAGTCCCAGGGAAGCACTCTACCACTGAGCTACAACCCCAGCCCTCTGGTATTCTTTTTCAAGATTATTGTTCCAGCCACCCTATCTGGTCCCATTCCCACCCCACAGAAACTCTCCTCACAAATGTGGATGTGTAAATAAATAAATATTTTTAAATGGATGTATAAGGGTAGCATTTTTCCCCCTAATGAAAGATTTTCTTCTCAGTATTGGAGGTTAAACCAGGGCCTTGAGCATGCTAGGCAAGCTCTCTACCATTGAGATAGATCCCCAGCCCTAATGAAATTATTTTTCTAAGTCTGTTTACTTCTATGTCTTCTGAAGAATATATAGAAAATATTTCTTATTTTCCCCCTTTAGAAGTAAATAAACTACAATAAGATACTACTTCATACCCACTGGAGTGCCAATGATAAGAAAGGGTAACAATAATGGTTGGCAAAGATGTGGAAAAAATGGAACTCTTCTGTGTTGCTGGTGAAGTTGTGAAATGATGTGGCTGCTGTGAAAAAGTTTGACAATTTTTCAAAACAGTCAACAAAAGTGACCCCATAAACCAGTGATTCCATTTCTAAGTAGGTACCCATATTTTGAAATTTCCCCAAGACTGTCTTTAGAGTCATTAATTCACTAGAAGTACTCACAGAATGCGGAAAGCCATTATGTGCAGTTATGATTTGTTTTAGTGAAAGGAAACACAGATTTAGAATTAGCCAAAGAAAAAGGCACATAGGGCATGGTCTAGGACAGAACGGGAGTATAACTTCTATTGATACCCTTCCAGGGGAGCTGATCAGAGAGAGCTTATTTCTCCCAGAAACAATGTGTGATACACCAGGCTATTGTCAACCTGCAAAGCTCAGCCAATATCATTGGGGCTTGACCATGTAGACACAGCTGACCACCCACGTGGATGACCTCAGTTCCAGGTCCCTCTAGAGGTTAGGCTGATGCCACATGGCCCAAAGCCTGCACTGTAAATCATGCTGTTAGCATAGACTATCTGACTTGGCCCAACGCTGCCAGGTAATTAAAGACAGCTCTTGTCAGATAGGTCAGACATCCCAAAGGCTTCAAAGTTACTTCTCAGGGGCTGGAGGCAAAGGGCCAAACCTTTCTTTGGAGAAGGGTAATTCTTTACTGCACAATACTCATGAAAAATAAAAACATATAGTCATATAAAAACTTCTATATGAGTTTTCATAGCAGCATTGTTTTATAATAGCCAAAAGTGAAAAACACACAGATGTCTATCAACTAATGAATGGATTAATAAATGGGATATATCCTTACAATGGAATATATTTTGGCCATAAACAAGATTGAAGTGTTTGAGTTTTGTTTTGTTGTTGGTAATGGTAGTCGTACTGGGAATTGAACCCAAAATGTTTTAACACTGAGCTACATCCCTAGTTCTGTTTAATTTTTGAGACAGGGTCTCACTAAGTTGCTTGAGGCTGGCTTTGCATTTTCAATCCCCCTGACTCAGCCTCCTGAGTTGCTGGAATTACAGGTGTGTGCCACTGTGCCTGACAGAATTGAAATTCTAACATATGCTATGATACTGATGAACCTTAAAAACATGCCAAATGAAAGAAGCCAAACACAAATAGCTACATCTTGTATGATTCCACTTATATAAAAGGTCCAGAATGAACAAATCTATAGCAATAGAAAATTGATTAGTGATTTCTTGGGTTTTGGGTTGGGAACAGAGAATGACTACAAATGAGTACAAGATTTCTTTTTGGAGGTGATGAAGATGGAATTAGGTAGTGATGGTGGCTGTACAACCCTATGAATATACTGAAAACCATTGAAATGTTAATTTAAAATTGGTGAGTTTTGTAATGTGTAAGATGTCTCAGTAAACCTGGGGGGTTGTGTTATTTCAGTGAGTGGATGTGATAACCACACTGATATGCATATAGTAACATGTATAAAGATGTTTGTATGAGTGCTACTTGCTCAACACAATGAGAGCAGTTATTTCAGTTAAAATATTTTTTTTAAAAAAATTAGGGCTGGGGTTGTAACTTGGTGGAAAGCTTGTGTAGCACATGAGAGGCACTGGGTTCGATCCTCAGCACCACATAAAAATAATAAATAAATAAAATAAAGGTATAAAAATTGAGGTGTTTCTAAAATTTTAAGAATAAACGTGGGTTTTAAGGGGCATAATAACACCTCCCCTCATCTTTAGTGGTTAGAGTAAAAATAAATGATATACATGCAAAGGCATTTTGTTTAGTAGAATAAGCCTTTATCTTTTCAGAAAAAAATATTGGACTGGAGATGTAGCTTAATGATAGAGCATTTGCCTAGCATGCATGAGGCTTTAGGACTGATGCACACCACCATTAAAAAGTGTATTTTTGTGTGTGTCATGCTGAAAATTTAACTCAGGACCTTATGGGTGCCAGGCAAGCACTGTACCACTGAGCCACATTCCCAGCAAGAAATAAGTATTTGAGTGGTTCCAAAACCTAGTTGGCATTTCTTCTTTATCACCAAAGTATATAGACCTCCAGTTATAAATAGCACAGAATGACCTTTTCTTAAACAAGATGAATTTTATGTATGTATGTATGTGTATATATACGTATGTATGTACTGGGGATTAAACCCAGAGGTACTCTACCACTGAGCTATATCCCTAGCCCTTTTTATTTTTTTATTTTGAGACAGGGTCTCACTAAGTTGCCCAGGCTGGCCTTGAACTTGCGATCCTCCTGCCTCAGCCTCCTGAGTCGCTGGGATAACAGGCGTGTGCCACCGCACCCAGTTTATGGCAGTTTCCTAAGAGACATTCCATTTTTCATATAAGTACCAAATTCTTATCTGTGTATTGTCTTTTATTTTGAGTAATCTATATTAATGTATCTACATTCTATAAGTTTGACCTGAGAGAGATAATCTCTTTTTAGCTTCTTATTGGTATTAGTAGTACTAGTAGCAGTAGTAGTAGTAGTAGTAGTAGTAGTAGTAGTAGTAGTAGTGTGTTTGTGAAGGGGATCTCATTATGTTGCTCAGGCTAGCCTCAGACTCACAATCCTCCTGCCTCAGCCTCCTAAGTGGATGGGACTTTTATTGTATGTTACAGGTTCATCCCCTTAAAAAGAAAATCATTTTGTTTTTTCTTACCATATTTGTATCTGTTATTAAACAGCAAAAGAGCACTATGGCCAACACTTTTAATCTTTTGCTAACAAATGCCCTTTACTACTTGTTTTTGAAATGTCTGGCTAGTTTCTTAGCCAAATGATAATAAAAGGTACTCAGATAAAAGTATGTTCTGGGTTTTAATTATCCTCATTTTCATGAGGCTTGCCAAATCTGTGGAAATTTTAAGCATACAGATTTTAGTGTGATGTAGCAAAATTTTCTGATACAATTGGCCAAAGCTGGGGAGGGCTGTAGTAGGAGATTGTGAGCTTTTTGTCAGTGAAAGAGTATAATATGTGACTAGATTATACTACTTATTTGGAAGGTGAAGGGGAGTGGGTTGAAGATCTAAAATCAAGTACTATAGAGGAAGTTCAAGCAATAATAAATGTGAGACTAGATTAGATGATGTTAGAATTATATTCCATCCCTGGAATTCCTTATCCTGTGAAATTAGCTTAAATGAGATCTTCCCCCAATAAAGCTTTGATGTTTGCCAGTATTCTCTTAGGTGTCTGAGGAGACCTGTCAGACTTTGCATTCTTTCTGTCTTTGTTCATATCCATGGTCATTCTCTGTTTAACAATTATCAAACCCCTGATACATAGAGCAGCGGGCCCTCCAGAGGTAGGCTTCCAAAAGCTTTGAGACTTAGAAAAATTCCCAATATTTCCTTAGAAATAATTCCTCTCTTGCTTTCCTCTCTTCTTCTACTTAAACATATAAGTGTACCCCTGTATTTTAAATCTTTGGAAGGAAAGCTGTAACATTGTAATCACAACATATAGCAATTGAATCTAAGGAAAGTACAAGAAATGCAGCTATCATGGACCAAATTCTTTCTACTATGCCTCCTTTCTACTATTCACTGATGAATATTCAGTGTATACTCCACAGTAATGTTTAAAAATGTTGTAAATCTATGAATGAATGGCAGAATATTATAAACACATTCAGAATGTCTATAACCACACTTTTTAATAGAGCTTTCTGATGGAATTGTTTTATATCTGTGCTGTCTCATATGGTTGGAATGTGGCTAGTATAACTAAGGAGCTACACTTTTCATTATATATAATTTTAATTAAAATTTTTGTGGTGCTGAGGATTGAGCCCAGGGCCTTGCATGTGCTAGGCAAGTGCTTTACCACTGGACTACATTCCTAGCCCAATTTTAATTAACTTAAGATTTAAATAGACATTCATGACTAGTTGACTACTATGTTGGACAGCTCAATTCTACAATAATAATTTCTAGAAGTTGGGTTACTCAGATATTATAATTTCTATGACCTTTTAAAATATTTGTTTTTATTATTATTATTTGTAGTTCTAGGGTTCAAACCCAGGGCCTCCTGCACATTAGGCAACTGCTCTACCACTGAGCCACACACCCCCCCACAACCTTTATAGAACCAATGGATGTTCTGGCAATAATATTGACTTTGTTTTTATTTTCATTTGTTCAAAAGCATTTTCTGATCAACTGCTTATTCAGTAATTGATAATGATTTCCAAAATTAATGACACAGCTTCTGTCTTTAGGATCTATGGCTAGAGAACTTACAGTGTGAAAATTACTACTATAAAAGGATATATAGGGTGTTATGGGAGACCCAGAGAAGAGACCTCATAAGTGTTTCTATAAGTTGCTAAAGGCTTCTCAGAAAAACTGAAGGTTTAGCTAGGTGTGGTGGCACAGACTTGTACTATAATCCCAGCTACTTGGGAGGCTGAAGCAGAAGGATCACAAGTTCAAAGCCAGCCTGAGAGACCCTGTCTCAAAATAAAAATAAAAACGGTTCAAGGATGTAGCTCAGTGGTAGAGCACTTACCTAGCAAGAAGCTAGGTCCAATCCCCAGTAGCTGAAGAAGAAGAAGAAGAAGAAAAGCTGAGCACAGTAGCACACTCCTATAATCCCAGTGACTTGGGAGGCTAAGGCAGAAGGATTGCCAGTTGGAGGCCAGCCCCAGCAATGTAAAGAGGCCCTAATCAACTTAGTGGGAACCTGTCTCAAAAAAGTAAAAAGGGATTGGGATGTAGCTTATTGGTAAAGTGCCCCTGGGTTAAATCCCCAGTACCAAAAACAAGAAAAGATAACTGAAGGCTTGAATACTTAAGCTAAAACCTTAAAGGGAGAGTTAAACAATTCTGATTTGCTGTATTCTGTAGGAGCAAATTTTCTAGGTTACTTCTAAAGCATCTATCATGGTCAGTTTAGGAACAGTCTTCCCCATAGCTCCCTATCTTTACTTTGCTTCCTAAAAGCTCTCAGTTTAGGCCAAGAGACTCAGTGATCTCCCTTTCGCACTTACCCTGATGCTTTAACACATCCTTTCTTCCTATAGTGCTCCGTGAAAAGCTGCATCACTGCCTTCCATGTCACCTGTGCCTTTGAGCACGGCCTAGAGATGAAGACCATCCTAGATGAGGGGGACGAAGTTAAGTTCAAGTCATACTGCCTCAAGCATAGCCAAAACAGGCAGAAACTTGGGGAAGTCGAGTACCCCTACCACAGAGCTGCTGAGCAGAGCCAGGCCAAAAGTGAGAAAACCAGCCTGCGGGCACAGAAGCTTCGGGCGCTGGAAGAGGAGTTCTATACTTTGGTACAAGTGGAAGATGTGGCTGCCGAGCTTGGGATGCCCATATTAACCGTGGACTTTATCTATAACTACTGGAAACTGAAACGCAAAAGCAACTTCAATAAGCCATTATTTCCTCCGAAAGAAGAAGAAGAAAATGGCCTAGTACAGCCAAAAGAGGAAAGCATTCACACTCGCATGAGAATGTTCATGCACCTGCGGCAGGACCTAGAGAGGGTAAGTTTTCCACCTCTGATTAGTGTGCAAATCTCAGTTCTGCATAGAGATGGAGGTCCCTCTTCTAGTTTAAAGATGGCCAGCTCAGTATGGTGTAGTCTTCTGCATGTCCTTTATTTTCTGATTTTACTATGGCCCCAGATGTTGGGCTCTGTTTAAATTTTGACAGGCACATTCAAGGGATTAGAGAGGCCTCAACACATATGCTCAGTGAATTTGAAATTTGAAATAAATTCTCATTTTGTTTACTTTTTATTCACTGTGGAGCCTAAACTGGCTCAGCTATACTTTACTGACACATTTATGAGACTTCAGGCCAGAAAAAAAGTGAATTTTGTTCAGGAAAACTCTAGATCAGGGTTTCTAAAGCTTGGCACTCTTTTTTAAAAATATTTTTTAGTTATTAATGGACTTTATTTATTTATATGTGGTGCTGAGGATCAAATCCAGTGCCTCACCATGCTAGGCAAGTGCTCTACCACTGAGCCACAACCCCAGCCCCCAAACTTTGCACTCTTGATATTTTGTTTTTTTGTTGGGATGGTGGTAGGTTTTTTTGTTTTGTTTTGTTTTGTTTGTTTGTTTTTATGGTACTGAGGATTGAACCCACTTTACCACTGAGCTACATCCCAACCCTTTTTATTTCATTTTATTTTTTAATTTTGAGATAGAGTCTCACAAAGTTGTTGAGGCTGACCTAGAACTTGCAATCCTCCTGCCTCAGCCTCCTGGGATTACAGGCATGTGCCCTCATGCCCCATCTCATCACTATTAACATTTTGGGCTGGATGTTGTTTGTTGTAGCAGGCTTCCCTTTGTTTTAGGGAAGATTTTGTTTTCTTTGTTTTGGTGATGGGGATTGGGATCAGGGGTGCTCTGCCACTGACCTATATCCCCAGCCCTTTTTTTATTTTTCATTTTGAGATAATTTCACTAAATTCCTTAGGGCCTCACTAAGTGACTGGGGCTGACCATGAACTTGGAATCTTCCTGCCTCAGCCTCCTGAATCGCTGGGATTACATTTGTGCACTACTGTGCCCAGCATAGGCATTAAGATATGTACCATTATCACTGGCCTCTACCCAGTAGATACCAGTAGCACTGCTCATACACATCTAGTTGTGACAACCAAAAATGTCTCCAAATTACCATGTTTCTTCTGGGAGTCAAAATTGCCCCTGGTTGAGAGCCACTCTACCAGATAATTTAACTCATGATAATTTTATCAGGTATCTTCTAAATTAGGTGCTTTAGGGGTTCGGAGAAAGGTTAAGTACTATGTTTACCCTAGAGAATTTTATAATTGAATATAATTATAGAAATGGCTTGATTTCCCCCCTCTGATACCAAAATTTGAAAAGAAACTATTAGATTTGACTCACTTTAAAACTTAAGAGACATGTATATAGCACCTACCATTAGTACTATTATTACCAACACTGTTCTAAGAATTTTATAAATATTAATTAATATAATTCTAACATGCTTATGGGAAAAAAACTATTATTATCATTCCTATTTGTATGTGAATAAATTGAGGCCCAGAAAGTTTGGGTAACTTGCCCAAGTGAGGAGTATGAGACAGTGAGAATTTTACCTTTGTGGCTATGGAAACTTGGCTAAGTTGAAAATGTGGACCAAAAAAAGCCATTTACAGTCTTCCAAGAATACCTTTCGCCTTGCTGGTCCAGCACTTGGTAGAAAATTGTAGTGGAGCCAGCACTGCCATCCTTTGTATTCAGGGACCTAAAGGGAAAGCTGAATTGTTAAACCATCTTCCCAGCTTTGATATGTACATAAATATCAAGCCCATGACACTGCAGGAAGAGTAGATTTCAGAAGGTGCTTTGCTTATGCTGCTGATTGATATGGGAATCACGCTACTAAACTTGACCCTATTGTGTGAATTCCTGGCGAGTGGCTGTTAGCCTTTGGCTCTTGGGTCCTATCTTCGCTCCTTACTCCCACCCCCACCTGACCTTAGTAGTCTTCATTTTCACTAAACAATTTCATTTGCTGGGTTTGCTTAATGTGATAAACAACTCTAAATGCTGGGAATTTGGCTTTCAGGTCCGAAATCTGTGCTACATGATAAGCAGGCGAGAGAAGCTGAAACTGTCACACAACAAAATACAAGAACAGATCTTCGGTTTGCAAGTCCAGCTTGTTAACCAAGAAATTGCTGCAGGTAATTAGTATATTAAATTATCCTGGCAAATATACAGATTCTGTTACATCCTATTTTATTCTAATTTAAACTTTATGCCAGCTTTTCCACTTAAAAGATCTTTTAAAATTCTTGTCAGATATCTCATTTGCTTCAGTCCAGTCCTGATATTAACATGACTCATTTCCCTGTCAGCTCATAAAGCAAGCAATTCCAGGGTAGGGTTGGGGGGAAGTCTCTGGCAGATCATCTAGATCCAAGACAGGCATTTGAAGCCATTGGGTGTAGCCATGAAATTATCCTGTGATTATCAAATTCATTTAGAAATTGATAGGATTGAATCCATTTCTAGAAAACATTTAATTCCAGGGTTACTTTATAGTGCTCTATTAAAACAAATCCTTAGCTAGAAATTAAGAGATCTTGTTTTCATTTATTAAAAAATATTGAGCACCTATTAGGTCTAGGAACTGATCTAGAAGAAAAGCAGTCAGCAAGATAGAATCCCTTTCAGCTGGGTACACATCCCACTTGGTGAGATACAGGTGAGCATAATTACAGTGCCCAAAACATGGGAATTTGGCTGAAATGATGACAGTCATATTCAGTGAAATCTATAACCTCCCTTCACCTTATTTAAAACAGAGTTAGGTGGCAGAGCCTGAGCAACTATGGGTCACTGGGCAGGATAAGCAGAATTAGCTACTGCCAAGGCAAGCCATAAACCAAGAGAATCACTCAGAAATGAGGTGTCAAGTAGGCATCAGAGGCTCTGGGGTATTGCTGAGTATTACTGGGTCACAGAATTGTGTAGCAGGAGACAGCAAGGCTACTCAGCCACAGGGCAGCATGACTGGCAAGACAAGAACCAAAACACAATAGGAAAGAGCCCCTGCATGCCAAGGAGATTGGCCCCAGCCACAAGGCTTCTGATTATAGGAATCAACCTCATTATGGCTTGCAGCATCAACAGGTGTCAGGCCCTAGAAGGGATGGGAGCTGTGGCTATTCAACCTAGACCCTTGGAAAATACATGCTGCCCATTGGGGCACCCAAGAGCTGTCCTCTCCGTATCTCATGAGGATGACTGTGGGTAAAGGTTAAATCCATATGCAAATAGGAATTGTTTGGTAGTGTTCTTTTTTATTTAAGAGCACTCAAAATAATAGAGGAAGACCAGTTCTAACTGCAATCATAGGATGACTTAATCAGGTAACTGACTACCAAAACTCCCCAGGCCATGCCTATAACCAGTCAGTGGCAGAAATATTGTGATTCTTTCCTGCTGACCTTATCTATACTACACAACCTCCCCATATCTCCATAATGTTCATTCATACTTAGGAAATTATTCCAGGTTAAAGACATAAAATTTGCAGGAACCACCATGACTTCTAATGTCAGGCTGAAATATATATTTATTCTTCACACACCAAAATCTGTACTAGACTTCTGAGGATTTGTAGTTGACTTGCTTTAGGAGGACCAGGAGAGAAGGGAGGAAAGCATTTGAAATGTCTATCTGAGGTACATCCTAAGTACTGTGCATGCACACACAGGGAAAGCCTGTTCCTAGTCATTGCTAGTGACATTCTTCTCAGAAATAAAAGGGGCAGAGATGAGGATGTAGGAGGCAGTACACTAGTCTTTGTGATAATTTTACAGATTGGGAAAACAAAGGTGAAAATGTTGGGAGCCACGAAACAGTAGCATTTCTGAGCCTTTCATCTGTAGCATTCTGGATCCCATCTTCTAGTTCAGCTCACATTAGCTGCTACACAATGATGTTCTTACATATCAAAGACAAGTGCTCGTTAGACCTGTGGAAGAATGGGTAGGTGAACTTATTCTACCATAAGCATGTATGTTGTTTATTTAAATCAGATGCTAAAATGAATCTTTCTTTTTAATCTCAGGACTTCCTTTGACAAATGCACTAGAAAACTCATTGTTTTACCCACCACCAAGAATTACCTTAAAGTTAAAAATGCCCAGATCAACCCTGGAAGACTGCAAAAACAGCTCCACAGAGGCTGATCACCGACCCTGCTCTCCTGGCAGTGGCTCCCCCGTTCACAGTAAAAATAGCATGCAGGTGCCTCAGGAGCCACTAGAAATGAAAGTGAAATCCTATCCAAGACATCCACTAGAGAGCAAGAGTAACTGTTTGCTGGCCAGTCTCAGCCATTCTCGGAGTGAAGCAAAAGATTCCAGTCCTGCTTGGAGAGCTCCCTCTGCAGAGTTCTATCATGGGCAGTCACTGGGGAAACCTCTGGCCCTTCAGGCAGCCCTTCATGAACAGTCTTCAGTTGGGAATGGGAAAAGTCAGACTAACTCTAAGTTTGCCAAATCCAATGGTGTAGAGGGTGGCAAGTCTGGGAATGTCACCCAAAAAGATAGCTCAAGTGAGGAGTCCATGCTTAGCTCCCACTTGGCCAGTCAGGGTAGCATTAGAAAGTCCACTATGGAACACTTTGGCAGGTCCTTTAAAGAGGCCACCAATAGATGGGTGAGGACCACTGAAGATCTCCAATGTTGTGTGAAGCCAACCAAGAATGTGAGCCCAAAGGAGCAGTTTTGGGGTAGGCAGCTTCTCAGGCGATCTGCAGGGAGAGCTTCATATCAGGAAAATGATGGATATTGCCCAGATCTAGAGCTTAGTGATTCTGAAGCAGAAAGTGATGGAAATAAAGAAAAGGCCAGGGTAAGAAGAGATAGTTCAGACAGGGAAAATCCTCCCCATGATTCTAGACGGGATAGCCATGGTAAAAGCAAGGCACATCCTCTCTCCCATAGTTCAATGCAAAGGTGATGAGAAACTATCAAATTTAACCCAAACATTGCCTTTGCCCCATATTTGGGGGGAAATCCATACACCAAAAGGGTTCTAGCATAATATTAGGAGGAATTGCAGGGAAAATTTAAGAATTTTTTCCACAACAAATTGACTTGCAGTTTTGGAAAAGGTTTCAACTCTAGTTTATACAAGCACATTACAAGAATTTCAGGTTGTCCAGAGGTTTGTTTGTCAGAAGCTATTGGGAACAGTGGGTCCAGAGTATTTGCTCAGTAAATACTTGAGGGCAGCTTTCCAGATACATTAACATGTTGATGAGTCTATATACTAAGTCTTTGCATTGTTAATGGATTTTCAAGAGACCATGATTATCAGACACTAAAACTACTTATCTTTCCAAACTACAGCATGTGAGTTTCAGAGCTCCTGCCTGTAGAAAGTTTCTAACTCTGCTAATGTCTCTAAACCCTCTTCAGGGGAGAGACCAGGAAACCAACATTCTCAGATACTGTCAGACTCACTACCCTCTTCCTTTGCTTTGTGCAAGGTTGAGTTCTTTTCACAGTATCATAACTTACTGAGTCGATTCTCCTAATGCTTACAAATGTCCAGTGCCTGTTCCTAGACGTGCTTGTTGGGGACGCACTTATAACTCTCTTCACCCAGCTAACAAGCATAAAAAAACCTAACTTGTGGATAGTGTTTACAAAAGTACAGAAGTACTACTTCCAAGAAAAAAATGCTCTGATTCTCTCTGTTTAGGCATTTGTGAAGGATCCCAGAGCCTTTCCCAAAGTGAGACCATTTCTGGGATATTTGTACCAGGTCAGGGTTTTGTGTTGTTTTCAAATAAGTTTGACTAAAATAAGTTTGGCTGACAGTTTTTGTATACCTGCTTTAATGTTTATAAAAATTTTTATTGAGGTATAATTAAAATATAATAAAATGCACAGAGGTTAAGTATTCTTACCTGCTTTAATTTTGAAACAGATTTTTATTGTCAACAGAATTTGAAAGCATGTGTTTAACACATGGATATAATTTAGCTTTGTATCAATTTTGAATCCAAGACAATTTTCCAAACAAAAAGGCTGGAGTTGTTTTTTCAGAAGTTGCTTCTACCCTGTTCCCAAACTCAGCCTTGATTAATTTCTGGAGGAAGAGAATAGTTACATTTTGGGAGGAGGGGATAAAACATGTCTGCTTCCCATTTAAGAAAGGGGGAAGATGCCATTTTTAAAATGTGAAGCAGACTAATTCTCAGCTCTCTTTTCTTCTTAGCCTTAAATTGATATTCTCTTTCTTCTAGTTTGGGAAAGTATAGTGGGAAGTTTCAGACAAAAGTGGCCATTTTCAATTTTTAAAGTTTCTTACTGGTGAAACAGTCCAGCTGCAGTAGGTGCCAGTCAGTGGAGGCAGGGGCCCTCTCTCCATCAATATGGAAGACTCAGCAGTTTTCCTTTCCCCCACTTTTGTTCTTAAAGCCTTGTTAATTGGTTCCTCTGCCTTTTGTTTTCGCTTTTTCTGAAAACTTCTGTATTTTGCCTCTCCTTTGCCTACATCTTCTAAATGTTTCTTTTGTGCCTATGTACATGTGTGAACATGCCATAACATATGTGGTAGGTGTCCTATATTTTGTTTGAATGGAAAAATGAGGAAGAGAATTTCCCTTATTCATGCACTGGGCTTCTGTGCTTTTTCTTTGAGTTCTCCTGGGGTAGACATTAATTTGACACTTTCATGGTAACAAAATTATAATAGAGCTGTGTTGTAAACTCCTTATGTTAGAGGCCTGTGTCCTTTCCTTCCTTTCCATTCTGAGTGAGTGGAAGGAAAAGCAAACATCAAAATAGTGCTTCAGCCAAATTCCATATGTAATGCCATAGGGAGAGTATGGAGTAAAATATCATTCCAGTCAGGGAAATAATAATGGTAATATTTTTACAGGATTTTCCTAGGTAAATGAAGGAGCCTTCAGTTGTATACATTTCAATTGCCCCAAAATGCATTTGCTACATTTTGTTGTTGTTTCAAGTATTACCTCTTAACCTTTGTTAATTTTTTCATTTTGTCTTATATAGTCCAGTTTTCAAGATAAACTCAGTCTTTTTTCAAATGTCACCTTTTTACCAATACTTTTTCATTAAATTATGAAAACTGTTAACTACTGTCTGTGTGGTAATTTTTTATTTTGACATATTGGTTTTAGAATATCTTACCTGTGTTTCTTTTATATTTAAAAAATCATATTCACTAAATGAAAACAAACAGATGGTTGGGGATAGGGAGGAAGAGGAGGAGAGACTGGATGTTTAGAAGCACAGATTCATGTCAATACTCTTTGGAGCCAAAGAGAACTCTGGGTATTTGGACATGACCCAGAAACCATTTTATCAGGCTGGTAAGATAAAAACCTTAGAATCACCATTAAAGATCACCAGGGAGGGCTGGGGTTGTGGCTCAGAGGTAGAGCACTTGCTTTGCACATGTGAGGCCCTGGGTTCAATCCTCAGCACCACATAAAAACAAATAAATAAAATAAAGGTATTGTGTCCAACTACAACTAAAAAATTAAATATTTAAAAAAATCACCAGGGAAATGGATCCTCTCTAAAGTGATGAGGTTCAGAAGGCTTAGTAAACTGAGCATCACTTACATATATGTATTTTACAATATTCATTCTATTTGGGTCCTGAGACTATTAATGCCATACTGGTTATGTGGTGTCATGAGGGGACTTTGAGTGGATCATAAACATTTTCATGATATTTGAAAAACATACTTGCTGAAGGTCATTGGGAAAATTGTTAGTGCTGATATGCAAAAGGTAAGGTTGTTCTCGTTCTCCCCTCTCCCCACTTCTTCCCTCCCTCCCTCTCCCCCTCTCTCCCTCCTCCTCCATCCTCCCTCTCTCCTTCCCTCCATCCCCCTATCACATATTTCTTAGTGGTTGACTGTTTTGTTCTGGTAAATTGTTCTAGAGAACTGAAACTACAAATACAGTCTTTTATAGTCAACAAAAGCTGTTGGGTTTATATACTAATGAATCTTCTATTTGGTATTAAAGAAACATTAAATTTATAGAATAAACCAGAGAATGCACTGACCTGGGTTCTTTTCCCCTCCAGGACTTTAAATTTCTCAGCATGTTTGTTGCTGCTTTTTCCTCAGGGCTAGGGATTGAACTCAGGGCCTTGCACAAGCTAGGTAAGCTTCTACCACCGAGTTATACCCCCAGCCCCTTACAGGCTTTTAAGAATTGAGGGGAAATTGGTAGGAGTAAAAACTTATTCACTGCTGAATAAACTTTTATGTGATATTTTTTTAAATGTATCTTAAAACAGGGGCTGGGGATGTGGCTCAAGCGGTAGTGCGCTCTCCTGGCATGCGTGCGGTCTGGGTTCGATCCTCAGCACCACATACAAAGATGTTGGGTCCGCCGAAAGCTAAAAAATAAATATTAAAATTCTCTGTCTCTCTCTTAAAAAATGTATCTTAAAACACATTAGATTTTCACAACTTCAACTCCTATTTTTTAGTTTTATGGAAAGTAGTAATTGTGTCCCTAATTCATTTTGAGTTTTTTTCTACACCACATTTTTATTGGTGCATTATATTTGTACATAATGACGGGATTTGTTGTTACATATTTGTATTACTTTTTGAGTTTTATGGAAAGTAGAAAGTAGCCATTATGTATTTTTTAAGTAAATTTTAGTTAATAAGACTCAGCTTGAGACTGACCTTCCTCTCCAGGGAGTTTTCTAACACTCCAGTTTGCACTCTAAAAGGAGATTTCTGTGAGTTCAGTTGATTTTACTTAATGGAATGGAACAGATTGAATGACTTGAAGTCATCGGATTGTTGTCCTTGAAATGAGTCAGGTTTAGAGAAGTCCCTGCTCTGTCCAATCACTGATGAGTTTTGACCTCATACTCCCTAAATACATTAATCATCTTGATAAATTCACAGAGCCTCCATTATTTTTCATATTGTTAAGGTGCACTGGGGTATGAGCATTCCAGCCTCAAAAGTTGACCATCCCAAGCTTTAAATGTCTTTCCCCTCCCCTCACTACTCTTTCCATCCCACTTCTTAACTTCATTTATGATAAATGAGTGTTATGTAATTTAAAAAAACTGGAACAATGTAACTGGGCTGGTCAAGCTGTACTCATCATAGCCAATGGCTGGAGTTTGAAGAACATTTGCAGAACCACTTTTTACCCAACATTGCTTTCTGAAGTTTGTTTGTTTTTGTGATATTGGAGATTGAACTCAGGGATGCTTTACCACTGAGCTACATTGACCACTGTTTTTTAATTTATTTATTTATTTATTTATTTTTTAGTTATCGGCGGATACAACATCTTTGTTTGTATGTGGTGCTGAGGATCGAACCCGGGCCGCACGCATGCCAGGCGAGCGCGCTATCGCTTGAGCCACATCCCAGCCCCCCCCCCTTTTTTTTTTGAGACAGGGTCTCACTAAACTGCTGAGGCTGGCCTCAAACTTGCAAGTTTCCTGCCTCAGCCTCCTGAGTCACTGGGCAGGGCTTTCCATACCAATAAAAAATATGGAATGGAAAAAAAAAAAAAACAAATTACAAGGCTGGGCCACCATACCCCTCTTGCTTTCCAAAATATTGCCATGTTATATGAAGGTGCTTTCATAAAGCACACATGGAAATGATGGGTCTTCTTATTTTAGTCTTTCTCACATGATAAAAAAAATCCATTCTAAGAGTTGCTGAAATTTTGAAAATTAGAATCACATGGAAATAATCACTTCAGCTCCCAAATAAAAAAACTCTTCCAGTAAGCAGTTACTTTTTTAGATCTTTCAAGTGCTTAGCCGGGAGGCAGAAGGGAACATATTTATCCCTGCTTTAGATGAGCCTGGCATGTGTACCAGGGTCCTGGTAACAGTTTTTTTCCTCTTTGTCCTATCTTTTCCTCTTCTACTTTCCAAAACAACCTCTGGTTAAATTCATTCCCCTCCCCCAAGTTCTGCAAACAGGAATGGTCATAGGGGTAAAGCCAACAATGGTGTTCACAAGGCTGTTGGCTATGTCAATACTCTGGCCATTCATTCTTCTCAGTCATATCTGCTGACTGGATAATAATGAACATGGTCAAACAGAGCCCCCTGTATCTTGGCGCAGAATGTGCCAATGTCTTGTCCTCCAGTCCTCAAAGATGGACTGAGCAGCCAGACAATGATGCATGCCTGTGATCCCAGCTACTCGGGAGGCAGAAGCAGGAGAATTGCAAGTTCAAGGGCATCTTTGCAAAACCCTGTCTCAAAATAAAAAGGGGTAGGGCTGTAACTCAGTGGTAGAGCACTTGGCTACTTGGGTCCCCTAGGGAACCCAAATGAGGACAAGCCAGGAAACATGCTTAGGACCAGTTAAGCCTTCAGATAATAAAAGGCAACAACATTCATCAAGCCCTTGCTCTATATCAGGTCCATTGCTAAGCCTTTTATATATACTACCTTAGACTTAGTTCTCATGACAACCATATGAAGATGACACTATAAGCTCCATTTGGCACGAGTGAAAACTGAGGCCCATTGGTTAAGATAGTTGTTCAAGGCCTACAGCAGCATCAGAACTAGAATCTGTGAGGTTGCCTGTACAACTCATACTTTTGGTCATTTTGTTTGCCTCCTATGTCCAAAATGCTTTCTAAGTATTCTTACTCAGTTTCTCCAGGAAGAAAGCAACCTGAGTGGGGCTTTAGTCGTGTTAGTTGTTACCACTTCATCCCTTCCATCCCTGTCCATCCCTGGACAAAGATGATTGAACCAAAATTGGTCATCTCACACAAAAGCCAACAGTTAAAAGGCTCACATCCAAAGAAGTAAGATAATTCACACAAATCTGAAATTGCATTAGATCTAGGACCTGGGGGACTTGCCTTCTCCATAGTTAGTCTACCTTGTAACTGGCTATGGTAGGCCCAAAGATGTTCACATCCCAATCCCTGAAACCTGTGGATGTTACTTTGCATGGTTAAAAGTGCTTTGCAGATGTAATGAAAATTAAGGACTTTGATATGAGGAGGTTAACCTGAATTATTAGGTGGTCCAAACCAATATAATTACAAAGATAACTTATAAGAGAGAGGCAAGATGATCCAAGTTAGTAATAAGATGGAAGCAAGAAGTTGGAGTGATGTGAAGAAAAGCCATAAGCCAAGGAACTCAGGCAACCTCTAGAAACTAAAAGAGGAAAGAAACATTCTCTCTAGAAGTTACCAAAAAGAATTCAGCCCTGCCTATACCATGCTTTTAGACTTCTGATTTCTAGAACTATAAGAGAATAGATTTGTGTTGTTTTAAGCCATTAAATTTTTGGTGATTTGTTATAGCATAAATAGGAAAACAATACACTGGGCATACAGCAAGTGCTCCTTACCCTTTTGAAGGAATGTTCCTCACTCCCATTCAGTCTAATTTCACTGCAGTATCTTAAATTAGTCCTTTACTTTCACTCTTTCTTGAAACATTTTCTTGAAGTGAAAAACAAGTGTTTTTTTTAATTTTTTATTAGTTATTGATGGACCTTTATTCATTTATTTGTTTATATGTGGTGCTAAGAATCGAACCCAGTGCCTCACACATGCTAGGCAAGCACGCTACCACTGAGCCCCAACCCCAGCCCGAAAACAAGTGTTTTTTTCAATCAATAAAATTTCCCCCTATAGAAATTAATTTTTATTGGATATGGTGGTGCATGCCTGTAATCCCAGACACTCAGAGGCTGAAGCAAAAGGATAACAAGTTCAAGGCCAGCCTCAGCAATTTATCGAGGCCTAAGCAACATAGCAAGACCCTATCTCAAAATAAAAAGGGATAGGGATGTGGCTAAGTGGTAGAGTACCACTGGGTTCAATCCCCAGTATCAAAAAAAAGAAAAAAAATAGTTTTCTCTTTCCTGTTCCCCCACCACCTTTTCCAGTGTAGACTTTGGTACTTCTCAGGTAGACTTGGGTAATGCTCCATGGGTGTGTTTGGTCCACTGTGACTAAATCTGGTATAGCCTGAGGAATTGCCATAGGTTTGTATGTCTGTTGTCTGAAAAACTGTCCTGTGGAAGTAGAACTAATTCCTCTCTATTATCTCCTCCAGAGTGGAGAGGATAGAAAGCAAATTTGGCTTGTTATGAAGAATGCTTTAATTATTATAGCCTCCTACAAGAAAGTGAGTGGCCTGGAGAGTTAAGGATTTCTTAGAGACCCCAGATACCTGAACAGGTATTGGAAATTAAGGAGTACAACTCTATGCTGCCTGCAAGAAATCTACTTTAAACATAGACAGAAATAGGTTAAAAGTAGGAGGAAGTAAAAAGGTATGTCATGCTAATGCTAACTAAAAGAGAGCTGGAATGGCTATATTAATATAATACAAGAGAAAATTCATAAAAAATGTTTATATACCTAATAACTTTAAAATAGATTAAGCAATAACTGATGGAAATGCAAGGAGAAATGAACAAATTCAGAGTTACAGTCTATGTGTATAATTAATAGAACAAGTATACAAAAAATCAGTCAGGATATAGAAAATTGAATAAAACTTTCAACCACCTAGATTTAATAGATATTCACCACTTCATCCAACAACTGCAAAATATGCATCCTTTTCAAATGCACAAGGAACATTTATCAAGATAGATAGGGCCGGGCACAGTGACACATGCCTGTAATCCCAGCAGCTTGGAAGGCTGAGACAGAAGGATTGCAAGTTCAAAGCCAGCCTCAGCAACTTAGTGAGGTACTAAGCAACTCCATGAGATCCTGTCTCTGAATAAAATATAAAATAGGGCTGAGGATGTGGCTCATTGGTTGAGTACCCCTGAGTTTAATCTCAGGTACCCCCCACCAAAAAAAGATTAGGGATGGGGGGATAGTTCAGTGGTAGAACACTTGCCTAGTATGCACAAGGCCCTGGATTTGATCCCCAATCCATAAAAAAAGAACAATTTCTGGTCCACAAAGCAAGTTTTAATGAATTTAAAAGATGCCAGCCAGACATAATGGTGCACACCTCTAATCACAGCTACTCTGGAGGTTGAGGCAGGAAGACCACAAGATCAAGGCCAGCCTGGGAAATTTAATGAGACGCTGTCTCAAAAACAATTTTAAAGACTGGGGATATATCTCAGTGGTAGAGCACCCCTGGGTTCAATCCCAGCACAACAAACACACATACACGGCACAAACCAAGGAATACTAGCAACCATTTGAAGCTAGAAGATTCAAGGAATGATTCTCTTCTAGATTCTATGGAGTAAGAATGATTACGTCAACACTTTGATATTCAATGTCAATGTCCTTGGATTTCTGTCATCCAGAATTGTGAGGAATTAACTTTCCATTGTTTTAAGCCAAAAAGGTTTTTTGTTTGGTTTAATTTGGTTTGGTATCAGGGATTGAACCCAAAGGCACTTAACCACTTAGTACATCTCCAGACTTTTTTTTTGAGACAGGATCTTGGTAAGTTGCTGAGGCTGGCCTCAAATTTGAATCCTCCTGCCTTAGCCTCCTAGGCCACTGGGACTACAAGCATGCACACCACACCAGGCCCCAAAATATATTTTAAAGGATTCAAGTCAGGGGGCTAGGGTTGTGGCTCAGTGGTAGAACACTTGCCTAGCATGTGTGAAGCACTGGGTTTGATCCCCAGTTCCACATATAAATAAATAAAATAAAGGTCCATCAACAACTAATAAAAATACTTTTTTAAGAAAAGGATTTAAGTCAAACAAATTATGTTATTTGGCCACAATGGAATAAAATTAGAAATGAATAATAGAAATATCTCTGGAAATCCAATTCCTGGAAATCAAACAACACAGTTCTCAACAACAGGAATCAAAGAAGTACTCAAAAAGGAAATTATAGAAAATGCTTTGAATAGAATGAAAAGCAAAACAAGTGGGAATTCTAGAGGACTTAATGCTCACATTAGACAGGAAGGGTCTCAAATCAATGGCCTCATCTCCCACCTTAATAAATTCAAAAAAGAAGATGAAATGAAATTCAAAGTAAGTGGAAGAAAGGGAATTATAAAGGTCAGAGTTGAAATCAGTGAAACAGAAAATATAAAAGAGAGTCTGAGATAGTGACACACACCTATAATCCCAGCTACTCAGGAGTCTGAGGCAGAAGAATTGCAAATTGGAGGCCAGCCTGGGCAATTTAGAAAGACCCTGTCTCAAAAAAAAAAAAAAAATTTTTTTTTTTTTTACAGTACTGCAGATTGAACTCAGGCATGTAGTACCATTGAGCTACATCCCCAGCTCTTTTATTTTATTTTATTTTATTTATTTATTTTGGAACCAGGGATTGAACCCAGGAGTGCTTAGCTACTGAACCACACTACCAGCTCTCTCCATATAGAGACAGAATCTCACTAAATTGCTTAGGCCTCGCTAAATTGCTGAGGCTGGCTTTGAAGTTACTATCCTCCTTCCTCAGCCTCCCAGTCACTGGGATTACGGGTGTATACCACTGTGCCCAGTTTATTTTCATTTTTGAGACAGGGTCTCACTAAATTGTCCAGGCTGGCCTCAAATTTGCCATCCTCCTGCCTCTCAACCTCCCAAGTCTCCGGGATTACAGGCATGCACCACCATGCTTGGCTCAAAATAAAAATAATTTTTGAAAAGGGCTGAAGATATAGCTCAGTGATAGAGAGCTTGCCTATCATGTGTGAGGACCATGAGTTCCCTCCCCAGTACCGCAAAAAAGGAATTAAAAAATATAGAGAAAACCATTGAAATTGAAAGCTGTTTCTTTCAGAAAATTAGATAAAATTAATAAGCCTCTAATGAGACTGATTTTTAAAAAGAAAGGCAAATCATTAGTATCAGAAATGAGAAAGAAAGCTGGGTGCAGTGGTACATGCCTTTAATCCTAGCAACTTAGAAGACTGAGACAGGAGGATCACAAATTCGAGGCCAGCCTGAACACCTTAGTAAGACACTGCCTTAAAATGAAAAATAAAAAAGGCTGAGGATGTGGCTCAGTGGTAAAGCATCCCTGGGTTCAATTCCTAGTACCAAAAAGAGAAAAAAAAACAAGAAATAAGAAATGACACTGCTAAGGATTGATATTAAAAGGATAATACAGGAATATTATAATAAACAACCTTGTGCCAATAAAGTTAATGGCAAAGATAAAATAGCCAAATGCCTTTAAAGACACATACTACCAAACATATTCAAGAAGAAATAAATAACCTAAATAGCTATCTGTTATAAAATAAATTTAATTTGCAGTTTAAAACTTGCTTATGAAGAAAGCACCAAGAGACAGCTGGGCTGAGATATGAGATAGGGGTGGTCATTAGCACTGAGGAGGTAGAGGAAGTCATGGATCGGAAGAAACTTCTTAGAAAGTATTATAAGGCTGGGCATATGGCTCAGACCACATGAGGCCCTGGGTTCAATCCTCAGCTCTGGAAAAAGAGAAAGGGGGTGGGGGGAAGCATAGCAGAATCCTAGAGATTCCCTAGTGCTAAAGAAGAAAGTTTAAAAGTCTTTTCCCATCCCTAGCACTGCAAAAAATACAACAAGATTTTAGCTGAGATAGCACCATTGCATGGAGCTTTCTTGTACTTTTAGATCTTGATTTCTAGCCCTTCCTCCTTAGTGAATGAAAAGTTAGAATGCCAAATTGAGTGCTTTAATGTACTAAGGGATTTTAATATAGTCCAAATGGCAGGGAAATGGGACACTAAATTGGGAGAGATAAATAATGAGGTAATGTAGATCTTGGATTCAATACATACAATAAAATGTATGAATGTACCACTGAATGATTTTGACAGTACATACACCTGTGCAACTCAAGCCTCTACATGTATACAGAATGCTTTCAACACTCCAGAAGTTTCCCTTACTTCACCAGGACAGGTAATTCCTCCTCTAGTCCCTGGAGACCGGCACCATTCTGTCTGCTGCTCTCCATACTAAAAAAAAAATATATATATATATCTTAGAGGCTGGGCTGTAGCTCAGTGCTCTCAATGGTAGAACGCTTGCCTAGCATATGTGAGGCCCTGGTTCCATTCTTAGCACTGCAAAAAAAGAGAATTTTAAAATCTTTTAAACTTGTGGGTTATTCAAAGAAAGTATGGATGATCAGGTGGCAGGATCAGGGATGGGGAATATGAGTCTGAATGCTGCTTACGATCATTTATTCCATGTAATTTTAAAATCAAATCAAATAAAGCAGCTTCTCTTCTCCACCAAAGAGAAGTTTTGCAAGAGTTGACCTCCAGCCTTCAGGGTCTTCCTGACTAGGGAAGAGGGAGGATTTGTTTAACCACTTTGTTCTTTCCTTTTTAACCTGTTTGTATTTAACCAGAACCCTGTTAGGCATTTTAATAACCTTTTTGTTGTTGTTGACTTAAGTAAGAGATGAACTTTAGATATATGTCCAAACTCCAAAGTTTAGGTTCCTTGCACCCTAAGTCTCTACCGACACACACACCCCCACCTCTTCCCAGAGTGGCTTTGCAGGATTCTTCCAGCCGTGGGAAAGAAATGTAATTTTGGACCCAGGAGAGGGAAGGGCCAGCAAGTGGGGTAGCTGTCCGCACCTGTCTCCAGGCCTGAGGTCATCCACCTGCCCAGTCACAGTGCCCCAGGCAGAGAGTCCCCTCCCCGCGGTCCTCTGCCAGACCTTTTGGCTGCTGCATAAATCACCCGACCCGACCTGGGTGAGTGCCCGGGTTGGGCCTGCTTCCCCACCCCCTCCCTGGAAAGGAAAGGCCCAGGCAACTTCGGTTTGAGACCCACAGGACCCAATTTCCCAACCGCGGGAAGCCGGAAGGAGATCGATTGCCCCGTGCCCAATCGTGCCCAATCCTGTGCCCTGGGATCGCTTCCCACAGGCCCTGGCGCCCACAGCAGAGCTCCGCACCAGGAACAAGGCAAGCTCAGCCTGCAGCTTCCCCGTGTCTCCCTATCGCTGGCGCTTCTGTGATCGTTGCCCCGAGGCTGCAGGGGCACTACCAGATTGTGCAAAGACCCTGTCTCTCTGCACAAATACCCCAGGTACAGTGCGGGCCCCTGATGTTTGTCCCCTCTCTCCCCGCCCTGGCCACCCTTAGGCGGCCAGGGCAGGGGTTAGAAATGGGACATTTGGCAGCCCCCAACTTGCAGGATAGAGAGATAGAGATAGAGCCTGGGGTTGAAAGTCACTATTGCAAAAGCGCTTGTCTGATCTTGAGGCTTATCTAAGACTGATAGCATGAAGGCCTTTGGAGTCTGAGCCAATATTTAACAGCCAATGAACATCCCAGATGCTAGGAGGCTGGCAGGCAGTATCTGAGTTTGAGCTGTGAGTTTAAAAAAAAAAAAAAAAAAAAGTGTTTTTGAAGGAAACATTAAACCAAAGATTATTTTTCCTTTTTTCTCTGTCTTCTATTCATTTGCCCACCCATGTGGATGACTTCTTAGCTCAAA